>NW_026652292.1:45308690-45491016 GCF_009828535.3 Hylobates moloch | reverse complement strand
GCTTGGACTACAGGCGCCCGCCACCACGCCTGGCTAATTTTTTTTTTGTATTTTTAGTAGAGATGGGGTTTCACCGTGGTCTCGATCTCCTGACCTCATGATCTGCCCGCCTCGGCCTCCCAAAGTGCTGGGATTACAAGCGTGAGCCACCGCGCCCGGCCCACATGCTTCTTTAATAAGGACACTAATCCCATTCCTGGGGGTTCTGTCTTTATGATTGAATCACTTTCTAAAGGTCTCTCCTCTTAATACTATCACTTTGGGGATTAAGTTTCAACATACAAATTTTGGGGGGACACCAACAGTCAGACCACAGCATTTATCCCCTGGTCCCCTAAATTTATATCTTTCTCACATGCAAAAAAGCATTAATTTCATCCTAATTTCTCTAAAAGTCCTAACTCATTGTGGCATCAACTCAAAAGTCTAAAATCCAGAGTCTTGTCTAAATGTCATCTAAATCAGATATCGGTAAGACTCAAGGTTTGATTGATGCGGAGGCAAATTATTCTCCAGCTGTGAAGCTTATTATTTTAAAAACAAAATCATTATTTAACTACAATAAATTAAAATGTATTAATTTTTCAATAACTTTGGAAAATATTTATGTGTTTCCAAAATACGTGGTGGAATAGCTATAAGAGAGATATTTCCAATCCAAAACGGAGAAATAGGAAAGAAGAAAGATATAGTAAGTTACAAATAAGTCCAACACCCAATAAAGCAGGCAATATTAAATTGTAAGGGTTGAGAATAACCTTCCTGGATTCTGTATCCCACCTTCTGAACACACAGGGATACGGGTTGGGCCTCCAAGGTTCTAGGTGTCCCTAAAGCATTGCCTTGTTGTGTCAGCCTACATGGCAGTTCTCCCAGGCTGGAGTCACTTGCTTAAGCCTCTTCAGGTCTGGATCCCTCAGGCAGCCCCAATCCTACAACTCCTCTAGGCATTGCCCTAGTGGGGGTTCCCTGGGTTGACCCTGCCTTTGTGTTATAGAACTGAACTGGGGTTCCATTGCCCGGCACAGTAAAACCAGATACTCGCAACAAGATTTTTGCAGTGATAGAAAGGAAAGTGTTTATTGCAGGGCACCAAGCAAAGAGAATCAGGGTGGCTCATCCTTAAGACATGAACTCCCCAGTGAATAGCAGGTAAGAGGTTTTTCAGTCAGGGGTAAATTTCAGGAAAGCAGAAACTACAGGCAAAATTATAAATCAATACTTGGAGGTTACACACTGGTTTTGGCCTAAAAGTTTGTGATATCTTGAAGCGGGGGCTTACAGGTTATAGGTATATTTAAAGATTTTCTGATTTGCAATTAGTTGATAAAGAGAAGCTTTGTTTAAAAAATTAGAGTCAGTAGAACTGGTTAACAGTTACAGTGGGGTAACTTACTCTAAGTACCTCAGGAAGAAACTTAGAACGAAAGACAATAAATTTTAGTCTTCACCTCCTCCTTATCTTGTCTATGGGGTCCTCAGTAGGGGTTGGAGCCTATTAAAGAAAACTCAGGGAGATATATTAAGATTTTGTATTTAGTTTTTATAAGGAAAGCAAACATCTCTGGGACCCTAATTTCTTTAGCTACTGTTTCAAGCTATTACCTTCTTTAAAAGATTACATATTTACTTCTCAGGGCCTGGAATTTCTCTTGAAGGAACTTAAATTTTTTTTTCAATGCTGTGGCCCACAGACCCCCTGAACAGGGAGATCCCTGCTCTATCTCACCTGCTGCAGTTCCGTCTGGACCTTGAAACTCTGCTGGCATCTTCTGAAATCTAAGTGAAGGTATCCATGCCCTCATGACTCCTACACTCTGCACCCTGATAGAGATAGCACAAAGAGGATGCTGCCTAATCTTATCATGTGTGCCTTTCTTCTAGAGGAGTGGCCCCATCTGCACCTGAAGCTGCTTGAGCCACAGCTGGGGAAGCCAAGGAATGCTGTACCAGAATGAAGGGTGTGAAGTCTTAAAATTTTTCTCCACTCTAAGCCCTGGCTTTCTGGGCTTGTACTGAGAGAGGTAGTGCCAGCAATCTTCAAAATGTTCTCTCCTAAGCATGCTTTTTCATTGTTTTCAACATGGCCCAGGGTGATAATTTTTCAAATCTTTAAGTTCTACTTCTCTTTTAATTATAAATTCTGCTTTTATTCATTTCTCTGTTCTTGCATTTTAGCATAAGCATTCAAGAAAGCTAAGCCACTCGCTCAATACTTTGCTTAGATATTTTTTCACCAAATATTTTATTGCTCAGAGTTCTACTTTCCACAGAACACTAGGACACAAATACTATTCAGACAAGTTCTTTGCCACCTCCTAACAAAGACTGCCTTTTCTTCAGTTTCCAATAACATGTTCCTCATTTGCAACTGAGCCCATATCAAAATGGCCTTTATCATCCATGTTTCCACACATTCTAATGACTGAGGTAATCGCTAAGAAAACTGGGGCTTTCTGTACAGCTCACATCTTCTGAGTTTTCACCAGAATATCACTGAATGTTCCAATCATGACAATGTAAACTTTTTTAGCATACATCTCCAAACTCTTCCAGCCTCTACCTATTACCCAGTTCCAAAGCAGCTTCTACATTTTCAGGTATTGGTTACAGCAGCACTCCATTCTCTGAATCCATTTGTAAGGTTCCTCCTGACTTCCATAACAAAATACCTTACACTAGGTGATTTATAAATAAGAAAATTTTATTGTTCATGATTCTAGAGACTGTGAAGTCCAAGATCAAAGTGCTAGCAGATTCATTGTCTGTAGAGGACTCGCTCTCTACTTCAAAGATGGTGTCTTCTGTATGTCCCCATAGGGAGAAAAGAGAAACAGGCTCCCTGAAGCATCTTTTGTAAGGGCACTAATTCTATTCATGATGGCCCTGCCCTCATGACCTAATCAACTCCTAAAGAACTCTCTTGTTAATATCATTACATTATGGATTTTCAACATATAAATTTTATGGAGACAGCAGCATTCAGACAATAGCACCTTCTTTTGTATTCCTTTCACATCAACACTCTTTCTAATCAGATGTTTTTTTTAACAGTGGGCAGGTCTATGTCAGCCTACCCCAAAGTCCCAGCAAGCAGAGAGGCCAAAGAAAAAGGTTGTCAAATTCAGTTTCTTATGAAGCCACTTTTTAATAAAGACTTAGGAACAGAAGCTATATCTGTGTCTCGGATGGTGGCAAGAAAAGATGATGGATCCCTGCACCATTACCCCCAGATCCAGGGATTATATACTATAGGTGAGGGGCACCCATGTTTCAGAGGAAATAGGTAGGAATTTGCCCTGAGGGAAGGATTTATTGTAAGTACATGCACTTACACAAGGAACAATAAACTCAATGTCTCAGAGGCATTCCAGGAACCAGAGTTGATTAGAAGTCAACACAGAAGATTACCTTCCAAAATGGGGTTGCTTTAGCCTCAATATTCAGTTTTGAAACATTGATTTTTATAAGCTAGCCTAATTTCTATAGTCTGTGTGTTACCAACTGTGGGTTCTTTGGCTCTGAATGCAATAGAAATTGAAACACGGCCGAAAGAGTTTTTCCAAACAAGGCTTTATTGGAGCTTATGCCTTGTCATAAGGGAAGCAGCGAAAGAGAGATTTCTCTGGCTTGTCCCCTCCAAAGGAGTTGGGAAGGCAGTTGTTTTAAAGTGGCTATAGTGGGAAAAGAGTGATGTTCAGGCATGTAGAGCAGGGAACTTTTAAACACATGCATTGCATGTTTTATTAGCATGTTAAATCTCCATCCTGGGTGTGATTTTTAGTATTATAATGAAGCCAAGTTTAAAGATTGGTCATTCTCCTGGCCTTGCACACATGTGGGAGATAGGGCTTCTTCTCTTGAGCAAGATTTATGGTGGTAGCTACTTATTTTAGCTTCCTCAAGGCCCTGCCATCAGTCAGTGTGATGCCTTGTGCAAGATTTGTAGTAGAAAGTCTGGATGATCTGGTTAGGGTCTGCACTGGCCAGGGGACTCTCGGACTCTCCCATCATCTTGCAGTAGAGATCCCCAGTGGGGCATGAAATGGTGGGAGGCAATTGCCATCCCTTATCTGTCTCATTTGAGTATATCTAGTATTTAAAGACAGTATTTTCCAATATTGTCCTTTTATTTCTTATGTTTTGAATTTGTAAAGGTTTTTAGTGTTTTATTATCTTTGCCTCAAAGGCAAAGATGAAATATTCCTCTCATAAAAACGTCTTCGTTCCTCTTCATATACTCACTGATAGAATAACCCACTTACTACTATTGGTTCACATTCTAGGCCATTGAAGTTGGCAGACATGAGCAGATCTATATAAAGGGCAGTCCAAAACCTATTGATGTTGTATGTTGGGGAAAATGAAGTACAGTAGTTCCACCTTATCCTCAGGGAATACATTCCAAGACCCTCAGTGGGTGCCTGGAACTATAGGTAAAAGCAAATCTGATCTCTTATCAATCAGAACGCATTTCTATTCATGTCTTTCCCTCACAAATTTAATCCCTTTTTCATATTGACAAAGTACAAATCACACACTGTGTCCCTAACTTTTGCAGTCTGAGGTGTGAATGAAAAACTGGCACAAAAGTATGTTTTCTTCTTCATAGTTTCATGGATAGAAGGTTTGTTTTTACCATGGGCCTTAGCAAATTCAGCATACATTTTTTTCTTTACTTATTAAATTAAAAACTTTCTTTTCTTTCTTTCTTTTTTTTTTTTTTACTTAAAGGAAGCACTTTACAGCTTCACCTTGTCATATCCAAATTGCCAGCATTACTACTCTTGTACTTTGAGACTATTATTAAGTAAAATAAAGATGACTTGAACACAGCCACTGAGATACCTTGACAGTCAATCTCATAACCAATACAACTACTAAGGGACTAAGAGGCAGGTAGCATATATACTCAGAACAGCAACCAATTTAAAACTCATAAATTGTTTATTTCTGAAAATTGTTATGTAATATTTTTGAACTGAAGTTCACTATGGGTAACTATAGCTGTGGAAGGTGAAACTGCCGAGAAGGTAGCACTACTATATGGCAGACTTTCTAGTTTCCTTCTTTATCCCCCTGAATATGCATCAAACTTGAAGAAGAGGAACATTGGAAGTGGCCAGTATAACTCTGTCTACTCATAAAAGTACAATTTGTCTGAAAGCTCCCCAAATTTTCCATTTTAGCTGGTGATCCATTTTATTTTTAGTTTAATATTACCCTATACTACTGGATAAGAAACTGGGTAAGGTTGAGGAGGAGACTAACTAGTAGCGAAACTTTTTCAGTTTGCTAAACCTCAAAAGCCTGTATACAGGAGCACTGTGTGTTTTGAGAGGAACCTTATCTGAAATTAAAACAAGGTCTATTCCTGAATGTTAGGTACTAACTCAGTATCTATTTTTGTAGATGGTATTATCATCTCAAAATAGTAGAACTTTTGTTTTAATGATAATACTTTTGGCTTGTGCCTATTTCATCATCTAATAACTATAACTGGGGACATGTAACTGTCATGAAAAGAAAGACCAATTCAGAGCAGTACTGGTAAGCAGATATTAGTGTAGAGCCATCATTTTCTTGTCTTGCAGGAAATCACACAGAATCAATATATAAAATAAATAATTATGCAGAAACAATTTCAATCAAACTATGTGATAGATGAAAGTCTAAACAATACAATAATTGAAGAGCTGCCACTGCTTTCAAAAGCGAGGACATGAACCAGAAGAAAAAAGCAGACACGGAGAGGGTACTACACACAGATTTCAGATAAAGTCACCTTCAAAGTATATTTCTAGATAACAAAATGAGCATCTTGAGATTTAAAAAGCTTGAAATCTCCTTTTGAAATGATAGGCTGATGATAAAAACCTTCCATCAGCCTACTTGGGTTTTTAAGCAGCAATAAACATATGGATAAAGAATCTTACATAGAAGTTACATTTGGGAGACGAAGTGAAGAAAGATGTGTAAACAGAGCCCTCAAGCTATTGTACCTTTGCCAGAACGCCAAATTGAACAAATATCCAGTCAACCAAGCACATTCATAAGAACCAAATTATCTCAAGACCATCCTGGCTAACATGGTGAAAAGCCGTCTCTACTAAAAATACAAAAAAAACTAGCCGGGCGTGGTGGCAGCCCCCTGTAGCCCCAGCTACTCCAGAGGCTGAGGCAGGAGAATGGCCTGAACCCAGGAGGCGGAGCTTGCAGTGGGCAGAGATAGCGCCACTGCACTCCAGCCTGGGAGGCTGAGCAAGACTCCGTGTAAAAAAAAATAAGAACCAAATTATCAGGTGAGTTATTAAGCACTTAGTTTTAACATAATAAAAAAGAAACAGGCATTGAATAGTGTAGAAAAGATAGTCCTATATTGCCTACATCACCTTTCCCCAACCCCAGGCAACATAAAGTGGAAAAAATCTGTTTGACTGGCGGAGGAAGAGCAAAGTGACTGTGGGACTTTGCATTGGAAACAAACGTTGCCCTGTCACAGTGGAAAACAACATAGGGCAGATTTCTGCCAGTGGCCATGAAAGGAGCATTTAGACCAGTACCGAGCCAGATGGGAACCCTTTACTTCAGCAAGAGGACCGCAAGTTTTAGTCAGCTGCATCATTAGCAGAATAAAGGGGCTTCAGGCCCAGAATAAATTTGAGTGGCAGTCAGAACTCAGTAACTGCAGTATCTGGGAAGCCCTAGTACTATGCTGGTCTCAGAGGCAACAAACTTGAGGTGCAACCCAGTTTAACACCAGAAGTGGTGGCCGTGGAAATGTGTGTGTCATCCCTTTTCCATCTCCTGTAATCCCAATGGGTTCTTCCTGCCTGCTGCACAGACAAAACAAATTCGCTGAGACCATGATATCACTGTAAAGGCAGAGTTTAATTAACAGTAGGCTAGCAATGTTGAAGATGGAGTTATTACTCAAATTAGTCTCCCTAAGAACTCAGAGGCTAGAGTTTTTACAGATAATTTGGTAGGAAGAGGGCTAGCGAATGGGTGCCACTGACTGGAGATGCAATCGAAGAGATGTGGGAAATGGTCCTTGTGCACTGAGTCTGTCTCTGGATCGAGGCTGCAGGACCAGTTCAGTCATAAGTCATGGGACCAGGTGGGGTCAGTCATTGCCACAAGGCAAATTTCTGAAAAACTTCTCAAAAGACTAATCTTAGGTTCTATAGTAGTGATGTTATCTATAGGAGCAATTAGGGAAGTGATAAATGTTGTGACCTCTGATCATATGACTCCCTAGCAATCAGGGATTATAAAAACTATGCCTACATTGTAGCAGAATTCAAGCCTCTCCCATAAACCTAATCTTACAGGCTTTCATTAGTTTTAGTCCCTGAGCAAAGAGAGGGTTAGTTTTAGAGAGGAACTATTGATATTCTTGTTTCCAAGATAAAACATAAACTAAATTCCTGTCATGGTTAGCTTGGCTTATGCCCAGGAATGAGCAAGAACAGCCAGGCTGTGAGTCTAGAAGCAAGATGGAATCAACCATGCTATATTTCTGTCATTGTCATAATTTTTGCAAAGATGGTTTCACTCCAGGTAGTGCAGCTGAGTGAGGGACTCCTACCACTTGAGGACAGGAGAGGCAAGAGTACAGAGGAATTTGTCTTACCACTGGGTACCAGCTCAGCTACAGTAAAATAAAGTACCAGGATATTTCTAAAGATCCAGGTTCCAGGACTTTGTTCCTATATGGTGTTTATAGATTCATCCTGGGTCAGAAAGTAATCTGCGTTCCTGAAGGAATGGATCAAAGCCCAGCAGAATTCACCACCTGCTGACTAATGTGGCCTTCTTCCTTGAATAAGCATCAGCCATAGCCAGGCAGTCATAGCCGTGGGCCTTTGGTGAGCTCCAGTACTCTTCTGGTCTGGAAGGCTGTGAGCTTCAGGTGTGACCCAGCCTGGTGCCAGTTGTGGTGGCCACTGGAGTGCTTGCATCATCCCTCCCCAATTCCAGGCAGCCAAGCACAAAGAGAGACATCTTCTGCTTGAAGAAAAGAGAGGGAAGAGAGAGAGAGAAAGACTTTGCCTTGAAACTCAGGGAATTGTCCCTTATCTTCACCAATTTCATGAAAGATGTGTATCTAGGAATTGGCAAGAATCACAGTATTCCTGGCTTAGTGCACCTCTCCTCTTCCCATGCTGAAACAGCTACAGTGACAACAGTCTTAGGTGACAACACTCAGTTCTTTCTGAATTCTGAGAAAGCGTTCTCAAGAAGGATGGGTACAAACAAGCCTACATTGTGAAGATTGGAATAAATACCTAACTCTACAATGCTAGCCATCAACAATCATATACAAATATTAAAAACATCAGGCCGGGAGCGGTGGCTCACGCTTGTAATCCCAGCACTTTGGGAGGCCGAGGCGGGCGGATCACGAGGTCAGGAGATCGAGACCACGGTGAAACCCCGTCTCTATTAAAAATACAAAAAATTAGCCGGGCGTGGTGGCGGGCGCCTGTAGTCCCAGCTACTCGGAGAGGCTGAGGCAGGAGAATGGCGTGAACCCGGGGAGGCAGAGCTTGCAGTGAGCTGAGATTGTGCCACTGCACTCCAGCCTGGGCGACAGAGCAAGACTCCGTCTCAAAAAAAAAAATAAAATAAAATAAAAAATAAAAAATAAAAACATCAAAGAAAATGTGACCTCAGAAAATGTACTAAAGGCACCAGCCATCAACCCTGGTGAGACAGAGCTATGTGACTTCTCAGACAGGGAATTCAAAATAGCTGTCTTGAGGAAGTGCAACAAATTTTAACATAACTTGGAAAAGGAATTCAGAATTCTATGAGATAAATCTAACAAAGAGATGAAAGTAATATTAAAAAAAAAAACAAGCAAAACTTCTGGAGCTGAAAAATTTAATTTGCAAACTAAAAAAATGTGTCATGGTGTCTCAAAATCAGAACTGACCAAGCAGAAGAAAGAATTAGTGATCTCAAAGACACGCTACATGAAACAATAATAAAAACAAAGTATGCCTACAAGATCTAGAAAATAGCCTTGAAATGGCAAATCTAGGAGTTATTGGCCTTCAAAGAGGATGTATAAAAAGAACCGAGGGTTGGAAGTTAATTCAAATATATAATAAAAGAGAACTTTCCAAACCTAGAGAGAAATATAACTATCCATATATAAGAACAGTAACGAACACCAAGTAGGTTCAACCCAAATAAAACCACTTCAAGGCATATAATAATCCAACTCTCAAAGGTCAAGGACAAAGAAAAGTACTTAAATGCAGGAAGAGAAGAGGAGCAAATAACATTTAATGGAGTTCCAACACATCTGGCAGCAAAATTCTCAGTGTAAACCTTTTATACCAAGAGGAGATAGGATGCTATATTGAAACTGATGAAGGGATAAACATTTTCAACCTATATGATATATCCAGAAAACTTATCCTTGAAACATGAAGAAGAGATCTTTGTCATGAAATCTTTGGCTGTGTCTATGTCCTGAATGGTATTGACTACATTTTCTTCCAGGTCTTTTTGTAGTATTGGGTTTTACATTTAAGTATTTAGTTGACAAATGGAATTTCATTAAACTAAAGAGCATCAGCTCAGCAAACATAAACATACAACCTACAGAATGAGAGGAAATTTTTTTGCAAACTGTATATTCAACAAAGGTCTAATATCCAGGATCTGTAATGAACTTAAACCAATTTACAAGGAAAAAAAATCAAAAAGTGGGCAAAAGACATGAACAGACACTTTTCAAAAGAATACATACATGTGGCCAAGAAGCATATGAGTAAAAGCTCAACATCGCTGATCATTAAAGATCACTTCAGATCAAAACCACAATGAGATAACATCTTACATGAGTCAGAATGGCTATTGTTAAAATGTCAAAAAATAACAGCTCTTGGTGAGGCTGTGGAGAAAAAAAAGGTGGAAGTGTAAAAGTTCAACCATTGTGGAAGAAAGTGTGGCAATTCCTCAAACAGCAAAAGACAGAAATACCATTTAACCCAGCAATCCCATTAGCTGGTATATACCCAAAGAAATACAAATCATTCAAGTGTAAAAATCACATGCATACATTTGTTTATTGCAGCACTATTAACGATAGCAAAGATGTGGAATCAACCTTAATGTCCAAAAATGATAGACTGGATAAAGAAAATGTGTTACATATACACTGTGGAATACTATGCAGACAGTTTGAGTCCAGACTGGCCAACACAGTGAAATCCTGTATCTACTAAAAATACAAAAAATTAGCTGGGCATGGTAGCAGGCACCTGCAATCCCAGCTACTCAGGAGGCTGAAGCAGGAGAATCACTTGAACCCAGGAGGCAGAGGTTGTAGTGAGCCAAGATTGTGTCATTGTACTCCAGCCTGGGCAACAAGAGCTAAACTGTCTCAAAAGAGAGAGGTAGACTGCAAAACAATAAAAGTTAGATATGTTAACACCCCACTTTCACCATTGGTTAGATCATCAAGAAATAAACTCAACAATAAAGCACCAAACTTAATGTGAACTATTCACCAAATTGAACTAATAAACATTTGCAGAACATAATATTGAACAGCTGCAGAATACATATGCTTCTCATAAACACATGAAACATTCATAAAGACCATATGTTAGGCCACAAACCAAGTCTCTACAAATGCAAAAAAAAAAAAAAAAAAATTATCCCAAGTATCCTTTCTAACCACAGCGGAATAAAGTTAGAAACTGATAACAACAGGGGTTTTGGAACTATACAAATACATGGAAATTAAGCAGTATGCTCCTGAATAACCATTGCATTAATTTAGAATTTAAAAAAGAAATTTAGCATTTTCTTTTTTTTTTTTTGTCGCCCAGGCTGGAGTGCAGTGGCGCGATCTCGGCTCATGCAGGCTCTGCCCACCGGGGTTCACGCCATTCTAGCTGGGACTACAGGCACCCGCCATCTCGCCCGGCTAATTTTTTGTATTTTTAGTAGAGACAGGGTTCCACTGTGTTAGCCAGGATGGTCTCGATCTCCTGACCTCATGATCCACCCGCCTCAGCCTCCCATAGCATTTTCTTAAGACAAATTAAAATGGAAACACAACATACCAAAACATCATACAGGCCCCATGCAAATCTGAAAGCCAGCAGGGAAGTCATTAAATCTTAAAGCTCTAAAACAATCTCCTTTGATTCCATGTCCCACATCCAGGACATGCTGATGCAAGGTATGGGATCCCAAAGGCTTGGACAGCTCTGCCTCTGTGGATCTGCAGCACGCAGACCCCACAGCTGCTTTTACCAGTGGGCATTGAGTGCCTGTGGCTTTTCCAGGCACACTGTGCAAGCTGTTGGTGGATCTACTATTCTGGGGTCTGGAGGATGGTGGCCCTCTTCTCACACTCCACTAGGCAGCGGAGATTCTCTGTGGGGGCTCAATCCCTGCATTTCCCTTCTGCACTGCCTTAGAGAGGTTCTCATGACAGCTCCACTCCTGCAGCCTAGACATCCAGGTGTTTCCATACATCCTCTGAAATCTAGGCAGATGCATTCTCCCAAGCTTCAACTCTTGCCCTCTGTGCAACCACAGGCCCAACAACATATCACATGGAAGCTGCCAAGGTTTCTTATGGCTTGCACCCTCTGGATCAGAGGCCTGAGACATATCTGGAGCCTGTTTAGCCATGGCTGGAAATGGAGCAGATGAGATGTGGGGTGCCATGTCCCAAGGCTGCACAAAGCAGCATCCTGGCCCCACCCACAAAACTATTTTTCCCTCTTAGGCCTCCAGGTCTGTGATGAGAGGGGCTTCCACAAAGATCTCTAAAATGCTCTGGAGGCATTTTCCCTATTGTCTTGGCTATTAACATTTGGCTCCTCTTTGCTCATGCAAATTTCTGCAGCTGGCTTGAATTTCTCCCCAGAAAATGGATTTTTCTTTTATACCACATGGTCAGGTTAGAAATTTTTCAAATTTGTATGCTCTGCTTCCCTTTTAAATGTAAGTTCCAATTTCAGACCATCTCTTTGCGAACACATATGAGTACACGGTGAAAAGCAGCCAGGGCATATCTCAAACACTTTGCTGCTAGGAAATGTTTTCCAACAGATGCCCTTCATCATCTCTTCCAGGTTCAAATTTCCACAGATCTTTAGAGAAGGGACACAATGCTACCAGTTTCTTTGCTAAAGCACAGCAAGAGTTACCTTTGCTCCAGTTCCCAATAAGTTTCTTATCTCAATCTGAGGCCTTTTTAGCCTGGACTTTATTATCCATATCACTATCAGCATTTTGGTAAAAAAACATTCAATAAATCCTAGAAAGTTCCAAACTTTCCCTCATCTTTCTGTGTTCTTCTGCTCCCTCCATACTGTTCCAACTTCTGCTTCCACATTTTCAGGTATCTTTTGTTGCAATGCCCCACTTCTCTGGTACCAGCTTTCTGTATTAGTTCACTCTCACACTGCTATAAAGAACTACCTGAAACTAGGTAATTTATAAAGAAAGAGGGTTAATTGGCTCATAGTTCTGCAGGCTATACAGGAAGCATAGCTCGGGAGGCCTCAGAAAAATTAGAATCATGGCAGAAGGCAAAAGGGAAGCTGGTACATTTTACATGGCTGGAACAACAGGAAGAGAGCAATGGTGGAGTTGCTACACACTTTTAAACAATCAGATCTCATGAGAACTCTATCAAGAGACAGCACTAAGGCGATGGTGCTGAACCATTAGAAACCACCCTTATGATCTAATCACCTCCCACCAGGCCCCACCTCCGACAATGAGGGTCACAATTTAACATGAGATTTGGGTGGGACACGAGCCAAACCATATCATTCAACAAATTTTTAGCCAGTGCAACTAAATAAAAAAGGTAAAAGACCCAAATCAGTAAAATCAGAAGCAAAAAGGAGAGCTTACAATTGATACCACAGAAATTCAAAGGATCATTCGAGAAAATTATAAGCAATCATATGTCAATAAATTGGAAAACCTAGAAGAAATGTATATGTTTTTAGACTCACACAATGCAGCAAGTTTGAAGAAATATAAAATCTGAATACAACAATAAGAAGTAATGAAACAATAATAAAAATTCTCCTATCAAAGAAAAGCACAAGACCTGCTCACTTCACTACTGAATTTTAGCAAACATTTACAGATGAATTAAGGCCAATCCTTCTCAAACTATTTCAAAAAATCAAATAGCAAATACTTTTAAACTCATTCTATGAGGCTAGTATCTCTCTGATACAAAAAGTAGACAAAAATACAACAACAAAAAAACTACAGGCCAATATCTCTAATGAACACAGATGGAAAAACCCTCAACAAAATACTAGAAAATTGAATAACACATTAAAAAGATCATTCATGATGATCAATTGGGATTCATTTCAGCAGTGCAAAGATGTTTCAACATATTCCAGTCAATAAATTGAATACATCACATCAACAAAATGAAGAAAAGTAACATGTGATCACTTCAATCGATATCAGAAAAGCATTCAGTAAAAGTTATCCCTTCATGATAAAAACTCTCAAAAAACTGTTTAAAGATGGAACATGCCCCAAGTTAATAAAGGCCATATTTTACAAACCCACAGTTAGTATCAACTGAATAGGAAAAAATGTAAAGCCTTTTGTCTAAGATCTTGCACAAGAAAAGGATGCCCACTTTCACCAGTTTTATTCAACCTCATGCTGGAAGTTCTATCCAAAATAATTAGACAAGAGACAGAAAATGGGCATCCAAATAAGAATGAAAGAACTCAAATTATCCTTGTTTGCAAATAATATAATCTTATATTTTAAAATCCTAAAGACAAAAATCTATCTGAACTAATATAAAAAATTCACTAAATTTGCAGGATATAAAATCAACAAAGAAACATCAGTAGCATTTCTATATGCCAGCAGCAAAGAATCTAAAAAAGAAACCAAGAAATTAATAATACTTACAATAACTACATAAAAACTAGAAATAAACTTAACCAATAAAGTCAAAGATCACTATAATGAAAACTGTAAAACATTGATGAAAGAAACTAAAGAGGACACAAATGCAAAGACAGTCCATGTTCATGGTTTAGCAAAAGCCAATATTGTTAAAATGTCCATACTACCCCAAGCAATCTATAGATTCAATGCAATCCCTACCAATGTACCAATGATATTCTTTACAGAAACAATAATTCTAAAATTATATAGATCAACCAAAGAACATGACAAAGTCCATATATGACAATTATATAGATTAACCAAAGAACCAGAATAGCGAAAATAATTCTGAGCAATAAAAGCAAAGCAGTAGGCATTACATTACTTGCCTTCAAATTATACTACAGAGGTATAATAATTAAAACACCATTGTACTGGCCTAAAAACAGACCTATAGATCAATGGAACAGAATAGAAACCCATTAAATAATCCACAGATATGTAACTGGCTCAAGTGTCCCATAAAAGCAATATTTATGGGTTTTTGAACAAACGTAATGATTGACCCTTTGAGTCTTAAAACTTACATTTGTCTCATCTGTGTTCCTTCTTCAGAAAACCAACCCTCAGGCACGGAATTAAAACTCATCAGAGCACCACATCTGGGCAATGAGATGCCAGATCCCTCCATCATGATTACTTCCTTACCTCTCCCTAATTCCTGTTTCTCTTTTTCCCCTGCTGTCTGTATCCTCCAATTTTAGGCAGTCAGAGAGAAAGATTTGAGACTGAACCCTCATTCTCTATAGCTGCAGCACTCAATCAGTTATTCTTCTGTGGCAATATTTGTTATCTCTGTAATTGGCATTCTGTGTGGCAAACAATGGGACCTTGACTTGATCCCTGACATTTTAATAACACACATGCAGCCAACTCATTTTCAACCAAGGCACCAATATTATAAATTGGGGAAAGAACAGTCTCTTCAGTAAGTGGTGCTGGGAAAACTACAAATCCATATACAGAAGGATAAAACTAGACAACTATCTCTTGTCACATTAAAAAGGTTAAATCAGAATGGATTAAAGGCCTAAACGTAAGACCTCAAATTTTGGGACTATTAGAAGAAAACATTTGGGGAAATGTTCCAGGACATTGTGCTTGGAAAAGATTTATTGAGTAAGACCTGAAAAGCACAGGCAACCAAAGCAAAAATGGTCAAATGAAATTACATCATGTAAAATGCTTTTGCACAGCAAAGGAAACAAAGTGAAGAGACAACTCACAGAAGAGGAGAAAATATTTGCAAACTATTCAACTGACAAAGGATTAGTAACTAGGATATGTAAAGAATTCAAACAACTCAATAGCAAAAAAAACCGAAAAAAAGAAATCTGATTAAAAAATTGAAAAATAAAAGGATAGACTTTTTTCAAAATTTTTTTTCAAAGAAGACATACAAGTGGCCAAAGGGGATATGAAAAATGCTCAATATCACTAATAATCAGAGAAATGCAAATCTAAACTATAATGGGATATCATCTCACCCTGTGTAAAATAGCTATTACCAAAAATACAAAAAAAAAAAAAAATCTGGCAAGGATGCAGAGAAAGGGGAATGCTCATACACTGTTGGTGGGAGTGTAAATTAGCATTATCACTATGGACACTCCTCAAAAACTACAAATAGCACTACCATATGATCCAGCAATCTCCCAAAAGGATATATAACCAAAAGAAATAAAATAAGTATACTGAAGATATATTTACACACCCATGTTTATTCAGCACTATTCAAAAGAGCCAAGATATGGAATCAACCTACGTGTGCCTCAACAATGAATGGATAAAGAAAATGTGGTACATTATACACAGTGAAATATCAGTCAGGCATAAAAAATAATCAAATTCTGTCATTTGCTACAGCATGGTTGGAACTGGAGGACATTATGATAAGTAAAATCAGTGAGACACAGAAAGAAAAATGCCTCATGTCTTCACTCATATGTGGGAGCTAAAAAAATTGATCTCATGGAGCTAGAGAGCAGAATTCTGGTTAACTGAGGCTGGAAAGGGTAAATGGGGTTGGGGAAATAAAGAAGGGCTGGGTAATGCAAAAGTTACAAAAATGCAATTAGATAGAAGGAATAAGATCTAATGATTGGTAGCATAATAGTGCAGCTATAGTTAATAACTTATTGTATATTTCCAAATAACCACAAGAGTAGAACTGGGATGTTCCTAACACATAGAAATGATATCTGTTTGAAGTAATAAATATCCTAATTACCCTGATTTGATCATTTCACATCTTATCAAAATACCACATTCACCATGAACATTTCCAACTATTGTGCATGCATAAAACTTAGAAATAAAAAATGTTTTAATGTCATATTTGCAGTTTGGTTCTGGTGTATGTACAGACATAGAGACAAAAAAACAGAAAAGAATGTCTAGAAGTAAATGAAATTTATACTTACCATATAGAAGGTCCATGCTATGATCTGAATGTTTGTATTTCTCAAAATTCATATGTTTAAACTTAATCTAATGTTGTATGAATGTGTAGTATTAGAAGTTATAGAAGTTAGGGCCTTTTTTAGGTGTTTAGGTCTGATATAAACTTCTGTTGTTTATAAGCCACTAAGTCATGGTATTTTGTTGTAATTCCCCTAACCAATAAAAGGAGTTTCTTTTCAAATAAGTGAGAAATTATGGTTTATATAAAAATTTTATTAGATAAACAAAGTAGCTATTTCAGTGAAAAGATTAAATCTTCACCCTTCCCCTATACCCAACACAAAAATAACTCCAATGGATCAATTTCAGTGGTAAAATATGACTTTATAACAATACTTGAAGGAATCATGAGAGATGAAATTTGGGGAAGAAGAATGGGAGGAAGTCATGGCAAAAGTATGACACAAAAGTTAGGAATTATAGAAGATAAAATCGATAAATTTGACCAATTAAAAAAATAACATTGCTCAAAACCATAACATAAAAAGTAAAAAGATAAATGATAAATTAAGAAAACATTTGCTATTATACAATAGATAAAGAAATAATACCTTTAATATATAAAATATTCTTACAAATTAATAACAAAAATACCCAAGAGAGAATTGGCAAAGGAGAGTTCATATAAAACAAAGTATAAATGACTCTTAAACATATTTTCAAAAGCTCAGCCTCAATTCTAATAAGAAAAATACAAATTATATTAAGATAAATCATTTTATTAAAATGCCGATTTTTATAACAAGATGATCTTGTGTTTGCAGCAGGAAAGATAAACAAGTATAGCTATTGTGGTTAAGTCAGCAAATTGGAATAGTCTCTGGAGAAAGAAATCTGGTAGGATCTATCAAACGTACAAATGCAAATTTATTTTACCAGGAAATTCAATTTCTATACATTTATACTACAAATACACTTACATTTATGTAAGACTATGTATTAATAACTATGTTTTTTAGTTATAACTAAGTTGGGAAATAATCTAAATAATAATCCATAGGGCTACTTAAAAAAATCATATACAATCCAACTTTGTGCTATTTAAAAAGGAAACTATTAGTTGACAAACAGCCAACTTGTGTGTGCATGTCTGTATGCATGTATAAGTAAAAAAGAGGGAAACAAAGCACAATGCAGAAGAGTATCAGAGTGTCATAATTTTTAGAAACAAAGGTAGAAAATTATATTCAGATAAATTTATGAGTGTGTGTTTGCCTGCATTTACATAAAATATATGATAGTGTAAAAGAGACACTAATGGCATAATGTATGATGTGGTTCTATGAAGGGGATCTGAATAATGGGGGAGAATGGGTGAGTGCTTGGTATTTTATTCCTAATAAATTTGAATTTATTCAAATTCAATTGAATTGTGAACCAAGTGAGCTTATCATCCATTCAAAAATATATAAATAGGATATTTGTTTGCAAAAACATTAAATGAAAAGTTTTATATAGACTACAAGAAAGCTTGTTTGTCCGCATACCTTCTGAGGTGTTAAAGACTGGCTATCCATGTTTCAGCTTGTGCTGCTTAAGTCAGTGTAGCTAGACAAAGACAGCAAGAAAGAGGCCTCTGAGCTTCTGTCTGTGTATGTGATTAGGCCATGGTGAGGGGTGGTGGCCGTGGGACATGAGGGAGACCTTAATCCTTTTAATCTTATATGAGGCAGGAAACAGCATGAGTGTCATGTGCAGCTTCAGGCACTAACAAGAGTCAGATTATTTAGAAGGGCCTGGCTCTCACTCAGTGTCCACACAGAAGAGGGTTAGAAGTTCTGGGTTTTTTTTATGAGCACTAAATTTTAATACACTATGTCTCAACTAAAAAATAAGGATGAATGTATGTCACATTCTGACAACTAATATTGAAAATTCTTTTTGCATGCAAAGGTAAGTAAATGATAGGGTTATAGAGAGAAAAGTTTCCTTTTCAATATTCATCAAAATAGGAGAGAGGACAAAAATAAATGTTATTCTTACTGACCAAATCTAACAACTGTGTGTGGAGACAGAAATATATTTCTCATCTCTCCCAATCAATAATATTTAATTTTGTTGAGGGAATGCTTGAGAAGACTAAATGGTTTTCTTTTGTAGCTAATGTAAGGTTTTCAGCCTAAATATCCGTTGGAGTCCTGTTTCACGCTTTCAGTGCAAACACTAAAGAATTTACTATAGTTCATCTTGGCTATAATCTTGGAATTTGAATGGGTTCTTCTAGCTTCAAACTCATATATTTAATCACTTTTGATAAATGCTATTCTATCACACTTCTGATTTACCTCTATATGATGTTTTCTCAGGCAAATCATATTTCCAAGATGTTTGAATTCTATTGTCTGTATTTTTCCAAACCTTCATTGTTTTCTACCTCTTCACCATTTTGTATCTCTTTTCTAGCATACTTCTTAGATTGTTCATCCATGTATCTATCATGTATGGTGTTTCCTATAGCTCTGTCTTCCTCTGCTGCAATGTCGATCTATGAATAATATTCTAAAACTGACTGTTCTTTTCATTGTAGAGCCTGGGGTAATTGCACTGTAGGATGGCTACCTGCCATCTTCTTGTTCATGAGCACATTATAGGCTAAAAACACAGATGCCAAAGCATGCTTACTTTTTCTGATCTTTTTTTTTACCCAATTTACCTAATTGCTCACTAAGGTCTCATTAGTTTTTCTTGTTCTTGGCTTTCAATTTGCTCTATGATTTTTCACCTAACTTTAGACTCTTGGTTTATGGTTTTTGTTTGTTTGTTTTTTATTATTGACCTTTAGGAAAAGGTTTGCCAATTTAATTCTTCAACTACACCTCTTGATATTGAGTGGAATTCCCATGATCCTGCCTTCTTGCCTAGTTATTACCATTTAAAAATTTCTCTATTCCTGTTAAAACAATTACTTCTATTAATTTTCTACTGCTGTGTAACAAATTACCACAACCTTAGCACCTGAAAACAACATAACATGTAATATCCTGTTTCCATGAGTCAATGTCTTGGCATACCAGAAATAGATCTTTTTCACAGGGTCTCATAAAGCTGTAATCAAGAAGCAGGGCAAGGTTGTGCGTGATTGTAGTCACAGGTACTCAGGAGGCTGAAGCAGGAGGATTGCTTGAGCCCAGCAGTTTAAGACTGCAGTGAGCCATGATCGCCCCTACTGCACTTCAAACTGGGTAGTAGAGCAAAATATTGTCTCAAAGAAAAAAATAAAAAAGGAAAAGGAAAAGGTTCAGAAAGGGTTCAAAAAAGTTCTCAGCCAGGGCTGTGGTCTCATCTGAGTTAAGAGCCATCATCTAAACTCATGTGACTGTTGGCAGAATTAACTTCCTTGCAGTTATAGAACTGATGTTGACTTTCTTATTTCCAGACCAACAGGCAAATCTGTTTGACCTAAATGAAGGCTCTAGTGTCTTTATAAAAATGCAGGCCTGATTAGGTAGTCCCACCTAGTATAATATCTTTTTTGATTAACTCAAAGTCAATTGACTAGGGATCTTAATTTCTTCTTCTTTTTTTTTTTTTTTTTTTTTTTTTTTTACTTTTGCAATATTCCATAATCATGACATTGATATTCCTTCTAACATGCTGGTCTCACCCACACTCAAGGTTTGGTGATTATACAAGGGCATGGATCATTCAGGGCTATCTTACAATTGGTCTATGGATGTCATGCAATCTTAATATAAATTCCAGTGGGTCTTTTCATTGAAATCAAATGTTTTTAATAAGGAAATGCAAGTGACTTACAATAGCAAAAATAACTTTTAAAAGAAGAATATATTTGAAAGATTTGATCTTTCATTTCTATGCTTCCTTTTAGTACATGATGTTGGTATAAGTTGATTTACTGGAAAATAAATTATTGAAACAGAAGAAAGTGTCCAGAAAAATAACCACATATATATGGTCAATTAATTTTAACAAAAGTTTCATGAAAATTAAGGCAAAAAGAAGAGTATATTCAACAAATGGTGGGAGACAAGTTGAAAAATTAAACTTTGAAATTCTACCTCGCCCGGCCGGGCGCGGTGGCTCACGCTTGTAATCCCAGCACTTTGGGAGGCCGAGGCGGGCGGATCACGAGGTCAGGAGATCGAGACCACAGTGAAACCCCGTCTCTACTAAAAGTACAAAAAATTAGCCAGGTGTGGTGGCGGGTGCCTGTAGTCCCAGCTACTCGGAGAGGCTGAGGCAGGAGAATGGCATGAACCCGGGAGGTGGAGCTTGCAGTGAGCCGAGACTGCACCACTGCACTCCAGCCTGGGCGACAGAGCGAGACTCTGTCTCACCCTACACATAAAAATATTAATTTATTGTGTACCTTAAACTTGAATTTAAAAGCTCATATACAACACTGCTAGAAAAATACATAAAATAATATGTTTATTGCCTTGTGGTAGGCAAGATTTCTTAGACAGAAAACAGCAATGAAATGAAAGATAAGAAAATGATAAATTGAATTTCATAAAATTAAGAACTTATGCTCATCGAGAGACATGTTTAAGGAAATGAAAATTCAAGACACAGACTGGGAGAAATGATTTATAATGCAAGAATCTGACACAGAACTTGTATTTATGTATTTCTGTAGAACATATTCTTTAAAACTCTTTAAATAAGATAAACAACTCAATAATTCTACAGTAGTCAGAAACTTCACAGACAATATATACTTAATGGCTAAGTTCATAAAATAGTGATCAGTATTATTAATCATCTTAGTATTGAAAATTGGAAATCACAGTGAGATATAATTTCAAAGCCACTAGATCAGCAATAATTTAAAGTAATAGCAACAACAAAAGTTGGTAAAAATGTTGAGCAGCCAAAAATCATCATACATTGCTGGTGGAAGTACCCAATGGCAAAATCACATTAGAAATTAGTTTGGTCTTCCATTTCCTATACATTTGTTCCTCATTTTATAATCCAGTAATTCAATTTCTCAGTATTTACACAAAATAAGCTTGTGAAACACGTTTACAAAAATGAGTATATAAGAATATCGATGGTATCTTTCTTTACAATAGTTGTTTATAATTTGGGCTGGAAGCAACTCCATGAAAGTTAAAAGATAAATAAATAATAGAATATTGTATATTTATAGAATGCAATGCTAATCAGCAAAAAAAAAGAATATACTAATGATATATACAGAATGTGGATTAATCTAAAAAGTATTATGTTGTTTTAAAAAAGAAGCCAGCCACACACACACACACACACACACACATACGCATTCTCTCTATGTTGTATGATTTCATTAATGTAATGTTTAAGAACAAGCAAAACCAGAACTCATTCCTTCTAAATGAAATGCTGCATCCTTTGACCAATATCTCTTCAATTCCGCCTTCCCATCAGGCCGTGGTAACCATCATTCTATTCTCTGCTTCTATGAGTTTGACTTTTTAGATTCCATAGTGGAGGAAAGCTAGGTGTTGGGACAGAACAGAAATGAGCCATAATGTTTATGAAGCTTATGGAGCCAAGGAGTAGACGGTAAAAGTTGTATTTACTTTTGCTTTAAAAAATAAGCTGTATTTTTGGTTTGTGTATCTGATAGTCACTGTAACCATCATTTCTGTATTATGCCCTTATGGTTTAGTACAATGATTTTTGAAAAGTCTATTTAGGCTCTGCAAAAAAACTAATGAGTGGACATATATGGCTAGTTGGCCAAAAGCAATAATATTTTTAATATTAATGATAAAGCTAGAAACTTTTAGGACTTTACATAAACCATGGCTCAAGAATGTCATATGCATTATCTCATGTGAGAAGCCACTGCACTATTCTGGTGGTAGATGCCATAGATTGGCTGCTTTGACAGCAATTCTGATTTCTCTTTATTGTGCTTTTTTGGGAAGCTGAAATGTTACTTTTCTGAAGCTCCATTGAAACAGTTTTTTTTCCATTTTTTTGAGAGTTTGTCAATTTGATGCATTTGCACATAATTAGAACTCAGAACTATATGGGAGAGAGGCAAGGTACAAGGCTTATATTTTGGTTGCATCCATCACATGGTTCAGTGGGCAGAAGCTTTCTAATGCCGTGGTTTACTATACCTCCATATCAGTTTTCCACATAATAGGAGAAACATAGGAGAAACAGTAAAATTCTGGGGCTTGACTGGTTTCTGAAAGTTCAACCTAAACCTGGTTGCTTTTTTTATTTAATAGATGTTATAAGCATCTTAAATCTTTCTTCTTAAACTAGCTAGCATTTTTGTGTGTTTTTGACAGAAACCTTAGAGATACATTTATTATTGCTTTCTTGCAGAAGATGAAAATGAGGCATACAGAGCTCAAGCAGATTGCCTAAGAACATTGCACTAGAGCAGTACACTATAAGAGACATATCATGGCTATAAGATTAATGACAGCCATAGGTTCCACTCAGTCATCTTGCAGGGCCTACACCACAGGTCACTTAGCAGCACGATGCAACCTGACCTGGGGACATAATGCTCATAAACCTTAAGACAAAACTTTCAAGAATAGCTTAAACTTTCTTCATGAAAGAAACACTCGGTAACTGACCAGGTCTGAATAACAGGTATAGAAATAGAAAAAATAATTTCTCCTAGATTTTCTCGTTTATTTGCATAGATGTGTTTATAGTATTCTCTGATGATAGTTTGTATTTCTGTGGGATCGGTGGTGATATACCCTTTATCATTTTTTTATTGCATCTATTTGATTCTTCTCTCTTTTCTTCTTTATTAGTCTTGCTAGTGTTCTATCAATTTTGTTGATCCTTTCAAAGATTCAGCTCCTGGATTCATTGATTTTTTGAAGGGTTTTTTGTGTGTCTAATCCTTCAGTTCTGCTCTGATTTTAGTTATTTCTTGCTTTCTGCTAGCTTTTGAATGTGTTTGCTCTTGCTTCTCTAGTTCTTTTAATTGTGATGTTAGGGTGTCAATTTTAGGTCTTTCCTGCTTTCTCTTGTGAGCATTTAGTGCTATAAATTTCCCTATAAACACTGCTTTAAATGTGTCCCAGAAATTCTGGTATGTTGTGTCTTTGTTCTCATTTGTTTCACAGAACATTTTTATTTCTGCCTTCATTTCATTATGTACTCACTTACACGACGGATAAGCTAAGCCACCGTTTTGTTTATTTGAGAGTCAGTTTTCTTTACATGTACCATGGGATAATGATGCTGTTGACCTCAGGGATGAATAAGATGCAAATCATATAAGGTAATATATAAGCAATGTAAGCAAGTCTTAGGTAAACTATACATGCTTATCCATGTGCTCACTCTTGTCAATATTAAAGGTTATAAGGAAGTATAGAATTATCCATTTAAATCCATCTGCCCCTGTAGTGTTCTTACAAAATAATATTTGTTATGTCATCTCATGTCTTTCATAGCCATTTTAGTGTACTCAGACATAAATTGTAGGCTGGTGACTTTAAACATACTTAGAATCCTGAAGACATATAGATTGTCAAATTTGGGACAATAGATAAAAAATGAATATCATTTGTCTTAGTCCATTTGAAGGGCTATAACAAACTACCATAAACTGGGTGGCTTATAAGCAACAGAAATTTACTCCTCACAGTTCTGGAAGCTGAGAAGTCCAAGATCAAGGTGCTAGCAGATTCATTGTCTGGTGAAGACCTGCTTCCAAGTTCAGATTGGCCCTTCTCGATGTGTCCTCACAAAGTGGGGGGAGACAAAGCAGCTCTCTGGGGCCTCTTTTATAAGAGTACTTAAACCGTCCATGAATAGTTCTCTGCCCTCATGACTTAATTAATTCCCAGAAGCCCTACCTCTTAATACCACCATATTACAGATTAGGTGTCAACATATGAATTTTGTGTGGGCATAAACACTTAGGCCATAGCATCATTCAATATATGAGGCAAAAAGAAAAGGGAAAAACAAATAAGTCAAGGCAAAAAGAATTATACTGTAATTTAGAAAGCTGTCAATGAATATGCAAGTAGCTCCCCAATTGTGTATTAATGGCAGTTTCTTTAGTCCAAATATAGTAACAAAATCGCAAGTCATTGTCCATGAGTTAGGTACCATACTGTTAATACTTAAGAAAAATGACTGTTGTTACATCCAATTTGTTGTATGTAAGAAATAAATTGGATTGCATCAATACATGAGCAGACAAGTCTTTTTGTCTGAATGTGTTAGTTGAAACAAGTAGGATAATTATGTTTAAAAGGCCTCCAAGAGAAATATAATGATTCCCTGTTTCAAATAGCCCAGGATGTAATTATTAGAACTGATTAAGCCTTGCTTTATTACAATTACGGTAATATGCTTCCAGTGATTTAGGGACATGTTTCAGATTTTCAATAGAGATAGCTCATTTTCAATAAGAATCAATCAGCATCAATTGTCTAGAAACAGAAATAGCTTATGAAAATGAATTAGGGATATGAAAAAGAGAAGAGAGAGTCTAACATTTATCTAGCACTTACTGTGTTCCCAACTTTTAGATTAAGTACTTTGCATGCACTATCTCATTTAATTTTCACTATAACCCTTTGTCATAGCTCTTAACTAGGTCATTTATAATTGAGAAAATTGAGAATCAGGATGGTCCATAGATCGCTAATGACAAAAGTGAGTTTTTAACCCAGGTTTATCTGGTTCCAAAGCCTTATTCTAGTCACCATAGGACCTTGACTTTCAAAAAGGGCACATTTTGTGCCCACCCTGGAAGTTGTTTATTGCAGAAACATAATTGTACAATATTTCCAACCAAATAACCTCCAAACTCAATGCATTAATTTGAAAACATGCTTTCATAACAGAAGAAAAGGTCTGGAAAAAACATAATTTCATAAGTTGGGAAGGATATAGGGATCATCTATACTTACTCTCTTCGTATTTGGAAGACAAAACATTCATGTATTAAATAATTAAAGAACATGTCTCATTTTTGGCATTCTACTAAGTGTGAGTAGGCATAAACTGGTGAAGGTGTGTGTTAAGTCATGGGATAGTCATTAACTACTATCAGTCTGACCCACAACATATGAATACCTCTGTTTCCTAAAAGATATACCTATGCATGTATATGCAAACATGCAAACAAGAAGGTGAAGCTTTTCAGGTTGTGGTATCCTAATTCTGTATACAATGTTTTACTACTTTTACCTACATTAATATAAATTCACCATTACTATATTTCTCCCTGGGTGTATTTTATCATTTCTACATATATGCAAAAACACAGGAATATGTTTTAGTAACATATCTGCTTATCAAGAGAATTGTTCATATATTGAACATTCAGCAAATATTTACTGAGGAACAATATGTGTGAGGTACTATTCTAGAAGTTTTCGAAATTTCAATGAACAAAACAGGCAAACCTCTTTGTCTTTATGGAGCTTGAATTATAGTACGAGAAATACATGCGAAACAATGAAAATAAAGATTTGTAAAGCATGTAGCATGTTAGAAGGTGAAAAGAATATGAAAGGTGATAAAATATGAAGGGTGATAGGTCTTGTTGGGAAGTGGTGTTGTCATTTTCGTTGGTGATAAGTAGGAATATTTAATGCAAATTACCTAAGGAAAGACCATCCCTAGCATAAGTGATAGGTATGGAGTTATGCAGGGTAAAACCAACTCATTAAATTTTGCCTGTAACTATGGACATGAGCACATTCTTATTATATTTTGTTGCAGATTCCTATCCTAAAATTATCCACTGGTAAAGTCATAAGGGATGTCAATATTCATAGAAAACACAAGCACGCTTTATGCATCTTGGAACAATAATGGGCCAATTTGCCTCACAGCACCATCTGCTTTCTAGTTACTTAACTCATTTAATCGTTTTTGTTTATATCAAAAAGTCACAATATTTTGAATCAAGGTATACATGATATAATGCAAAACAGCATTTGAAATTCCACTTACATTAAGGTTCAGCAATTGGTTCGAGACATTACTATTTAAAAATGTTTTACTCATGTTGCCCTATAGGGAGTCAGCCTCACATTTTAACTGTCTTAACTGTTGTTTGTCTGCCACCTACTGAGTGGAAGAGTGCCAACTCAAGCCACAATACTCTGATCTTAAATCTTTGTTCTTTGCACTACTTTGAGAGAAAAATACTTTGTCTGGAAGTATCATGTATTCTTCTTCTTCTTCTTCTTCTTTTTTTCCAGCGAATACACTTGGTCTCTAAATACTTTTCCAACTAAGTTTAGAACCCCAAAAAAGAAAGCAGATGGTGCCTTCTTCATAGTACCCTAGCTTTTCAAACCATGTCAAAGGTATCAGGAGACAATATCCAGTATGCTCTATATCTATATAAAACATTCATTCTGGAACATTTTATATAATGTTCCATTTTGAGCTTCTAGTTCTCCAAATATTATCTGTCAGAGAGATGGTTCAGAGGTATTTAGATGACAGTTTTTTTAATCACTAAAGACACCAGAATTATTAAAGACATCAGAATTATTATGTTTTGTAGTTGCATTTTTGGCATACAGTTAAAAAATAAAAAAAAACATGGCTCTTGAATCTAAATCAAAGTGAATTCTAGTTCACAAAAGAAAATGGAAACATCCCACATTTTTGACGTTGTTCATTTTATGATTATGATAACAATGGATATGTTTTTTGAGGCACCAAATTTACATGTGCGCACACACACATATATAAACATTTCATCATATCTTTTAATTTGTATGAGTTAGTATGCTTTCAACTATCAATGAAAATGATTTATAATCACTTAGTGAAGGGATTTATTATCTCACATAAAAGAGATATATAATTCTTCAGTTTCAAGATCAGTTAAATACAAAATGTTGTCAACAAAACTTTATTTCCTTTTACTTATGTACTTATTTTTCATAGCTCTCTTTACGGTGTTAGCTCACTCCTTTGATATTATCAGATTTCTTTTCATAGAGACTCTACCAATTACTCTAACTACAATAACTATACTGGTTTCTCCACACTCCTGCAAACACAAAGTGTTAACTTTGTGTGTGTGTTTTTAATATCCTGTATAACAGTGGCAGAGTGATGCAGCATAAGAAAGACCAGCCATTACTAGTTTTGAAGGTGGAAGGGGGCCTCAAGCCAAAAAATGAGGGCATCCTCTAAAGGCTGGAAAAGGCAAGAAAAAAGTTTTTTCCCAAGAGCCTTCAGAAGGTCTTGCTGAGACCCATTTTGGACTTTTGACCTCCAGAACTGTAAGAGAAAAAGTTTGTGTTAAGGACACAATAAAATCCTATGTAAAAAGAGTTACACAAATATAATAAAAATGCCTTATTATTTCACACTTTACATGACATGCTCCATTCTGATATGCTCTAGAGGTTAACGTCTTCTTAAAAAAAAAAAAAAAAACAAAAAACAAACAAAAAAAAAAACAAACAAACAAAAAAAAAACTTATGACGTAGATCTCTGGTGAATATTCAGATCCTCAGACCCCATACCTGACCTCCTGAATCAGAATCTCTAGAAGTAGAACCTGAGAATCTGTATCCTTGGAATTCTTATGATCAAAGAAATTGATCAAATAAAGTGATCAATTGAAACAATTTTCTAAATTTTAAAGTCTGGAAGAGTATTCAGTTTGCATTGGGTTAAAAGCCTCACCTTCCTACTTAAAGCAAAGCTACTCTCATACAAAGAGAAAAATAATGAGAATTTTGTGCCTTTGACAAAAATAGCTTTACTGTGAACCTCAAAACATCAACAGTAGAATTTCATTGGGGCAGTATAGAATGACAAGTTGGAAGAGAGCCGAGGCGTCCTCCTTATGTGAATGTTTTCCAAGCCCAGAGCCTAGAGACAGCAGGCAGCTTGTGTACTTCAAGAGCCTGCAATGACAAAATTAATTTATAAGTCAAGATGAAGGCCAATTTTAAACCTCTTTAAACTTTTTTTAAGATATAGAAACAAAAATAATTACATGCAAAAGAACAAAGTTACCTCCCTGAATTTCACCTCTCCTTTGAGAGGACCTTGAATACTGTTAGTCAATATGCTCATTAGCTTTCTATATTTTCTCATTTTCCCTTTGGGGTCTTCTTTGAAAACAGAAAATGATTTCTATGCCCTACCGAAAAATATCACAGAGCATACTGAAAGTGAACCAGGCCTAGAACTAAGAGAAGCAGTTGGAATTACAGCAGCTTTGAAACTTTTGTTTTGTTGTAGACACCATCTTTGGTGGAGGCTCCTCAGAACACTGTGACAATTAAGTCAAGTCTTCTTTATACTGTCATCAATTAAATTCAAGTCCAGGTTCATTATGGGTGGAAAGGAGGGGGTGAGGAAAGTTTGAGGCTCAGGAGATCTTTTTGAAGGAAAGGGGCTACTTACAATTTTGGAATTACAGAGTGGAAAAGTGAGTGTCCAGCAGACTTGGGATCACATAAGGAATTCTGTCTCCAGCAATGAAAGGGAGGCTAGACAGTGCCTGGCATGTCCTCTGACATAGAGACTAGACAAAGAGAGGACATGAATGCACTTTCAAGTTGGTAGGACATAAGACAGGGCTCTGTCTCCTTCCCTCTGTTGTAGAGTTGATATTATTTCTGGGCTGCAAAGTTCAGTGAAGTGGCCGAGTTTCCTTTAATAAGTTCTCCTCTTTCATGTTAATGGGTGGGTGGAGAATTCTTTTAAAGTACTGAGCCTGCATTACAAAGAGCTATAATGGTACAAGAAATAGATACACTCTGGTCTTCCTCACACAGTGCGCTTCTCTTGATGGTACTGCCACTACTGACTACTTCTTCCCCGCCACAATTATTCTCTCACAATTCTGTCATAATTCATAATTACTCCTCCACAATTATTGCATATTGTATAGTTTTAGTGTTTATTGTATGTTCTTTTAGTTATTGAATGAGTTACAACCCGCACATCACAATTGATAACACAGAATACCTCTGAGGAAGTGGCGCCTTTGATAACTACTTCTCTCTGGAAGGAGATCACTGTGATCTCAGATAAAGGAATACTTTTCCTGCCTCTGGCTCCTTTTGCTCTCCTGGCTCACTCATCCATTCATTCAATGCATTTTTTGTTTGTTTGTTTGTTTTTGCTTTTTGAGACAGAGTCTCCTTCTGTCGCCCAGGCTGGGGTGCCATGGCGCGATCTCGGCTCACTGCAACCTCCGCCTCCCGGGTTCAAACAATTCTGCCTCAGCCTTCCCAGCAGCTGAGACTACAAGCGCACGCCACCACGTCTGGCTAACTTTTTGCATTTTAGTAGAGACAGTGTTTCACCGTGTTGCCCAGGCTGCTCTGGAGCTCCTGAGCTCAGACAATCCGCTCACCTCGGCCTCCCAAAGTGCTGGGATTACAGGCATGAGCCAAGGAGCCCGGCCATTCAGTGAATTTTCATCGAGTGCTGTTTAACTGTGCGTAAACATAATTCAGGTTTTAAGAATAAAAAAGTGAGCAAAACAGACGAAAATCCCTCATGGGTCTCATTCTAGAGGTGAAGACTGGCAATAAAGACTAAAAATAGGCAAAATATAGGTGTTAAAAACTAAGGAAGGAACAGATGAACTAGTGAAAGAAGACGTGAAATATGGAGAGGTAGATGATTAAAAATTTGAGAGAATGGCTAGGGTTAGGCCTCTTTGATGAATTGACTTTTGATTGAAGATCTAAAGACAATCCAGGAACAAGCCATGTAGACCTCTAAGTAAACGGAATTATATAGACATAGGAAGTAGAAAATGCAAAGTCCTTGAGATGGAATCAAGCCAAGCCAAGAGCAACAAGGAAGTCAGTGGTTGGAGTAAAGTATGTGGTAGGGAGAGTAGAAGATGGACTGGTGAAAGGTAGCCGTAGAGAGATTTCTAGATCATTTATAGCTCTAAGTGAGATGGAAACCACCCACTGCTCAATGAGTTTGAACAACAGTGTGGGGCATCCCTCAAGGGACTGTTGGCATGTCTCTATCAACCTTTTATTCTGAATGTCTTACTCCCCGTTTCTGCAATTTTGACTAAGTATATCCTCTAGCTTTGGTTTTGGCTGTGTGTGTGTGTGTGTGTGTGTGTGTGTGTGTGTGTGTGTGTGTGTATTTAGTGTTTAGACTTTCCTTAAAATATTGAGTTTGGTTTATCTCTCTGGCTCTTTTTGCTCCTCTTTGCTTTAAATTAGTATCCCTTGCCATAGCCTTTTCTCACACTAAACAGACCTTACAAATGACCACACAAAATCTCCTGGGCCAGCCTTTTCTGCTGCCTTTCCAGGTAAGTAGTTGTGCTGATATTCAGAATAACAATTAATGCATTTTCCTAGTTAGGGATCAATACTTCATGTGGGTAGCTGGAAGCAGGTCAGGTATGAGACTTTGTATGGTCTGTATGTGGAAAGGAAGTAGGGAATTTTTGAAAATGTTTATATGATAATAATGTTGCTTATAGATGCTGGTTAGTCACTGTGGTGAACTGTGGCAGAACTGTATTGATTATAGATCCAGAATTCATCCTCTCATCCCTTTATCTAAGGCTATCTGAATATTCAATGAATATCCATTGGTCTGCTCATATGCCCAGGGATTAAGATCTGGTTAATTTAACTCATTCTGTACATTTCATTTCTCTGGTCACAGTGATAATGGACCAGTGGTAGAGTAAGCAAGCCAGTTCAAACTGTAAATGTTAGGAGTCTTGTTTAGAATACTAAGGCAGAGGTGTTCTTTCTTGGTCTAGTTCTGATTGTATCTTTTGTTAAGTCTCTTACTTCCCAGTTCTCTTTGTATAACACTGAATATGAAGGGGGAAATTTTACTTTTTAAATTCAAACATGATCAACATTATTGCATCATTTTTTAACTAAGAATACAGACTATAAGAGGAAGGATCTTGCTTAGCAAAACAGTACTTCTTTTTTTCCTCTCTGGGTATTTAGTTCATTTTTAGCCTGAACTTACTCTGCTTGTCAGACCCCACTGAAGACCAGAAGAAGTCATCAGTACTCTCCAACAGCATGAGTTTTTCTCACCATCTCCCAATACTGTACCCTTCCAAGCCATGGTTTATGTCCTAATATGCAAAGGTAAAAATGCAAGACATTGCACATCACCTAATAAAGATCATCAACTTCCCAGCCTGAAGATCAATTCTGACAGTTCTCTACCCTGTACTTCCTGCTCAGTTAACCCATCACAGTCTGATGCCAAACCTTATATCAATTAGGACCCCTACATTTGCATATTGCATTTGCGCCTCTCAAATTGTTATAAACAATAAGGAAATGTATTTACTCACATAACTGGAAATAAGAGATAGGATGCACTACAGAGTTTGTGGATCCAGAAGCTCAATAATGGCATCAAAGATCTAGTTTCTTATTCTCTTTTTTGCTCTGACAACCATAATATTAGCTTTATCCTAAAACTATCTCATCTTGTAGATGAATAATGATGATCCACAATAATTAAAGGTATATATTTCCTCATTCATGTCCAGTAAAGGGAAAATTGGTTCTCAAACCGCATTCTGAATAGGAAACATACAAATGTCCATTTTAAGGGAGTAATTCTAATAGTTTTTAGTGATAATTTAGAATCCACTGGAAGAAACCATGGGATGAAAAATAGAGATAATATATAATTAGCTCAGAAATGGGAAATCAAGACTCAAGAACGATGCCAGCAGACATAGCTAGGGCCCAGATACCATCTTATTCAATATAATTCTGTTGGGTAGTATTTCTGGACCAGAAGAATTTTTCATAGAGCAAATACCATGAAGACAAAAAAAAATGCAATTGGCTACCTTGAGCATTGACTGAAAGCACATTTGTTAGTATAAGCCCCAAACCACTAGTCAGAGAAGAAAAGACATCTGAAGAAGTGCTAATCGCATCAGTCTAATGTGTTGTTAGTTAGAAGTCAAGCTCTAGGGTTGGATGAATGAAGCTCTAATTCTAGATCACTACTTAGCAATTTTTTGGTCTTGCAAAATTTATTTTATTTCTGGAAACCTTAATTCATTCCACCATAGAATGGAGATAAGTGTACCAACCTTGCCAGTTTCTGTATTCTATAAGGCAAAGAATGTAAAGTGCTTAAGCAAAAGTAAATTTTTATAGTAAGTGTTCAATACATGGTGGCTATTAGTACTATATTTTAATGCAAATGGATAGTAATTACTTATGTTAAATACACTCTCATGCTGAGATTGACATATTCCTTTTGCGCTAGTAGGCCCATTAGCAGATTAAAGATCCTGATGTTATCACGTTGTTGTGTGTTAAGCTGGGGTACTGGTGAGAGTGCTCCTAATGGTTGCTTCAGATTACATCTGCAGAATGCTTAGGGCTTCAGTACTCTGACTCTGTAAGAGATTTCTGGAAGTGTTCCTGGGATCCCTTTGCAATTCTATTATCATTGGTAGTACCATTTAGGGCTTTCTCAAACTATTTGAATTGTTTGTGTGCCTGCAATTAATGCACTCTGAAGGTCCCTCTAGTTATAAGTATAAATTTGCGGAAATGGTGGAATTCTTAGAAGGCATTTAACAGGTAATGCTATGGGACCAATAAGCAAGAAGGAGACCTAGAAGCAAGCCAAATGAGCAGCTCCCCGGAAAAGTGGCTGTCTCAGTCATCTAAATACGACTGATGTGACTTGGCTGCTTGGAATTTGAGCCTCCTTCTTCTGAGAGCACCACTGACAACAGCAGATGGGAGCAAGGATTTCTGAGCATATTTAACTATTCCTTGGAGCGGCCAGTGCACCTTTTCTCCTACCCATCTGTGTAAACAGAACATGCCGTTGTCTGTTCTACTCACATAAAAGACTTTCTCGGCCGGGCGCGGTGGCTCACGCTTGTAATCCCAGCACTTTGGGAGGCCGAGGTGGGCGGATCACGAGGTCAGGAGATCGAGACCACGGTGAAACCCCGTCTCTACTAAATATACAAAAAATTAGCCGGGCGTGGTGGCGGGCGCCTGTAGTCCCAGCTACTCGGAGAGGCTGAGGCAGGAGAATGGCGTGAACCCGGGAGGCGGAGCTTGCAGTGAGCCGAGATTGCGCCACTGCACTCCAGCCTGGGCGACAGAGCGAGACTCCGTCTCAAAAAAAAAAAAAAAAAAAAAGACTTTCTCTGAGTTTAAAGTGCTTTATAGTTTAGAACCTTGAAGGAAAATGTATTCCTTAAGGGAATTTTATCACAAAGAAGAGAAATAAAATTGAGGAATTTTTGTATTTGGGGGACCTATTACTGTTTGTTTTTTTGCTGACTCTCTTCCCTGTTCCAAAGCCATTTGTTTCATGGGTTTTCTAGGTCCCATTTCAGGAATACTATTCTCAGCAGGGGTAAATTTGTAAGAACCTAAAACTCTCATGTAACCCAGATGTACAGAGATATATCTTCATTCTGTTAAGGGAGCTATAATTTTAGAACAAAACAAAATAAAACCAAATTCAGATGAAAGAATATTAGACTCTTAGGCATTGGGACAGTGGGATGGTTTTTGGAACAGAGACTAGACTTCACACGGGCCCATTGCAGAATTTCAGGGACTACAAGAACATTTTATTTGATATAAATTGCTCTCCCCTGAACTTTGCTATAGGAAGTATCATCCCACAGAATAGAATTTGAATGGTGCTCTCTAGAGTTTGCAACACATTCCTGTTACCGTGGTTCCTTAAACAGTTCAATTTAGGTAGCTGCCTACTCACACACTTTTAAATTAAAAAAATTCATTAGCGAATAAAGACTGCATATATTTAAGGTATACAATGTGATTATTGGATATATGTAGACATTGTGTAATGATCAGCACAATCAAATTGTCATGAGCTCTTTATTCATTCAGTGTTATGTATTGTGTGCCTGTATGTTCCAGTTATTGTGCTAGGTACTTGGGATAAAAATACAAAATAAAACAAAGTCTAGATATCCTCTAGACATGTTACAAATTAAAAAAAAAGTCTCTGGTAGCTATTTCAATTTTTTTCCACATTAAAAATTAGAAAGATATCAAGCAAGTCACTCTCAGCTGGGAATGAGGTAGGAGAAAGGCTCTATTATACTTCTGCTTCCCCGGGTCCACAGGGTTTATAGTCTCCTGCTATCATGAATTCATAGCCAACCATTGGTAGTAAGAAAATATGCTGAGAAGTTTTAATGTACATTTGCTTTTCATATTTCCTACTACATGACCTTTCCTTTATTCAGTCAGTTTATTATTCCTTTATTCAGTTTATTTCTGACCCTTTGTGGCCTCAGAAAGAATTAGGTTTGGTATAGCATAAATCCCAAAAGAAAGGTGTCCAGATTCAACAAATGACCTACGATGTTGGCAGTGGCAACGACACCCACATAAACAGAAGCAGTAGCTGCACAGCCACAGGAAAGGAAGGAGAGGATCTGCATGGAGGTGACACTGGCACCCACAGAATCTGCAGTCTAAGTCCAGCTTTATCTATACCCCACTGCTATCTCTACAGCATCTGCACAAATATCTATTCTGTTTCAGAGTGCTAGGATGGGAATTTCTGGTGCTCAGACAGTAAATTTTGTCAACAAATTATTTAAAAATAAAAGCACAAACATGCAGGTTGCAGTAAAGCATATTGGGCAGTTAGGTTTTAAGGAATGTTATATCACAAAATAAGTATATCCGCAGACTTAGAAATAGGAATTAAATGTAAGGTGTCATGTTTGATAGAAAAGAATACTGCTTTCAAATGAAGATTTGGATAAAGCAATTACTGACAAGAAAGGCAATCTTAAAATCATTGTTTCCCTTGTAATGAAAGATACACCAATAAATACATAAACAGGTATTTCAAATTTTATTCAAATTATAAAGCCACTTTCAATGTCACGTATGACTTCTATGACTTACAGAAAATGTCAAAGGAAATGTTACAATTCATTATATAAATTTACATTTAAAATTAAATTTAGCTTTACACAAAACTGATTCGTTTGAAGAGTTAAATATTTTAAGAAAAATTATTCTGTGAAAATAGTAAGTTCTAGATGCAGAAAAACATGTTTCAAAAAAAGTATCAGAAATTTATCTTAACATTGTCACAACCTAAAAAATACCAGTTCCAGTAGCGTTTGCATCCACAGAAAGATCATTTCAGAAGTAAAAGATTATAAAAGTATTTGTGACTTATATTAATAATTTACCAAGAGTAACCAATGTTGTTTTCAATTTATCTGTTAAACATAAGGTTGCTAAAAATATAAATGTTGATGGTCAAATAAATCTTCAGGAAAGTAATCCATACAAATCTAAAGATCATTCAACACAGAATATTAGTAACTATTATTCTTCATGGTATTGCATAAAATTATGACATCAAAAATATTATTTATTTAATTTATAGTTTCTTTTCTCTACATGTACTGCTATTATTCTATTACATTTTATGAGTAATAGAATATTTTTAAACTAAGAATTTTATATGTTTATAGCTTTAAGAACATATTTCTTTGCTTTTTGAACAAAGAGATCTGTATCTTCATGTTGCTGTAGGCCCTGCAATCTATGTAGCTGGCCACACGCAAAACACACAAATGTAAGAAACAGACCTGTTTAGAAAATCTAGGATCAAGGTGTATCTTTACCACTTACTATGTGAACTTGGACAAGCAATATGCTCCTGTCTGCCTCAGTTTTCTTGCCTCTAAAATGTGGATATAAATGTATGGTTCACAGGATTAATGAATGTAGGATTTAAAAATAATATAAACATGCAAGCACTTTGTAAATGCTTTAGAATTATCAAAACATAAAGGTGATATGTTGGACAACTTGTCTAAGTGTACCAGAATTACCTATTGATCATGCAAAGCTGAACTTATTTTCTAATGCATAGAGAAGGGCACCAGCTTGACAGAGTCTTAATAGTATCTCCAAAAGGGGGCATTTAGGGCAGATAGAAGATGTTGGTGTCTGCGGTCCAGTGATTTATGGTGCGTCCTTCCTTGAGGAGCTTTAGTTGAGATTTGTCATATTGGCGACAGCATAGGATTGGTGGATACAAGGAGGCCAAAATTTGAATGTTAACAAGAAAACAATTGTTTGATAAAAAGCTGGCTTGCCCCGTTGAGTGATCCATTTTCCTGAAAAGGAGGCTGATATAGTAATCTATTATTCAGATAAATTAATATTCACTAAATTTCTAAAGCATTCAGTAAAGTTATTTTACTGGTTTATAATCTCATCTCCCAGAAAGAGTTTTCTCAAACGAATAATATAGTCATGTTGATGAAGATAATCTCCATTCTTACTCCTGATATTTAAGCTATATAGATGCAGGAATATCTATTCTCAAGAATTACTACACTTTTCAGTACAAAATATACATTGATAGAAACATGATATAATGTGAAGTTTTGACTATTATCCAACCAATAATCTGAAATAAAACTATCCAGGATTTATCATATCAATGAGCTCATCTTTGTGAGTAAGCTGTCTCCATGTAGGCATGGTCCTGGCATGAGTCATGTGGTCACAATAGTGGGTGAAGTTCTGCCCTGTGACTTGAAAATCTGTAAGTTTTAACTAGACACCTGTGCTTACATGCAATAGACAAACAGATGTTCTTAAAATCCTAGCAAGTTAACAAATAATCATTTAACCTCATATTACCATAATTTCACGTTCAAATCTAAGCTACCAATTCAATCCTATAAATACAAGAGATAAAAAAGATTCATATTCTCAGGACAACAAAAGCCAGTTATCCAGGCCTGAAGTAATGCAAATGAGATTGTTGAGTCTGTCATTTGGTGGAGTAAAAGCATCAGTGTGCTCACAAATCTCTTCGCATTGTGTGATATCTAAGCTCTACATTGATGATATTTATGATGCAAATTCTAGTAGGCAAAGTGCGAGTGAAATCAATACAATTTTGCTTAGTATTCATGCAACAGATGCCATCTGTACTATATTCTTTGAGATGACGTTTAACAGAACTATAGAAAGTAATGACTGTTCAAATATAAATGATACTTTTGATTTTAACTGAAAAGCAACCCTAAACACAAAAGAAGTGACAATTATATCAGTGCTGAAGAAATTCCTATGTATTTACAACTGCAAAAGTTGAAAACACTTATTCACCCATGTAAGCTTACAAAAAGAGCAAGCCATCAGTGTTGTATCATGAAAAACTATTAATTTCAGACTTCTATAATAATACACAACGAACTAGCAGTATTTAAGAGGGTATTTCATATTATTTTCCAATTGCACCATCAGACATTTGCCACTCTAATTTCTAATGCCTTAACTCCTCTCCAGCTTTACTGAGATTAATACCTGACAGTAAGGATATACTAGGACTTCTGTTATATGGGGGAATAGAAACCCTAAACAGATGAAAACAACAATCAAAATAGCCACTGATTCTCTGCTCAAAACACTAACTCTGCTGCTATTTTGGGTTTATTTCATGAAATCATAGAAAAGCACGGTTTCACATCTGTACCTTAAATTCAATATTACAATCACATATGTCCTCTAGACACAATTTCTACTGACAAAAGAACTAGAAGAGTTGAGCAGCCATGAGATATTATTCAGGGAAACAGGGTGTCCCCTAGCAAAGATTGCCTTGTAGAAAGGTTCAGCAGATGGCAGAAATAACCCCACTCTAGTACACTAAATATGCTCAATTATTGGCTGAAACACCCTGAAGAATCAAGGGGATGCAACACAGGATCCAAAGTAAATCCCTATGTGTAGCAGCTGCAGAATGTCAGCTGGCACTTTCTTTCTAGCAGCTTCTCTTCAAGACCAGATTGAGTAGTATGTCCTCATGACTACCACAATTATACCTTTTTTCTCATATCAGCCTATAATTTTTGTTAGTTATTAATTTCCTTCTACTTTTATATTATATAGAAATTCTCTTAACTTGCAGTTTTTCTAGGACAGAAATAATTGAGCGTGTAATTTTATTTATGTTCAAATGAGTCATGAACATCATGGGTGACCTAGATAGTTTCTTTCCCTGGTTAAACCTGACTAGTTCTTAGTCCATTGTCATTCTCCCTTATTACACTGCCTATAACATCATTTGTACTCATCAGCTGATGCACAGGATCCAACTGAACTATGCCTAAAATGGGTAGTGGTGAACACTGGCAGAAATCATTATCCCATGACTCAGTTTTAAACTTTACTCAGGAAAGAGTGTAAAAGATGGCAAATGAAATTTGGAAAATGACAGCCTGTAAGGAAAAAAAAAAAAAAAAAAAAAACCTATATACTTTTCAGGAGCCTAAAGTCTCATGTAGATTTTTAAATATTCTGATATTTGAATGAAAAGCAAAAATATACATTTTCATGGGTTCAGAATTTACTGAAGCTCCTGGCTTTGTAATAGTAAGGATGTCGAAGAGAAAGTTTGAAGATGCTGGCAAGCATGTGAAATAAAAATTGGTGAGTAGGTTTGCTTTCTATCCAAAATAGACATGCTGGAGATAAAAGCATTGACACATTTCAGTATTTTGTTATTTCAAGCCCTATAACTAATATCAAATGTTATAACAACTTCATTGTGATTGGAGTGTGAACTTACTTAAAAACCACAAGCAATTTCTTGAGCCACCTCACACGGGTGCACTACTATCATGCTAGAAGTTACTGCTGTGTTCATGGGAACTTGAATTCCATTTTGCCACGTGAAATCTAGTTGGTGTCTAATTGTCTCAGTTCAAGGAGCACAAGTGAACTTCTTGAATTGCTTTAGCTTTCTAATGCATATCACATATCATTGGTTTCTTTATATATGAAGGGTAAAAAATAATTTATCTAATGTTTTATCCCACTGGTCATTATTATTTTGCTTGAATTTTAACAACGTTAAAGCAAAACAGGTAAATAATGTATGACTTGCCTGATGAAATGGTAGCTACTATTGTTTCTCAAGATTATTTTTTGAAAAATGAAATTGTAAAACTGTGCAAAATAAATTATTTTAAAGTTAACATTTGTTAAGTATCTATTAGACCCTAGGGTTTTTCTATACATTATTTAATTTCATTTCCTTCATCTTTCCTTACTTTTCTCCTTTCTCTTTCCATCCTTTCTCCCTCTTTCTCTCTCCCTCACACCCTCTTTTTCACCCCCCATTTCTTTCTTCCATCCCTCTTCTTTTTTCAAGTGGCAAAACCAAAGCAAAGCAAATTGCGTTATTGGTAGATGAGAGTGTCCTAATATCACCATCCCCATTGCCATTCCCAGTAGAAATAACTCTAATATGGGGAGCTTCACCTTGAGGCCCAAATAGGAGGACAATTAAAGGTCCTGAAAATATAAATCTCAATCCCAATTATTTTTTACACTCTAGGAAGCCACATAGTTAACCAGAAGAGTAAGGTCCAGCCAGAGCATGGGTAGAAGATGAAAGAGAAAGGAATATTCATGCCTCTGACTTTCAATTTTGGGGTGACCTTAGTTTCCAGTAAGAGAGCCAACTGATCGTTATTAAATATTTAAAAAATGGATTAATTCTTTTTGAAGAAACAAAGTTTGGAAGTGTGAGACATGGCTTGAAGAAGGACTGGAGAGAGCATTTTCTCTTTCCAACATGAAACCTTTTTTGTAACAGCATTATATCAAATACAGCAAAATTTGCAAAACACCAGAATCAATAGATATCTAAAGGGAAGCTTTGGGGAAAGTATCCTGCTCTTATATAACTCTAGGAATACAGATTGAAATAATATTAAGCAAATTCAACTGCAGCAGAAATTCTACAATGATAATGTGCATTTGTGAGTATCATGTGAAATCAATGAGTTTGTCCATATAAGTATTGGTTCAACAATTGTATTAATGTCTTATCAAACATCGGTGTGTCAATCAGGTCATGCTGGAGGTAAATGCTGGGGTACAGTTAGTCATAGTAGAGTTTTATTTGGGATGTAGTGTTTGTGAGCGGGGAAATGGTAGAAATAACAAGAGAGAGATGAGACAGTGTTAAACTGCAATGAAACATGAGTCTTCCCCAAAGCATGGGAAGTTCTGGAATAAAAACTGCCTGATGGAAGAATTCTTGAGAATACTGAGAAAAATTGCCTCATCCTAGTGGCCCCACTATGCTCATTAATTAGTCGGTGGCTTCCCAAGAACAATGTGGCCACAACTTAAAAGCTGAGATGATCCTAAATGTTAGGAACTGGAGGCTGTCAGCTAAGTGTACTTTTTGCCACAGCACAGTGAGTTTTCCATGAGAGATGATCAGTGTTGTTCATCTCTGTGGCTACCACAAATGGTATTTTTAAAAAGCCAGATTAGACAATTCTGAAAATGACATATTTATATGAATAGGCTTCATCAGTTATTTAAGAAAACTTAATTTTGTCTATGGATGTGTGTACGTGTTTCCTTTGTCTACTGGTGTGTCTGAGATTTAAGAGGATTTGTAGTTTCCTCATTTTGATATTTACTCCACAGTGTGATATAAAATGATGACTGCCATAATCCTTCATGAACAATTCTCATCTTCATCTCAGGCCTGAAAGAGATATCAAGGTATGATAGTGCTTGGCTTGTTTTCATGAAGGTATTATGATTCCTCTTACATAGAGGTGGGTACCAGAAGATTTAAAGGAATACCTACAACCTTGGATAGCCAACTTCATATCTAAAATGCCACCTAGGCAGGGATCCTTCTGGAAATGTACCCAAACTCCTACGGACTGTAAGTTTGTGCTGATTACAAATACGAAATTTGCTACCCTTTAGGTTTAGCTCAGGACAAATCTATATCACCTTGGTTCCCTGACTGAAGAAGATGGATGCATTTTTTTACTCAATCTTGCCCTTAGTTTTCAGGGTTTTATTTGCAGTGATCTGTTGCTCACTCCTGGTTTGGAGCAGAGCTCAAATGGAAATACCAAGGGTAAAATGAAATTATTTAAGAGAGCTAGGCCACATTTTATGAGAGTTTTATAAGAATTTGACTTTGATTTTGTTAAATTATACTCTTCAATTCTGGGATACATGTGCAGAACGTGCAGGTTTGTTACATAGGTATACACGTGCCATGGTGGTTTGCTGCACCCATCAACCTGTCATCCACATTAGATATTTCTCCTAATACTATCCCTCCCCAAGCCCCCCACCCCCTAATAGGCCCCGATCTGTGATGTTCCTCTCCGTGTGTCCATGTGTTCTCATTATTCAACTCCCAATTATGAGTGAGAACATGTGGTGTTTGGTTTTCTGTTTCTGTGTTAGTTTACTGAGAATAATGTTTTCCAGCTTCATCCACGTCCCTGCAAAGGACATGAACTCAAGCACATATCTTTATCAGATACATCAGGCAGAGAGAAATAGACATTCATAGAAGACTGGATACTGATAAGTTCAGTTAATTGAAAACACTGAGGCATAAAATAAGTTATGCTTTATTGTCTGTAACTCTGAAATTTGAGGGAAATTTTGCCTCAGATTTGTGTGTATAAAATTTGGAAAATCACAATGAATCCTTAAGAGTAACAGGGGCTTGATTCAAATCTAGTACATGCTATATGTTCAGAACATAAAAATCTGAGAATATATGAATCTCTCTGTGCAGGTTCACAAAGATTGGTAAGCAGAATTTAGGATTCACCATCTGTGTTTCCTCTAAGAGAAATGTTATCCTTTCTATACATAAGGAATTCTGGTTTTAAATTGATATAATAATGCCATTTTCTCATTGCATGATTTATCAGCTTCATTTAATTAAACTGAAATCAGAGAAAGGTGAAATTCAGTCAACCATTTCTGTCCCTCTATCACCATTTTTTCCATGAAGACTCTGACTTGAAGTGAAAACCACACGAGGCCAAACATCTCTTCAGGTTTATGGTTACTATTTTTTTCTTGGAAAGATTTTCTAGGTCTTTCTATATATACAGTCCACCTTAGAAAAATCTAACAGCAATTCTAAAATGTACTATTTTCTAAGATTTAAAATCCCTCTCTCAAAAGTGTCTAGAACAAAAAGTTATTCTGTCACAGAACTCTGAACATACTGATTCTGCCTGGATTCTATTAATCTTTTCATTGTTGAGAAAAGAATCACAAAAGCCTAATATACCATGTCTTTGTCACACATGAAACTTATCTGTTTCATATGCATTTTCAAAATTGCCACTAATTATGTGCACTGTGAAAAAGGACGGTTTTATTTGGGTGTAAGTGTTTAGGAAATTATGATTTGGTACATAATTTAGGAAATTATGAATTAGTCTGTTTCTGATCTTCATAGTAATTATAATAATTAATTTAATAACTATCATGTCTTGAGTAAACTCTATATGAGAAACATGTTGACAGCAATCTCTAATCCTTAAATAAACCCTGTAAGAGAAGATTATCTAAATGTTACAGTTAAAAATACTGAGGTTAGTTGATCTAAGTGTTTAACTGAATTGTGCAAAGCCATATAATTAAATGTCAATGTCATCTTTTGATCCCAGATCTGTTTAGTTTTAAATTCCTTCATTTGTGAATATTCTTTTGCTTGCCACGTCATGCTTGCTTGCCCAGAAATCTAAGGAAAAAGTCCCCTGCCAGGTTTAACTTCTTTAACCAGCCTATCTGTTTGTCACTGACTGAAGGGTTGTCCTCTATCAGCTGTATCTTCTTCAGCAAAGAGATACTCCTGTAAAACTTGGAAATTGAGCTCATTTTTCTTCATGTTCTCAGAAATCCCATGTTCCTTAGGCTATGTACCAAATAATCAATCACTTATATACATATTGTCTTACAGAGTTCTCTGATTTTTCAAAACTTCTCAGCAATAAGTTTACGTTAATAGACCAGATTTCTGTGTCTATGTGTGTGGGCTTGGACAAGAGATTTTTAAAATACATTTTGAAAAACTCACAAAGTGAGTCTCTATAGAAATGAGTACAAAGTAATGACAAGAAAAAAAGAGATTTTTAAAATACATTTTGAAAAACTCACAAAGCGAGTCTCTATAGAAATGAGTACAAAGTCATAACAAAAAAAAAGAAAAGTCACGTATATTTAGACAAGAAAATGACTGCACAGATCAAAAAAGGATGGCAGTATTGTATAACTGCAGAAATGTGTACTGTGATATATGTATAGGACAAAAGAATGTAATAATGATACTGATCACACTTATTTTTCCTTATATTCTTTAGAAGCAATGTTTAGTGCATATATTCATACTGGCTTTGGAATTATGTGGCTGGCTCTGCAATACTCTTCCCTATATGAAGATATTATCTGAAGCCTCATTCATCACTATGTCTTATAGCTATCTGGTAGGCCCACACTTTGATGGGATTATATTACCTGGGCAGCATACCTGGGCATTACAAGTATTTTTATACAAACAGTACAGTGCTTTCGTCTTGACTCCCTATATTTAGGGAATTAACTGAGCTGAGAAAGCAACAGAATAGATTTCAAATTTGCTTAACTAATACATTCTAACAGTAGGTTATTAAGCATTGGATTGAGGAATTTAGGGCCTCTATAAAATTCATTTCCTCTGGAGAAATCTAAGAGCCAGACGTTTCTTTGTAGAATACATTTGAGAAAAATCTGCCAAGAGACAAAATGTTGAATTAAGGTCTTTTCTCTCTCTTTGACTCATAAAATATTCTTCCATAACAAAATTAATTGGATAAATGAAGCATATCTAAATAGATATTTTTGAATCTTTTTTATGTTCTCTCTATTACATTTTTATACCAACTTTGTACTCACAACGAGGTAACAACTTTGTATTTGCATACATTCCATTGAAAAGTAGTTAAGTCATCTGCAGAGCCTTCTTAATTCTCTTTTGCAACAAGGCAGAATATTAAAAAATGCATTAATTAAAAAGCAGAGGAAATCTTTGCTCGGCCAATTTGTTTTGTTTTAACTGGTGTCAGAAACGTTTCTGCCTGTGGAGTTTTTAAACTGATGAAAAACAGATTTTGGAAAAAAAATTAAAATATGTTGTATTTATTGATTTAATACTATTTTGAGTTATGGTTATATTGTCTGTATTTTTGTAGCATTGGAGAATATATCAAATTAAACAGAAAAAAAGAAACGTCAAAAGAATCTTGGAAACATGACTGAGTGAAACATTTATCACTGCATCTGGGTAAACTTGCCTTTTCTATAATTCCTGCAGGAAATGTAGTTTCACTGACTCAATTAATGTAATCCTTTCACTAGTAAGCAACCAGTGAAGCAAACAAGAAGGAAAGGATAAAGTGATAAGAAAATTCTGAATTAACATCTCTTAACTTCAAAAAAAGTTTGTTTTTGCAATTTGTAACAGCTGATTTAATCTTTTCTGTAACCATTCCAATTTGATAAGCTAGCCAAACATAATTAACAGAAAAAAAAGAGCCACAGGATCTAGAGAGAGATATCCAGAGTAAATGCTCTACACAAAAATCACACTGGTTGGCATTCTAAGACATAGTTAAGTGTGGAGTGCTGATGTGGGTGTACTGGGTGAACTACACAGGCTGAGGGGAATTATTCTTGACAGGCCTCACCCTTTGCCCACAGTTTAACTTTGACAGCAAGGCAAGAAGAGTTAAGTAATAATAAAGCCCAGTAAAGCCAACCTTCCAAAGGGGAGAGTTGGCCCGTCCCATATTAATTTTTTTTTGATAAGTCACCACTCCATGAAAAGATGGCATATATGGGTCCAAGCCTCTGTCTTCTTCAAGAATTAAAGATAATAGAGAGGGTGTTTTAGTTTTTCTAAAGATATAGAATCAATAATCACTGTTAATTCCAATGTTAGCTATGTCACTGATATTCTCTTCAAGGTATAACAAAGTGTTTATATTTGAGGACCTCTTCTTCAATCTTTTACACTTCTTTATTTTTTCTATGCTTTCACTTGGGAAGAATTAAAAATTTAATTCAGGTATAATTGAAACTTTATGAATGTCTACTTGAATTTCCCCAAACAAACAAACAAACAAAAAATAACAAATAAACTCAGAGCAACCAATAAAACCTCTTAAATGGGTTAGTACATTACTTAAGTTAATGTTACCTCTCTAGGCCAAGAAATCACCCCCCAAAACACACCCTAACCTATTTCATAGCATCGTTAACTGAGCTGAGTTACTAGATTGTTTAACCAAACACCAGATACACACAATGTGTAACAGACAACAAAACAAAAGAATGGTAATAAAAATGATCCATTATAACTCTACTCTGGCCATTTTAACAAATCAGTTATTTCATTATGATCCAATTCCTTATGCTGATAAGCACAGGCATAATAATAACAGCAATAACTTCTATTTACTAAGCTTTAATTCTAAACTAGGTAGGCATTGCAATATGTAATATAAATGTGAAAGGAAAAGAGAGAAAAAGAAAGAGAGAGAAAGAGAGAGAGAAAGGAAGGAAAGAAGAAAGAAAGAAGAAAGAAAGAAAGAGAAAGAAAGAAAGAAAGAGGGAGAAAGAGAGAGGAAGGAAAGAAGGAAGGAAGGAAGGAAGGAAGGAAGGAAGGAAGGAAGGAAGGAAGGAAGGAAGGAAGGAAGGAAAGAAAGAATGAAAGGAGGGGGAAGGAAGGGATAAAACGTGCACGGAGAAAAGTTTTCCGAACCATGTTTATTTATATTTACCCATCTCTACTCCATCTCTTAATACAAAGACATGGTTATTCCCTTGTATTTGGCCATGTAATCTCTTCTCCTAAAGCAATGGAATCAGAGAATAAGGTAGTGGTAGTCAAATTATTGTCTCTGGGTAAAATTTGGCCCAAAATTTGTCTCCTTGTTTTCCACAAAGCTAAGAATGGTTTTTACATGCTTAAAGGGTTATAAAACTAACACAAAGATGAGTATACAAGAGAGACCTTATGTTGTCCACGAAGACTAAAATATTTATTTTCTGGCACTTTATTTAAAAGAAAAGTTTGCCAGCTGGGCGTGATGTCTCACGCCTGTAATCCCAGCACTTTAGGAGGCCGAGGCGGGCGGATCATGAGGTCAGGAGATCGAGACCATCCTCGCTAAGGTGGTGAAACCTCGTCTCTACTAAAAACACAAAAAATTAGCCGGGCGTAGTGACAGGCGCCTGTAGTCCCAGCTACTTGGGAGGCTGAGGCAGGAGAATGGCATGAACCCTGGAAGCGGAGCTTGCAGTGAGCCAAGATTGCACCATTGCACTCCAGCCTGGGCGACAGAGCAAGACTCTGTCTCAAAAAAAAAAAAAAGGTGTGCCAACCTCTGGGATCACACAGTGTACTAGTTTCCTAGGGCTGCTATAACAATTGCCACATACTAGGTAGCTTAAAACAACAGAAATTTATTCTTTCATAGTTCTGGAGTCCAGAAGTCCAAACTCAAGGTGTCAGAAGGGTTAGTTCCTTCTGGAGGCACTGAGGGACAATCTGTTCCATGCTTCTGGCTTCTCCTGGTTGCCAGCAATCCTTGGCGCTTCTTGGCTTGTAGAAACATCACTGAAATTCATCTCCTTCACAGGACACTTTCCTCTGCCTCTCCATCTCTATGCATGTGTTTTCTCTTCTTCTTATACGAATCATTGAATTAGGAACCACTCTCATTCTTTATGATCTCATCTTAACTAATCACATCTTCACATGTCTTATTTTCATGTCAAGTCACATTCTGGGTATCCAAGTGGACAATGAAATATGCAACAGGACACTACTCAATTCAGTATAGGGATTTTAAATTTTGAATTTCTCGTAGATTTGAGAATGTGACCAATACTCCCCACTATTAACTTAAGAAAATCAGGACCATGCTCTTCACCCTGACTGTCCCAAAAATGGCTCTTTAGTATTCAGAACTTACCTGAAACATGCACACTTCCGCAAAGAGGGATTCTTTGACCACTGAGGATAAAGTAACTATGCAGTCACTCTCTTATCACCACCAAATTTAAGATGCTGTAATTGTCATGTTGCCGAAGTGACAATTTGGAGTGTATTCTTTATAAGAAAAACATGCCTGTAGGATTGAGTCCCTTTACCAGGGAGGCAGCCTCGCCAGACGCCCAATATCCAAGTTTAATGTAGCCTTACTTATTAGTTTTATTCATGTTACTGAGACAATAAGCGTCATAAAGTTATTAAAATATTTACTTCTTAAAAGTCCCCCTAATATCGCTAGTTCTCATGGGGTAATTAAGTATATCATAAAAAGTCAGACACAGTGGTAAAAACATAAGGAAGCAATACATTTTTTTCTAAATTAAGTAATGAGAAATAAATATTATATCTCAAGAATTTGCAATTATAGAAACCCTGTAAAAAAGGAAGTTATGAATAAAACATGATGAGAGGAAGTCCTTTTCAATAGTGACTTAGTGGATAAAATGAATATTACTATCTTGAAACCTTGTTAAAATAAAAATATCACAAAAATATATAGGTGTGTATTAATTTTTAAAGGATCATTTTAGTTAAATGCAAGAAAAATTCTATTTATATCTTTTAAGTGTGAAACTAATAGCACTCTCCAATCACAAAATCTATAACCTCAAATAAATTATTTAAAAAATACAGATAGCTTCTAATATTCTTGATATTCATAGAATCCATATGTGACTCTTCTTTTATAAATTGATTCACTATTTTCAAAATCAGAAGCAGTTATAGATGGTAGATGTAATGGCAAGTAAAAGTTTAGAAAAAACAAAGAGGCTTAATTCTCCCTGTTAAAGGGAGAGAGCCCCACCCTCTTTTCTTAGAACAATTACTTTAGAAAATTTGTAAGTTGTATCTTTCTCTCTTTGACATGTATGAAAATCTTTTTTGAAACTAAATAAATCTCTATCCAGCTTTAAGGCCCAGGGATATCTTTCGCAAGTACCTGGGAACATCTCTTTGAAATGTACTCATCAAGGAAGTTTCTGTGGGAAACTTCTTCCCAGTTTCTGTGGGAAGGCAGCATTCTAACTTCAGCTGGTGTATAGCTCCAAAACTATCTACTGTCATAAAGACATAAGAAGTTTATTTTTCATTTTGAAGAAAGTCAATTAACTAACACTGAGGGTGACTTCAATTGTCACATGTAGTTCATTCTCAATGGTGAGGATAAACTATGTGTGACAAATGGTACTGTCAAGTCCTCTTGCTTGAGAATTAGTGAGTATTCATCTTAAGAACATGTATGTAATGCATTGTGTCTGCTTGCCTATATAAAAGGGTGACACTTTGTGTCTTTTCAATATCTTGGTGGAGTGCCTATGATGCACATCACATTCTGATTTCATGCTTATTCAATAGTAAAAAGGGCTTCTTCCTTTTTTACCTTTGTGGAGAGGATTTCTAGGTTAGGAGGAAATTTTGTTTTTAATTACATTTCCCCCAGATAGACTACATTAAGTAATCCATGTACCCTCTGAGTTAGCAGCCCACTAAAAATCATGTCTATTTTATGCTCTTAGACATTATTTATATAGTATTAACAGACTGGCTGTTCAAATAGGGTGGTTCAAGAATGCAGCCGTATAATTAGTATAATTACTATCATCTCTGTCTCTCCCTTTTGTTTTGTTTTTTGTTTTTTGAGGTGGAGTCTCGCTCTGTCGCCCAGGCTGGAGTGCAGTGGCATGATCTCAGCTCACTGCAAGCTCCGCCTCCCGGGTTCACGCCATTCTCCTGCCTCAGCCTCCCGAGTAGCTGGGACTACAGTCACCTGCCACCATGTCCAGCTAATTTTTTTTTTTTTTTGTATTTTTAGTAGAGATGGGGTCTCGATCTCCTAACCTCATGATCCTCCCGCCTCAGCCTCCCAAAGTGCTGGGATTACAGGCTTATCTCTTTTTTAAAAGGTTTATTTTATCATTCTGTAAAAATAAGACTAAAGTTTATTAACATGAACTTAGCTTAGGATTTTGCATTTAATGCCTCAGAAAATATTTTCAGTTATGTTTTTAAGTCTTCAAATGATACCTATGGTGATTTCTGATCTTTCAACTATTAATTTTGAAGCTGGCTACTAGATATATAATTTGTAAAAACATGCCTAGTATCGCATGGCTTTGATCGTTAGCTCTTTAATACTTTTGGCTTTAATAGTCTTCTGTATGATCAGCAAACACAGTACCCAAGTGTTCTGATCACTAATTGCAGTAACTTTTGAAAACTTTGTCAAAATACCAATGGCAAGAGAAAATGTGATGCTTGTGCCACCATGATGAGAATTGCAGAAATATTGTCCTATCTACTATTCAAATGATGTTATGCTTCCATTATCTATAGAGAAGAATGAGGTAACATTTAACTTGAGATTACTTCAGAGAATTCCTATTCTTGTCACCAGGTCTCAGTAAAATCACCATCACTGCAAGCCCCTGTTCCCTAGAACAATAATTGGCAAGGCAGGTGATTGTCTGTTTGTACAATCGTCAGTTTCTCTTACACCCATGGACTTTATATTGCGCTGCCTGTTGGACAAATTCCAAATGATAGATTGATTATAAGACGTGTTTTAGATTGACCTTAAAGATACCTAAAGCTGGTACTCAGTTAAAAACATAGAGTCAGTCAAATGCAGATTAAATTCCAGCTCTGATATTGACTGGCTCTGTTTACTAGTACAAATTTGTTAATTTCTCCCCTCATCAATCTCCTTATCAGTAAAAAGAGCATAGTGATAGCTATTTTATAAGACTACAGTGAGAATATGATGAGATAATTCATTTTGTCTGTCACAATAACTGACACATTTAGGTTTCTTGCTAATGATATGTGATGATTATGTCTTTTTATATTGGAGGAAAAGAACTTAAAAAGCAATACTCTAGTGGCTATTGGTTTCTTCTTACATAAAATGTGTACATGAGAGTACTGTCATTATGCAACTAGAGTGCAAATAATTATAGAGGATATTGGGATTATCAACACAGAAAGAAAATTTAAGGGGCTTTTCTATTTAGTTTTACTTTAACAACCAGGTAAACCTTATTTGTATCAGGGTGAATTGCACGCTTACTGATACACTTTTTGGGGAATAGTCAGCATTTTACCATATTGCCTAATTTATCAATACAAATACATATTAATATATATTATATATTGCAGTCACTGTCAATCATATTACAAAATAATTGTTGCAGTTAGAATCCAAAATGGCCTCCCACATAACTGTGCCACTGATATTCACACTGCTGTATAGTCCTATCCTAAGTTGAGTTTGGGCTGGCCCTATGAAACAAATAGAATATGGTGAAAGTGACTTCTGAGGCAAGGACAGAAGTCTTTTGGCTTCTTTCTGAGTCTCTTAGAAAGGTTACTAGGTAGAGCTGGTGACCTTATAAGAAGTGGGGCCATTCTGGGCTGCCCTGCTGGAGGACACTAAAGCTAGTTATGTGGAGAGGCAACATGGAAACAAAGAGGTGCCAGTCAGTCCTCATTATTCCAGCCATTGCCACTTAACTGCTAGCAATGTGAGTGAAGAAGCCATCTAGACACCCAGCTCAGGTAAACCTTCAGAAAACTCCAGCACCAGCCTGTGGTTTATGACTATAATCATTTGTGAACCATGAAGGATATCTACCCAATTGAGCCAAATCAAGCCATAGAACTATAAAATATAGTAATATATATTATAGACGACACACAATATAATTCTTATTTGTTAAGAGCTGATCATCATTCTTCTCCTCCCCTGTGCCTTGCTACTAAGACAACTTTATTTGGCCTGAGGCATTAGATGTCTTTGGTGGAATGTTTTTGGTGAAAGTTTTTTGTAGGGTTTTATTATAAAGCAACACATATAAAAATCATTTTATACATTTTATTGGAAAAAACAGAAAAAATACTCTTTATTGGATATAATACATAATTTAAATTAATTTAAATTAAATACTTTGACCTGAATTGTACAAAAACATTTAATAATGTAGCCAAATCTGACACGATTAAAAAAATACGTATGTTGGTCAAATTCTTTGGGTGTTGTGACAATGCTGTGGACTGAAATATGTTGCCCCTCCCAAATTTATACATTGAAATTCTAACACACTCCTCGGAATGAGATTGTATTTGGAGATAATGGTCTTCGAAAAGATGACTAAGTTAAAATGAGGCCTTTAGTGTATGTCTTAATCCAATGTAACTAGTGTCCTTAGAAGAGAAGTGATGCAGACAAACTGAGTAACAACAAGGGATTCCTGGGCAGAGAGAAAAGACCATGTGAAAACATAGCAAGAAGGTTGCCATCTTCAAGCTAAGGAGAGACAAGGCTCAAAAAAAAGCAAATTTGCTAACACTTTTATCTTCCAGCCTTTAGACAGTGAGAAAAGAAATTTCTGTTAATTAAGCCACCCATCTGCAGTATGCTGTTATGATAGCCCTAGAAAACAAATACAGACATAAAATCCAGTTAAGAGTCAGTATACTTCCTCAGGTGATATAGAGGAGCACACCTGCCTGTCGTATCCAGGGTTGGCTGTGTCCTACTTCTGAGCTGTGTCAATCTGCACATTTGCTGCTGTAGCAGAATCCAGGTTTTTCCTTGCCTTCAGTGGTCTAGCTTGAGACTTTCCATTAGTTCCAGGAACGCCTTAAAATACTTTCAATAAATATTTTGTGTTTAAGTTCATCTGATTTGGTTTCTGTAGTTTGCAACTAAGAACACTAACTGAAAATTCTGTGGCTAAATACTGATATGCAGATGAATCACAGCAAGCCATATAGGGTAGGAAAATTTTCCCCGAAATGTTCCACATATCTTTATGAGCAGAAAGTGAAGGTAGTCACGAAGACTCACTGGTTGAAGACAAAAAATATCAAAGTTATTTATAATATAACATGATGCAAATTTGGCTTAGTGACAAAATTTAATAGTGCTACAACTATTAAAAGCAATTTAGATAGTGCTAGAAAACAATAGAAATTATTATTATTACTATGTTAAATAAGAGAGGCTGCCAAATGCTTATAAATGGTTCTTATAATAATAATAATGAGAACTATATGAGAGATCTTAACAAGTTTATTGCTTTGGGAGGAAATTAGTGAGTCATGGCATTTCTAAGGACTGCTTTTACAGAAAAAGAAATCTGTGTTTGAATTCCAACTGCATGACCTAATAGCTCTTACCTCTAGTAAATTATCATTTCTTATCTACAAAATTGGAATAATGACTTTTATAAGGTATTATTCTACAAATTAAAGAGAAAATATATGTCAAACAATAGTCATGAGGCCCAGTGGAGCCTGTATTTTCCTTTTCAAACCTACATCCTGGCCAGGCGAGGTGGCTCACCCCTGTAATCCCAGCACTTGAGGAGGCTGAGGCAGGAGAATCACCTGAGGTCAGGAGTTCAAGACAAGCCTGGCCAACATGGGGAAAACCCATCTCTACTAAACATACAAAAATTATCCAGGCTTGGTGGCAGGTGCCTCCCAGCTACTAGGGAGGCTGAGGCAGGAGAATTGCCTGAACCCAGGAGGCAGGGGTCGCAGTGAGCCAATGTCGCGCCAGTGCATTCCACTCTGGGCAGCAAGAGCGAAACTCTGTCTCAAAACAACAACAACAAATAACAAATAAAATAAAATAAACACCTACACCCCATTCAGAAGTGAAAGGAAATTGTGGCTAATATTTAAACTTACCAAGGAAACTAAACTTGGTATCATCTGAATGTAAACAGAATATAAAACCATCTCTTTGGAGCAAATCTTTAGTCAATTTAAAATTAACACTTTAACAGGATATTTCTTCTCAAATGATGTCCTTTCTTCTTTCCCCCTACTTAGGAAGACTCTTGGATGCAAGTAAGCCCATAGGTGGTTTTGTGACAGTAGGGATAGGGCAGGTGGTTCCTGTGCTAGCCCTTTTGTTAGTTGGTCTGATATTTTCAAATGTTTCTTCTCCTTTGCAGACATTTCATACATTAACCACTGTGAATTGTTGCTGAGTTTGCCCTTGATGAAACTTCAGAGCACAAGACTATGAATTATCAGTCTCTACTTTTCTGCCCTCCCACACCATTTGTCTTAGTCCCAGCACAGCAGTCACTGACACTCTTTCCCATACCTGGTGAGGCTGCCGTTTTAATGGTGTCACCCTCACCTCATCAAAATAATTCTACAGCAGGCTGACTGGCTCACCAATCTATTCCTCTTGTTTCTCTGCTAAAAGCAAGAGAGGAACATCTATACCTTGAACGCCGCAAGAAGCCAATGGCAAGTTGTGGGGGGTCAAGAGGTGGTGGAACGCTCATTTATACCAGCCTTTGCTGGTATGCCACACTGCTTTTCTCCCTCCATCATGCTCATAGTAGAGTGAAGTGGTCTACACACACTGAGTTAAAACTGGGCAGACCCAGGAAAGATAAAAAACATTTCTGCTTTTCACTCCTTCCCACCCCAAATTATCATTGTTCTTTCTACCACTCCTCTTGGAGTTCAACTCCGAAGATCAGAGAGGAGGAAGAAACAAGGGCTCTCTGTGATCCAGTTCCTTGCCCTCTACTCTCTATATCTTGTCTTCTTTCTCTTGAGGTCTTACAAATGCTATGCTTTATCTTTTCTCCCTCAGTGAGTGTGAATTCCCTTAGGTTTTGTCTTAAGTCCTCTCCTCATTAAGGCTCATGTAGAAGTCCTTAGGAACCTGACTTTTGATTAAAAATGAGAATGCCCTCAAAATTTGAAAATCCTTTATCACTACACAAAGCATGTTGTTTGAAGCTAATATCTTGCTTTACCACTCATGCTCACATAGACAAGCATTATAATTCTTATTTGCTAAGAGCTGATCATCATTCTTCTCCCCCAATGTGCCTTCCTGCTAAGACAACTTTAGTTGGCCTGAGGCATTAGATACCTTTGGTGAAATAGAAGTAAGATTATTACAAGGAAAAACAGAAGAGAAAGCATACTAATGTATTTTTGAAGATGGTATTCTATGAAATGAATAGAAAAATTACTTATAATTGCAACTATATCTTCAATTTATTCTTCATTCAATCAGTGAACAAATATCTATTAAGTTACTACCATGTATCTGCAATTGCTATCACAGAAGTTGGAGGATATAAAAAAGAACAAAATGGAAATAGTCTCTGGTATCATGGGTAAGACAATCATAGAAACAGTAATTACAAGTATGGTAAGATCACACAAGGAGAAATCTGGGACACAGTGGAACATCTAACAGGAGGTGCATATCTGGTCTGAATTGTCAGAAAGCATTTTTGTCGAAAGTAGAGAAAGCAAAAGAAGACATCTATGCTTGTTGTTTTCTTAGAGGTATTTGCAAATGTGTGTGTGTGTGTGTGCCTGCCTGTGAGTCTATTTGTACACCCATAATTTACACTTAATGAAAATGACAATTTGTTGTCCTAAGCCTTTGTCCCTATTGGCTTTCTTTTGAAAAATATACTGCTAGTCTCTTTAGATTAATGAATCCATTGTTTGTTTCTTCTATGTGACTATTTTTTTAAAGATTCAAGTAGACCTACTTGATGTGTAAGTTTATGAGCATAAATTAATTTTTAGGTAGTTAAACATTTCTTTCAGAATTTTGTTGAAATCCAGACATTTTAAAGTACTTATTTTATAAGTACTTGATGACAAGTAAGAATTTCCCCTAAAACTAGCAAGCTTTTTAAAATAAATGAAAGCCCTTTTGTTACTAGGAAAAAATATATTAAATATAATATAATTTTCTTAATGTTGCTGAATAGAAATAAATAACATACGTTATTTAAGGAATGACTATCCTAAATTGAACTAGATACACATTAAAATGGGTTGACCAAGTGTCTTGTGATGAATGTCTATGTTTGTATTTTTATTAACACTGTCATTTAGAGTACAGTAATTGGCCTCCACTCATTAAGGAAAATCTAATTTATAGATCTATAGTCCATCAACTCTGTGATTCCTGATGCTTAAACTAAAAATTTTGATTCCATGGCAACAGTTTTCTCCAAAATCAAAGAAAAGCTGAGGAGAAGAGAGGGTCAACTAATCTGTCATGTTTGGAACAAAAAATACTTGTGTTCCAAACTTTTTTTTTGCCTAACCATACAAAAGAAACAAGCATGAAATGATGAGAGAGGTTATAAAACCATAGTCTAGCATGTTCTGTCACCTCTAATTGACTGAGGATATGGCGATATGACAAATAATATCAAAGGACAGAAATAATGTTATGCATCATTGGTTTGATCATGGGATTCTGTGGCCCAAATGTGCTCTAGCTCTCCAACACACAGAAGGATTTCTGGTTTAACTTTGATATGCAGTCATAGTGGTATAAAATTATTTCTACTAAGTTGGAATACACATATATTTCACTAGAAATATAAAAATTCCAGCTTCCATTTACTGAGTGCTTATACTAAGTCCAGCTTTTTGCTAAGCATGTTACACATATTAGTTCATGAAAACATCACAAAACCATATGAGGTATGATTGTGACTATTTTTCTAATAAAGAAGATGAGTTTTGAAATCTTAAGGAATTTGCTAAGTATCAAAAAAAAGCATAAGTAGTAAAATATGTCTGATTTCTAAGTCCATATGTTTACCTACTAGGTATTCCACATACATTTTGACCATTGAGGCCAAAATTTTTCTTAAAATGAACTATGTGTTTTTTCAAATAACTTTTGTATTTGCCATCTTACTGAATTTCCATCAAAACTAATTGAGCTTAGAAAGTAGATATTTTCTTCCTGTTGTATATAGATGAGAAATGTAAGAATAAAAAATGTATGTATATTAGCAAAAATTATACAACTTACTAAGTGTTAGAGGCTAGACAAAATTTCTGGTCTGCTAATACAAAATTTAGTTCTCCTCTGTTTCTTTGTTTGTTTCATTTTTCCTCACCTAAGCCCTGTTTGGTTAGGGGAAAGAATTTTCTCAGTCTAAAGGCAGTCCCTGAGGCAGAGTTCCAGATTTTGAGCCAAGAGATGGATTTTCATGCTCTTTGAACAAATTCAAAGGAAATTAATAAGCACAAACATATGTAAGCGAGAGAAAAAAATAACTTCAGCATCCACATTCCCTATCTGATCATCTCTTACCCTGATTTCCCCCAAACTATAGTCCAATTTCCTGGCACATGATTCAAGTTTTCTTATACACCACTGATGTATACATTACAAAGGGCCTAAGTTTTTAACATTTTTATAGGTCAGAATGCCATAGATTTCTTTTTTCTTCTTTTGGGTGGAATAGTTTTCTTTATTATTCTAAACATATTTTAACCTCTCCCCACCCACAGGTCTCTTCCCTTCCTTGCTGATCATTAGAATGTTTTGGAAATGCTCCATCCTGAGATAAGGAGAAATTGACCTTAACAGCCTGGCTCTGCTCCTTTGCCCCCTAAAACACAATGGCCTTAATACTTTAGCCCAGAAAACCCACATTGTCTGGGGGTGTAGAACTCAGAGTGGGCTGCTTTTTGGTGTCCCTCAGCTTCAGTGCAAGTGGGAGACACACAGATGAAATTCCGTCTACCCTGGTCTGCTTTCCTGAAAGTTGGGGAACAGAATCACAATAAACTCTAGGCATCTGTTGTTTCTTGCTGCCTATCTGTAAATAATAAATCCACTTCATGTAGCCTATTGTGCATGGGTATTATGTCTCACTGGCCTCAGACAAGTTGGCAATGTGAAGTAAGTTCACTGTGGACTCTGCACAATCGGCTTCAAATTACCATGTGCCAAGTTTTATTCTCACAGCAATCCTTAGTACTAGGTGGTGCTACTGTCCTTTAGGAGAGAATTAAGATATGTCCACAACAGTTTCCAGTGATCCTAAGGCTCAGTATTTCAATATAAAAATCGATTGCAATATACTTATTTTCATCATTATTACGTAACCATTAGTGAATGCATATTAAATTTACCATACAACAAGTGAACAAATTTAATTACTAAGTCAGATACATGCAATGAAGAAATTTCAAAACCATTTTTAAAAGTTTTCAGTAATTGCATAGAAAGAGTAAAAGGAGATAATGAGATTGATAACTGGAAATTGATACAATCATAGTTTGAGGAACCAGCTGGTCAAGGATCCAAAACACTGCATTCACAGATGTGAAATAAAGGAGCTTTGGTCTGATTTACAGCCACGAAATAAATGCCTAAAGCCATTGGTCTGCAAAGTGCAACCGCTGAGAAGTCGTTAACTACAAGTAGAGGAATGGTGAGATTGAGTCCCACTAAGGTCATAGTGAGGTCCTCCCAACCATGGAGAAGAGGCTGATGAGGGATTAACAAGTTGTTGCAGTTTTCACCAACTTCAGGAAAAAATGAGGACATATTCAAAATGGTATAGCAGAAATCTTATCACACTGTCTTTGCACACTTGGTAGACAAGAGGGAATAGGGAGAAGCTCAATTCAGGCCTGGGACCTCCATTTATCCATCTTGGATAATAGGTTTAAAACAAACAAAAATCCTAAATGCTGACTCTATTCATTGCATCCAAAGGCATTTAATATGCCACCAGGATCATTTTTATTGACCTGCCAACAGAAAGGATCTGCATTTGTCAGGCTTCAGGAATTGGGAAACTTAGCACAGGCTTGAGAAACACAGATCATCAAGCATTATGATTATTTTCTTATTGATAAAGTAATGACATGGAATCCTTAGGAAAGCATGAGCTCTTAATTATGCAAAGAAAATTCACCAGTGAAGGAGGGTGAATATCTCTGTGGTTAGTATCTGTTCATTAACTTAACAAATAATAACTGAATACCTACTAAGTACCAGGCATGCTTACACATACCAGAATTAAAGCTATCACAAGATGGTAGACAGATTCTAACAGGGCAGCTTTCATTTTCCTCTTCTTTTCCACAAAGCAGAAAAATTATTTATTTTACAATCAGCAATTTCTCACATACGTATTTTTGTGGTGGGATTGAGTAACAGTGAATTTTGATGGAGTCTCTTTTTAAGATTTCCTACAATGTTTTGTGATATTATTCTCTAGACACACAGTAAAATGTGAATTTTGCTGTTAATGATTTGTGAAAAAATTGTTTTCCAACTAACTGCCCGGTTGTTCTAAAAAAGGCTATTGATGTTAAAATAGCAGAGTAGTTTTGTTTAGTTCTCTATTGTAGACAGTTGAGTTCTTCATGCTTTTCCATTCATGGGATAATTTTAATGTTATCATCAGCCTTTACAAATCATCCTCCTTATTTTATATTATATTTCATTTTTCTGCTTTTTTAAGCAGATACAAACATCACCCTTAAGAGGTTCCCATGTTATATATTAGCATGGAAATAAATGAATATTTTAAAAATATATACAGTATTATTGAGTGTATGTGTATGTTTTAAATGCATACGAAAATAAATAATAAACATTTCTAAGAATTATTCAGCTATTGATATGTGCTAGGACCTCTTCTATGTGTTTATATTAACTTACTTAACCATTACAACAGTTTTATGGTATTAGTACTATTACTTTCTCCATTAGAGATGAGAAAACTGAGACGTAGACAGGTTATGTGATTTGCCCAAGATCAGACAGCTAGCAGGTTACACTAAAAAATAATCTGGTCCCAGATTCTGGAGGCTTCAACATGTTTATTGTTTATTCTACATATGTTGTATCATGCTGCATATGTATTTTCATATCTCAGTTTTTCACTTGATATTACATGTTTTTATCTGTTCACATTAGTGTATAAATGTTATTCATTTTTTCAAATTGCTACTGCTGCATACAATTTTATAGTACATATTCACAACATTTTACATTTTACTTACCTATTCTTTGTGTAAGGCATACCTAGTTCTCTGAGTGGACTTGTGCTGGGAATTCAACAACCTGAGATGAAGAGGACTGACCAAGACCTCCAGGAATCTGTTCCTGTCTCTAGTAGAACAGAATGTCATTTAACACTTTAGCCCAGTGCAACATTTTCCCCCAGAGTGTAAAACCAAAGCTGACCATGTTCCAGAGTCCCTCAGTTGTAGTTCAAGTGGGTAACATGCAAATGAGACTCCATCCACCCTGGGCAAATTTCCTGAATCCTGGGGGACCAGCCTTGAAGAATAGACTCCTTGGCTTCTGTTGCCTTTTCTGCCTATCTGTAATTAATAAACTTGCTTAATGTAACTCATGTGTGAGGGTTTTGTCTTACCAGACTTGGATGAGCAGTAAAAGTGCAGCCCAAGATGCAGTGGACTAAAGCGATAACCAGTGCACAGTGAACTTGCTTTGCACCTAGATTATTTCCAGCTCTGTTCTTCAAACAATCCTGCAGTTATCATTCTGCAAAATTCTGTTTTGAGCCTCTTTGTAGGTTTGGAAGGGGAGTTCAATTGCTGAGTCATGATATATATGCACATTCAATTTTAGTCTATTTTGTAAAAGAACTCTTCAAAATGCCTGCATTTTTTCCCAATTTCATTGGGAGGAATTCATATAGGTTATTATTTTGTCACATAATATTCAACCCTTGATGTTTATCTAATGTATACCAGTTTGACTGTGGTCATAGTTTGCCCTTTTCTAATTACTGGTGGAGTTAATTGTCTTTTTATATAGCTTTACCCATTGGGGTTTCTTTTTCTGTAAGTTGACTGTTTATATTTCATGTTCATTTTCTAATGTTTTTTCCTCATTGATTTGAAGTAGTTGCTTGGACATTCTAGATATTAATGTAGAAAATTTTAAAAACCATGTTATTATTTATTTTTTAAATCAACAGTTTAGTGTTACTTACACTAGTCACAATCACAATCCACCTGCAATCAGATGTCCTTGATGGAACCACAAAGTTTGGTGACATTTTAATAAACAAATTACCAAGACTGAAACAAAAAGAACAATGGCAACAGCAAACTCACAACACAACGTCACTGAAAATGAACTAACATATTACCTTAAAAAGTATACTGAGCATAGCAACCCATTGGAGAAGGCATTGCTATCCTAATTTTAATAATGATAAAACTACAGGTTGGGTAATTAAGGATCAGTAACTTAGGCAAGGTATAATACAGTGGTTCTGAAATCTTCATTTTTATCAGCAGAACAAGTGATTCTGATGGATTTTTGTTGTCAATAAGAAAGACTGATTACCCATCTAAATCCTACATTTGTCAGATTTTGTGACTGCTACTCTATGCACAGAGAGAGAAAATATATATATAAAAGCATGAGGGAGGAATAAATCAATAACTTCTTCCCCAGTTGTACCCTTCTCTCTATAAATATAAATGCCCAAGTAATTCTAGGCCCACATAGAAAGAGAAAGGTATGTTGGCAAAATATACCAAAAACAAAATCTTTTTTTAACTCCATAAATGTAGTAGGGCAAAAAGATATTTTAATTATTGAGTGAGCATTAAATCAGAAAATGATGCACAATCGCAAGCAATCTTCTAAAAGTTTTCAAAGACAAACAGAAATCTCATCATTTTATGTAGCCAAGCAATGAAACTCATTACATGTTCTTAAGATAAATAATAACTAGCCCTTGAGTAGGAGAACTTGACAACACAATTTGTTACGCATAATTTATCTTTAATTCACCCAGTAACTGGGATGATCACCTGTATTAATTAATTGTCTTTATACAAATAAAAAATAAATTTCTCATACTTTTAGGATAGGGGCAATTTTGCAACATGGAGCCAGCACAAGTTAGGCACCTATTCTCCTACAGAAACTCTGAGAAAGGAGTGCCATATCCTTGGATGTTTACATTTTAATGAGATGATTCTCAGGTCTTTAAGAAAGACACACCTTGGTTATAAAGCTAGTAAAAAGCCAATTTAGCCTTTAAAGGGATTTAAATGCATTTTAAAGGGATGGAAAAAGAATTAATGATTACAAATTTTCGAAAGTAAATTATCTAAGAAAAGCGTGAGATGAAATATTCTTCCTTATCTTTTCTTTAAAAAATTATTTGATTTTAATTAACTTATTTATTATTTTAAAATTTTTATAGTATTTTATTTTTAACTGACAAATAATTGTATATATTTATGAGGTACAATGTGACGATGTTTTGATACATGTATACATTGTGGAATGGTCAAATCAAGCTGATTAACAACACCTAGTTAATCAGGCTAATTAATAACACAACACATGCTTATAATTTCGTCATGAGAACTTTTAAGATGCACTTTTAAAATTGTTTTTAGCAATTTTGCAATATGCTTATGTTATTCTTCACTGTAGTCACCATGTTGTGAAATAGATCACCAGAACGTATTCCTCCTAATTGAAACTTTGTACGCTTTGACCAACATCTCCCCTTTCCCTATCTTTCCCTATCATCATCCTCTGATAACCATTTTATTCTCTACTTCTATGTTTTACATTTTTAGATTCCACATATAAGTGAGGTAATTTGATATTGTTTTTCTGTGCCTGGCTCATTTCACTTAGCATAATGTTCTCTAGAATCATCCATGGCATTGCAAATGACAAGATTTTCTTTATTAGGGTGAATATTAGTATATTTTACATATACACCACATTTTGAAATTCAGTCATTCATTGATGAGGACTTGGATTGTTTCCATATCTTGGTTTTTGTGAATAATGTTTCAATGAGTATAACTTTGACCTACTGATTTAAATTTCTTCGGAAACGTATTCAAAAGTAGAATTGCTGGATTATATGTGAATTCTATTAATTTTTTGAAAAATTTCCATACTGTTTTCCAAAATCATGGTACAAGATTACATTCTCACCAACATTATATTATACCAGTACTCCCTTTCCTCCACATCTTCGCCAATGCTTATCTTTCATCTTTTTGATAATAGCCATTCTAACAGGTATGAAGAGATATGGTTCCATGGTTTTAATTTTCATTTCACTCATGATTAGTGAGGTTGAGTATTTTTTCATATACTTGGTCATGTGTATGTCTTTTTTTTTTTTTTGAAAAATGTCTATTCAGGTATTTTGCCAATTTTTTTAAACTTTTAAGTTCAGGGGTACATGTGCAGGTTTGTTACCTAGGTAAACTTGTGTCATGGGGGTTTGTTGTAGAGATTATTTCATCAACCCAGTATTAAGCCTAGTATCCACTAGTTATTTTTTCTGATCCTCTCCCTCCTCCCAACCTCCACCCTCTGAAAGGCACCAGTGTATGTTTCTCTGCTCTATGTGTCCATGTGTTCTCATCATTAAGCTCCCACTTGTAAGTGAGAACATGTGGTATTTGGTTTTCTGTTTCTGTGTTAGTTTGCTAAGTGTAATGGCTTCAAGCTCAATCCATGTCTCTGCAAAGGACATGATCTCATTCTTTTTAATGACTGCATAGTATTCCATGGGGTATATGTACCATATTTTCTTTATCCAGTCTACAAATGATGTTTTGCCCATTTTATTAGGATTATTTGTTTCTTGTTAGTGAGTAGTCCTGGTTTCTTATATATTTTCGATATGAGCTTCTTATCTGATGTACGACTTGCAAATATTTCTCCCAATCTGTGCACTGTCTCTTCACTCTGCTGATTGTTTCCTTTGTTGCACAGAAGTTTTTTAACTTGATGTAATTAGAAAATTATCTATTTTTATTCTTATTGCCTATGCTTTTGAGGTCATATCCAAGAAGTCACTGCCCAGACCAATGTTACAGAGATTTTCTCCAATGTTTCATCTAGAAGTTTTATTAGTTCAGGTCTTATATTTAAATCTTTAATTCATTTTGAGTTGATTCTCACATAGAGTATGAAATAAGATTCCAATTTCATTTTTCTGCATGTAAATAGACAGTTTTCCCAATGTCATTTATTGAAGAGATTGTTATTTTCCTATTGTATATTCTTGGCACTTGTGTTCAATATCAATTGACCTTAGAAGGGTGGGTTTATTTCTAGGATCTCTATCCTATCAATTGGTTGATGTGTCTGTGTTTATGTCAGTACATTTTCCTTTCAGTTTGTCTTTTTTTACAGATGTTAGTCTATTCTGTAGTTAATGCTCATGGATACTCTACAATGTGTTGAGTGTATTTTATTCATTGGTAATTTTAGGCTAAGAATAAATACACTAGGGTAAAACAAAGTATATGCATTAATAAAATGCTTTATATGCATTCAAACTATTTCTTTTTATCACAATTTATAAAAGCAGTATTATTATCCCCTTTCACAGATGAGGAAATTGAAGCACAGAGCTAAAATAATGATAGTCTGGTTCTAAAGTCTAGACAATTAGTCACTGTAATACCTGGAATCTTTTATCTATAATTTTATCTCTTTCTCTCTGTCCTCTCTTCCCAATATCTCCCACTTCTCCTCAAGAAAACATTGATAATACTTTTAGTTGTGAAAAACACTAGTAGATAGTTTACTTCCAGATACAAAGCAAACTTAATTTTCTGAAGAAATCAGCCCAATCTGACAGCAAGTGATTGCTTTGAATGTTCATAGTTTATATCTAGTTAATTCCTGCTCAGTAAAACAAAAAAATCGTAAAATCTAAAACAGGAGATGAAGCCATTTTTCCTCATAATCCTTGTTCTTCTTCATTACAAAGGATATAGGACAGCCTCAAAAACTCTGAAATATATTTCTATTAAAGTGGAAATTTTGGTATAAAACAATCGTTATCTATGAACATACAGCTAGCAAAGCAAAACTCTAGCCTGCCAAATATATTTTTCCTTATTAAATCTCCAAGGAGTGTAAATTAAGTGTCAGTATTAAGCTAAACACTGAGAATTGTAGAGGAAGATAAGGTCATGGCCATCAGATATTTACACACTAATAGAAAGGGTGGACCTATTAACATTCCAAACATTCTTATGGTTACAAAACCACTTTTGCATTCATTATCTCATTTGATCTTCACTGCAACTAGTGAAGGAGGTCTTATTTAAACTCTCACTTTTCAGATAAGAAAATTGAGGCTTAGAAAGGTTAACTAATTTGCCCAAATGTACACTGTAAATGAGATTCTGAAATAGGAATTTTCTTTGAAAACTTATGCTCATTCTACCCTACAAAGCTGCTAATTCACTAATACTACCATTTAAAATATAAAACTAATATTTTTATTATTAACCAATTAGGCAATATTTTACTGAAAAGTGTTTTGATTCATTTCCAAAATTCAATTTGAGGCATGTAATGGACATTTCTTGTTTTGTGCTACACAGCACTCATTTTATTCATATTCTGGTGGAATGCATCCTGGTTTTCCTTAGCGTGAGACCTCTAGCTACCCCATTCCCTTAGTGTTTATAGCAAACATGGTTAGTGAGCTGCCCAAATGCTTTGATCCTTTTAGTTTTCTGTGTGCTGTCTGCCCAGCTTCTATGTGAAATTGCTTTCACTGGCCAAACCTCAGAAACCTGGAGCCACTTTGCTCTCATGCACGAAAAGTCTGGAGCTTATGTTTATGTATGGTGAATAATTTATAAGCGTAAGAATAAATTACACTGCAGATTTCTCTGTAGGAAAAGGTTGGAAACATCTTTTTCTGCACTCAGCTGAAATCATACCCTTACTTGGTTTCTTCTTCTTTTCTGTCCTCCTGTCTGGTTTGTGCCTTAATCACTTACACAGTGACCGTTTTCTCAATATCTACTTCTGGGTAACCTAACCCAAGACAGGAGTGGATCATGTGACCTGGCCCTAAGCCCATTGGTAACTCATATTCTCCTCTCAGAAGTTTGTGTTTAGGATCGGTATCAAATTTGAACCAATAATAAACAATGAGATTTCCCTGGGAATCCGCTGGAGAGAATATTGTCCTTTCATAGGGAATCAAAGCTAAGAGAATGTAAAGTCTTGACATGTTACAGCTAGTTTTTTCAGCCTGTCATGGGGGAGCACCAAAGACTAGAGAAGAGTCAAGATGAGTCAGCACGTGGGAGGAAAACAGATGCTAAGTGTATCATTTATGCCTGTACATCAAGCTATGCCTGAAGGCAGCCCAACTTCTGGACTTCTCAGTTAAAACAGCAAAAACAATTCTCTTCTTGCTTGTGCCGGTGTATTAATTAGTGCATTCTCACACTGCTATAAAGAAATACCCAAGACTGGGTAATTTATTTAAAAAAAAAAAAGTGGTTCAATTGACTCACAGTTCCACATGGCTGGGGAGGCCTCAGGAAATTTACAATCATGGCAGAAGAGAAAGCTGGCATGTCTTACATGGTGGTAGATGAGAGAGAGAGAGAGAGAGAGAGAGAGACAGAGAAAGAGATTGAGACAGAGAGAGATGGGGGAAGAGCTCTTTATAAAACCATAAGGTCTTGTGAGAACTCACTCACTATTATGAGAACAGCATGGGGGAAACCACCCTCATGATCCAGTTACCTCCCTCCCTCAACATGTGGGGATTACACTTAGAGATGAGATTTGGGTGGGGACACAGAGCCAAACCATATCAGCCAGGTTGGTTCAAATTCTCTGAAGAGTAAAGAATGACTGCTGATTCATAGGGGAAACAGATTCATGTTTCAATTGAGTGAAGAAAAAAAAGTAAGAAGTGTTAAGTCCTCTTTTTCTTAGCAGTAACAAGTATCTTGAAACCCATTCAATTGTCTGAAAGACATACTCTGGAAAAATTAAATTTAACAAGAGTTTAACTGAGCAAAAAACGATTGGAGAATCTGGCAGCCCCCAGAACCAGAACAGGTTCAGAGTGATTCAGGGGCTGACACATGGTGGGTTAATATTGTCAACTAAAAAAAAAAAAAAAAAAAAAAAATCAAACTTTTAAAGAATTAAAGTTAATTTCACTTAGAAGTTTTACTGAGGACTATAAACTGAGGCTTATATCAGGGGAGCAGTTTGGTAATACTGCTCCAAAACAGTGTTTCAGCTCACAGCTTATATACAGGTGGTAGAAGTTCAGAACATGCAAAACGACATCAAATTTGCTCAAAAGTTATGTTAAAGCAGAATTACATCAAGATTTCCATGTAAGAATACATCTGGTTTTAGACTACAGAGGCATAATCACTAACCTCATCAGAAGTTATCTTATGTGCAAGAAAAGGCAAGCACTAGAATCATTTATCCTTTAAGAAATGTAGTGACTCAGGCAAGAGATATGGGGATCGTGTATTCTACCGTGTTTTTTCTTCAAACATCTTTCAGGAGAGCTGCACGTGGTCACAGAGTCAGGGGCTGTGTGAAATTATGCTGGCAAGCAGAAATGAGGAAACATGGTGTCTTATATTTGCTATTTTGTCTCACAATATTTATGAACAGAAAGGGAAAGCGATGTACAAAAAACTGACCTGAGTTCACCCAGAAACAGTTGGATTGGTTACAGCTCTGTGTTTGCTTTATTTGAAGAGTTGACCTTCTGTGATTGGTCAAGACTCAACCTCTCAATTTTGAGAGATTGACCAAAACCTTAAACATTGACATCAAAGATGAAAGCAGAGGGCACTTTTTTATTATGCTGGAATCCCCTGTTTTCAGACAGAAGAAACAAAAACAAAAACTGGTCTGTCTTGGGACCTACCTGATTCTTTAAAGTTTCAGTTTGATTGCATGGCATTTAGCATGATTGACTCCATTTTGGCTTGGTCTGGTCTACTGGGGATTGGTGCACACACTCAGTCGAAGACAACAGCCTCCCATAATTTTGATTAATTCCCCTCTTTTGGTCAGGTTGTCACCTAGGTAAGAGTGTGACTAAAACTTAGAGCTTTAGCACTACACTGAGTTACCATCGTTTTGGGTTTCCAGTCTCAGCATGTCATTCATAGGTTACAGTGTCCTCATAATCACAAATTTCTTGAATTTTTGCCATTCCAGTTAAGAAGAGACCATCTGACATTCTATGGATGGCTGCATGGAAATGTTTAAAACTTTTGAGACAATGAAGCCCACGAGGGAGACTATTATTAAGACTATCAGGAGGATAATACCAAGAGTTTAGAATATGCTCCTTAGCCAAGGTCCCCATGAACCAAATCAACTAAAATCAAATGGATCAAAGAATAATCCAGAGGAAGAGTTTACTTGTTTTAACCAAGCAGCCTGTTTGATAATCTCCTGAAATTGAAACTCTGTAATACCCAATGTATTCTATGTGCAACAAGAAGTGTCAGTAATTGCACAGGTTCTTCCCTGCTCAGCCAGTAGGTAATCTAGAGCAAATTTATTATCTAGTACAACTTTAGCAAGGAAATTTAAAGAAGTCTGTTGTGCAACCATTGCCTTTGCAGTAGGATCTGCAATAGAGCGTATTATGAGGGACAAACTTCTAATCATTGTCTCCTTTACTCCAAATCATGGAAAAAGGGACCTAACAATGATGTCTATTCAGTAAGATGAAGGCCCCCATTAATGTTTTCATTAACATATGATGTAATGCAAATAACTCCAAAGATTGTATATTCTCACAGATAGTAATAATGCTATTATTATTATCATTATTATTATTCTTAATTAGAAGCAATGTATTGCTGAGTGTGGGTTATGAAATTATATGGCTTCTGAAGTCATATACATGTTTTCACAGATTCTAGCCATCTAGCTGTCTGATTTCACAAAAAAATAATTTTTCTGAGACTGAATTGCCCTACGCATAAGATGAGAATTATGATGGTATTTATAGTGTTACATTGTCTGAGGAATAATGGTGACAATACATGTTCAAATTTTCAGCACAATGCTGTCCATGTAGTAAGATTTAATGTTGGCAATTTCCATTGTTTCTAAGGGTGAACTAATTTATTCACATTTGTTACATATGCTGCTTTTAAAAAAATTTGTTTTTCACAAAAATTCAAATTTTCAAAAAAAATTTGTTTTTCACAAAAATTCAAATTTTCAAAAAAATTATATACTAACTTCTCTTAAAGTTAGTATGTAAAAAGCTCACATAGCTAAAGGTAAAATATTTCACTCTATCCCATATCTCTAAAAAGGCTCTCAATGCAATATGCACAGTAGTCAAATTAAGAAAAATGTGTGATAGGCTTTCAGGCAGTGCATAAGTGTTTACTGAGTTAATGTGCGCCTCTTTCTTGAGAAGTTGTGCTTATATAACATAAAAAAGTAAAGATTTAATTTTAAACAAGCAACTATTTCATTCATTTATATGACATCTTTGAATAAAAGCTTTAATCAACTTTTAATGAATGTTTTCACTTCTTTTTCTTTATTAATGTATTATTAAGATTAAAATTGTACAAATATCATAACTAAACATAAGAGCATTGTAAACTTTTAAAAATCATAAAACAGTTTCAAATATATTAACACATTTAACTCAAAATATCAATATGGCTGAGAGGCTCTGTTACTATTCCCATTCACAAACTAATAAACTCAGGTTTATAGAAATAAGATAAATTAAAAGAAGTTATAGAGTTGTGCTAATGAGCCTGTCACTGGCCCCGAATCTCATTGTTTGCAGAATAAGTTTTGCCGTTTTGAATGACTCATGTGCTCTATGATAAAATCTTACTTATGGGAAATTTGGGGATTAAACCTTTGAGAAGTAAGTGCAGGGTAGCTCTGCATGATCAAAATGCAAAAAACCCTGGCATATAACATGTCTAGATGACAGCCAAAGGTAATGCTTTTTTTTTGAGATAGAGTCTTGCTCAGTCTCCCAGCCTGGAGTGCAGTGGGGCGATCTCGGCTCACTGCAAGCTATGCCTCCCGGGTTCAAGCCATTCTCCTCCTGCCTCAGCCTCCCGAGTAGTAGCTGGGAATACAGGCGCCCACCACTATGCCCGGCTAATTATTTTGTATTTTTAGTAGAGACGGGGTTTCACCGTATTAGCCAGGATGATCTCCATCTTCTGACCTCGTGATCTGCCCATCTCGGCCTCCCAAAGTGCTGGGATTACAGGAGTGAGCCACGACAACCGGCCAGGCAATGTTTTTATTTTGAGAAAGAATGGCATAATAAACCTCGCCCTTCCTAGTGCTCTTCTGAGGCATTCACTAAATTGGTGTGAATCAGGCAGAATTTTGTCAGTTATTTTATCTAAAAAATTTGATATCAAAAATCATGATCAGAAATTGAATTTAAGAAATTGTAAAGCTGTAAAGAGGCAAAAATGAAGCATTAAGGTAGTGGTTATCAAAGTGTCATCTATAGACAGCTGAGAATCACCAAGACTATTTCATGAGGTCTATAAGGTTAAAAAAGTTGTAAGAAATTAAGGTATGGTTTGTCTTTTGTACTTTACTATCATCCTTCTATGAGTAAAGTTTTTCTAGAAAATATGTAATGTGTGATGACATCACTGGACTGATTATTAGGGGAATATTTCCTTGTTCATTGTTTTTCTAGACTTTTCTAGACTTGGTTAAAATAAATACACATTTAGGGCTGGGCGCGGTGGCTCACGCCTCTAATCCCAGCACTTTGGGAGGCCAAGGTGGGCGGATCACGAGGTCAGGAGAGCTAGACCATCCTGGCTAATATGGTGAAACCCCGTCTCTACTAAAAATACAAAATATTAGCTGGGCTTGGTGGCGGACGCCTGTAGCCCCAGCTACACAGGACGCTGGGACAGGAGAATGGCGTGAACCTGGGAGGCGGAGCTTGTAGTGAGCAGAGATCGCGCCACTGCACTCCAGCCTGGGAGACAGAGCAAGACTCCATTAAAAAGAAAAAAAAAATATTTAGATATTACCTCAGTTTGTATTGTGTTCTTACAAAGCTATCTTTGGTTATACTTGCCATATTCTCTGCAATTTCATCATTGTCCAACAAATAGTTATTTTGAAATCCCTAAATTTTTCCTTTTTTCTTTCTTTTCTTTTTCTTTCTTTCTTTCTTTCTTTCTTTCTTTCTTTCTTTCTTTCTTTCTTTTTTTTTTGAGACAGAGTCTCACTCTGTTGCAGGCTGGAGTTCAATGGTGCGATCTCGACTCACTGCAACCTCCACCTCCTGGGTTCAAGCAATTCTCCTGGCTCAGCCTCCAAAGCAGCTGGGATTATAGGCGCCTGACACCAGGCCTGGCTAATTTTTTGGATTTTTAGTAGAGACGGGGTTTCACCACGTTGGACAGGATGGTCTGGAACTCCGGACATCAGGTGATCCACCTGCTTCGGCCCTGCAAAGTGCTGGAAATACAGACATGAGCCATTGCACCCAGCCCGAAATCGCTAAATTTTCAATGGGCATATGTATAAATATAAAGTAAAGTAAGTATCCTGTATTATACTGCTTTGCAATATTTTATATTTCTTCATATACATATAAAACTAAGTGATTTTTTTGAAACATAATTTTCAAATGTAATGCACATTTGTTTTCACTTTATAATTTATAATATTTTATTAAAAATAAAACAAAATATAGAAGATTTTCTGCTCTAGTTAAGAAGTGACCGTTGCTTAAATGTTTGAAAGTCTTGCTTTATTAACACACAGTTGTACTTTTTCATCTAAGGAGGCGAAAAAAAATAAAACTTTTGCAGAGCAGATAATTTTTATTTAAAAAAGAACTAAAAAAGTAGAACAAACTTAAATGTGATGAAAACTATATTTTTCTAGTGTTTATACATGTTAATAATTTGCCTTATTTTGTCTTATGAACAAAACTTTCTGGTAGTATTTCAGAGAATGTTAAGTTGTGATGTAATCAGAGATAAAGGATTTCTTCATATGTTTATTGGCCACAAAAATGTCTTCTTTTGAGAAGTGTTTGTTCATATCATTCACCCACTTTTTGATAGGATTGTTTGTTTTTTCTTGTACGTTTATTTAAATTCCTTATAGATTCTGGATATTAGCCCTTCGTTAGATGGATAGATTACAAAATTTTTCTCCCATTCTGTAGGTTACCTGTTCACTCTGATGATAGTCTCTTCTGCTGTGCAGAAGCTCTTTAGTTTGATTAGATCCCATTTGTTAATTTTGGCGTTTGTTGCCATTGCTTTTGGTGTTTTAGTCATGAAGTCTTTGCCCATGCCTATGTCCAGAATGGTTTTGCCTAGGTTTTCTTTTAGGGTTTTTTCATTAGAGAAACACAAATCAAAACCACAGTGAGATACCATCTCACACCAGTTACAATGCCGATCATTAAAAAGTCAGGAAACAACAGATGCTGGAGAGGATGTAGAGAAATAGGAACACTTTTACACTGTTGGTGGGAGTGTAAAATAGTTCAACCATTTTTAAAGACAGTGTGGCAACTCCTCAAGGATCTAAAACCAGAAATACCATTTGACCCAGCCATCCCATTACTGGGTGTATACACAAAGGATTATAAATCTTTCTACTATAAAGACACCTGCACATGAATGTTTATTGCAGCACTGTTCACAATAGCAAAGACTTGGAACCAATCCAAATGCCCACCAATGATAGATTGGGTAAAGAAAATGTGGCACATGTTCACCATAGAATAATATGCAGCCATAAAAAAGGATGAGTTCATGTCCTTTGCAAGGTCATAGATGAAGCTGGAAACCATCACTCTCCGGGAAGTAACACAAGAACAGAAAACCAAACACTGTATGTTCTCACTCGTAAGTGGGAGTTCAACAGTGAGATCACATGGACACAGAGAGGGGAACATCACACACCAGGGCCTGTCAGTGTGTGGGGGGCTAGCAGAGGGATAGCATCAGGAGAGATACCTAATCTAGATGATGGGCTGATGGGTGCAGTAAACCACCATGTCACGTGTATACCTATGTAACAAATCTGCACATTCTGTACATGTATTCCAGAGCTTAAAGTATAATAATAACAAAAAAAAGAAAAGTGAAAGAAATTACACACACGAAAAAAATAATAAATCCTTTCAAACTGTATTGGGACAGAGCAATTCAAATAAAAAAACTGTGTAAATGACAAAAACAAGTTTAAGTTATTAGATACTCAATATGCTCTTCATGAACTCACTATCTTCTTCAGCCCTCCAGTTCACCTGAGAGGGTAGAAATGCCTTTCCTGGAACAACCTGTAGGCTCTAGCCCACTTCCAACCTCCCAGTGTGGATCCATCCAGAACTCTTAACTGTCCTGTTTTCTCATACACCTAATTAAATATTTCCTTTGAGCAAGGGGGAAAAAAGAATTTATTCAATTGACATCTAAGAAGAATGAACACACCAAAGGATCGAAAAATCAGTGAACATGAAGAGAGGCAAATTGAAATTATTTAATCCTAAAGACAAAGAAAATTAGAGTAAAAAAGCAAAACAGAGCATCCATGAAATGTGGGATGTTATCACATGCTTTAATATATAGCAATTGCAGTCTGAAAAAGAGAAGAGTGTAAAAATGAGACATAATAAATAATTTAAAATACAATAACCATATTTTCCACAATTAATGAGAGGCAATAAACTAAAATTCTTAGAATTTCAGAGAAATCCAAGAAGCACAGATATAAATAGATTATTAGGTATATCATAGTTACAGTGCTGAAAACCAAAAATAAAGATAAATTTTTGTATAAAGCCAAAAAAAAGAATAAATCTTAAATAGGGAGGAGAAAATAATGAACTATAGGAAATATTTCTTCAGGAACTATGCAAGACAGAAGATAATGGTGAGTCTTGTTTTAAAATATTGGATAAAAATAATTCAACATGCATATCAATATCAAATAAAATATTTTTTAAAATGAAGACAAAATAGTACTGAGTTAATCTATTGTGGCACAATTGCATTCAAGAAAATGTAGACATTTATTTATTTATTCATTTATTTATTTAGTAGAGACTGTCTTGCCATGTTGCTCAGGCTGGTATCAAACACCTAGCTTTGAGTAATCCTCCTGTCTTAGTTTCCTAATGGGCTTTGATTACAGGCATGAGCTACTGTGCATGATCATTGAGGAAATTTTAAAGAAGGTATTTCTGGCAGAAAGAAACAATATTACATGGCAATTTAGATTTACTCAAAAAATGAACAGCACTAAAAATTGTAAAGGTATATACAAATATAAAATAATTTTAAAATTTTGCTTACTCTCTTTAACATATAATTTATCACCTTAAAAATCAAAGTATTTTAAAGTTTATAGCATATGCAGAAATCAAATGTATAAAAATAATACCAAAAAGATGACAGTGAGGCAACAGTAATGCACTCTTCTAATCCTCTCAATCTATACAAAAGTACTAAATGATTATATTAAGGTACACTTTGATAAGTTAAATATATACTGTAAACTTTAGGGCATGGTGTAAAATAATATAAAATATAGATAATAAATATGAGAGATAAAATGAAATATAAATTTACTAAAATAATTAAAAATGGTCACAAAATCAGGAAAATGAGTGAATAGAACAAATTAAATGCAAATTTCAGGTGAGATATTTGAATACATTCGTATCAATTATTACATTAAATATAAATGGACTAAATATTTCAGTTACACAGTATTTGATGTCAATTTAGCTAAAAATCCAATACCTTAATATTTACTACTTAGAAGAAACTAACTTAAAATATGAAGATATAGGTTAGAAGTAAAATGATGAGAAAAGATATACTATGTATAATAAAGCTGGAGAGGCTATACTGTTGCCAGATGAAATTTAGAACAAAGAATATTGCCATTGACAAAGAAGAATATTACATAATGGTAGAAGTGTCAATTCATTAAAAAGATAAAAGGATATTAGCATAAATGGAAGAATATTCACACTTGGAGAGATGTTCCTTATGCATTTTAAAGCAAAAAATCAGGATGCAATGGGATGTCTAGTAAGCACTTATATTTGTAAAAATGTATAATATTTGTGAGTAGAAAAATTTCTGACAAATGAACTCCAATATTTTAATATTGTTCAATTCTGATTAGTGAGTATTATTTTCTTCTTTTTACTCAGTTATATTTTCTTTTTTTAATACAATTACTATGAATTACATTTTAACTTAAAAACCATCACATTTAGGTTTAAAAAGAAAAATATGATCAAGATAAAATAAAATTTAAAAAATACGGCTAATGTTGAACATGCTCACCATAACCAGAGAACATGCACGAGCAAGCAGAAAATTGTTTTCCCCTAATTGCTGTGAATCATTATCAACACATGGCAAATTTGCTGAGAACCATCCATTACTCAGGGTAAAAGGATAGGTTAAAAATAATTCATTCCCTAAATATTTCAGAGGAACATAGATAAGAAAATCTCAAGCTCTACCATTAACCTTATACTCTACACTTTAAAGTCATGCCTCTGGGAAGACATGAACTTAAGTAATTTATAGTATATCACATTCTCTTTTTCAGTACATAATTAAGAAAGAGTCTATGAGCTATTTCTCTAATAAGTGATAAAATGTGTCATATTAACAATATTTTTAAAGTCTCATTTTTTATTATTTTTAATTTTTCCCCTTCTAGTGTTAGTTTTCAAAAATCAAGGTAGAAACAGCATTAAAGCGGAGACACATAGCAAACTGATTACAAGTGCCATAAAGGCTCTGGCCTTTGCTTCAGAAGTCTTGGCTCTTAGTTCTGAATCTCTGGATTTGGGAAGCTATGTGTCTTCAAAAGTCACTCCATCTCTCTGAGATTTAAGTGCCTTATAGAATGAAGTCAGGACCAGGTGAATGTTAAGATCCTTTCAGTCTTTAAAATTACATTTTATACAACATTTAGAGCTAAAAAATTGCCATACAGATTAATGGTTAATTATGTAATGATTTTTAAAAATCTCATGTTTACCGAGGCCACATTCCCAATGTTTTCCTCTGAGCAATAACCTACAGTTTGACAGCATCTCTACTAAGTGATCTTCAGATGTTTTCTTTTTTTCTGTTAGAAGTGGTAATTAATATTAAGTTGGGGTTAAGACACAATTTTTATTTAAAGGAAAAAACAGAACAATTTTTTCCCTTAAACATAGGTAAATTTCTGTGGCTCTCTTTAATTCTATAAAATTGATTAAATATTAGCTATAAAACCTAAACAGAAAAAGGAATAATTAGGAGGATAAAAAATGATATAGAAAAAACAGAAAGAGAAATATGCAGTTATGCACTTCTTAATGAAGGAGATATGTTCCAAGAAATGTGTCTTAGGGGATTTTGTCAAATATCATAGTGTATACTTACACAAATTTATATGTTATAGTGCACTACACACCTAGCTCATATGGTATAGTCTATTGTTCCTAGTATTAATATATAAACCTGCATAGCATTTTACTGTACTGAATACTGTAGGTAGCTGTAACACAATGGTATATACTTGTGTATCTAAACATAGAAAATATACAGAAACAAACAGTATAAAAGAGAAAAAATGGTACACCTGGGTAGTGTACTTATCGTAAATGGAACTTGCAGGAGCAAGTGAGTCAGGGGGTGGGTGGTAAGGGAATGTGAGGGCCTAAGACATTGCTGTACACTACTATAGACTTTAAAAACACTGTACACTTAGGCTAAATTAAATGTATAAAAAAATTTCTTTTATAATAAATTAGCCTTAGCTTACTGTAATTTTTACTTTCAAATTTTTTAATTCTTAAAATCTTTCTGACTCTTTTAAAACACATAGCTTAAAACATTGTACAGCTGTCCAAATATGTAATATTTGCTTCTTTTTTATTCAGTTCTATGTCTTTTTCTATTTTAAACTTAAAAAAAAAAATACGGAAACACACACATTAGCCTAGGCTTATACAGGATCAGGATCATCACTGTCACTGTCTTTCACCTCCACATCTCGTCTGTCCCACTGGAATGTCTTCAGCATAATGATACACATGGGGCTCTCACCTCCTATAATAATATGCCTCTTCTGGAACACCTCATGAAAGACCTGGATGAGGTGGTTGTATTTATCCTTTGGTAATAAGTGGAGGAGTATACTTTAAAATAGCAATGAAATATATAGTATAGTAAGTGCATAAACAGTAATGTGATCATTTATTATTATTATCAAGTACTATGTACTGCACATCAGGGGTCCCCAACCATGGAAACTGGTCTTTGGTCTGTTAGGAACCGGGCCACACAGCAGGAGGTAAGTGGCAGGCAAGCAAGCATTGCTGCTTGTGCTCTGCCTCCTGTCAGATCATCAGCAGCATTCGATTCTCACAGGAGTGTGAGCCCTATTGTGAACTGTGCATGTGAGGGATCTGTGTTGCGTGCTCCTTGTGAGAATCAAGCTAATGCCAGATTATCTGAAGTAGAACAGTTTTATCCAGAAACCATTCTCTCTTCCTGTGGTCCATGGAAAAATGGATACAAAGATACAACTATATACTGCCTGCAAAACACTCATCTCACAATTAAAGTGAGATTAAGGGGATGGTGTGTGTATTAGTTCTCTTGCATTGCTATAAAGAAATACCTGAGACTGGGTAATATATTTATAAAAAGGGATTTATTTTGCCTCATGGTTCTGTAGACTACAAGAAGCATGGTGCCAGACTTTGTTTCTGGTGAGAGCCCCAGGAAGCTTAAAATTATGACAAAAGGCAAGGGGAGAGCAGGCGTGTCACATGGTAAGAGAGGGAGCAAGAGAAAGGAAAGGAGGCAACAGTTCCTCTTAAACAACTAGCGCTCTTATGAATTAATGGAGTGAGTACTCACTCATCTCCAACAGGATGGCATCAAAACATTCATGAAGAATTCCCCTCATGACCCAAAGACCTTGTAACAGGCCCCAACTCCAACATTGGAGATCACATTTCAACATGAGATTTGGAAGGGACGAATATCCAAACTATATCAAATGTAAAAAGATATCCCATGAAAATGGAAACCCAAAGCAAGCAGGAGCAGTCATACTTAGATCAGATGAAATAGATATGAAATTAAAAAAACAGTAAAAAAGACAAAAAGATCATATATAATGATAAAGGAATCAATTCAACATGAAAATATGACAATTGCAAATATATATACACCCAACACCTGAGTACCCAGATATAGAAAGAAAATATTAGTAGCCCCAAAGTGGGAGATAGGCTGCATTACAGTAATAGGAGGAGGCTCAAACAATTCACTTTCAATAATGGACAGAAATTCCCACCAAATTCAACACAGAAACATCAGATGTAAACTGGACCATAGACCAAATGGATCTCACAGACATATACAGTACATTCCATTGAATACCTGCAGTATACATGTTCTACTCAACCTCACGTGAAACAATTCCCAAAATAGATCACATGTTAGGCTATAAAACAAGTCTTAAAAAATTTAAGAAGATACAGATTATATCAAATATCTTTCTGACCACAATGGTATAAAACTAGAAATTAACAAGAATAACTTCAGGCATTTTACAAATATATGAAAATTAAACAACACGCTTCTAAGCAACCAATAATCAATGAATATGAGAGAAATTAAAACTTTCCTTTAGACAGCATAAAACAGAGCAAAAAAATCAATAAAATTATACCTTTTGCGTGAAATGCATATAGCTAGAAGTCATTATTCTAACTGAAATAAGGCAGGAACAGAAAACCAAATACCATATATCCTCAGTTATAACAGGGAATTAAAGATTGTGTACATATGGACATAAAAATGGCAACAATAGACTTTGGGGCCAACTAAAGGGGGCAGAGAGGGACTGGGGCAAGGGCTGAAAAATTAACTATTGGATATGATACTTACTGCCTGAGAGACAGGATCATTCATACCTCAAACCATGGCATCACACAATATACCTATGTAACAAATCTTCACATGTACTCCTTGAATCTAAAATCAAAGTTTGAAATATAATAAAAAAAAATCTTGAGAAAAATGAGAATGGAAACACATTTTACCAAAATCTAGGGGACATAACAAAAGCCATTCTAAGAGGAAAGTTTATGGCAGTAAACACCTGCATTAAACAAAAGGAAAGCTTTCTAGCAAACAACCTAACAATGTGCCTCAAGCAACTAGAAAAACAAGAACAAACTATACCCAAAATTGGTAAAGGAAAAAAAAAATAACGCTCAAAGAAGAAATAAAATAGAGGACAAGATATTTTAAAAGATTAATGAAACAACGAGTTAATTTTTTAAAAAAGATAAAGTTAATAAATGTTTAGCTAGACTTACCAGGAAAAAAGAGAGAAGCCTCAAATAAGTAAAATTAGATTTGAAAAAGGGGACATTACAACTGACACCATAAAAATACAAAGGATCATAAAAGACTATTATGAACAACTATATGCCAACAAATTTGATAACAGAGAAGAAATGAATAAATATCAGAACATATACAATCTACAAAGATTAAATTATGAAGAAATAGAAAATCTGAACACACCAATAAGGAGTAAGGAAATTGCATCAGTAATACAAAGTCTTCCATCAAAGAAAAGCACAGGGCCTAATGACTTCCCTGCTGCATTCTAACAAACATTTAAAGAATAATTAATATGAATTTTCCTCTAAGTATTACAGAAAATTGAATAGGAGAGAATAATTCTAAATTTATTTTATAAGGCTAGCATTACTGTGATTCCAAAACCAGAGAAAAACACACCACCACCACCAAAAAAAAAAAAAAAAAAAAAACAACTACAGGATAACATGGTGGATAAATACAGAGGCAAAGATTCTCAACAAGACACTAGCAAACTAAATCCAACAGCACATTAAAAATATTATTCACTGCCAGGCGCAGTGGCTCCTTTTTGTAATCCTAGCACATTGGTAGGCTGAGGCAGAAGGATCACTTGAGTCCAGAAATTCAAGGCCAGTCTGGACAACACAGTGAAGCCTCATCTCTACAATAATGAACAAAATTAGCTGGGTATGCTGGTGCACATCTGTGGTCCCAGCTTCTTGGGAGGCTGATGTGGGAGGATTCCTTTAGTCCAGGAGGTCATGGCTGCAGTGAGCCATGATTATGCCACTGCATTCCAGCCTTGGTGACAGGGTAAGATCCTGTTCCCAAAAAACAAACAAACAAAAAAAATCAGCTGGGGGAGGGCGAGGTGGCTGACTGGACACAGCTAAGTGGAATAGCTCCCACCAAGGGCCTGAAACAACTGGTGTGCTTCTGACGGATCTTCAGAGAGAAGCTGAGAGTGGATGGAAGGAAGGCACAGAAGCTGGAGTGAATGGGGAAAGAGCTGGGAAGCCTGCAAGGGCTACCGAGCACTGAGACTTATTTTTTAACCATAGCAGCTCTGGGGGGGAATGGGTGAGTTAAACTGGCAAGGAGCAACCTGCTATCACCATGGGCCTCCGGATTCCTGGAAGGAGAGTCCCTTCAACAATCACAGACACTTGAAGTGGCAGGGAGAGCTGCTTAGAGAAGCAGTGGGGCCGCACACCAGCTGATGTGAAGCCCAGATCATTGAGACAGAAAATTAACAAAGATATCCAGGACCTGAATTCAGCAATTGATCAAACGGCCTTGATAGATATCTATGGAACTCTCCACCCCAAAACAACAGAATATACATTCTTCCCATTGTCACATGACACATAGTCTAAAATTCACCACATAATTGGAAGCAAAACACTCCTCAACAAGTGCAAAAGAACTGAAATCGTAAGAGTCCCACAGACCACAACACAATCAAATTAAATATAGATTAAGAAATTCACTCAAAACCATACAGTTATATGAAAATTGAATAAACTGTCCCTGAATTACTTTTGGATAAACAACGAAATTAAGGCAGAAATTAAGAAGTTATTTGAAACTATTGAGAAAATAGATACAACATACTAGAAACTCTGGGAACAGCTAAGGTAGTGTTAAGAGGGAAATTTAAGGCACTAACTGCCCACTTCAAAAAGTTAGAAAGCTCACAAGTAAACAACCTACCATCACAACTAAAAGAACTAGAGAATCAAAAGCAAACACATGACAAAGCTAGCAGAAGAAAAGAAATAACCAAAATCAGAGCTGAACTGAAGGAGACTGAGACATGAAAAAACGTTCAAAAGATCAACGAATCCAGGAGTGGGTATTTTGGAAAAATGAAAAAAAAAAAATAGATAGACTGCTAGCTAGACTAATAAAGAAGAAAAGATAGAAGATTCAAATAAACATAATCAGAAATAACAAGGGGGATATTACCACTGACACAGCAGAAATACAAACAATCATCAGAGACTATTTTGAACACCTCTTTGCACATAAACTAGAAAATCTAGAACAAATTGATAAATTCCTGGAAATATACACCCTCCCAAACTGGAACCAGGAAGGAGTTGAATTCCTGAACAGACCAATAATAAGCTCTGAAACTGAGGGAGTAATAAATAGCCAATGAAGCAAATAAGTAAATAATTAAAAGAAAAGAAAAAGTAAATCTTAAGTCCAGATGGATTCATCGCTGAATTTTACCAGATGTTCAAAGAAGAGCTGGTACCCTTCCTACTGAAACTATTCCAAAAGATTGAGGAGGAGGGACTTCTCCATAACTCATTCTATGAGGCCAACGTCATCCTATTACAAAAATCTGGTAGACATATGACAAGAAAAGAAAACTTTTCAGTATTCTTGAGGAATATCGATGCAAAAATCCTCAAGAAAATACTGTCAAACTGAATCCAGCAGCACATCAAAAAGCTTGTCCATTATGATCAAGTAGGCTTTATCCCTGGGATGCAAGGTTACTTCAACATATGCAAATCAATTAATTTGGTTTATCACATAAACAGAACTAAAGACAAAACTCACATGATTATCTCAATAGTTGCAGAAAGGGCTTTTGATAACATTCAACATTCACTCACATAAAAAACTCTCAATAAACTAAGTATTGAAAGAACATACCTCAAAACAATAAGAGCTATATATGAAAAATGCACAGCCATCGTCATACTGAATGAGCAAAAGCTGTAAGGACTCCTCTTAAAAACCAGAACAAGACAGGGACGCCCTCTCTCACCACTCCTAATCAACACAGTATAGGAAGTCCTGGCCAGGGCAATCAAGCAAGAGAAATAAATAAAGACCATCCAAATATGAATACAGAAAGTCAAACTATTCCTGTTAGCAGATAATATGATTATATATGTAGAAAGCCCCATAGTCTCAGCCCAAAAACTTCTTAAGCTGATAAACAACTTTAGAAACTTATCAGGATACAAAGTCATATGAAAATGACACACACTCTTATATACCAACAACAGCTAAGCTGACAGCCAAATCTGGAGTGCAATCCCATTTATAATTTCCACACAAAAAGTAAAATACCTAGGAATACAGGTAACCAGGGAAATGAAACAACTCTACAAAGAGAATTATGAAACACTGCTCAAAGAAATCAGAGAAGACACAAACAAATGGAGAAACATTCCATGCTCATGAATAGGAAGAATCAATATGTTTAAAAATGGCCATAGGGCCCAAAGCAATTTACAGATGCAATGCTATTCCTGTTAAACTACCATTGAGATTCTTCACAGAACTAGAAAAAACTATTTTAAAGTTCATATGGAACCAAAAATGAGCCTGAATAGCCAAGGCAACTCTAAGCAAAATGAACAAAGCTGGAAGCATCATGATACCTGACTTCAAACTATAAAACAGGGTGGTAGTAACAAAAACAGCAGGGTACTAGTATAAAAGACAAATAGACCAATGGAATAGAATAGAAAACCCAGAAATAAGACCACACACTTACAACTATCTGATCTTAGACAAAGCTGATATAAAAACAAACAGTGGGGAAAGGATTCCCTAATCAATAAATGGTGTTGGGATAACTGGCTAACAACATGCAGAAGATTGAAACTGGACTCCTTTTTTACACCATACACAAAAATTGACTCAAGATGGATTAAAGGCTTAAGTGTCAAACCCACAACTGTAAAAACCCTGGAAGACAACCTAGGTAATACCATTAGGGACATAGGCATGGGCAAAGATTTCATGACAAAGACACTGATATGGTTCGGTTCTATGTCCCCACCCAAATCTTATCTTTAATTATACTCCTATGATTCCCATGTCTTGTGGGAGGAACCCAGTGGGAGATAATTTGAATCATGGGGGCAGTTTCCCACATACTGTTCTCGTGGTAGTGAATAAGTCTCACGAGATTGATGGTTTTTATCAGGGGTTTCTGCTTTTGCATCTTTCTCATTTTCTCTTGCTGCCACCATGTAAGAAAGCGCCTTTTACCTGCTGCCGTGATTCTGAGGCATCCCCAGCCATGTGGAACTGTAAGTCCAATTAAATCTCTTTTTCTTTCCTGTCTCAGGTATGTCTTTATCAGCAGCATGAAAATGGACTAATATAGTAAACTGGTACCAGTAGAGTGGGGCATTACTGAAAAGATACCCCAAAATGTGGAAGTAACTTTGGAACTGGGTAACAGGCAGAGGTTGTAATAGTTTGGAGTGCTCATAAGAAGACAGGAAAAGTGTGGGAAAGCCTGGAATTTCCTAGAGACTTGTTGAATAGCTTTGACCAAAAGACTGATAGCAATATGGACAATAAGGTCCGGGCTGAGGTGGTGTCAGAAGGAGATGAGGAATTTGTTGGGAACTGGAGTGAAATTGACTCTTGTTAAGTTTTAGCAAAGAGACTGGTGGCATTTTGCCCATGCCCTAGAGATCTGTGGAACTTTGAACTTGAGAGAGATGATTTAGGGTATCTGGCAGAATAAATTTCTAAGCAGCAAAGCATTCAAGAGGTGACTTGGATGCTGTTAAAGGCATTCAGTTTTATAAGGGAAGCAGAGCATAAAAGTTCAGAAAATGTGCAGCCTGACAATGTGATAGAAAAGAAAAACCAACTTTCCAAGAAGAAATTCAAGCCAGCTGCAGAAATTTACATAAATAATGAGGAGCTGAATGTCAATCCCCAAGACAATGGGGAAAATGTCTCCAAGGCACGTTAGGGGTCTTCATGGCAGCCTCTCCAGTCACAGGCCTGGAGGCCTAGGAGGAAATGGTTTCCTGGGCAGGCCCAGGGTCCCTATGCTGTGTGCAGTGTAGAGACTTGGTGACCTCCATCCCAGCTGCTCCAGCTGTGGCTGAAAGGGGCCAACATAGCACATGGGCCATGGCTTCAGAGGGTACAATTTCCCAAGCCTTGGCAGCTTCCACCTGGTGTTGAGCCTGAGAGTGTGCAGAAGTCAAGAATTGGGGTTTGAGAACCTTCGCCTAGATTTCAGAAGATGTATGCAAATACCTGGATGCCCAGGCAGAAGTTTGCTGCAGGGGCGGGGGACTCATGGAGAACCTCTGCTAGGGCAGTGCAGAGGGAAATATGGGGTCAGAGCTGCCACACAAAGTCCCTACTGGGGCACTGCTTAGTGGAGCTATGAGAAGAGGGCTATGTCCTGCAGACCCCAGAATGGTAGATCCACCAACAGCTTTCATGGATTGCCTGGAAAAGCCACAGACACTCAGTGCCAGCCCATGAAAGCAGCTGTGAGGGAGGCTGTGCCCTGGAAATCCACAGGTGTGGAGCTGCCAAAGACCATGGGAACCCACCTCTTGCATCAGCATGACCTGGATGTGAGACCTGGAATCAAAGGAAATCATTTTGAAACTTTCAAATTTGACTGCCCTGCTGAATTTCAGACTTGCATGGGTCCTGTAACCCCATTGTTGTGGCCAATTTACCCCATTTAGAAGGCTGTGTTTACCGAAGACCTGTTGCCCCATTGTACCTAGGAAGTTACTAGCTTGCTTTTGATTTCACAGGCTCATAGGCAAAAAGGAACTTGCCTTGTCTCAGATGAGACTTTGCCCTGTGGACTTTTGGATTAAGCTGAAATGAGTTAAGATTTTGGGGGACTGTTGGGAAGGCATGATTTGTTTTGAAATGTGAGGACATGATACTTGGAGTTGTCAGGAGCTGAATGATATCTTTTGGCTCTGTGTCCCCATCTTATCTTGAAATGTACTCTCATAATTCCCACATCTTGTCAGAGGGGCCTAGTGGGAGATAATTTGAATTTGAACCACGGGGGTGGTTTCTGCCATACTGTTCTCATGATAGTGAATAAGTCTCATGAGATCTAATGGTTATATCAGGTGTTTCTGCTTTTGCATCTTCCTCATTTTCTCTTGCCACCACCACGTAAGAAGTGCCTTTCACCTCCCGCCATGATTCTGAGGCTTCCCAAGCCATGTGGAACTGATAGTCCAATTAAACCTCTTTTTCTTCCCAGTCTCTGGTATGTCTTTATCAGCAATATGGAATCAGACTAATATAGACACCAAAAGCAATTGCAACAAAAGCAAAATTTGACAAATAGGATCTAATTAAACAAAAAAGCTTCTGCACAGTGAAAGAAACTATTAACAGACAACCTACAAAATGGGGGAAAATTTTTGCAAACTATCTATCTGAAAAAGGTCTAATATGCACATCTATAACAGACTTAAACAAATTGGCAATAAAAAACAACCCCATTAAAAAGTGGGCAAAGGAAATGAACAGACATTTTCAAAAGCAGGCATACATGTGGCCAATAAGCATATGAAAAAAAGCTCAACATCACCGATCATTAGTGAAATGTAAATCAAAACTACACTGAGATACCATCTCACACCAGTCAGAATGGCTATTATTAAAAAAGTCAAAAAATAACATGCTGTTGAGGTTGTGGAGAAAAAGGAGTGCTTATACACTGTTGATGGAAGTAAAAATTGGTAGAGCCATTGTGGAAGACAGCGTGACAATTCATCAAAGACCTAAAGACAGAAATAGCATTCAACCCAGCAATCTCATTACTGTGTATATACCCAAAGGAATATAAATTGTTCTGTTATAAAGACAAATGCATATGTATGTTTATTGCAGCACTATTCACAATAGCAAAGACATGGAATCAACTTAAATGCCCATCAATGATAGACTTGATAAAGAAAATGTGGTACATATACACCATGAAATACTATGCAGTCATAAAACAGAATGAGATTATGTCCTTTGCAGGGACATGAATGAAGCCGGAGGCCATTATCTTTAGCAAAGTAATGCAGGAACAGAATAGTAAGTGCTCCATGTTCTCTTATAAGTGGGAGCTAAATGATGAGAACACATGGACACATAGACCAGAACAACCCACACTGAAGCCTATTGGAGGGTGGAGTTCAAAGGAGGGAGAAGATCAGGAAAAATAACTAATGGGTATTAGGCTTAATAACTGGGTGATGAAATAATGTCTAAAATAGACCCCCGTGACACAGATTTACCTAAGTAACAAACCTGTACATGTACCACTGAACTTAAATGTTTGAAAAATAATACAAATACACAAATATAAATAATAAATATTACATTTATTTTTATTAAATATTTATTATATATACTTATGTATATAAAAACATTCACTATGATCAAGTGAGATTCATTCAAGGGATGCAAAGAAGTTTTAACAGATACAAATCAATAAATGTGATATACCACATTAATAGAAAGAGAGACAAAAACTATAATAATTTCGATAGATCCAGAAAATAAAAGGCATTTCTAAAAATTCAACAACCCTTCATGATTAAAAACCCTCAACAAATTAGCTATAGAAAGTATGTACCTTGGCAAAATGAAGGCCAAATATGACAAACACACAGGTAATAGCATACTAAGAATGGAAAAAGATAATTTTTTTTTTCTAAACTTAGGAATAAGACAATGAAGCCTACGTTTACCAGAGGTTGACTAATAGGCACAAAGTTACAATTAGATAGGAGGAATAAATTCGAATATTCTACATACAGTAGGGTGACTATGGTTAATAGTAAAATATTATGTATTTCAAAATATCTAGATCAGCATTTGAAGGCTCTCACCTGAAAGAAATCATACATGTATGAGGCAATGGATACACTACCCTGATCGAAACATTATACCACATAGAAATGTATCAATACATTGAATTGTACACCATAAATATATATAATTACAATGTATCAATTGAAAAGTAAATTAAATATACACATGTATTTAAGTGATGGTTGTCTTAGCTTAGGTTTTGTAAAAACAGAGTCAAAAGTGAAAACTTAAATAACATTTTATGGGTGAGCAAATCTCAAAAAATAATAAAAAAAAAAATGGAAGGGAAAATGAACTAAGTAAAAATAAAGGAAACATCCAAAACAGGAGGGTGTGTTTCTGAGCTAGCTATAGCCACATAACATGCATAGCCAATTATTCAGTGTGAGGGACATTTTCTGAAAGAATCACTGTGTTGCAAATAGTTTTTCTCTTTTCTGTCTCCCACTGGCCAAGTTCACTCCAAAGAGCTCTTTATACCCTGAGCTCTAAGTTTTGCCATCTGTTCTTACTGGGCACCTTCTGGGAAAGCTGATCTCAAAGTAGCAGAGGCAGCCATCTAAAAGGCTCAGGGGTGCCTTGCATCTCAGAGGCAACAGGAAAACCCAATGCAGAAGGCAATTTGTTTAGCTAAAGATGTGAGGTGAAACTGTTGCCCATTTAAGTCAGTGAACACCATTGTAGATCGGGAGCCCCAGCTTGAGGATCTGGCTGGCCAAACAGGTAGATTACCGTTAAGACATGGGTTCACAACAAGGTGACATCACAGCTAAAGGATCCTTCTATTCAGGAAGATCAAACCTACATGAAGGAAAATAATGTCATGCAATCCTGGAGGTTCATCACAAACAGAGAATAAATTAATAGCTGAGCAAACCTGGTAAGTCACATAAACTGGGGACAAACACAAATGGTACTAATTTTCTGTTTCTGGACTTTGACTTAGAATCATAATAACACATCTGTTAACTAGCACATATTCTAGTCTATGCATTCTCTGAAGATAGGTAGCATTCTCTGAAGGAAGCCAGTCTACTGCAAATCACTCTGCAAGAAGGTTATCTATACCAGGAAGAGAATAGCTCTATTTGATAGCCAGGTAGATTCACTGAAGGAAATACTGCCTGAAATACTCTTTAAGATTGTAAGGTTCACCATAATGATATAATTTCTACCAATTAGCTTTTATTCAATCCTTAGGTGGCCAATGATAACTTTTTAAAAAAACTTTAAATAATATCTAAGAATGAATTTCAAATGGGAAAAGAGCTTTTGACAATGGCTGTCTTGTTTTTTGAGAAGTAATGTCAAAAAGAAGAAAAAAATAACAGTTTTCTCCCTTAAATTGGTATTGATATAATTACAGGACTGGAACATCAGTGCTTGGAACTGTCAAACCTGCATCTTTAAAGAATTGGGCCCTTCTTGGGAGAGAACAAAAAACATCGAAGCTCTACTGAACAATGTTAATGGATGACTTGTTTCTCTTCATGTTACTGCAAAGAAAGATAAATCATGAACCACAAATCTGTGTTTCTTTTATCTTTCATCTGTATTCAACCTTAGTTCACTGACATACTCTAAGATTTCTTGTCATTAAAAGCTTTTAGGCTGCCTATGTAATTTGGAAGAAATTTTTGTTGAGTAGGAGGAAAGATGATATTTCAATAGATCAGTAGATTGACTTGACTTCTAAAGAATTATTTTGTGATACAAAGGAAGTGCTTAAAAATTGCTTTGAATTCTGAATTTTATTTTATATTAGAAGCCAGAAATGTAAATGTTTCTTAAAAATGAACTGACCTCAACTGAAACTATGTGATTTTTTCAATAAATTTTTTTAGCTGAGGCTGCAATTTGTCTTTTAATATCCTTTTTTTCTCTTTTCTTCAGTCATATAACTCTAAAATATTACAGAGTTGCAGAGTCATGAGAATAAAGACTATCTTCCAATGTTTTCTTTTCAGGTAGGTATAGCCACCTCACTAAATTTAGCCTATGGATTGTGAGTAGAAGTGTATGTGCACCTTCCATATCTTGTCCTTGAAGGAATGGAGAATACTCTTCACTTCCCTCTTTACCACTTCCTTTGGCTGAAATAAAGCTATGGCAGAAACCATTTTAGGAATAATTAGCTGTGACAGAGATAGTAATGCTCACCAAACATTCCATATGTTGGCATACGCCCAACATATCCCTGGCTCATGCTGTTAGGTAAGGCCAAATGACTACTTCTGTCCAATGCTGGGAGTAGAAATGACCTACATTACTTCTTGAGCTAGGCAGTGAAAAGGCTAGGTGCCAATTCGTAGTTTCCCTCTTCCTTGGCTATGGGGACCAGGAAAGCTTCATACTCCATTTAGTAGTGCTATAAGGTGAAGAGTCTCCATCATCTTATGTCTCTGAGTGACTTTGTGGAGCAGAGACCTTTGCTTATGATACACTATAGAGAGACTAGAAAATAAATCTTTCTTATATTAAACCTTTGAGATTTAAGATGTCAGCCTGAGATAATCAGATGGATCAGAATCCAGTTTAAAGAGTTTACTGAAAGAAAAAGCTGGGAATGATCATCCAGAAGGAAAAGACTTCAGAGAAATGAAGTCAGTGCTCCAAAGTTAAAAGTTAAGTTCTTACTTCTATAGTTAGAAAACGAAGAAGCTTAGTGAGATTACAACATTTTCTATACAAGATTGGTTTATGAATTATACCAATTTAATTGGTTACAGTTGTAATTATTCTCATCCAAGATTATATTTTTAAAGCAAATATAAATATATAATTCCGACATTGCATTACCTTTTATGTTTATAAATATTTATTGAACAATTATTATATTCCAGTAATTGTATTAAGTAATTTATGTAAATTACTTTTACTCTTTACAACTCTATGAAGTAGATCTATAATTATGATTGCCATTTCTTAGGTAAACTATCTGAAGTAAAGAGAGGAAAGTAACTTGCTAAAAAACACACAAGCAATAAATAGCACGGCAAGATGGAAAACAAGTTTGCAATGATTCTAGAGCCCAAATACTGCCCACAATACTTGTGATATTGTGAAATATATATTTGGTGTTTCCACCCATTTCCTGGTACACCGCTCTAAAACCTTTAGAATCTCAAGAGTGACAAGAGTGTCACTTGTATGCTAATGAGATTAGTGGTGGCTGGAGGTACCTAGATAGACTCTGGATGGGGACTGTTTGCCAGAGAACCAACCATGATTAAAAGGTTTCACCCATTAACTAGCAGCACACCAACATGGCACATGTGTACATATATAACAAACCTGCAAGTTGTGCACATGTACCCTAGAACTTAAAGTATAATAAAAATATATATCTATATAAAAATAAATAAAAGATTGCAGCTTTCAGTTCTACCTGTGACCTCTGGGGAGGGAAGACAAACTGAAGGTTAAACTGATTATCAATGGCCCATGATTTAATTAATCATCCCTATGTGATGAGACTTCCTTAACAGACCAACAGCACAGTGGTTTGCAGGGCTTCTGGAGAGCAGAACATGTGGAGATTTCTGGAGGGTGATGTGCCCGGAGAGGGCATGGAAACTCTGTGCCCCTTCTGTTCAGAATATTCTTTGTAATATTTTTTATAATTAAGGGGTACACATAAGGAAAGTATTTCCCTGAATCCTGTCGGCCAATCTAAAAAATTAATAGAACCAAAGCAGGGGGGATAGGAATTTCAATTTTTAGACAGTTGGTCAGAGGTACAGGAGACAACTTATGCTTGCAACTGGCGTCTGAAGTGGGAGACAGTCTTGTGGGACCAATTCCTCAACCTGTAGGATCTGATGCTATCTCCAGATAGATAGTGTTGGAATTGAATTTAATTAGAGGACACCAGCTGGTGTGTGCTAAAGAGTCATCTGTAGAATTGGGTGTTGGTGGGTAAACCTGGGGTCACAGATGTGTTGATTGTTAAGTGAGAAAATAGAAAAAACCACTTTGTTTTTTCCCTCCTATATCCACACATAACATATTAGCATTCATGGTGAGTTAAACGCACACATGGCTTTGAAATATTTTTAATTGCTAATTTTCTATTTATATCCTCTCCATTTTCTCTCTTTTCTTCTTTCATTTTTTCTCCATTTCTTCTTCTTAACTGGTTCCTTTCCTCTCTTCCTTTATTCCTCTTTTCTTCTTTCCTTTTTTTCTTATATTTTTGTTTTCTTTCATTTATTCTTCCTTTAAGAATGGGATGCACACTATACTCAAGAATAGATGTTTGTAGGATCGCTGGGTTTGCCTTTCACTATATGACAACAGATCTGTGTGAGAAATCATGAGCTCCCTCTACTTGCATGAAATCTCACGTTACTCCTGGAGCCATAATTTCATATCTGGAAAACTGCCTTTAGAAAACAACAAATTCATTCTGTAGGATTATTGTGCAGATGAGTCTAAGGTGCGAATTAATTTCCTTCTTATTGTGCCTTTCTCTTCAATGATGCAGGTGCCTGTCCTGCAGTTAAGTGCTCAATATATGTTATATATAATTATGGTCAATATAATTATTAACACATACTAAGGTACATGTGATATAGAAAGGAAAATACTGAGCTTTACAATAAAATACAAGGCCAAAAAGTTTAATATGATAAAAGCTATATTCATTAGAGATTACATTATTAGTAAGAATGTAGAAGAATGGTCCCTCCTGTAGGTTTTCCTTGAAGCTGGCCAATCTAACTGTTCACTCTACCTGTGAAAGCCATAATCAGGGCTTTGGGCTTGACATTTCAGAACAAAGTCTCCTTCTGGCGTCTTCTGTAGTAGACATTACCACTGCTTACAAAACCTAAAGCCTGTCACATTATACTACAGAGAAAAGTAAATGGCACATGGTTTTCCCTGTTGATTTTTTAATGTATTTGCTCTTTTATACAAAAATAAGATCAGGATTTTCATTAATTAGGGTTTATTTTGCTTTTATTTTCTTTTCAATTAGAAATCTCTAGTATCTTTTAAACCAATATTAGTTACAGATCCTTAGTCTCATGTACAAAAATTAAGGCTGGAAGGCTGATTTTATACATTCACTTGTTTATTTAATGTGCATTGTAAATCATCCTGCTAATATATTATCTAAGAAATCGTATTGTTTGATGTTTACATACTAGTTGTATCTCAAGATTGCAAATCATTTTTCAGACAACTCATGGAAAGTCAAAGATTCCCTTTGAAATAATAAACCAAACATTTATAAAAAATGGCATTTCAAAAAAACACAGCTGACTTTTTTGAATTCAATTTTTGAGAGAATTAAAATAAAATAAAATTTCAACAAATCAAAATCAAGTTTCACATTACCTACGCCAGATCTATATATCAAATTTGAGTTCATAGTGAATTGAGAAGAGATTGCTTTGTTCATATTCCCAATATCTGATGAAAGATTCTTGCTTTCCTACAGTCAACTAAAATATGTCAGACATCTGAATTCCTAAAAATTGATAGTATATGACATCCAAGGTCAAGAGGGAATGATCAGAATTGTAACGTAAATATGTGTGTGTGTGTATATATATATATATTTACCTAATATTCTAGTGTATAATAATCTAAATTCTAGTGACAGAATCATAGTTTATTACTTAAAAAGATTTAAAGTTTTCTGAATAATATTGAAAATAGTAAACAAAGTAATTTTTTTTAAATTACCACATATTATGATTAATTTAACGTCTAAATTATCTTAATATCTAAGTGACAGCATGAAATACTGCCAAAGAGCATAAGCTCTGACAACAGAGATTTCGGTTAAGATTCTAACTCTGCCACTGCTAAGTATTTAATATCTCTATTCATTAGTTCCTTATATTTAAAATAAGAATAATAACAGATACAATTAGAGGGGCTGTTATGAAGATAAAATATGTTAATATAGTTAAAGTGCATGGATGAGCAATAATATGTAAAAAGTACTCAAAATGATTCTCAACATCTAAAGTCAATATGAAGAACAAAATAAATATTTGCAATAAATATGGCAATTTTGATTACATTACTTTTTTTCATAAATCTATTTGAAATACTTAAAATAGATTAATGGAGAAAAGACATAGTTAATTCAAAAAAGAAGAAATATATTGTTTATGGAAAAAAGTAAGGCTCATGAGTACACATAGAAACGTACAATGAGGATGTTAGGGCAATCTGGCTGTGACATCTGTCACCTCATTGATCACTAAGGTTGATATGGCTGATCTGGCTGGCTAGGCAGGTGTCCCCTTCCTCCGTCACCACTCCTTGTGCATGCCTCCCAAAGCTGCATGCTGGGTCAAAGAAGACGACCATCCCTGATAGATGAGGATGGATCTTCAGTCAAGTGTGTATGATTACCCTTGCTTCCCTGCTAGAACCTCCAAACAAGCTCTGAAGAAATGTACGATGAAAAAAAAAAAAAACTTTAAAGATTATTTTACCTTTCGAAGCAGCATCTATATGAAAAATACAAGAATACATTATGCAGGGAGTTTACACGGAAAAGGGCATTTTTGCCTAATGCTAGAGGGAATATAAATTTGTAATAAACATTTTTGCAATCATTTTGGCAATATCTATCATGAGAGATAAAATGTTTATGTGACCCAAAAATAAAATTTTATAATTTGTAATTTTTGCTTTTATATTGAAAAAGCCTTAGGCAAGTGATAATGTAACATACTTTGTACAATTAAATTATTGGAATTATAGGTGAACCAAAATATATGGGACAGTGGAAAGAGCATTAAACTGAAAAGGTGGAAAATCATTTTCCAGTTTTGATTTTATTTTATAGACGGATATTATGAGTCCATTGTGTCTCAGATACTGCGCTAATTGCAGAGTTTAGTTAACCATAGTAGATAAAAACTCTGCCCCAGGGGAGTCCACAGTCTAGTGGATAAATGTACACTAAAATATTTCCAATGCACAATTATAATTGTTAAGTTGAATTTGGGGAATATGGTGCAGGGAACTAAGGCATTATAAAGGAGGTATTAGTGACATTTTAGTTGTGTCCTGTAGTCTGTAAGAGTTAGATTTCCAGGGAAAGAGGTCTTCCATGAAAATCAAGAGATCAGTACTTGTCAAAGCCCAGAGGCATGCAAGAACATGGTGGGGTCAGTGGAGCTGGAGGATTGTGCTTGAGAAGGAGAGATAAGAAGAGTTCAAGCTGGACAAGCCTAAGTGGCCAGATCAGTCACAGCCTTGTCATGGAAAATAAGGAGTTAGTTTTATTTTTTATTTTTTATTTTTTTGCAATGGGAAGCCATTTGGAGATTTTACAGGATGAAGAATGAATTTTTTAATGAGTACTCATTCATCAATGTGGAGAGTTTGTTGAAGACGACAAATCTAAAGGCAATGATACCCATTTGGTAGGTGTCGTAGTAAACAAGGGAAGAGAGTGGCAGCTTCAATTCACTAGGGTCAGTTGAAGTGGAGAAGTCAATCTCACTCATCCTCTTTTATCCTTGCTTTCATCTTCAAGCAATTAATGATGTTGAGCTGGATGGACTCAAGTAACCCTTCCGATAGAAAATTTCACCCTTGAGTGTTTAGCTGATGTGCTACAATGAAAGGGGTCATTCCATTTCTACCATGGTCATTCAGAGAGTAATGCAATAAAAATTTAACTTAACACAGCTATGAGGGACCAGGCTGCATGAATTTGAAAGATAAAGATTAAAAGCAGCCACAGGAGAAAGAAAGGAAAGCAAATACACTGAAATGTCTGCTCAGAACTGCTTCACACAGGCTTATTTATGAAGATTCCTAGGGGAAAGGGACAAACTAGAACAGTGTGAAATTTTCATCAGTAAACTCCAAACCATATGAAAACTGCCTCCTTCCAGTTTCATGAACAAATTTCATACCAGCGGGATTTCGTTCACATATATGGGATGTTTTTCCCTTTGCCCAGGAACCCTTCATCAAAGACAAAAGAGGAACCTCTTGCCCTGTCTAGAGAGGGTGCCTTCTTCAAGGTCGACTTTCAGCTCTTTGCTCTGCATGTGTACAGTTTAACAAAGTGAGAAGTTGTAAGTGTAGGTGTTTGGTTCTCCTATGTTACTGCATGAAAATCAGAGCAAAGATTTTTAATAATATCTGAAAGAATATTCAAGTTTCTGTCTTTTTTATTGGCAATGTACACAGAACTACCTTAGACTCCCCACCTGACCTTCTCATTTATATATACCCCTCCCCCAACTCTGCCCTGTTGTATTTGTTCTTTCTCAACAAAGGCCAATATATTTTTTTTACACCTGGTTGTCAAAATTTCTCCATTCCAATGATCCACTGGAGCCGGCCCACATCCTGCATGGACACTTCTTTTTTTTTTCCTTTTTTTTTTTTAAGTTATACTTTAAGTTCTGGGATACATGTGCAGAATGTGCAGGTTTGTTACATAAGTATACACGTGCCATGGCGGTTTGCTGCACCCATCAACCCATCATCTATATTAGGTATTTCTCCTAATGCTATCCCTCCTGTAGCCCCCCACCCCGACAGGCCCTGGTGTGTGATGTTCCCCTCCCTGTGTCCATTTGTTCTCACTGTTCAACTCTCACTTATGAGTGAGAACATGCAGTGTTTGGTTTTCTGTTCCTGTGTTAGTTTCCTGAAAATGATACTTTCCAGCTTCATCCATATCTCTGCAAGGGACATGAACTCATCCTTTTTATGGCTGCATAGTATTCCATATGTGTCACATTTTCTTTACCCAGTCTATCATTGATGGGCATTTGTGTTGGTTCGAAGTCTTTGCTATTGTGAACAGTGCTGCAATAAATGTACATGTGTATGTGTCTTTATAGTAGAATAATTTATAATCCTTTGGGTACATACCCAGTAATGGGATTGCTGGGTCAAATGGCATTTATGGTTTTAGATCCTTGAGGAATTGCCACGCTGTCTTCCACAATGGTTGAACTAATTTACACTCCCACCAAAAGTGTAAATGCATTCCTAGTTCTCCACATCCTCCCCAGCACCTGTTTTTTTCCTGACTTTTTAATGATCACCATTCTAACTGGCGTGAGATGGTATCTCATTGTGGTTTTTATTTGCATTTCTCTAATGACCAGTGATGATAAGCTTTTTTTCATCTGTTTGTTGGCTGCATAAATGTCTTCTTTTGTGAAGTGTCTGTTCATATCCTTTGCCCACTTTTTGAAGGGGTTGTTTTTTTCTTGTAAACTTGTTTAAGTAATTTGTAGATTCTGGATATTAGCCCTTTGTCAGATGGTTAGACTGCAAAAATTTTCTCCCATTCTGTAGGTTGCCTGTTGAGTCTGATGATCGTTTCTTTTGCTGTGCAGAAGCTCTTTAGTTTAATTAGATAACATTTGTCAATTTTGGCTTCTGTCGCCATTGCTTTTGGTGTTTTAGTCATGAAGTCTTTGCCCATGCCTATATCCTGAATGGAAATGGCAAGGTTTTCTTCTAGGGTTTTTATGGTTTTAGGTCTTATGTTTAAGTTTTTAATCCATCCTGAGTTAATTTTTGCATAAGGTGTAAGGAAAGGGTCCAGTTTCAGTTTTCTGCATATGGCTAACCAATTTTCCCAACATCATTTTTTAAGTAGGGAATCCTTTCTGCATTGCTTGTTTTTGTCAGGCTTGTCAAAGATCAGATGATTGTAGATGTGTGGTGTTATTTCTGAGGCCTCTGTTCTGTTCTGTTGGTCAATATATCTGTTTTGGTATCAGTACATGCTGTTTTGGTTACTGTAGCCTTATAGTATCGTTTGAAAGCCAGGTAGCATGATGCCTCCAGCTTTGTTCTTTTTGCTTAAGATTGTCTTAGCTACATGAGCTCTTTTTTGGTTCCACATGAAATTTAAAGTAGTTTTTTTTTTTCTAATTCTGTGAAGAAAGTCAATGGTAGCTTGATCAGGATAACATTGAATCTATAAATTACTTTGGGCAGTATGACCATTTTCACGATATTGATTCTTCCTATCCATGAGCATGCAATGTTTTTCCATTTGTTTGTGTCCTCTCTTATTTCCTTGAGCAGTGGTTTGTAGTTCTCCTTGAATAAGTCCTTCATATCTCTTGTAAGATGTATTCCTAGGTATTTTATTCTCTTTGTAGCAATAGTGAATGGGAGTTCACTCAGGATTTAGTCCCCCGTTTGCCTATTATTGGTGTATAGGAATACTTGTGATTTTTGCACACCTATTTTTTTATCCTAAGACTTTACTAAAGTTGCTTATCAGCTTAAGGAGATTTTGGGCTGAGATGATGGGATTCTCTAAATATACAATCATGTCATCTGAAAACAGAGACAATTTTACTTCCTCTCTTCTTATTTGAATATGTTTTATTTCTTCCTCTTAACTTATTACCCTGGCCAGAACTTTCAAAACTTTGTTGAATTGGAGTGGTGAGAGGGGGCATCCTTGTCTTTTGCCAGCTTTCAAAAAGAATGCTTCCAGTTTTTGCCCATTCAATATGATATTGGCTGTGGGTTTGTCATAAATAGCTCTTATTATTTTGAGATACATTCCATCAATACCTAGTTTATTGAGAATTTTTAGCATGATGGGGTGTTGAATTTTACTGAAGGCCTTTTCTGCATCTATTGAGATAATCATGTTGTTTTTGTCATTGGTTCTGTTTATGTGAGGGATTATGTCTATTTATTTGTATTATGCTGAACCAGCCTTGCGTCCAGGGATGAAGCTAGCTTGACGTGTTTGATAAGCTTTTTGATGTGCTGCTGGATTCAGTTTGCCAGTATTTTATTGAGGGTTTTCACATCGATGTTCATCAGGGATATTGGCCTGAAATTTTCTTTTTCTGTTGTGTGTCTGCCAGGTTTTGGTATCAGGATGATGCTGGCCTCTTAAAATGAGTTAGGAGGAGTCCCTCTTGTTCTATTGTTTGGAATAGTTTCGGAAAGAATGGTACCAGCTGCTCTTTGTACCTCTGGTATAATTTGGCTGTGAATCTGTCTGGTCCTGGGCTTTATTTGGTTGGTAGGCTATTAATTACTGCCTCAATTTCAAAACTTTTTATGGGTCTATTCAGGGATTCGACTTCTTCCTGGTTTAGTCTTAAGAGGGTATATGTGTCTAGAAATTTATACATTTCTTCTAGATTTTTTAGTTTATTTGGGTAGAGGTGTTTATAGTATTCTCTGATGACACTTTGTATTTCTGTGGGATCATTGGTGATATCCGCTTTATCATTTTTTATTGTGTCTATTTTATACTTCTCTCTTTTCATCTTTATTAGTCTGGGTAGCAGGGTATCTATTTTGTTAGTCTTTTCAAAAAAACCAGCTCCTGGATTCATTGATTTTTTGAAGGATTTTCTGTGTCTCTATCTCCTTTGGTTCCGCTATGATCTTAGTTATTTCTTGAATTCTGCTAGCTTTTGAATTTGTTTGCTCTTGCTTCTCTTTTAATTGTGATGTTAGGGTGTTGATTTTCGATCTTTCCTGCTTTCTTCTGTGGGGATTTAGTGCTATAAATTTCTCTCTAAACATTGCTTTAACTGTATCCCAGAGATTCTGGTACATTGTGTCTTTGTTTTCAGTAGTTTCATAGAACTTATTTATCTCTGCCTTAATTTCGTTATTTACCTAGCAGTCATTCCGGAGCAGGTTGTTCAGTTTCTATGTAGTTGTGTGGTTTTGAGTGAGTTTCTTAATCCTGAGTTCTAATTTGATTGCACTGTGGTCTGAGAGACTGTTATGATTTCCATTCTTTTGCATTTGCTGAGGAGTGTTTTGACCAGTTATGTGGTCAGTTTAGAACAAATGTGACGTGGTGCTGAGAAGAATGTATATTCTGTTGATTTGGGGTGGAGAGTTCTGTAGATGTCTATTAGGTCCACTTGGTCCAGAGCTGAGTTAAAAGTCCTGAATATCCTTGTTAATTTTCTGTCCCGTTGATCTGTCTAATATTGACAGGTCTCTAAGGACTTGCTTTATGAATCTGGGTGCTCCTGTATTGGGTGCATTTATATTTAAGACAGTTAGCTCTTCTTATTGCATTGATCACTTTACCATTATGTAATGCCTTTCTTTGTCTTTTTTGATCTTTGTTGGTTTAAAGTCTGCTTTATCAGAAACTAGGATTGCAACCCCTGTTTTTTTTTTTTTTTTTTCCATTTGCTTGGTACCATCCCTTTATTCTGAGCCTATGTGGGTCTTCACATGTGAGATGGGTCTTGTGACTATAGCACACTAATGGGTCTTAACTTTTTATCCAATTTGCCAGTCTGTATCTTTTAATTGGGGCATTTAGCCTGTTTACATTTAAGGTTAATATTGTTATGTGTGAATTTGATCCTGTCATTATGATGCTGGCTGGTTATTTTGCCCATTAGTTGAGGCAGTTTCTTCATAATGTCAATGGTCTTTATAATTTGGTATGTTTTTGCAGTGGCTGGTACCAGTTTTTCCTTTCCCTATTTAGTGCTTCCTTCAGGAGCTCTTTTAGGGCAGGCCTGGTGGTGACAAAATCTCTCAGCATTTGCTTGCCTGTAAAGGACTTTGTTTCTCCTTCACTTATAAAGCTTTGTTTAGCTGGATTAGAAATTTTGGGTTGAAAATTATTTTCTTTAAGAATGTTGAGTAGTGGCCCCTCTCTCTTCTGGCTTACAGGGTTCCTGAAGAGATATCTGCTGTTAGTCTGATGGCCTTCCCTTTGTGGGTAATCTGACCTTTCTCTCTGGCTGCCCTTAACATTTTTTCCTTCATTTCAGCCTTGGTGAATCTGATGATTCTGTGTCTTGGGGTTGCTATTCTCATGGACTGTCTTTGCGGTGTTCTCTGTTTTTCTTGAATTTGAATGTTGGCCTGTCTTGCTAGGTTGGGGAACTGCTCCTGGTTAATATCCTGAAGCGTGTTTTCCAACTTGGTTCCATTCTCCCCGTCACTTTCAGGTACAATCAAACGTAGGTTTGGTCTTTTCACATAGTCCCATATTTCTTGGAGGCTTTGTTTGTATCTTTTCATTCCTTTTTCTCTAATCTTGTCTTCACACTTTATTTCATTAAGTTGATCTTCAATCTCTGATATCCTTTATTCAACTTAATCAATTCGGCTATTGATACTTGTGTATGCTTTGGGAAGTTCTCATGCTGTTTTTCAGCTCCGTCAGGTCATTTATGATCTTCTCTAAAGTGGTTATTCTAGTTAGCAATTCGTCTAACCTTTTTTCAAGGTTCTTAGCTTCCTTGCCTGGGTTAGAACATGCTTCTCTAGCTTGGAGGAGTTTGTTATTACCCACCTTCTGAAGCCTACTTCTGTCAATTCGTCAAACTCATTCTCCATCCAGTTTTGTTCCCTTGATGGTGAGTTGTGTTCCTTTGGAGAGAAGAGGTGTTCTGGTTTTTGGAATTTTCTTTTTATGCTGGTTTTTCCTCATCTTCCTGGATTTATCTGCCTTTGGTCTTTGATGTTGGTGACCTTCGGATGGGATTTTTGTGTGGACATCCTTTTTGTTGATGATGATGCTATTCCTTTCTGTTTGTTAGTTTTCCTTCTAACAGTCAGGCCCCCCTGCTGAAGGTCTGCTGGAGTTTGCTGGAGGTTCACTCCAGACCCTGTTTGCCTGGGTTTCTCCAGCAGAGGCTGCAGAATAGCTAAGATTGCTGCCGGTTTCTTCCTCTGGAAGGTTCATCCCAGAGGCGCACCTGCCGGATGCCAGCTGGAGTTCTCCTGTATGACGTGTCTGTATGAAGTGTCTCCCAGTCAGGAAGCACAGGGGTCAGGGACCCACTTGAGGAGACAGTCTGTCCCATTTCAGAGCTCCAGCACTGTGCTGGGAGATCTGCTGCTCTCTTCAGAGCTAGCAGGCAGGAACATTTTAGTCTGCTGAAGCTGCACCCACAGCCGCCCTTTCCCCCAGGTGGTCTGTCCCAGGGAGATGGGAGTTTTATTTATAAGCCCCTGACTGGGGCTGCTGCCTTTCTTTCAGAGATGCCCTGCCCAGAGAGGAGGAATCTAGAGAGGCAGTCTGGCTACAGTGGCTTTGCTGAGCTGCGATGGGCTCTGCCTAGTTCAAACTTCCCTGCGGCCTTGTTTATACTGTGAGGGGAAAATCACCTATTTCAAGCCTCAGTAATGGTGGATGCCCCTCCCCCAACCAAGCTCAAGCATCCTACATCGACTTCAGACTGCTGTGCTGGTCATGAGAATTTCAAGCCAGTGGATCTTAGCTTGCTGTGCTCCATGGGGATGGAATCCGCTGAGCTAGACCACTTGGCTCCCTGGCTTCATCCCTCTTTCCAGGGGAGTGAATGGTTGTTTATCACTGGCATTCCAGGTGCCACGCTTAGCTCAGTGTCTACCCAAATGACCGCCCAGTTTTGTGCTTGAAACCCAGGGCCCAGGTGGTGTAGGCACCTGAGGGAATCTCCTGGTCTACAGATTGCAAAGACCATGGGAAAAGCATAGTATCTGGGCTGGAGTGCACCACTTCTCATGGCACAGTCCTTCAGGGCTTCCCTTGGCTAGGGGGAGGGAGTTCCCTGACCCCTTGTGCTTCCCAGGTTGAGGCGATCCCCCATCCTGCTTTGCCTCGCCCTCCACGGGCTGCACCCACTATCTAACAAGTCCCAATGACATAAGCCGGGTACCTCAGTTGGAAATGCAGAAATCACCTGCCTTCTGCATTGATCTCACTGGGAGCTGCAAACAGGAGCTGTTCCTATTCTGCCATCTTGCCAGCCACCTGCATTCCACCCTGTTTATATTTATTGGTCTTAAGATTATATAGATATAGAGATGATACGGATAGATATAGAGATATATATGAATCATAAACTTCAAAGGTCCTTTAAGAATTGAATAATCCAACATCCTCATTTTACTGCTAAAGCCACTCTGCTGGAAGTCTATGGTATTCTTGAAATCCTGTCCTTGAACTAGAACTAAAAATTCATGAAAGAAGTGCTACACACCAATACTCACGATATTGAGTGAGGTTCCTTTCAGGACATCTGTCCCCCATTACCATGGAGGGGCATCTTTTTTGCCAACATTCTGAAGCTCTTATATGGAAATTCAATATTTTCATGTTTAAAATTTTCTAATTTACATATTAGTGTTTTCCTAAATTTTAGAATATACTCTGCCCCTAGCTTCATAGAATTTTAGCCTATATGGTTTAATATGAAATTGTTAATGAAAATTCAGAAAATCATAAGTCTTTGCTAATATTAAAAATGACACTAATCTCTATATTCCTACAATAATTTATTCTTCTTGTCTTATGGCTCCTGTAACATTTCATTACATGCCCGATTTCCTTTTATACTATAAGCAATCTTGATGACCAGGCCCATGTATCTGCTATCCTAAACATCTAACATATATTGTATATAGCAAATAGTAAGGGCTGAGTATTTTCAGAGTGAATACACACGTAGAAAACAAAAACTGAAAATGCAGTGCCATCTGTATTAAATAAATACAGTACCAGATGTAATACAAAGATACATATATTTGAGAATTGTGTTAAGCTTTTGTGCTTATTGAGTGCTGAGAGAAATTTGAGATAATAGTTTATGCAGCTTTTAATGTGGTTCAAACGTATTTATTTAAAACCAGGGGACAAACAAAACAGTAAAACAGATTAAATCACTTAAATTGTGTATCTTTATTAAAAATATTATATAGTTGTAAGAAACATTGGCTTGGACTTATCTTTCCTATTTCACAAAATAAATAATATGTCTACCTAAAATATACAAAGGGTTTCTGTGAATTTTAATTTGTATAACACAATAGTGAGCATGGCCTTTAACAATAATTATATTATGGTCATGCACTGCATAATGACATTTTCGCCAAGGATGACCACTTGTCCATGTTCTCATAAGATTATATTGAAGCTATATAGTGGAGTAACCTATATCATTGAGGTTTGTGTAAGTACACTCTACAATGTTCACACAAGAATGAAATTGCATATTGATGCATTTCGCAGAAGGTGTTCCCATGGTTAGGTGACACATGACTCCTAACTTTAATTTCCACCTCTTAAACAACTCTTGATTCATGTAAGCATGAAGTAATTTTTTTCAGAAGCAGAGGTGTATGTATGGTGAATGCAGCTCTAAGCATATAGTAATGTTTGTCACATTGTAAGTCCAAGTCTTCATATACTGAAATCATTGCTGTTACATAATGAAAGACAAATGCTTCAGGACTAAGGAGGCAACAATTTATTTGACCCTACATTTGGTTTTAAAATGAGAGGCTCTATTGAAATGATTACTAAACCAGACACTAGGATTGCCTAACATATATGAGACCATCATGTACATGCTATAAGCTCGAGACAGTGAAGAGCCTCATTAACATATCTTGACTCAAATCTCCTTTGGATGATTCCAGAAAAACTCATCCTTGGATGCCTTTTCATTCAAGGCAGCATAAAAATTTGTGTACAGTTTGCATGTATGAAAAGTGTATGTTCCCTTTAGCTTTACCCCTTCTGCTTAAGGGCCACATTGACAAATGTGAAAACATATCTCTACAGAAATAAGCTAGAAGAGCATTTCTCAGAATGTATTCTGTGTCATACCAGTTTGATTGGACTTCCTCTTTGCAAAAGGAGAAAAGTATTATGTGATAAAAATAGTTTAGGAAAATTGGTTAGACACGTTCCTTTATTGTCAGACTTTTTAGCTTCCAAATGCTATTGTGCATTTTATCTGCCTCCAGATGGGAGAAAGAGGATGCAGTATTTTCTAAATTTAATGACTACAAAATCTGTTTTTCAACATCTTATGAAAATAAAGTTATTAAAAATACTTAGAAAAATTTCATTTTGTCAATGGAAGTGAAAGCAATAATCTATTAATTGACAAAACTGAGATGATTTCAAAAGTTAAAGTCTTTACAGAAAAAGATTTCGAAAGAGAAAAATAATTTTAGGCTGATATATTTAATGCCAGTTCAATATGATACGTTATTTTTGTCTATTCTGCATTTATTTATCTTTTCTCCCAAAATTGGAACCCCGACTCCCAATATCACTGTATTTACTCATTTGCTCAGTCTTACAACACACACACACGGCGTAATTTCTACTTCTGCACCGTGAAAGGATATGGAAACAAAGAAACTCCAGCGCCAATAAGCCCACCTTGCCACTATAACTTGGTTTCTAAATGCTGTTCCCCATTAAAAGTAAAACCTAAGTACTTGGATAAATGATGTATTCCAGGACAAGTATAAAATAATTCTGGAATATCTTATTGTGCCAGAAACTATTACAATCAATCAAAAAGGAAGATTAAAGTTCAAATACACAAGAACAAGTTTGACCAATCTCCCACTGAGAAAACCTGGGAAGGTAAGTCTTCATAATAAATAAAGTTATGAATTATAACACATGAAGCATAAACACGTTTATATTTCACTTGTTGTGATGGCTAACTTTATTGGTCAACTTTACTGGCCACAGGGTGCCCAGACATTTATTTGGTCAAACACTATTTATTATTTTTTTTTATTATACTCAAGTTCTGGGGTACATGAGCACAACCTGCAGGTTTGTTACATAGGTGTACATGTTGGTTTGCTGCACCCATTGACTAGTCATTTACGTTAGATATTTCTCCTAATGTTATCGCTCCCCAGTCTCCCATCCCCCAACAGGCCCCAGTGTGTGGTGTTCCCCTCCCTGTGTCCATGTGTTTTCATTGTTCAACTCCCACTTATGAGTGAGAACATGCGGTTTTCTGTCCTATTTTTGTATGTGTGTGAGAACGTTTCTGGACAAAATGAACATTTAAATGAGTATACTAAATAAAGTAGCTGGTCCTCCGTAATATGAGCGGGTTTCATGCAATCAATTGCAAACCCCAAGAGGACAAAAAGGTTGCCCCCTCCCCCAAGGAGTAAGAGGGAACTCCTGCCCACCTGCTTGAGCTGAGTATTTATTTATTTATTTATTTATTTACTTATTTATTTATTTTTTCCTGTCTTCAGCCTCAAACTGAAACATCAGTTCTCGAGTCTTGAGCCTGCCAGCTTTCAAACTGGAACACACTGCATTGGCTCTTCTGGTTCTCAGGCCTTAGAATCCTGGCAAATACATGTTAGTAGTAAACACCAACCATACAAATTCAGAGTAAAGAAAAGCTTTTCCATACAGTAGAATATCAATTAATAAATGTAAAAATTACCATTTCTAAAACTGTAGAAAAATTACCATTCTACATACTTCATAATAAGAATAAATTCAGGCAAGAATGATCTTTTATAGAGCATTTTTTTCTACATTACTTATAACTTAATTCCTTGTAAGTAAAATTATGAACAATAATTTATTATGCAGCCCACTCAAATATAAAATAATACGTTTTTGTAGAAAAGTTTTATTACAGTCTGGATGCATTGCTGGTGATTTTATTCCCCCGCTCCAAAATTCTAAATGTAAGAGTGTGACTTCAAATTTCTAGTAACATTTTGCCCAGTTATTTAAATTATGTAGCTTATTCTCCACTGCTGTCTCTAATCTTTGGAGTCATTAACTATTGTCTTAATGAATTCTGAGTGCCATATGTTCTATTCCAATTTTCTTTTTTTTGGTATCATTTTAGCAAACTGCAGAGAATATCCAAGTATAAAATCGACTATTTTGCCTATATCCCATGTTTTTTTCTTTGTTTATAGTTGTTTACTTTAAACATTTTATTGTTAATGATCTGATGAACAGTACTTTTATATTCATTTTAATTATTTAAAAACAGCTGGCTATATTTGATAAGTTGTTGAAAAGCAATTAGGAAACCTGTAAGAAGTAATAGGAATCTTATAAGAAAAGTTTCTAATAGCAGTTTTATGAGTTTATTGATTTTTTCCACATTGACCATGTTTTTATAAGATTGACTAGAAGGATAATGTAACTTTTACATTCTAAGATATTTTATAACATTTAGCTGTGTCCCCATAAAACTTACATTGTAAGTTTCAATACTTAAGGGCCCTTTTTTCATTTTTATATCTCTTATTTTCTCTTAGCCTCTATGAAGGTAGTGTAAGACCACTAGATAATTTTGACTTGAGACTTAAAACTAAACATTAGTTATAGAAATATAAATTTATTTGGTAATTCTTTGGAATATGATATATACAGAATGATATGATTTGAAACTTAATGGAGTCAGTTTCCTATCATAATGAACATGTGTCTTATCACTACTTAAAAACCTAATTTGAGATAACTTTTGATGCTGCTGACATCAAGTGACAAGATTAAAAAACTAAAGAAAGAAACTCGACTACTTTCAGAATAGATTAATCTGATCACGTTTTATTTAAATGGTTAGCTAATTCCTTGATTTACCAAATTCCTTTGCTTCTCTGAAATAGGAAAATCAGATATGAAGGCATTTGAAAATGAATTCTCTAGAACCAGAACGTATGTTATTAAAAACGTCTACCTAGACAACTTCATTTTCTTATAAATAATAAGGTATAATTGTCTGAACTCATTGTTGCCTTAGAGAAACCGTACATGGAAGAAGAATAGAAGAAATTGATTAGTAAAGAAAGTATAAACATTTTCTGTTATCAGACTGTGTATATTTGAAGTCAACTGGATATAAATGCAGTCTTTCTTTAAAAATAGTGCAAACAATTCTGTTGCTCATGATTTAATAATTATAACAAATGTTGTATGATGAATATTTCCATCTAACAAAAGAGATGGAAGAAAATTATGTCAGTTAGCTTGATAAGATATTGCAAGAACAAATTTGCTTTATTCTAAAAGGGCCCAAAGAAGTCTTTTACAAGGAAGAAATATAAATGATAATATCAAACCTCACTAAGTTGGAATTAGGATATGTTATCTGAATTGCTGAAAAATCAGAATCACTGGAAAATCACTTAAAGATAATCAGCCGTTGACCAAGTGCTGTGGCTCTTGCCTATAATCCCAGCACTTTGCTAGGCTGAGGTGGGAGGATCACTTGAGGTCAGAAGAAGTTCGAGTCCAGGCTAGCCAATGTGGTGAAACCCTATCTGTACTAAAAATGTCAAAAATTATCTGGACAAGGTGGCACATGACTGTAAGTGGCACATGCCTCTCAAGACTGAGGCACAAGAATCACTTGAACCCAAGAGGCAGAGGTTGCAGTGAGCCAAGATCGCGCCACCGCACTTCAGCCTGGGTGACAGAGAAAGACCCTGTCTCAAAAAAAAAAAAAAAAAAAAAAAAAAAACCAAGATAAAGATAATCAGCTATTATTATAAAACATAAAGTATGAAGTAATTTTAAATAGTGCTGCCATATAGGTATATATTAGTATGTCCAAATAAACATCTGGCCTACTTAATTGACTAAATAACAATTATGATTAAATTAGGCAAATCAAGTTCCTGAAAAAGGTAAATAATTAAATTTGCTTAAATTTAATTTTGCATATGGAATGGTTAACCTAGAATTTGACACAGAAAAGAAACAAAATGAACATTTTCTGCAAATTTAAGTGTTGAATGAATAAGAATATTTGAGGAGCTTGTTCCTCTTGAATGCAGTATTTCACAAATCAGTTTTTATCCTTATGATAATTTTAGTTTTATATAAAGGTAAACTTTTGTTTCACATATTGACTTCGTAAGAAAATTACTGAGAAGTTTATCTTAGCAAAAATAAAAACTGGAAAAACATACATTCAAAGTAATTTAACACCTCTCCTTATACTTAACACGATAGCTTTATATATTAAAATTTTATATAAAAGTATTTATAGACACTGTAACAGAAAATTTAGAAAAAGAATCTGTGGCTACTCATATGATTCATTCAAAATTGTCATCAAAAACCCCTGAGAAAAGTCTATGAAGGTAGCAACTATCAACTGGATTGGAAAGGGAGGAAAGAGGTTGCTATTTTATTCAGGAGACTTTATTTGTAAGACTTCCTTGATAAAGTGACATTTGAACAGAGACCTGAGGAAATTGGGGAGGCTAGTCATAAAGATATCATAAGGAAGCATTTTTAAGGCAGAGAGAACAGCAAGTACTAAGCCTGGCCTGGAGTGGTGTGGTACATTTGAGCAAATTGCAAGGAAGCTAGTGGCACCAGAGTAAGATGAGTAAGGAGAAAAGTGAAAATAGATTAAGTCTAGAGGGTAGTAAGAGGTTATTTCCAGTAAATTTGCAGGCCATTTTAAGCATCTTGGATTTGTACCTAAAAGGGATAGGAAGCCAGTACAGTAGTCCCCTCCTATCCACAGAAGACAAATTCCAAGATCCCCAGTCAATGCCTGAAACCACAGGTAGTACTGAACTTTTATTTATGCATATACTCTACATATTTTTTTCTTCTACACAATTTTATGGATAGAAGATTTGTTTTTACCATATATCTTAGCACCCACAGCATGCAATTTTTTTTTTTCTTTTCTTATTGAGATCTTTCCCCTTTTTACTTACAAGAAGTGCTTTGGCATATCCAAATTACAAGCATCACTAATGTTGTGCTTTGGGGCCATTATTAAGTAAAACAGTAAATTAAGGATTATTTGAACACAGCACTGCTATACCGTGACAGTGGCTCTGGCGATTCATATGGCTACTAAGTGACCAACAGATGGGTAGCACATACAATGTGAATACTTGGGACAAAGGGTTGATTCTTGCCCTGGGTGGAACGGACTGGGATGGTACAACATTTCATCATACTACTCAGAAAGGCACATGATTTAAAGTTTACGAGTGATTTGTTTCTGAAATATTCCATTTAATACTTTGAGACCATGGTTGACAGTGGGTAACTGAAACCACTGAGGGCAAAACCTTGAATAAGGGGGGTGCGGGATGCTACTGTAAAATGTTTCAAGGAGACGGTTAAAATTAGCTGATTCGCATGCATTTCAAAAGACCACTCTCGTGGTGGTGTGGAGAATAGAGGAGGCAAATTAAAGTATATCAATCCAGATGTGTTGCCATCAAGTTTGGATGTGCTAAAAAGTTGCCACAATCTTCATATTTTTAGGTAGAGCCAACAAGATTTGCTGATTTATTGAATGGGAAGTTTGAATTAAAAGTAGGAGTCAGGGACAACTCCAGGTTGTTTAACATGAGCAATTAAATTGAAGGATGAAGTTATTTTTCATTAAGATGAGGAAGACCAAGGGACACGCATGTCTGAGGAGATGGAAATCTAGAGTTTGAGGAAGGCTTATGATGCCTATTAGACAACTAAGTAAATACGTTAAGTTGGCAGCTGGATGTAGAGCTCATGGAAAAGATATGAATTTGGGAGTCTTCACCATTTAGATAGCATTTACTGGATAAAACTACCAAGGAAGAGAGTGAATTATAGAGAAACTAGTCTAAGGACTGAGATCTAAGTATAAATTCCTATACTCTAAAAATGTATTACAGGATTAAATTCCTTCATCAGATCTATCAAGTCCCATATTTACGATGCTTGAAAGTAAAACTATCTTTGAAAGGCAAGCAAAAGAATAGTTGCTTGCTTGCATTTCCTATGAACTGCTATTCATTTTATTTTTTAGAATTAGAAAGAAATGGAATACATTTGGCTCCACGGAAAGAGAATAGCATGTATGAGGAGTCTGGATACTGCTTAAAAAGCTATATGCTATTTCTCAGGCCTGGCCATAGGCAATTACAAAGGCTTTACCCAGCAGGCCTCACAGGGGAAAGCTGCCCACCCCACCCCAGACTTGGGGCACAGCCAGTGCCTTGCAGCCTCTGAGGGAAGGGGAGTTGATGTCAAGGACTCAGGCCCCTTTGGATGGTCATACTCTTTCTCATATTTGTGGTCCTAGTCTCAGAGCCTTTAATCTCAGGTTTCCCTATCTGAGACCTTCTCAGAGGTCTTCTTCAAGTGCCTCTGCATAGGCCTCATTTTGGGGAGGAGGGGGAACACATGAAGGCAGATTTTCTCACCCTTACTCAGACCCTGGACTTGTCCATTCCTATCCCTCAACTCCCATACTTATTCCTCAGCCCCAGGGTCCATACAACTTTTAGAGCCTTGTATTCTTGGCTCCCTCAAAAGCCAGATGACCCCCACATCTTGGCTGATTCCCTAGTGTGCCATTTCATGGTGGTGGGTAGGAAATGGAATGAGCGGGGGTGGGGGGGAGTTGATGTGTTTTTGTTGTTTAAGATGCTTGCACATACCATTGCAGTAAGTGATTAAAGGCTTAACTCTCATTTTTGGCTTGTTGCTTTAATTAGCTACTCCAACACCTGGCAGCTCAGCTATTTCTCCCAGCTAAGCTCCTGATAGTGTAAATTATCATTTTACATATTTTATCAGAACAAATTCAATATTTTTCTTTTTTACCAACCCTGTGTAACTTTAATTTATATTGAGGTGTTGTCCTGCATTTGACCTGGATTATGATTTTCTTAACATTTCTCTAGCTCAGGTAGTTATTCTAAAAATTCTATAAGCACTTCTTGCAGACAAGTGCTCTTCTGCCCCTTTGTTAATGCAGTCATATTCCCACTAATCCTGTGGTCAGTAAATTAATGAATTAATAAATAAACAAATCTTATTTTATTTATTATTTTGTCTACTGTTAACTCTTCTGGCAAGATTACTAAATAGTAATAGCCCAAATGAATGAATGATAAGCCACAAACTAGGTGCTGTTGTTTGAATATGTCCCCCAAAAGGCATGTGTTGGAAACTGAATTCCCAAACTCATGTTGAAGTTTAATTGCTATTTTAACAGTCTTAAGAGGTGGGACATTTAAGAGGTGATTAGGCCATGAGGGATCTCTCCTCATGAATGCTCTTATTGCATAATGCTCTTATTGCAATAACAGATTCCTCATAAAAGGTGAAGTTTGGTCCCCTTTTCTTTCTCTCTCTCTCCCCTCTCTTTGTTTTTATGGGTGATGCAGCAAGAAGGACCTTGCCAGATGCTGCCCACTCAGTCTTGAACTTCAGAGTCTCCAGAACTGTGTGCCAATAAATTTCTAGTCATTATAATTACCCAGCCTGGGTATTTATCCCAGTGGTATTTTGTTACAGCAGCATAAAACAAACTAAGACACCTAGTGTTTGTGTTATGCCATTCTTGCATTGCTATAAAGAAATATCCAAGAGTGCATCATTTATAAAGAAAAGAGGATTAATTGCTGCATAGTTTGGAAGGTTGTATAGGAAACATAATGCCAGCATCTGCTTGACTTCTGGGGCAGCTTCAGGAATCTTACAAGCATGGTGGAAGGTGAAGCAGGAGCAAGCATGTCACATGACAAAAGCAAGAACAAGAGCAGGGGAAGGTGCCACACTTTACAACAATGAGATTTTGTGATAATTCACTCACTATTGCAAGGGCAGAATCAAGGGGATATTGCTAAACCATTCATGAGAAATCCACCCCCATGATCCAATCACCTCCCACCAGGCCCCACCTCCAATACCTGAGATTAAAATTAAGCATGAAAATTGGGCAGGGGCAAATATCCAAACTATTTCAGTGTTATAACTACAAATTACTCAAATATAACAGCAATTAATAATTTTTTTCAAACTTATTTTTACTGCTTCTTCAGTACTAAAATTGGTAAACAAAGTTTAATCTACATTAAAATCTATCTATTAATATATAGTGTGTTCTAAGCTTTTCTTAAGATAAAATACTGAAATTTACTCAAGGACAATTTTGATTTGAATCTAAATATGTAGAAAATATTATTTATACACTGTTATTACAAATAAAGTGTATCTATTAAGATTAGCTTTTATATAGCAGCTTATATTGCATAAGAATTTTAAGATTACTTAAATATTATTCTGTTATTTATTATTATTACTTTTTTGGACAGAGTCTTATTCTGGCATCCAGGCTGGAATGCAGTGGCAAGATCCCAGCTCACTGCAACCTCTGCTTCCTGGATTCAGGTGATTCTCTTTCCTCAGCCTCCTAAGTAGCTGGGATTACAGGTGCATGCCACCACGCCTGGCTAATTTTTGTATTTTTAGCAGAGACAGGGTTTTACCATGTTGGCCACGCTGGTTTTAAACTCCTGACCTCAGGTGATCCACCCATCTCAGACTCCCATCAAATATTATTCTTAATTATATTTTTAATATTGTCATTAGGAGTCAAAGGACCAAAATATCTTAAATATAACAATTAAAGTTCACTGAAATTTATGTAAAGGAAATTAAATGGGAATAGTTTTCAAAATCTGGTTCTATTTTCTACTCTGCAACCTGCTAGCTGGTTATTTTTATAAATGTCACTAAACCACTGAGTCCCAAATCCTTCATCTCTAAAGTTAACTTAATTGCCACATTATTATGGGAATCAATTAGCATGTATAGTGTTAAATGACTTACATAGTGTACTGTGTGACTCAATCTTGCAATATTAGTTTTACTACAGTGTTACATTTATAAACTTATTGGTGGAATATATTGGGTTCACCATGTGACTAGAGGCAGACTATGCTTAGGGAAGTTTGACGCCTTCCCTCCCATCTTTCAGTGCTTTCAGTGTCTTTGCCCCTTTATTTCCTGGCTATCTACCAGACTTACTGGCCTCATATACTTCTTTATTCAAAGGTCTTTTTTTTTTTTTTTTTTTTCTTGTGGACCCAGGCACTTCTCTTACCAGAAATCATCTCTCTCTCCTTACATACTACAGGGCTAGATATCTGAGCTGGCCAAAGGGAGAGTTCACTAATCAAAGAGGAACGGTGTTGTGGCAGAGTGAACTCTGGAATTAGATTTAAAAAGGTCACATCTTTGGCCCTACTTTACTATTTCTTTAAATTTCAAACAATAATTAGTTCTTATTTTGTTACCTGTGCAGTGGAGCTAGTGACACTTTTGGCCTCTCTCTGAACTTTGTGAAGATTATAATAAAATAAGTTCCCTAATGTACCTTGTAAACAGTAAGACACACACAAAGTAAGTAGTTATTGTTCAGATGAACTCATTTATTTTAGCAGAAGGAAGGCATGAAGCTGCCCTAGACAGCTCTCATCATTATAAAGAGGTATATGAGTGCTTAACAGAGGCGTTCCGAAGACAAGATCTCTCCTCTGTTACTAAATCTAAGGAATAACAGAAAACAGCCTGCTGAAAAAGATAAATTTAGTTGGCGAAAGGATATATTAATAGCATTTATTGAAAAACTTGATACAGTCTGGATTCGGTGTCTCATGCCTGTAATCCCAGCATGTTTGGAAGTCCAGGTAGGGGAATATTTTTGCATGTAAAAGATAATCTTGAAAATCTTAAACCCAGGAGTTTGAGACTAACCTGGACAACATGGTGACATTTCACCTCTTAAAAAATAGAGACAGAGAGAGATAGAGAAAAACTGGTTATCTCCAACATTTATTTTAAAAGCTATGCAAGGTATAGATGGCAATAGTGGTCATTAATTTAGTTTACAACATATTTCCAGTTCTTGAGAGTTCATTTTTCCACAGTTGGTATAGTGACAGGCAACATTTGACTGGTTGCTACTCTGCCAGGGTATCTTCCTAAGTAGCGACAATGAACAGGTTTCATAGGCAATGGAAGTGAGAAATAAACAGTTCTTGCTCAAATTTTGGGGTTGTTTGTTGGCACTGCATAGCCTGGTCTATCCTTAATAGAACAATGTCATTTTACAAATGAAAATAGTGAGTATCAGATCAAGTATATTACTCATTAAAGTCTATGCAGCTTTTATGTAATAGACGTTGGCTGTAACCCTAGATACATTTAATTCTAAAGACTAATCTTTATTTGCTGTGATGCTAGTCTCACAGTGTGATTGAAGCTTGGAGGCCAACCTCAATTGATCTCTGATGGCTGATTTGATGCCCCTCCTCAGAAGAGATCTTAGAGAGAATGCTAGACAACGGTAAGAACATTGCCCAGAAAAGCCTTAGGAGGGACTAGCTAGGATAAGAAAAAGGAAAAACAGACTTGAAGACAAAGTAACTATTTATTCTGTGAAATGAAACTAATAAAGAGTAGCCAGTTGACTTCCATTTTTGTAAGATCCAAATTCATTAATTTATGCAGTAGTAAGGACTACCATGTCCCAGAGACTCTTCTGTGGAAAGCAATGATAAGTAACTTACATAATGACAGGTAACTCACACGAATGAACAAAAGTTCTTGCCCTTGGGAAACCTGTTTTGATAGGATTCAGAATTGATTCAATGTATATGGGAAGGCTTCATATATTGTAAAACAGAATTATTGCATAGCATAGGTAATACTTTAAAGATAAAGGGATTGTTTTCCATGAAATATTTCTAAGAAAAGATGTTCATAACACGAATATTTGGGGAACAAAGAAAACAATAAGACAACACATTAGATAACATTAATTGAATGTGTACCATAAATTCTTAAAACCTTGCTATGAGATAAGTACTAGTATCTGACATTTCTAGCTGGAAAACGTATTTTAACAGGAAAAAAAAAAAAAAAAAAAAAAAACACTGTATGGTAACACAGTTATGTTAAGGCAGAAACATGGGGGGTGCCTCTGTCCAAGGTGCTGAAATGTATTTGGTTTTGACTAATTTGAACAATTCATATCATTAATTTTTCTCACTATGCAATTTAAATATTTTCTGTGATGCACTATTTAGGAGAGTAAGACTTTATGAATGATTTTTCTGATGATAGCATTGTTTATCAAGAGCATTTAATGAATGACATGCCACAATAGGATTTTTCTTGCTGTGAATGTCTAGAAACACCAGGTATTATAAAATGAATAATGTTTTTACCTTTTAGCCCCCCATAGTTTATACCTGAATATACTAAGTAATATTTAAATGCAAAAGTTTTATTTTTAAGATATTTATTAACAATTGTTTCATGTGATGTATATTTCTGTTGTAGAATCTTAATATGATGACTACATTGGCAGGTGCTTCTTCAGCTCTGATTCCTCTTCTACACTTTCTACTGGGTTTGGGAAACCTCTATATAAATATATCAGGACTCCAAAAATTAAAATAAACTCAACAAATCTCATCATGTTATCTCCAAAATTTGCCCCAGTTGGTCTCAAACTCCTGGGTTTAAGATTTGCAAGATCATCTCTTATATGCAAAAATAGTCTCTCACTTCAACCTCCCAAAGTGCTGGGATTACAGGCATGAGCCACTGAACCCATCTTATGTCACAGGTTTTCAATAAATGGTGACTATATCCTTTCTCCAACTAAAGTTATCTTCTTCAGCAGCCTATTTTCTATGCCATAAACATCTTCCAGGTTACTCAAAGACCAGAGAGAATAATAAAAGAAGGAGGAATTGGCCTCAGCCATGAGCAATTGAGGGCTTAATCTTGCCATAATCTTCTGATAAGTGTATAGGATATCTCCCACAATTTTCCACTTGAGAGATACCACAGAAAGAACCATTGATTCATCACTTCCCTTTCCTCATTGATTGAGAGTTTACTCAGACATTTTTAACTACCAGCACTTCCAGGTAGCAACTTTGTGCATGATAATCAGGCTGCCATCTGACTGTTTCTCTCACCATTGTACCAGAGCAGAAAGCAAATGATGGAAGTTACAGCATTGAGTTGAGGAACAGTCATCTTGAAGAGATTCCAAATCTGCACATAAGTATTTCTTGACTCTAGGACTAAACTGAGTGGCCTCAAGTATATGAAGTTAGCCTCAAGAGACTTTGGTCCACCAGATAAACTGTTAAAGAAGCAGTATATTTAAAGTTCCACACTTGGAAAGAACTGGAAACATTTAAAGGAGTTAAAGAAAGCCAGTGGACCTGGAGACCAGCAGAGGGAGAGAAAGGTGGAATATCAGGAGAAACGTAAAGGATAGTTATGTGACGTAGTTTTGTATTCTGTTATCAATCAAACCAGATTTAAGTCTTTGAAATGTGCTACACAGGGGATGGGTTTTTTCCTGAACCATGATCTTGTATTTTCAGTACCCATTGCTGAATGTATAATTTTCTGTGTGTTTCCCAATTTAGAGTCTTGAAAGTGAGGATTAGACTGCCAAGATTATTTTTTACATCCAAAAATATCATTTTGGATTATAGGATATTCAGAAGAATAGCTGCCCTTGGATCATGAAGTCATTTCTGATTTGCAATCAGTTGTATTTAAAGAAATGCAAGGGACAGCAGGTGCCATGATTGACATCTCTAATGTACATGGTGTAGGGAGCTTCTGAATTATATTAACCCACTAGATAATAGGGAAATATGTTCCAAGACATTCTTATTCAGTCTGCTTTGGAATGCAGAGAAGCATTTGCTTTTACTGATAAACTATCAGCAGCATCTACATGCTTATAGACAAAAAAGCAACTTGAGTGTTCTATCACTGAATGTGAGGAAACGGAAAAAAAGCCAAAGCAGTGGAATTTAGAAACTAGGTAATAAGATATATTATTTGCTAAATCTTTAGTTCAGAAATCTTGCTGAATTTTATATGTGAAAACCATACTAATGCACAGCTCACATCTCCTGCCATGGAAAGCATAGTTGACCTGTAACCCACACTGCTGCCCCTCTGAATCCACTACAGTGCTTGTACTGAGGATATTTTTCTTTCAAGTTGTACGCAGCCAGTGAATGAGCATGATGGGCATCACAATTCCGAGACATTTCTAGGAGACCCAGTACTCCTCTCACAGGTGAATTGGCTTGAGGACTCCTAATTGGCCTGACCAAACGTTTCTTGGAGCTGTGCTGCAGTCACAGAATCCTCCTACCCAATTCTTTCTTCATTTCCATCACAGGTGTTAGACATGCATCACAGTCTGAGGCTCTTCCTGTCTTCTCTGGCTGTTTCTTTCATCCTTCTCTGGCATTCCTCCTAATGAATCTCTCACTTATCTCTTTGCATGTTGGATTCATCTTCTTGAAGAAACCAACTATCACAAGATACATATTTCCCTGTACTTCACTGCTACATATGCACCAAGGAAGGAAGTAATTCCTTTATAAGATGAGCTTCTAGTATTTACTTCAAAGAGGTCACATAAGAAGGAAAAATAAAACATACCTATTGTTTGAAACCCAGTAGTATAAATAAAAAATATATTGATTCTCTGGTGAGATGAGATCATCTAGTTATTCTCAATAACATCAACTGTATTTTAAATGCTTTGGTAGTTCTTAGTTTTGAAAGTTGAATCTTAAGAGTGCAATGTTTCAGGCTGGGCGCGGTGGCTCACGCTTGGAATCCCAGCACTTTGGGAGGCCGAGGCGGGCGGATCACGAGGTCAGGAGATTGAGACCACAGTGAAACCCGGCCTCTACTAAAAATACAAAAAATTAGCCAGGCGTGGTGGCGGGCGCCTGTAGTCCCAGCTACTCGGAGAGGCTGAGGCAGGAGAATGGCGTGAACCCGGGAGGCGGAGCTTGCAGTGAGCCGAGATTGTGCCACTGCACTCCAGCCGGGGGGAAAAAAAAAAATTCTTTCTAAAAAAAAAAAAAAAAAAAAAAAAAAGAGTGCAATGTTTCTACTCTTATTCTTAGGGCTGGAAGATGTCACACTGTGTCTGAAAAAAGTTACTGAAAAAGTAATGAATAGCAGATGGTATTGGAAGGACTTTTGATTCAGATTTTCAAAACGAGATCCAAAATACTTGGACTGTATCCAAATGTGAGGGAACTGGGAAATGAGAACTGGAGTCATAGATTTAATGTGATTGAATAGAGTAGATGGAAGGCGTTCTGTTTGGCTCTAACTAAACATTTTTTCCTGGCTTTTATAAAAATACTAAGTGTAATATATATAAAATGAATACTATTAGAAGCACAGTTCAGAGTTTCATAAACCAAATAAACAAAACAAAAAGCATTTTATAACTTGAAACTAGTTAAGTTACCCTTGTGTAAATGTCCATTGAAATTCAATGTTGAACATTTAGTGAAGATGTTTTATAGTTATTTGTAAGCATTGAAAGCTAGAAGTAATAATAGAATAATCCAGGGAGGCAAAAAGAAAGAAGCCGAGTCCAAAGTTTTCGCATGTTTCTTTGATTTTGGTGGCTTCTGACCACTAAAATCACTGCCAAAGAAATCATCATTAGATTTCAACAAATTTGAATAGGAACAAAAACAGTAGCCAGAATCCTCAAGTACTTTGTGATTATCACAAACATGTTGATTATTTCCATTTTTCAATTTATTAGAAAATTTGAAGTTTGTTAAAATTGCTCTTGATTTTTATGACTGTTTAAAACATTAGTTCATTAATAGCTGTTCTCATTAATGCTGAAGGAAATTTGGCTTCAATATATTACTTTGTTAATGTATTTTGAGATAATAGTGTGTTTATGGTATTTCACTAATTTGGAAATAAAATATTATTCTAAAACAACATCACTTAGAAAACTATTCCATTATTTTTATTACATCTCAAATACACAGCCACAGTTCCTAATGCTTCTGTAAATTGCTTCTTGTTGTTTTTGTTTTGTTTTTGTGGAAGTAACCACATTTCTCTTATCGTTCTCCATATCAAAGCATAAAAGAAGGATGTCTACACACATACAATCACTCACACGTGTGCATACACACACAATTTAATTTGAGGTGAATATAAAATTAAATAATATGTGATTTGGAGCAAAGACCATGGATATTGGTTTTGCCACCAGCCTCATCTAAATTCAAATCTCACTCTACCATTTACCAGCAATATGACCTGAAACACACAACTCTAGTATTCAGACCTTCAGTAGTACTGGAATTAAATGAAATTGTGTATCGAGCATTGCCATTATTTAATCCCATGTTGACAATGAGTTTTCTCTTTGACCTGGTTCTATTTCTTACCTTCGCCCTCATCTCCAGCCAGGAATTTTTCAAATAATAGAATTCAATAAAAACAGTTCATATGCTTTTCCAGCTGGCTGTGAAAAACATATACTGCATGAAACTTTCTTGTGGGAAAGAAAATTAAAGAGAAAGATTGTACAAGCTTAGATATTCAACTTGGAATTAAGTTTTATAAATTGCAAAAACTAATATTTATTGAAAACCTTTAGTACATGTTTCCTCAATACATTACTTGATTTGAAATGTCTTCAATGATGGTAAACTTGCTGGAAAGAAATAATTAATAAATTGCCCTTTTTGAAATCTTTTTCTTGAAATATCAGTAATATATTTGTATATGAGCACATTTATTACCATAGTATTTTTTCTAAGTCTTGAGCTAACAATATTATTTTAAATTGCCACTGTACGAGGTGTCGTACTAAATATTCAGCCTGCAGAGATGAAAATCTAGCATCAGGGAAATGCTCTCTGAAGCTACATCTTCGTGATCTCTGTGAGGAATTGCTGATCACACTCATGGACTGCCATTTCAGAAGATCATGGTGATATGTACCCCGTAATATTCTCTGTCAGCCATGGAAGTATGTTTGCTGAATTTTATTTGATTGAGTTTTCTGTAAGAATGTATTGCTTCTACACAGTAATGCAACAGAGTTGCAGTTTTCTTAGTTCTATTTATTTTCATAATTTAAAATAAATCTTCTGTGAAAGACGAATAGTTTTAAACTATATTTCAATTGTGTCCATTGAAATATTGAAATTATTCACTGTTCTATTTCTCTGGCTTCATGCCTTTTTCCTTTAATTCACATTGCTCTTGTTTTGTAGCTAATGCTTTCATGTCAATCTCAGATATTCCACACTGCCTCATTACCATTGTGTAATTGTACAAATTGTGTACATTGTGTAATTGTACAATGTATTCTCAGATGCTTCAAGTAGTTCTCTATCTGATGTTTTATCTTCCGTACATTTCCAACTTTGGTTACATGAGTGTTGTTCTTTATTTTCACTTCATTTGCCAGTGTTTCTTGTTTTTGTTTTCTATTTTACTTTTAATATCGCTTATCTGTGAGCAGAGAGAAAAAGAAAAGTGTTTCTGTTACTCTCTTATATAGTCCTTCAGCACTACATTTCTGACACCAGATGCGCGGCAGTATTTTTCCACACACCAGACAATTCTCCAGCAGACATTAGCTGGGTGTCTCTAATTTGATTCAACTCTAACGCTAACTGCCTATAGATAGGGTAAGATCCCGCAATTGAAGGGCTCAGTCCCACAAGACTGCCCCCAATGTCTGACACAAGTCACAAGAAGTAGTAGGTTGTCACCTATACTTCTGACCTACCAGCTGTAATCTGAGATCCTATTGCCCCTTTCTTGGATTTGATTAATTTGCTAGAGTGGCTCACAGAACTCAGTAACGTTTACTTACATTTACTGATTTGTTAATAAAAGATACAGATGAACAATCAAATGAAGAGGTACATAGGGCAAGGTCTGGTAATATCTGGAGTGCAGGAGCTTGTGTCCCTGTGGAGTTGGCAAACAACACTCCCCCAGCCCTTGCCGTGTTCACTAATCTGGAAGCTCCTGAACCTGACGGTTGGATGGATTCAGGGAGCTGATGAATGATGGATTATTAACTGAATTTCTAGTCCTTCTTCCATGTCTGGAAAATGAGGTTAGGGCTGAAAGCTCTCAGTTTATAATCATGGCTTGGTCTTTCTAGTGATGAGCACTCATCCAGGAGCACACCAAGGGTCAACCCATTAGACGAAAAGATCTCCTATCACCGAGGAAATTCCAAGTGATTTAAGAGCTTTGTATCAGATTCTTCTATGACTCAGGAAATTATAAAGGTCTTAGGAGCGCTGTGTCAAGAACCAGTTCAGATATCAAATATTAGAACAAAAGATTCTCCTGGAACCCCTAACTTTCAAGAAATCCAAGGGTTGTAGAAGCTCTGTGCTAAGCATTCTGGGCAGAGATCTAATATTTATATTTATTATTTCTTACCTGTATTTATCAAATTGATTCATATTTTCTTTATCAATTTATAATGTTCTGTCTTCATCTGTATTATTTTTCTATGTTCCATTGTTTCTTATGTTTGTTTTATTATTTTATTGAATTATTATTCAATTTATGTTCTTTCTAGTTGATGATAGCATTAAATATTGTTCATTTGCATGCTTAAATACAGCTTTCATTCCATTACTTTTAAAAATAATTTTTCTAACATTTGTTACATATATATGTGTGTGTGTGTGTGTGTATGTGTGTTTATATATGTTCATATGTAATATTTAACCAGTATAATTATGACTTTTAGTTTTCTCTGGAACCATTATTTCAATGATATTTTTATATAATAATTATTAGTTACTTCTTATGTGGTAGCTATTTTGACCCCTGGTTTTATTTATGAAGTCAATAAGGAGGACAGACATGTATACATATATGTGAAATATATAAATGTGTGTTTATTTATAAAAGTTACTGCCTATAATAAGTGCTCTAATGTGAATAAATGGGGCTCAATGTCGGGGGGATTCCCACGTTTAAAAGGTGCATAAAGGATGCCTCCTTTGGCGTACAATTAGGTTTAGATTGAAAAGATAAGAAGGGGCCCAGAAATCACAGGGGAAAGAATGGTCTAGGCTGAAATAACAGGTTCTTAGCTGTGAACACCTTAGGGTCTTTAAAATGGCACTAGACAAACTTGTAGATGTTGGCAAGGCCAGATATTGCAGAGCTTTCTAGGAAATAAGTGCCTAATTTAATTTATATTAAAAACAAAAACAGAAAATGGCTCAAGCTGCTGTGTGGAAAATTTATTGCAGCCAACAAGAGTGGAAGTGGAAAAATCAGAATATTGAGCCAATTTAGTAGTTCAGGAGAAATTGTGAAAATGATATCCCTTAGTTTGGAGCAGTACAGCTAGAGAAAAATGAATTATGGAGGTAGAAACAACAGAAATACAGTATAGGTGTATGTGTTTCCCCAGAATCGTGAAATAAATTTTCATGTCAATGTCATTAGTTAGGATAAATGCCACTAGTTAGAAATGCATATTCTTTGCAGTTTGCTGCCATATCTACCAGTCTACCAGTCTCAGCTAGGGTGCTTCAGAAATTATATATTTAGGTAACCTATTTGGCTTAGAAGGCATTTAAGGAGATGAATATATGTGTTCACTCATTCATGAAGCTCACATTCATTCAGCATAATTAGAGGGATAATATGTATAAGTATATAGGTTACAGCATTCCTATTACTAAGGAATCCTGGCTCCATCACTCAGAGTTTCTTAACTTCTAAAGAAAAGAAGTTGTAGCAGTTACCATTACTGTTTAACAAAGTACACCATAACTTACTGCATGAAGCAATCACATTAACAGACTCAGTTTTTGTAGATCAAGAATTTAGACATAGCACAGTGGGGAAGGTGGGATGGTTTATCCTGATTATACCATGCCTGGGGCATCCACAGGGAAGATTAGAAATCTAGAGGTGATTCAGTACCTGAGGGCAGGAGTTTTCTGGGGTCATCTTTACTCAAATGTGGAGTAGTTGATTCCGGTTGTCAACTGAGATCTTTGCTGGCCTAATGGCTAGAAAGCCTATGCATTACCTCTGTCATGTGATCTCTGAGTGTGGACTATTTTGGGCTCCCTCATAGTACGCTGGCTTGGTTGCTGGACCAGGTACCTCAAGCAAATCAAACAAATGTGTTATCTTTTATGATCTAACACTGCGATACTCATAACATTACTTCTACCAGACTCCCAAGTCTACCAGGACTATAAAGAAATAGCATAGGTCTGACCTCTTAATGGAAGTTAGGTCAAAGTTGCATCATAAGAACGCATGCATTGGGGAATATTGTTGGAACCATTTCTGGAAAATACAACTTATCATGCATGTAGTTTTAGTAAATAATGGAACTCTGGAAGTATGATAGACTATACCTACCTTTCAAAAAGCCAGAACATCTTTACTTCATTGAATATATCATTTTAGTTTAAATGTTACTTTAATTTTCATCTTGACAGTTTAAGGAATGCAGGTCATGGTTCAAAACTACATCATTTAAAGACCATTAAGAAATATACATTTTCCAGAATAGTAGAAAAAGCATTTCAGTTTCTTATTAGCTTTTCCTATGATGAATCACAAAATGAATCAGCTTTACACTAGGAAGTCAGCATGGCTCAATAAACCAATCAATGAACTAAGGCTTGAGCATATGGTAAATATACCCTACTCTCCCCAAGATATTTTAAGCCTCATCAAAACAGTCCAAACCAGATGCACGTCTAATTTTTTTATTGCAACTGTAAAATCCATACTAGAAATGATTTTTAACACTATGGAAGTTCTTAAAATATATTCACATCCATTCTTGAATGTCTGCTTTCCTAACTTTCCAGCTTATCAATTAGAATATATTGGAACTAGCTCAAGTAAAACTAAGAAAACCTGTAGTGCAACTGGCTTTTCATGGTATTTACTGGCAAAGGTTAAGAGAATGATAAAAGTATTGAATTATGACCCACATGTATATTGATACCAGTACATTCTTCTTCTAACCTACACTCAGTGTAATAGAATATGGAAGAGAAAGGTTATAAGAAGCACATTAAACTAACCATGCCTGTCATTTAATAATACTTTGCTGCAAGCAAGTCACCTCACTAAGTACTTATCTCCATTTACTTTAATGTTCGCAGTAAGCCTATGCAACGTCTTAAATGAATTATTTTTGTGTGTTTTTTTGTTTTATCCATCAAGAGAAGAAATTCTGGGATACACAGCCTGAAGCACATATGGAAATTTAGAAGTGGATAAATAACCTGTCCATACATTCACTTTTGCATCTTCAAGATTTGTTTCTGAATAACAGAGAAGGAGGGGAAGACCAAACCTGAAATTCTAAGGACTGATGTTACACATCAGCCTAGTATATTCCTTAAGAAGAAAGAAAAAAAAAGAAAGCTTAACAAAAAGACCACTCAGACACTTTCTTATCATTAGACCTGGGTCACATGATCACCTTTAGACTATATAAAAATATTTGGTACAACAAATACTTTTTCTTCCTTTGCCTCTATAGTAGAGAAGTGCTAGGGACTGTGTATATGTTAGCACCTCACAGCGTCTGCTGCACATCCTCTATGATCAGGGCTGTTATTCTTATCCACATTTTACAGTTGAGAGGAGTGTGGCTTGGAGAGCTTAAGTAGGTTTCCCAGAGTCATATTGTCACTTATTAATGGCGCTGGGCTTGTGAATTTAGAGTCACATTTTCAGTGGGTACACAGTATTGCTTCTTATTACTGTCGTGGATCCAAAAGTCATTATTACAAGACAAGGGTTGAAAAGGGCATTTCATGCAAATGGATACCAAAAGGGAACAGGAGTATGTATCCTTATTTCAGACGAAACAAATTTTAAGGCAACAGCAGTTAAAAGAGACAAAGAGGGACATTATATAATGGTAAAATATCTTGGCCAACAGGAAAATACCACAATTCTAAACATATATGCACCTAATACTGGCACTCTCAAATTTATAAAACAATTACTAATAGACCTAAGAAATGAGATAGCAACACAATAATAGAGGGGACCTTCAGTATTCCATTGGCAGTACAAGACAGGTCATCAAGACAGAAACTCAACAAAGAAACAATGGATTTATAGTACACCTTGGAGCAAATGGACTTAACAGATATATACAAAACATTTCTTCCAACAACCGCAGAGCACATATTCTATTCAACAGTACATGGAACTTTCTCCAAGGTAGGCTATATGATAGGTCACAAAATGAGCCTCAAAAATTTTAAGAAAATTGAAATTATATCAAGTGCTCTCTCAGACCACAGTGGAATAAAACTGGGAATCAACTCCAAAAGGAACCTTCAAAACCATGCAAAGACCTGGAAATTAAATAACTTGCTTCTGAATGGCATTGGGTGAAAAATGAAATCAAGATGGAAATTTAAAAGTTCTTCAAATTGAATGACAATAATGACACAACCTACTAAAACTTCTGAGGCCAGGCACAGTGGCTCACACCTGTAATCCCAGCCCTTTGGAGGCCGAGGCAGGCGGATAATCTGAGGTCGAGAGTTTGAGACCAGCCTGGCCAAAATGGTGAAACCCGGTCTCTACTAAAAATACAAAAAATCAGCCAGGCATGGTGGCAGACACCTGTAATCCCAGCTACTTGGGAGGCTGAGGCAGGAGAATCACATGAACCCGGGAGGTGAAGGTTGCAGTGAGCCAAGATCACACCACTGCACTCCAGCCTGGACACAACAGAGCACGACTCCATCTCAAGAAAAAAAAAAAAAAAATTCTGGGATACAGCAAAGGTAGTGCTAAGAGGAAAGTTCTTAGCTCTATGCACCTATATAACAAAGACTGAATGAACACAAAGTGACATTCTAAGGTCACTCCTCAAGGAACTAGAGAAACAAGGACAAACCAAACCCAAACAACGCAGAAGGAAGCAAATAACCAAGATCCAAGCAGAACTAAATGAAATTGAAACAAAAAAAATTACAAAAGATAAGTGAAACAAAAAGGTGGCTCTTTGAAAAGATAAATAAAATTGATAGACCATTAGCAAGATTACCCAAGAAAAGAGAGAAAATGCAAATAAACTCACTAAGAAACCAAACAGGAGGTATTACACTGACACCACTGAAATACAAAAGATCAATCAAGGCTAGTATGAACACCTTTATGCACATAAACTAGAAAACCTAGAAGAGATGGATAAATTCTTGGGAAACTACAACCCTCCTAGCTTAAATCAGGAAGAATTAGGTACCCTAAACAGACCAATAACAAGCAGCAACATTGAAATGGTAATTTAAAAATTATCAACAAAAAAAAGGCCAGGACCAGATGGATTCACAGCAGAATTCTACCAGACTTTCAAAGAAGAATTGGTACCAATCCTTGTGACACTATTCCACAAGATAGAGAAAGAAGGAACCCTCCCTAATTTATTCTATGAAGCCAGCATCACTTTAATACCAAAACCAGGGAAGGACATAACAACAACAAAAAAAAATTACAGACCGATATCCTTGATGAACATAGATGCTAACATCCTTAACAAAATACTGGTTAACCAACCAAATCCAACAACATATCAAAAATATAATCCTCAATGATCAAGTGGGTTTCATACTAGGGATGCAGGGAGGGTTTAACATACACAAATCAATAAATGTGATACACCACATAAACAGAATTTAAAACAAAAATCACATGATCATCTCGACAGATAAAGAAAAAGCATTAGAGAAAATCAAGCATCCCTTTATGATTAAAACTCTCAGCAAAATCAGCATACAAGGGACATACCTTAATGTAATAAAAACCATCTATGACAAAGCAATACTGAATGGGGAAAAGTTGAAAGCATTCCCTCTGAAAACTGGAACGAGACAAGGATGTCCACGCGCACCACTGCCCTTCAACATAGCATTGGAAGTCCTATTGAAAACTTTAAAGATTCCTCCAGAAAGCTCCTAGAACTGGTAAAAGAATTCAGCAAAATTTCCAGATTAATGTACACAAATCAGTAGCTCTTCTATACACCAACAGCGACCAAGTGGAGAATCAAATCAAGAACTCAACCCCTTTTATAATAGCTGCAAAAAAAAAAAAAAATACTTAGGAATATACCTAACCAAGGAGTCAAAAGACCTCTACAAGAAAAACTAGAAACACTGCTGAAAGACATCATAGATGACAGAAACAAATGGAAACACATCCCATGCTCGTGGATGGGTAGAACCAATATTGTGAAAATGAGCATACTGCCAAAAGCAATCTACAAATTCAATGCATCAAAATACTACTAACAGTCTTCACAGAATTAGAACAAACAATTCTAAAATTCATGTGGAACCAAAAAAGAAGCCACATATCCAAAGCAAGACTAAGCAAAGGAGGCATTACACTACCTGATTTCAAACTATACTATAAGCCCATTGTCACTAAAACAGCATGGTACTGGTATAAAAATAGGCACATAGACCAATGGAACAAAATAGAGAACCTAGACATAAGCCCAAATACTTATAGCCAACTGATCTTCAACAAAGCAAGCAAAAACATAAAGTTTGGAAAGCAAAGTGTGTTCCCTTTTCAACAAATGGTACTTGCATAATTGGCTAGCCACGTGTAGGAGAATGAAAGTGGATCCTCAACTCTCACCTTATACAAAAATTAACTCAAGATGAATGAAGGACTTAAATCTAAGACCTGAATCTATACAAATTCTAGAAGATAACATTGGAAAAACCCTTCTAGACACTGGCTTAGGCAAGGATTTCATGACCAAGAACACAAAAGCAAATGCAATAAAAACAAAGATAAATAACTGGGAACTAGTTACACTAAAGAACTTTGGCATGGTAAAAGGGGCAGTCAACAAAGTAAACAGACAATCCACAGAGTAGGTGAAAATCTTCACAATCTATACATCTGACAAAGGACTAATATCCAGAATTTACAACGAACTCAAACAAATCAGTAAGAAAAAAATGAAACAATTCCAAAAAAGTGGGCTAACGACATGAATATAGACAATTCTCAAAATAAGATAAACAAATGGCCAAAAAATATGAAAAAATACTCAACATCGCTAATGTTCAGGGAAATGCAAATCAAAACCACAATGCAACACCATTGGACTCCTGCAAGAGTGGCCATAATAAAAAAAATCACAAAACAGTAGATGTTGGCATGGATGTGGTGAACAGGGAACACTTCTACACTGTTGGTTGGAATGTAAACTAGTACAGCCACTATAGAAAACAGTGTGGAGATTCCTTGCATAACTAATAGTAGAACTACCATTTGATCCAGCAATCCTACTACTGGTTATCTACCCAGAGGAAAAGAAGTAATTATTTGAAAAGGATACTTGCACATGCACGTTTATAGCAGCACAATTCACAATTGCAAATGCCCATCAATCAACAGTGGTAAAGAGCCTGTGAGGCATATATATATATGATGGACTACTACTCAGCCATAAAGAGGAATGAATTAACAGCATTTGCAGTGACCTGAATGAGACTGGAGACTATTATTCTCTGTGAAGTATCTCAGGAATAGAAAACCAAACATCATATATTCTCACTGATATGTGGGGGCTAAGCTATGAGGATGCAAAGGCATAAGAATGATACAATGGACTTTGGGGACTTGGGGGTAAGAGCAGGAGGCGGGCGAGGGATAAAAGACTACAAATATGGTGCAGTGTATACTGCTCGGATAATGGGTGCATCAAAATCTCACAACTCACCACTAAAGAACATATCCATGTAACCAAATACCACCTGTACCCAATAACTTCTGGAAAAATAAATAAATAAATAAATAAATAAATAAATAAATAAATAAATAAATCTGTAGACTCAGTTTAATGATTGCCTGTTTGTCCCCAATTCATCCCTGCAATCTTGTGTTTGGACATTTAACATGTGGCCTTGATTTTCCAGTTATATGGATTAAAGTAAATAATGTTGTTTCTCCAATTGTTCAGAACCTTAATTAAATATTCTGTTTTCAGTCTTATACTGGACGTGTGTATGCTGCTGACTCTGTACTCCAATGTTAGTGACCACAACATAATAGGTTCATAATAACGCTTTAGGGTTTAGTCTGGGTATGTGGGGCCTGGATTCATAGACAGGCAATCTGGTAGAGTGCTCATGAGAATAGGCTCAGTCTGGCATGCCTGGGTTTAAACCCAGTTGTACCACTGCAGTCGCTATCTCTGTGTCCTTGGCATGCATTCCAACCACTACATCGCTATCTCTGTGTCCTTGGGCAGGCGTAGTCAACCACCCTGTGGCTCAGATTTCTCCTGTGAAAATAATAATAGTAGCTATTTCTTAGGGATGTCGTAAGGATGAAACTGGTTATTATAAATATAGCTCTTAGGGCACTGCCACATATTTATTCAGCACTGGCTATGATTATGTTTTCTTATTGTCATATTAATTTTTATATCCCCACTCTTTATTCTCAAAAGCCATTCCCTCACGTAAGTCCTCATAGAAAAGCGTGTCTAACATGACTCCTATTCCCATTTCAATTTCACGTATTACAGTTATTTGTTAAAAGTGGTCAGATTAGATTTAAACTAAGATGTGCATGTGTGGTAGGTAAATGTTCAATTGCAGGGCCAATCGATATTATCAATACACTTTGGTACATGCCCAATTATGTTTTTGTAAATAATTTTGTGCACATAGTAAAAATTCAGTACATAATATTTTACTCTATAAAAATTAATGATTCTTCTCTCACTTGAGTGTCTGTGTGCACATACCTCTGCAGGAAAAATTGAATAAATATGAACCAAAGTGAGAAATGAGTTGTATTAAACTTATGCTGAAGTACATGGTCATCTTAGTAATTCTAGAACTTTCCATAAATTGTTTTATGAAATGCATCAAAGTTTCTATTTTAGTGTCAAGACACAAGAAAAAATTTAAAAAGATTCTACTGTATTTAGTCCTATGATAGATCATAGGACTATTCATCGAAGTGAAAATACTGGTGCTAACAAAAGCCAACCTTTCAAGAAATGATCTGCCTACAGTGTTTGACCCAGTATCTATACACATAAAAGCAGCTGCAAGATAAGCAGTATAATTTAAAACAGTTGTTACAATTTCAAGTGAAATTGGTTGCTTCCAATAAGACTTCCTTTTATATAGAGGGGAAACTCACAGTGTGGCAATAAATTCATATTCATTTAAATTAGTGCCTAAATACAATGTGGGTGGTCTGCCAAGCACTCCTTGGTGAAATATTGGCTAAGAGGTGTTTAGAAAGTCTGGGAGGGTGGGTAGTGATCATGGGTGATAGATACTGTCAAGAACTGAAGACAATAAGGACCTCATACAGTTCTAGGGAGAATACACTTTTAAAGGAGTTTTTTGGATAATAGACTACAGAATGCCCAATTAGACATTTAAAAATAAGGAATACTGCCTTTGAGACTCTGAAGAAAGAGGATAAAGGAGCATTACAATTAAAATAATCACTTTTTATACTCTAGAATATTACCTTGCTTCCCGCCATACCATCACTTAAATGGCTTACTCCTAATAATCTTTTACATCTCAGGTTGTCTTCTGAACAGTTAAGCCTGGATTATTTTCACCTATTTGGGCCTCAGTTTAGTTCCTCTACATAGCTCATATCAGATTGTTCATAATTTTCCGGTTATTATTTTTTTCATTTGATTCTAAATTATTTAGCCAGTAACTATGCCATTTTTATTGTTACACTCCTAGCAAGAAAGGAACAGCCAGGAAGACCACGAACTTGTGGTGGTCCAGGTTTGTTTTTGTTTTTTGTTTTTTGTTTTCCCTCCTACAAATTGTCCAAGAAAGGTATGTAGTGTAGACCAAAATACATATTCTTGGCTAACAGAACCTTTGGCAACACATGTAAATTTAAGAAATCTAGTAAATTAGATTTTGGCTCTTACAACAAACATATGTCTCAAAATTTACTACACCAATGTGCCAAAAATTTTATTTGCCAGTATCCGAAAATACAGAGCCAGAGGGAAAAAGAACAATCTTCTTTGATGCACCGGTCAAGCTTGCCAAGGCATCCTGGCTAAGCCATGGCTATTGGACCCTGTAACATGAGGCTGAGAATTGAGATTTGCTAGGGGTGCCTCTAGCTCTTGTTTTTCATGTAGGAAGAAAGAATATAAGTGACCATAAAGTGCACTAACTTTAATCTGTTCTGAATCCTGATAATATCTTGACATACTCTAAATATTTCCATTTTCCCTTCCAAATCTTCTCTCCACCCTTCTGCCTTCTGCAGTGTGTCCCAGAAAAGAGATGTATGGCTTAGATCAATGGCCCCCTTGCCATCTGGCCTCTGCTTAGGGTGTTCCAGTTGGGAGGACTAGCAGAAGAGCAGAGGGAGCAAGGGAAGACGTGCAACTGGAATATTTGTTCCACAGGTTCCCTCCAGCAGCGTTGTCACAGCTGCCTATATCCTTAACTGATGAAGGCCACACTCCATGTCAGATGTTCTTTTGCACACAGAGTTTTTTTTCTTTTTCCCCCCTCAGACTTAACTTTCCCCGGCCCTGGCTACACGGCTAGAGTATAGTGGTGCAGGGGCGCGATCTCGGCTCACTGCAACCTCTGCCTCCTGGGCTCAAGTGATTCTCCTGAGTCAGCCTCCAGAGTAGCTGGGACCACAGGTGCGCACCACCACGCCCTCGGCTAATTTGTGTGCGTGTGTATGTGTATTTTGTAGAAACGAATTTTCACCATGTTGGCCACACAGCGTTTTACAGCTTTTTACAACTACTCCCTCCCCTTGGTCCTTTATCTCCACCTCCTCCTTTTGCAATTTGTTGCAGGATTCTGGAAGAGCCTAGGGGGATATCCTAACTCTCTTTCCTATACTTTTGTTAAGTGTCCTTTCATTAAACCCTCTGCAAATTACATGATTTGAACATCTGATTCTTCTTCTGGGATCATTACTAAAAAACACATAAAAAACATCTTGGGATGAAAACAAATATTCATACTTTCCTTACTCATCCTTAAAGAGACAAAGTCAGGGAAGATGGGAGAGATTAGGTATGTGGTACAAATCATTTGAATTCTTTTATAATATACCTTAAAACCTGGGGTTTGCCTTGTAAACACAGAACATACAAGCAAAAGTCTTGAGCTTGCTATGCGTAATATGGTGTAGGTCAGCCAAGCTCCCTGGCTCATTAGTTTCTTCTTTGTCAAGTGGAGGGCTTATTATTGGTCCCTCATATTTCATAAACTTTGATAGAGGCCAGCTGATATCACTAATATGAAAACGTGTGTACAGTAAAACAATATGCTAATATTAGTTATTAATGTTAATGCAAACAGAGATCTTCAAAGTTTCAAATCTTTTTTATTATGATAGTAATTTTAAAAAATGATAGACTAGATAATAATTGAGATTTTAGCTAAAGTATTTGAAGGCAAAAAGTAAAGAGAATTAAATACTAAAAATCAAATTATCACTATGAATGTAAGAAAATTTTGGTAGTGACTTGAATCAATATTCAGATATTTTATTTAAGGTAAACATAGAATATAGCATGTCTAAACTTCCCTATTCTATGGTGTTAACTTCAAAAGGCTATCTTATTTTATTGAGAGTATACAATTGTTTAACAAACTACTCTTTATGACTATTTTAAATATAAATTTTAATAATTGAAATGCACATACTGAAATGCAAAAGGAAAGACTATGAGTAATGTACAAAGTGAACTAAATATTTATTCTGATGAAATTATTAAATTATTCATAAAGGGCTGCTTGGGTTTTAGTGCTGCAAAAAAATATTGTTAAAAGCAAGATTTCATATTGACACAAACAATCTTAATAGGAAAACATACCTTATGCTGCCTCAAGAGGGAAAACATTAAAATTACTTTAATATTTGCATTTCTCACTTTTCTTTTACTTAAAGCATCTTGTGTCAATTTTAGTGGTGACAACAACCTTCTCTCTAGATTAACCTACTTTATCTACTTCAAATAAGATTGAAACAATTATGAAGAAGCATGTATTTTCATTAATGAAACAGATTTATAATAATTTTTTACAGATCTTAAAAAAGAGGGCATAGTTTTAATTAATGTCTCTTTGAGAGAAGTTAAGAGGATGAAGTAAGTGCAGAGCAATTAATTGCATCACTTCACACCTTCAATGAAGATCTTTTCCTTTTAAAGTTAAAAATTAAAAGAATTAAAAAGGCACTTTAAATATGTGGTGCTTTTTAATTAATAGTAAAATTTTTCTAAAACAATAGTTGGCAAACTTTTTTCTATAAAGTGACAATGAGTAAATATTTAGGCTTTATGGGCCATTTAATTTCTTTTGAAACTACTCAGCTCTGTTGCAATAGCGAAAAAGCAGCCATAGACAATAGCGAATCAACAAGGAGATTGTATCCTATTACGTCACTGCTATGGCCATAGTTTGCCAATATCTTTCTTAAAAAGTGAGTTCTCTATATTTTGAGGGAATATCAGGAGTAATTTTTAAGAACATACCTAGTATATGTTTAAAATGTTTCAGCAGAAATGAAATCTACTTTAGAAATAAAGGATGAAAAGAGCATGATATTATGCTGTTACTAAGTAATAAAAGTGTTTCCATGCTTTAGGCAAATGGAGTGGGCTGTTTTTCAGGTCTTTGTTTCTCTTTTGTGAAGGAAAGATGTTCCAGTGTTGGAATAAGTGCAGTCACTCTACCATCAGAGTCCTTCCATGTAAATGAAAGAGAAGGTCTTTACAGATACAGGTACCTAAATTTAATTTTAGGTTACAGGTATATGAACTTGGAGAATGTGTCTACTATACTGAGCTTTGGTCTTTTCACCTGTTAAATAGTGTTCTCTGCTTTGAAAACTGTTATTACTATATAATGCATTTGTAGTTCCAGACACATAGCAGGTACTCCAGAAACAGCAGTCATCCCCTGCCTTCTTCAGCTTTATAAAAATAGCATATCTGTCATTCAGACCTGAGAGAAGAATCACAAAGTTTTAAAAAATATTGTACTGTGGCAACAGGGAAGGGAGAACTAGGAGAATGAAGCAGATAATACCTTATCTCTTGATTTTCTGACTTTTAATTTTCCTTCAGTAGCTGTTACTTCAAGTGGAATAGAGTTATTCATAACATGGGATAGTTGGAATGGTCTAGATATTCATCCTGAATAATGTATATTGCTCTCACTGACACACCTACTGAAAAATACCTGGCCGTTCAAATCAGGGTAAAATCACAAATAGTTAGAATAATCCAGACATTCATAGAGCACTGAAAATCATGCATAAGCTTCAATTATCTTTACCTAAGCTTTTCAAGTTAAATTCCTTTTCAAAAGTCTCAGTCAAGAAGAAACTTTTTAAGCCTCTTAATTGAAAAACAAATGTGAAATTACAAGGATCAGAAATGAACTTCAATACTAAAGCTACGATCACATACTCTGAAACAGTGAAGGGATACATCTGTATGAAAACTATCAAGAAAGACACAATTTAAGAGAATGTGACTCTTTATTTATAACAAGTTGCTGGTATTTTTTTTTTTTGTACGAAGATCATGAGAGTAAAGAACACTGAAAAATCGAGACACCTTTGCCACAAAATTACAAATGTTCCTCAAAACAATGAGGCAGTAGCAGAATAACAGAAGCCATTATAATCACAAGCCATAAAACTTTATTATGCAAAGTGACTATATACACTTAATAGATGCAAATAAGTGTTATTACAGTGAAGGATTGAAAACCAAACTATTTCCATTTAAGTAAGTCATGTCTTAAAAGTCTACTAATTAGCCCTTTTTGCTTAGCTGCATGTCAGTTATCACAGCCTTTACTATTCACACGCTCAGAGGGTCCAGGTAACAATTCTTTTATTTATTCTGACATAAATATTTCAGAAATTGTTTGAGGAAGAGAAATCAACTTTCTGGATTTGTCTACACACAGTAGACTATTTCTACCCGCAATTCTCTTATTCTCTTTGTCCAAATATATATATATATATATATGTATTTCTCAGTTAGAAAACCGGAAATGGTTATTTGAATAGAAAACCCTTTTAGTGAGGAACATTTTTTAAAAAATAAGAATCTAGGCAGATCATTTTAGGATTTACATTTCAGATTGTTTTTTCTTCATCTTTTATGTGTGAAAAAGATAAATCAATAGGAAAAATAAGCCTTTGATCAAAATGGAACAGGAAACAAGATTGTATTGCATCCAGAATTTCCTCATGGTGTCTTTGTACCCATCTACATGCAAACAAGTATCTACTACAGGATCCCTTCCACCCAACACACCATGTCTCTCAGTTATGTTGTCTGTTAAAGCTTAATGTCTGCCACTTTTCTTTCTATTTGGGGCTATCATCCCCCATCTCCGCTGAAGACTTCTGTCACAAGAGTACGAATTTCATCCTCATGTTAGCCACTATAAGCCTATACTCCTAACTGGCTTGTTATATTCCAAACCATCACACACAAATAAGATGAAACTTCTGCAGAAATTTTAACAATGTCTCTTTTGTACTCAAGTATCTCTGTGAAATGTTTACCACTTCATAATTTCCCCTACTCTCCTGAAGTCCACATTCGTACTTCTCAGTTTATTGTTCTAACCTAACCTTTCATTGTCTCTATATGAATCTTAACTTCCAATTAATATGGGGTTTTCATTTGTGCCCATGCTTCTGTTTCTCTCTTCAAGCTGTTTACCCAGTTGGAAATTGTGATCTCTCTCCCTCTCACCTGTTGAATCCCCAACTCGCATCTCTAAACACATATCCTCCACAAAACCTTCCCAAAGTTATCCTCCCTTCCTTACACTGTATAACTAATCCTCTCATCTTTCTGACTACGTTATATGTTCCTTGAAAGTTCATCTTTATATTCCCTTTTGTATTTAGAACAGTACTTTGTACACAGAAAGTGCTGCATAAATATTTGAATGAGGTTACCTCACTTCCGAAATGCAAACACAAAAAGTCAGAGCTGACCTTACATTAACTAGAGCAATGTGGTCAATAGTGTTTGAAAACTCCATTTGGAAAGTCCTTGATAAAGATTTGGTAATGGTTTTTGTAACTGTATAGAAGCCTGGCAAGACCTTCCTGGCAGTAAAAAGCAATAAAGAATGACCAACAGAAATGGAAATATCAGGTATGTCTTGCCATCATATGGTATAGCACTGAGAAGCTGAATAAATTTGATGATGTGAGGAAAACTAGGTAGGTCAGAAATAAATGTTTCCAGTGAGACAAGCAGTGAAGCCTTTAAGAGTCTACTGGGTAACTTCAATCCCAGTTCTAAAACCAATGAAATTATTTCAAATGTAGTATTTTTTTACAGGAAATTTTGCAAGGGTAAAAAATAAGCACTGGTATAGAACTTTGAAAATATTATGCATGTATTTATTCATTTGTTATACGTTTACTTAAATACTGGTTATTTATTTCAATCTACTAAAATCATCTTATTTAAAGCTCCTGTCTTGTAAAATCAAAGTGTTTTGTGTATTTTTCACAAATTTTGACCTGGAATATAATTTACATTTATAACTATGGGGCCCTTGGTGTGAGAGAACTGTAGCCCATTCTTTTTTATGCTGAATTGGAATGAATGCAGACTTCTATTTTATTCTTGTTCTTGACACAAAAACATTGTCTATTTTATGATGATATATTAATGCCAGAATATGGAAACACAAATGAAAAAAATCCTTATGATTGCCTTCATATTTATACACATTTACTGTGCTTTAAAGTTGATCAATTTTAAAAACCTATTAATGAAGTCTGTCTTTAACTTAAAATAAAATGCCTCCAATGAGTTGTCTAATTTCCACTTAGATCAAGACTTCAGACTTACTGGGAAATTTTTCCCTGTCCCTGCTAAATTCTCAAGTATTCTACGTATTTTTTCCTTTTTTTTTAGAACTTACTTGGGTTTACGAAAATTAATTTAAGTGAGGCTAATTTTGTCCGTGGAATTCAAAGATAAATAAAATATTACCCTGTCATTGTAAATCCAAAATCACATTTTCCCCTCTCGGAATTTCTAGATCTTGGTCACATATTTAGAGGATAGGTCTATATAAACAAACATTTTTACAAATGACCCTATTCCTTGTGCTCCAGGTGTCTTTCCCAATTCTTTATATCTGATTTTGGGGTCTATGTTAGCATTAAAAACACTGAAAGAATCCAGGAAAATCAAGTTACAATCAATTCAATAAATTATTATATAACTCCCCAGAGAAAGAGGAAGATTTTTAAAAAAATTATTTCTCAAGGTAGTGAAACTTATACTTGGAAGAGAGGAACCAGAAATGAACTGAATCATCTTTGAAAAAAAGCTGTATTTGATTTCTTGAAAAAGAAGTCTAAATGTAGTTTTACCTTTTTATTCTTATTTTTAGAAATAATAAGATTTGTACACCGTTCTTTCTGATCACGCATTTAAATAAAACTGATCAAAGTACCACTTGCTTTGAAAACAAAGTGCTTGCTTGATGGTATATACAAGGAAAGGCATCTTTCATATATTTACAAATTTTATTTCCACTTGTAAATATTGTCAACATTTAAAACCAAGTTAATGAAACACCAGTGAGAAAATCAAAGCTATTTTTTTCTTTTACATAGAACTGTGGTTCAGAAGGAAAAGCTATTTATATCAAGCACTTTTAAGTATTTTAAAATATAGTCATGCTCAGATACACTTGAAAGAGTCCCAAAATCAAAACTATCTCATGATAGTAATTAAGCTATAGCTTCAAACATGAAAATAGCCATACGATATTTTAGTATTTCATTCTTTATGAGTACTTTATTTTTTATTTATCCTTAAATGAATGCTCACTTTCAAAACATCCATCAGTACTCAATGTTATTAAAATGAATGTATGAATAATCTGTAAATGAATATATAGATGGCCAAAGTTTAGTTTGGCTGTTCATTCAAGAAAAAGCAGTGTCAGTGGATATTGGGCATTACCATTTGATTCATGCTTATTTTTTTTCAGAAGTTTATGAGCAAGTGAAAAAAAAATTAGAGTTAGCTGGGAACACACGGTAAACTATAAATAAATTAATTAAAAATTAAAAAACTAGATATTTCCAATACATGTGTATAATCATGCCAGACATTCACTAACCGTGTAGCAGAATTATAACATTAAAAACTAAAGTGACAATTGCAGAGGTGACAGGTTCCCTCTCAAACCTTAAGTAAGATAGGCCGTGATCATAAACTCTTCATCATGTTCATTGGTCTTGGCAACAGAAAGAATCTTTAAAGGTTATTTCCAAGCTGAACCCAGTGGTTCTCCAGAAATTTATGTGATGAATCTTATAAACAATTGATATGTCAAGCTACTTATAGGATTATAATGATTGAAGCCTAAATTTAACTCTCTTCTTAACAAAAGAGACGTTTTTAAAACTATTAACTGATAGATTTTACATCCAGTGAGATGCTAAGAATTTAGAGAGCTCTCACACTCATGTTCATTAAAGAGGTCTCTAACAAAACTCCCTCTTTAACATGATTTTGAGGCTGCCCCCAGTTTCTAGAAAAAAAAGGAATATTATAATAATGTATAATGTAAGTGCAAAACTGACAGGGTCCAAAACTTTGGAGCTGGAAGAGGCAATATGTAACGCAGGCCTAAAACTGTTTTCTGCATATTACTAGTCTAAAAACAACGCTAATAGCACATATTTCAGATTTTGTCCTCAATATGACCTGCAACTCAGTTTGCCAGGTAATAATTTTTTAACCACATGAGTAAATACAAGCACTGTTCCTCAATATTTTTATTTTAGGGACTGCAACACTTTCATAAAACATAAAGAAAAAAATAATTTCTCTCTGCATTTAAATTGCATTAATGTGCATTTGCAGATTTTAATATTTCAATGTTAACCTCATCATACATTATAAATGCTATGAAGCAGAGAATAAAATGGTTAGATTTTACCTGATTTTTTCATCTTGCCTTCTTAAAAAATGACTGGTGGCTTCCTTCCAAGTTTGCAAATCACCAAAGTAAATGTAACTGGTGTTCTGTTTAATATTGTGTCAGAAAATGGACTGGATTAAAAGACAGATAAAAGTTGACCTTTTCATAAGTTTTCAGTAACTGATAGTTTAAAAATAAATAAATTGCTTCTTGGGAATACAATATCTTGGAAGAAAATCCAAGAAAACTATGGCTTTATGTTATCAACTAACTGTATTTCAAGCAGTGCAATCAAATGAAAAGCAAGAAAAAACAAATTAACAATCTTTTTTCTGGCACAAAAGTTGCTACATAAATATTAGTAATTAGTCTTACATTACAAAACTATTGTAGATTATATTTAAACAAAATATGTATTAAAATTATTCCATCTTTAAAACATGAATCATGGAACTTAAAAATTCAAAATTATAATAACATATTAGTAAATTAAAGAAAATTGAAGTAAAAATATGTGAGTATTTTAACCTACTGGATTTTGCAACTAATCAGTTTCATGTAAATTAGCCTGAAAGCTGCTTCTTTATTTACTTCTGAAGGCCTTAAAATAGTTACAATACTGTTCACATTTTAACCATTGTTTTTTCTGCATTTTAAATTTAAACTTCAAGTTACTGAAAGACAAAAGATTCTATTGAATTTAGTCAGACTTCTTTTGATTTTTGCTTATGAAGTAGATTTTATAAGTAAAGATAGCCAACCCAATAAACCAAGTTGAACAGGGCAAAAGCTGTTGGGAAAAATATTCTAGAATAAGAGTCAATTTTGGCAATGCGTATGTGTATCCTTCCTTCCCTCCAAGATCCTGTTCTGCAGTCTTCAAAGCAACAGAAGAAGCTGGCACAATCTTTGCCCTCCAAACACTGATACCCATAATCATCTTCTTGCGGCACAGAAATACTATTCATTGGAATCAGAGTGGATCCAGGATGGAGACCAGGAGTCATCTAAGCAAAATAATAAATGAATTTGTGACACCAAAAAAGTAGCATAAGCAAAGATCAATTTGCTCCTTTAACGCAAACTCTAGGAGACTGATAGGTAATGAAACTAATCTTGATTTCAAAAAATCCAGTATTTTCAATTATTACATGTTTTCTATTATAATTTGCTTTGTAACAGAACATTTGTTACATTCTGTTATGCAGAAATGAAATACCCCTGAAAAATAAAATATATTTTTATACCTTTCGAAAGTTGACCCACCAAAACATCATTTACCATGATCTAATTCTAAAATAAAATGAACCGTATATTCTATTTTATATTAAAACATTAATAGTGCAATATGCATCTTTTTTTGCTATTATATATTATTTATCAACTTTAATAAAAATGAGAATAAATAGCAAAAAGGCATTTTGATAATGCAAAAGGTTTGCGAAGATATGAATGGACAAAAAAACTTATGGGGCTTGTGATGGGTAAGCACAAGGCACCATATTTGGGAAAGAGGATGTGTAGGAAACAAAAGCTCAGACTTGGGAACAATTGGTGTTCAAATTCTGCTCATTCTACCAATGTAGCTGTCTTCATAGCTGGAATTATATTTGCACCTAATTTCTGTGACAGCGATGATAAGTAAATTTCATGGCTTACGTAAAATGATCATTGCTCCATCATGCTCAGTAATAATAGCTACTATTATTAACAGCTTTATTTGGAACATGTTAAATTAAGTTTTTATAATACTTGATTTTGAATAATACTTAAATAATTAAAAAGTGAAAGGATTATTCTTTGGCTTCTATGTTTTCGTCTGTACAAAAATGGCAATAAAAACATTGTAGGTTTGCTTGATTATTAAATGGGATGATGGACATAAAACACTAAGCAAAATACTTGAAACATAGCAAGTAATCACCTGCCAGTAGGTAACATCATTATTGTTGTAATTGTTACTGTTTATTCCTGATGAGGCCTATATCACAATTGATTATAAAATTCATGCTAAGATAAACATGCAAAAAATAATAATAGCAGCAACAACAAAGTCCTAGACCACATAAAAATGTTACTGGAAAAAAATTAATGACTCCTTTAATAAGCTGGCAAGTAAAATATGAATATTTCAGCTTTAGCAATTCTTCATTTTTCAGACCTTAACATATTTTGAGGGTTATCTTAAGATATGAATTTTACAACTTCTGGTATTCAGCAATTTCACTATCTAAACACTAAATATAGCACCAATTTTATAAAAATTGTTTTAACCGGATCTTACATCTTTTCACATGCAAATGTTTGTTAAATGTTTTCATCCTAAATTTTGAAATAGGTCAACAAAATAAATATTTTATGAAAAACATTTTTACAATTACATACAAAAATTTTAAATTTCTTACAACTTGAACCTATATTCATGTCCATTTTATTTCTAAAAAGAAACATAGAATCCAAGTCACCAAATATTAAAAATCCAGTAGATGCAAAAGGAAGCAAATATTCACATTTAGTGATATTTTTAAAAGATTAAAACATCATGCAGGTCACAATATTCATATTAGAGACAAATGTGCACCTTGAGGATAAGGAGAAATGCCCTAAACACAAATAAGTTCATGATTAAACTTGCTTAGCTGTATCATAAAAAGTAGAGGCAGTATCGTATTAAATGTTAATAACAGATCTTTTGAGGATGGAACTTGGGGATAGTTGACTACATTCCTAAATTTTAATGGAGCACTAAAATCATGTAAAAAAATAGCACATGTATACATACGTAACTAACCTGCACGTTGTGCACATGTACACTAAAACTTAAAGTATAATAAAAAAATGTTTAAAATACAAAAAAAAGAACTATAATACAAATAATTCTGAAAAAAACAGGAGAGAGACGAATTGGTACCTATTTCCTTGTCACTTGATACTTGAATAGCATATGCTGTTATGCTAATCAGAATGAAAATTAATTTTGAAAAATTATTAGGAGGCAATTTTAAGATTATGTGGTAGAAAATACATCCCATATATGAAAACAGCATTATCATAAATGGAAATATGGTGTGTTTTTCAGAGGATGTTAGTTGTTCATGGGAGAAATGATTAAATTTTTAAGTGCACTGAAATGAAGAAAAACTGCAAGTGGTTTATTTAAAAAATGAACTAATCTTTGGTGAGCAGCATCATGGAGAGTTCTATTGCAAATACATTTTAAATTGGCAGTTTTCTAGATTTTTGCTGCCTCCACCCCCATCCCCTCAAAACTCAAGTTCATGAATTGAAAGAAAGTACGCATCAATGAACAATGAAAGTAAACAGAAATGGACATATAAATGCTGAGAAAAATAGCTAAAACTCTAACACAATATCAATAAAATAAAATATTGATGAAACCCAGATTTCTGACCTTTAAACCACTGAGAAATTAATCAGAAAAATATATACATTCCAAGTCTTATTTATCTGAAGTGCAACTATGCTACCCATCTTTTAATTTCTCAAGTATAGACCCTGCCTTCCCAAAAAAAGCACACATTAAAAAGTAATAAATCAGTTAAAGCAATTTAAAAAATAAAAACATAATTGAATAGAATATTCTACTTTAAATAAAGTAGTTTTTAAAATATACTTTTTAAAAATTTCAAAAATTACTAAGAATATAGCTGAGCTTCCTATTTTGAGGAATTCATCCCATTTTCACTATTAAGGATATATCTTTGTCTAGTTATATATTAATAAAATATATTTTAAGCACCAAAATATACTAATATCAAATAAATATGAAGTGATAAATAAATCAGTATTTACATATAATTATTACTTATACCATCTGCTAAAATTATTACATATTAGTAATATGAATAGTAAATATTATTTGATGATTATATTATTATGCAATACTGACTATATATTATTAATTTCCCATTTAAAATATTGCACATGAAAATGCCAAACTAAGCACTGTTTACCCCTCTTTCACAAAATCCTGTTTAAGTTGGGGTGCTCAAAAATTGTAGATTATACCATCAACATTAAAAAATCAACAGGAGAAGGCTGGGCACATTGGCTCACACCTGTAATCCCAGCACTTTGGGAGGCCAAGGTGGGCAGATTTCTTGAGACCAGCCTGGGCAACATGGCAAAACCCTGTATCTACAGAAAGAGGAAACAAAAGAAATTTAGCTGGGTGTAGTTGCACGTGTTTGCAATCCCAGCTATTTGGGAGGCTGAGGTGGGAGGATGGATTGATCTCAGGATGTTGAGGCTGCAGTGAGCTGTGATTGCACTACTGCATTCCAGCCTGGGTGATGTGGAGTGAAACTTTGTCTTAAAAAACAGAAAAAAATTCCAGGAGGTGAATCTTGGTGACAAGGAGCTGCCAATCAGCATTTAGAATTTCTGATAAATTTCTGAAGTACAAAAAGGAGATGGAAATAGGCCAAAAGCAGACCGAAAGAAGCCACATCTCAGAAAGGCTCAGTAAATGAAAACATGACTGTGGAATCTACTCTTCCACTCAATATGAGGAAGGATGAATGGGAGTAATGAATAGGATGGAAAACATGGTGTTAGCTAAATGTCCACCTCCAGATCAGCGGCACTCCTTTGAACTATAGCTCACCTACTGTGCATGTAGAGAAAAAAGATGATAACGGTTGGTGTTCACTCATCTCTAAACTCTATAACTTCTAAAAAATGAGAAGAATCTTCCACTATCCTAGGAAAAAGGTTAGGGCTCTTGATGTTGGAACTGGAGTGTCCTAGTATTGTGCCATCATCCTATCATATAAAATGTATATGTGTATATTTGGAAGGGATCAGATGTCATGCCCCACAAACACATGTATCAAAGTAAAATCCGATGGTTGCAAACTTGACTGTTACATACCAAACTTACTGGGCCTATTTGGGGAACAATCATGAAGAAGTTTTGAGGTAAGTGAACAATACAAAGGAGAAAAGTGAAAACGAACAGCTGGAATTACTGATTCTAATATTTTAGGAAATATGAGAACATAAATCTAGTTAGTCCACTCAGAAATACTTGAGGAAGTAATATACCCACTTAAGGAAAAATGAACAAAGAACAGTTAGAAAATAAGACCTCCCTGAAATTCATAAAGTTATTGTAAATTATTAATAAGCTCAAAGTTTTAAAATGAAATCTTGAAAAAACTGCTCATAGTATGGAAAAATGGCTTAAAATATGATAAAAAGAAAATCTGGAATACATGCTGAACCTAGGAAGTCGAAAATCTAACTACCAGTAGTTTCCAAGGAGAAAATAGAAATAAATTGGAACAAAGAATTGATAACATTCTCAAAAATAAAACATAAGAACATTAAGTAATGAGGAAATGAAAGAGGTCAAAACACAGAAAATGTACGAATCCTTAAGAATTTTTTTACACTGTAAAAAACAAGATGATGAAAAGTTTCAGGTAAGAAAAGGATAAAAGTTTTATCTGCAAAGAATAATAATAAAATTGGCACTAGAATTAATCACAATAATGAATTCAGAAGGAGAGATTTAAATATATTATTTAAAATTTTAAAATTAACCAAGCGCCTGACTAATTTTTTTTTTTTTTTTTTTTTTTTTGTAGGGACAGATTTCACCATGTTGGCCAGGATGGACTCAATCTCCTGACCCCGTGATCTGCCCACCTTGGCCTCCCAAAGTGCTGGGATTACAGGAGTGAGCCAACATGCCTGGTTAATAACTATTAATAGTAAATTAAAATACTGAGAAAGAGAATAAGAAAGATACAACAGAAGAGCTATATATTTTTTTGTACCAAAGAGTTATAGATACCTTGAAATTTGGTACAGTAAGAATCAGAAATACAATGAAAGCAACCATTACAAGAATGTAAAAACAGAAATGGTTACAATGTAGTTGATTCTGAGATTTGGGACAAAATGTTCTAGGTAGATAATTTTCTTTATTTGTACATTTATGAATTGTTCTATTTGTTTATTAGTTTCAACCATGCTTCACTATTACTGTTAAAATTAATTTTTTTAAATGGGAATTTTACTCAATGATTAATCTAGTCCCTTTCTGCTGTAATAGTCTATGATGTTTTAAAAAGAAATATAAATATTAAGGCGTGTTCTTTGGAAGCCAAGGTAGAAAAAAGAGCTGTTGTTGGTGGTATCTATACACTTCAGGGAAGCATCATATGGCCATTGTCACAACTGGTACTAAATGGTTATTCTATCTATTGAAAACATCCCACCATGCACCGACTCTTTACAATTGTTTAAGTAACCTTCTTGCTGTATTTCACATTTCACCAATATCACATAATCCTTCCTGGGAGCTTTGCCAAATACTATTATAAGAAAGAATCTGTAAGTTGTGAAACTGTGGATTGATACAGCTTTTCATTATTTTAGTACTCTGAGAGGTAGACAAATGTTTATTCAACAGGCATGCACTGACTGAAATGAAACTATTCTCTTTGCTGAAAAGGAGCTGCGGGTGAGGACTGTGGGGGGGGGGTGCCAGGGGGGACCCAAAAACTTGCTATGCATTATTTTCATCTTAATATCTTGGTTTCAGCTTTTAGTATTATATTACTTCTGGAACAATTGCAATAGTCTCCAAATTTATCTCCCTGCCTCTTTTGCCATCCAAGTATATACTGTATACTATTTCTAATTATCTTCTGAAAACATACATAGAAATATATCATCCTGCTCAGAAACGTGTATAACTTGCCAGTGCTAACAAGACAAAATGTAAATTCTTAGCATGGCTTTAAAGATTTTGCACAACCTGGCCATAAACCACTCTTCTATCCTCAACATAGGTTATTTTCTTTCCTAAGAGAAAATGTTTCTTTCCTATTTTCAAGATAAACGTTAACCAATAGCACTTTCTGTGATGACAATGTTCTACATCCACACTCTTCAGTACGAAAGGCATAAGTCACACGTGGCAATTGAGCACTTGAAATGCGACTAGAGCTACTAAGATACTGAATATTATATTCTGTTTAATTTTAATTTATTTAACTCAACCTATCTATCTGTGGTTAGTGGCTATTATATTGGACAGCACAGCTTGGGACGTATACTAGTCTACTTTTTGTTCTCACATGTAAGGCTCAGCCCAGCTGACATAGTTCTTTCTATCTTAAATGTTCTTCCTAATTTGTTATCTTAAAAACTGCAACTTTTTCTTCAAAAAATTACTTCAGTGAAGCCACACTTTCTCTGGAATTTTCCTTGCCAAACTTCCATTAGTTTACATGTTTTATGAATGAATTATTTACGCATGAAATGAAAGGAATTCTCTCCTCTCTACAAGGTTCTCTTTAACACTGTGTGCCTGTTCAGTGTTTCACAGGCCATTTAATATGATGTCTGAAGACTGCCTGGGATGCTAAGCATAGGCCACATAGGTCTGGCTTTGTGACACCTGTCTGTTTCCACAAGAACAGTTCCTTTGAAAATACATTTTATGTTTTTATAAAAAATAAAATATTGTTATTTAAAAATAATAAAATATGTATGCTTGTTATAAAAATACCCTCTTCTGAAAAAGTATGAGAAATTATTCATCTAATTGTTAATTCCCTCACAGACTCTTAGTTTAATTTTGATCTTTATCTTGGACTATTATTTATATTGTATCTTATTATGTTTGTATTTGCGATGTATTTTTTCACAACTGGACGTAATCATCCCTGAAAGCAAAGAACACATTCTATCTCTTTTTTGTCTCCATAGTGTCTCATCCACAGCTGGATAAGTAAATTTCTATAATTTCACATCTTAATAAAATCAGGAAACTAAAAATAAGTAAGTTCAATCCTCAAATGGCTGTAGCAGGTCCCTGAAGTAGGTACAACGTGGTTTTCCGAGATTTCTGATAGCCTATGGGCCAAATATTCAAGTTTCAACATAAACTACTCTTCAATTGGCAAAGGCTAGTTTATTACTAGTGCCTTTCTGTTTATTACTAGTGGCTTTATCTGTTGCATAAAATGCCTTGATTCCACAATTCAACATATTTAAGGTAACTTCTTACATTTTCTTGAAAATAAATGTTGGCACAAATACACCTGAATTATATATTTACCGATTAGTAATAATATATATTGGATGGGCATATGAAACAATCCAAAATGTAATTGACATATACAGTAAAATAGAAGGAAGAAAAATATGGTAATAATGGAATAGAGAGGAAGGAAGGAAGGAAGGAAGGAAGGAAGGAAGGAAGGAAGGAAGGAAGGAAGGGAAGGTTCTTCCAAGGTAGAAAAAAGAGCTCTTGGTGGTGGTATCTATACACTTCAGGGAAGCATCATATGGCCATTGTCACAACTGGTACTAAACGGTTACTCTATCTATTGAAAATATCCCACCATGCACCAACTCTTTACAATTGTTTAAGTAACCTTCTTGCTGGAAGGAAGGAAGGAAAGGAAGGAAGGAAGGAAGGAAGGAAGGAAGGAAGGAAGGAAGGAAGGAAGGAAGGAAGGAAGGAAAAGGAGAAAGGAAAAGCAAGGAAGGAAAAATGGAAAGCGAGCATAAAAGACAAATGAAAGAAATGGAATGAGAGAGAGAAAGAGTGAGAGAGAGCAAACAAGCTGGCCCGATATTTCATGTGGAGAGTAAGTTAAAAAGGGTGTTTATCAATTTATATTTTTAGGCAGTTCATTGAAGCTAAAAATCTATTTTGTTCAAGTATCGTCTCTTCCAAAAATAATCTGAACATTCTGAGATTCTCAGTTAAGCAGTCAACAAGATGTCAGGAAAAGGATTTTAATTTTGCTTAATAACAGACTTTTTGACCTTTCAGCAACTTTCTAGCCAAAGTATTGCACCCTAGCCTGACTATAGCCCTAAACAATTTTTTTAAAAAGGGAAAATGCTGGATTTTAAACTACTCTGAATTTTAATTAAGAAATGGGGAGATTAAAGAAAAGACAAAGAGGAAGAGAGAGAGAAAGGCGGAAGGAGGGGATGAAGTCACAAACATTTAATACAGACTTAATGGCAAGATACTACAACATCTTGCAACCAAAGAAAAATGTGGATTCCAGAAAGCCCTTAAATAGAGGATTTGAGACAACAGCAAACAGAGTTGCCTATTCCTCATAAAAGTACATTCTGATTTTCCTGATTTGCAAGACCATATGGCTGTACACTGAACCATGCAAGGAGTCAGATTTGATTACTGATCCTGGTTTTTCACTCAAAATATCATTTAGGACTGAAAGAGCTCATAAAGCACATAATTGAAAAAAGAAAAGAGACTATCAAACTTCATTATGAATGACAGTAAAGAAAATATTTTTGGTACTCAAGTAGTCAATTATAATATGTCAATTTAACTGTTGCTATTTGCGATTTAGTTCTTCAATATTATCATTTAATTTTTGTTCTTTACCTTTCCATAATTAGTAGTTTGCAACCTAGGCTTGATGCTAAATTTCAAAGACTTAACATATAGATTAAAAATAGTAACTATTCTAGAACAATGCCTAGATTATGGAAGTCCTTAATAAATAGTTGATGAATGATTATATAACATCATAAGTTTAAAGTCTACACTAGAATAATCCAGCTCTCTTGAGTAAGTGTGCCATTGGAACTGTGGCTGAGTGTACATGTCAAACTGATTAGCTACCGTCCTAGAGTAGCCATGTTTTGGTGGTGTCCTTAGATAATATAATAGTGGTATCTAAATTATTTATTCTTAGAATGAAATCAGAGAATGGATGTGAGATTATACATTGCCTGGCCTCTATATTAGTTATTTTTATTCTAAACATCTCCACTCAAAATTTCCAGGAATAAAACTTTCAAGGCAGTAATCCAACATAGATATAAATGAGTAAACAATAAAATGGAAAATCCAGAGAAGATGCATGGCTTTGATGAAAGGAAAATTGTAGAAAGCATTCATTTTTCTTTATCTAAAAATTTAACAACGGATATTACAGTTCACTTCTGATTTGTCCATTCAGGGGCCAAAATATATCCTACAGATAAGCAAAAATGATGTGAAGTTGATGGAGTCACAGGTTAATTCTACAATGCAAGTCATCAAATTTGTACTGCTAGCAATGTGCTCTGCTTTCTGTGAATATTGTGGGTATCTGAAAGCAAAATACACCAGGTTTTTCTCTTGGAATATAACATGAAAAGTAAAACATAACTTAAAAGTATAGCAGAGTTTTATAAAGAAACCAATGAAAAAAGACTAGGGAAAAATAAATTGACTCCTAGAACTTAAAAAGTTAGATAATATGGAAAACTTATTATATATACATTAAGGTAGGCTTACAAGCTTGCCACTAATGCCTGGCTATTTGATACATTTCTCATTTATTTGAGTATTTTGAAACAAATCTTTGAAAGCATTTACTAAATTAAATGTTTTCTTGTTAATTTCAGAAAAATAAATCTCTACTTTTTTAAGCCCTATGAGAACAGGATATATAAAGGAAGGGTCAGAAGCTTGAGCTCTGGCACCACAAAGGACCCAGGTCTGAGTCTTGGATCTTTCGCTTACTAAGACTGTTCTTGTGCAAATAATTGAACCTCTCCTTAGAGGGTTGCTCTAAGCATACATGAAATCATGCATGTAAAATGCTCTGCAGAGTGTCTGGAACATTCAAAGTGTTAGATATTACTTTGAGGTTGCTATAATTGATAATATAAAACAGAATCATAGTCAATAATCCCATACGTGAGTATATTAGAATCAGGAGAATCCATTTTAATATATTAGACTTGATGTGATATAAGTTAAGGTAATTATATGATTGAGATGGGAGAGTAAAATAGCACAAATATACAAAAATAAAAAAAACGTTGCGGTCATGACTTTTAAACACAGTTGGATACTACCATTAAAGAGGAATCTTCATCACCAAAAGTAAGGTAATTTTCTTAGAAATGCAAACCCTAACACAAAAATCGAATCAAAGGTAAATCACAAATAATGTTTGAGGTACAAAGAATCTACCACTGTGGGAAAATTCAGGCCATAATAAACCACTCTTTAGACAGGGGATCCAATGGGAGATATTTAAAAAGCAGAAATACACTTTTCTTGGTGAGCAATGGTAGGTACTCCAGTTTCATCTTAACTTTGTTTGTCTTTGGTTATGGGTCTCAAGCATCCCTATTTCTGTAAACAAACACATAAATATTCAAAAGAGTATCTCTAAGTAAGTTGAGGTTTATAAAATATAAATTTTTCTTTTTAACATACCGAGGCTTTATTTTTTAGCTTTCTGTCTTTAGTAGCAGTCTTTCCTTTTTTGTTGCTGGTAAAATAATGCAAGGTTCCATATTCCATCAAGGCTGCAAAAACAAAAATGAAACAAACAGAAACAAAGAGATCCATCGCAGTCACATAAGAAACCTTAGGTAAAGACTTCCTGGCAATGGTACTTAGGGTTGTCATTGTCAGAACTGTAGTGATACCTACGGAGAGAGGAAACAAAACAGGAAATGAAAAATAATAGACCACATTTATTCTCCAATCTCATTTGGCAATATTGTGAGTGAAATTAAACAATAGAAACAAAAAATATGATTACTAGCAATTTATATTAATAACTATTGGTAGCCATAGCAACATTGTGTCCAATGTGCTCTTTGTGTTTCTGTGGGTTCTAATCATTTAAATTGCTGCGCAGTGCAAGTTGACTCTTGATATCCATTTTTCCCTTCCTCCATTGTAATAGAATATCAAATATTTAGCTGGCATGTGATTGCCCAGAACAACTTTTTTTGCCATCTCTCTGCAGCTGAGTATGGCCACAGGCTGAGATCTAGCCAAAGGAAACCAAGTCAAGAATGTAGGCAACACACAATATCCGAAAGACAACATTAAAGAGACAAGGAATGCCCTTCTTTCCTTCTCATTGCCTTCTACTGGAATACAATGGTCATACCAATCGCACTATCTTAAAACATTAGATAATATTGGAAATTAAATTTACTCACAATACAGGAGAAAGCCAGAAGGAGCCTGAATCTCTCATACTGTAATGCATTGTATCGCCTTGAAATAAAAAAAAAAAAGAAATTCCTACCCCTAGACTTCACATAAGCAACAGATATTCTTCTATCTAATAGAAGTGATAGTGACTTGACATTTCCCACTATACATATACAGTCAAAATTGATTCAAACTAACATAGGTTTTTGTTATATAATAACTTGAGTTAAACCTACTTTTTAATCTCAATGTTTAAGTGAGGAATACTGGCACAGTTATATCAAGGGAATACTGCTTTGAAAGCACAGAGTAAATCCTTTTATATGTATAATTGGGATGTCCTCCAGGGTCTCAATCCTGTATGTGTATCTTTGAAGGGACCTGTTTCTCATCAGTCTTCGTGTGGTTCTTATCACTATTAATCTTAGATCTCCTAAATTACAGATGCACATGCTAATATTTCTTTTAACCTAAACTTTCATAATCCTCATTCGTTTTCCCAGTAATATGGCCCCATGAGCGGAATTGTTTACTCTCTTAAAAGTACTAAATGCTAAATGCTTCTTAATTTGACCAATATTTATAGAGTGACAACATTTATGATGAAATGTAAATCAAAAACAGGTGCAGCAACAGTCTCTTTGGTATAGTGAAGGCAATAGCCACCTCTTCCCCTCATGTCTCCATTGAAACATACCCTAAAAATTCTACTCACAAACCTGTCATTTCACTTTTATCATTTCTTAGGATTGGAGAAAATATTAAAGGCAATACAGCTGTGATGAATTTGGAATTACGAGACAAATTTAGGTTTAATCTCTGACTCTTGTATCTATTAGCTCTGTAATCTTAAAGTTTTTCAACTCCTTTGTGCCTCTCGTTTAAAAAAAACAAACACAGTAATATCTTGCTTCGTAATTGTAGTAAATATACACAAAAGGTACTTAATTTAATTATCTGTCTTTTTTAAATTTCCAAATATACAAGTCCATTGTCAGTTAAATTATTTTTATTAATATTTAATTTACTTCCTTTTTTGTTAGAAAACATACTCTGAAAATTTCAGTGTTTTGTATTTTAGTAATATCTTGTTTAATGATCCATACGCACTTGAAAATATTGTGTGCTCTGAAGTTAGGTGTAGTGTCCTATAATTATCAATCAGGTAAAGCAGTTGACGATAATTTCTTTTCAAAGTTTCTATATCCTAATTAACTTTTTCTTGTAGTTCTAACAATGAATGAGAAAACAGTATGGCTGCAGATTTGTTTATTTCTCCCACTAATCCTTACAGCTTTTGCTTCAATTATTTTGAAACTAAATGTACATTTTAAAGGCTTTGTTATGGTAAAGGCTAAAAAAATGATATACACAAGTCTCCCTTTGCCTCATCTCCCACACAGGCTTATTAAATCACATTGTTCCCATTGTCAGCCCAAGTAGGTTTCCAAAGTGTTTCTTGACTCCACAGTTATGTCCCCTATCTGAAAAATCTTAAATCCGATGTGTGGTTTCATTTTATTATCCACGACTGCAATAAATTTTACTTTATTGAGTTTCTGTTACATTCTTTTTTAATAAGGCAAAAAAAAACTAAGCAGAACTTTGCTTTCAGACATTTATTTAATTTAGTAATTATTATCACTGTCATTACCTTGAGAAGAACATGGTGGATTTTCCATTAAAATATTTCTGAGTCAGTGATAATAAAAAACACTTAGGATATTAACAGGATATTGAGAAAACATTTTGGATATCATTGCTATTTTCTCCATGGCTTCCCCTACTCAAGATCCTATAATAGCCTCCCATCACATTTGGCCCACAAAAATTTACATGATCTAACTATTGGCCCCTTCTCCAAATTCATTTTCTGTGACGATTTATTCAGCTCCAACCACATTTGTCATTTTTCTGAACCCCAAAGCATGGCATAGCAGGAAGATCTGGCTTCAAAACCATATGGTTCCCCCTGCCTGGAATATCTTTCTGCCCAATATCCACCAGGTTAGCGCCACACTTCATTGGGTCACTGCTCAAATGCCACATCATCAGAGGTATCCATCTAGACTCCACAATGTAAAATAGCAAATATCACACCACTCACACTATGTCATTTTCTAAATATTGATTTTGCTATCTCTTCACAGCCTTCATGACTCACTAAAATTTTATTGTATGCCTTTTACATTTGTACATTACCTGTTTTCTCTACTAAAATGTAAACACCATAAACACGAAGTTTTAAAATTTTATTCACTGTTAACACTGCAGCACCAAAAACACTGCTTGTTTTACAGAAAGGATTTGATAAATTTTAGTAAAATGCAAGGTTGAGTTCATTGAGTTCAGGAAATTGTCTTTCAATGATATGTGTGTGCATGTATATTTAAAGCAATTGTAATTCTCTCTTAGGGTCCACAATTACAAGAGATATTTGTCAAGTTACATCTGGCTGTGCTTATCTTTACAATTGATATGCTAATATTGAATAAAAATAAGTTTATGCAAAAACGACTTCACAGTTGACTTTTCTCTTCACGACGCTCTAGCATATAACTTTATACAAACCCAGTGGTACAAATAATCCATTCAAATTCTTTTAGAAACTTCCAAACTGTTATGCATAGTGGTTATGCTAATTTACATTCCCAGAAAAATATGGAAATGGAAACAAAAATACTATGTTTAAGTTATAGTAGCATACAAGGAACCTAAAATAATTTATACAACTTATAATATAAAATAATTTTAAACAATGAAAGGAAACAAAATTAAGGTATGAATGGATTTTGTCCACTAGCTATGTCAATACCCCTGTTTAGATGCCCAAGAGAACTTCCTTTTCAAGTATAGACCCATGTGCCTCAAGCATTGTTGTTGTCACTTTTATGTGACCTGCATATTACTGTACTTATTAGATGGAATCATTTATGAGCTATCGTAGAAATCACATTTATGAGCTATCATAGAAATCACATATAAACTTCTTTGTGGTTAAAAATAGAAACTGTCTCACCTTTCTTTACATATTTTTAAGACACAATTATGAGCAGTGTGATTCATGTGTCTTTCACTGATTTGGGGGGTGAATCAATTCATTAACAAGTTTTCTTCATGTATCAATACCTGATTGCAGGTTACCATTTTCTTTTAAATAACTATACCATAATTAGTCACTTATTTTGTTATATGATTTGATTATTGAAATAGATTTTTACAGAAAAAGAGTAAAAGTCTATTTTGTCAAGTATGAATCACAATTACCCTGTTAATCAATGTTATTGTACAGGCAACTACAGGCGACTCTCAAGTATTCACAAAATAAATACACATTTTATACATGACAGAAGCCACAGAAGCCAGGGAGCTTCTTTTTCCTTTCAGCTACTTGCCCTTTGGAACAATTGACTTCATTAGCAATGTTATAAAAGCAGGTTATTTTAAAGCCATCTGCACACCTCAGTAAATAAACAGTGGTTATTAGTGACTCAGCTATAAGATTAAATAAAATCTTGATGAAACGTGATAGAAAAACTCAACCAAAATAAGATTTAGGAATGATGTATGATTTTCATGTATTAATTCTTGCTATGTATCTATGCTTCCCTTGGTCTTCATTAGCAGAAAAAAGAAGGAATTTTCTGAAATTTCAAGTTCTTTACAATTCCATTTTCTACTTTTCTTTTTTTACATATCTCTTTCAACATGCTATTGTCCTCTAGTTCCTGTCAATTTTTTTCCTGACTGTAGTCTAGAAGAATGTATCTAAGAAATGTGACTATAAACTTTTATCACATGAAAATGATTTTTGGAAGTTCTATGGCATTACAGCATAATATTACGTCATACCCAACGACGTTCTTGCCGGCACTGCATCCTTATTGATCCAAAAAGACACCCAAGAAAGAACAACTGTCAGAATGCATGGAATGTAGGTCTGAATAGTGAAATATCCCATTCTTCTGCTCAGGTCAAAAAAAATTGTCATGATAACATAATCCCCTGGAAGAAAAAAAAAATGTTTTATTTTGGCTATATAAATCACAATCCATATATTTAAAATAAAAATGTCAGTTAATGCTGGTATCATTCACTATTTGAGTATTCTTTTTACCAGAGATTGTGTGAGAGATTTCAGTTGAGTTCCGTAACCCTACAAATGCAAACTGATATAATCTCCAGTATTTAGGATCAGCCACTTCTACGGAGGGCTTTTTCCACTTATACTCAATTTCATTTTTAGGGTATCCATCTATAGAAAAAAAATATGTAGATTAGCAAGATCCAAATTTGATACCATTGCAATGCCAACATTATCCAAAGGTAGATTCTTGGAACTTTTTCCTCTTTTTTTATTATAAGATATGCCAAACATAGAACACTTGAATACAATAAATATTAATAAGCAGAGTTTAATGACTAATCATACATGGATCAAATTATTATAACCCATGTAACCTACTTAAATTAAGAAATAGAAACTTGCTAACATATAGAAAACTCAGTATGTCCACCCCAATATAGCACTCCCTCCCCAATCTAGAGGTAATAACTATCCTGATTTCTGTGATGATCTTTTCTTTTTAATATAGATTTTTCATATGCATCTCTGAAAAGTATAGCATAGTTTGGGTTCCTTTGAATTTTATTTGATCATTGCCATACTTAAGGCATTCTTTGGCATATTATTTTTTTCTTCTTTTTCCTCATACTACCTTGTCTAAGAATGTCTTTTTTAATATATTGTGATAGTCATTAATGTTGTAAGTAGCTAAATTTCTTCCACTGTGAAAACACACCAAAATTTATCCATTATACTGTTTTAGACATTTGTGATATTTTCTATTGGCTATAACCAACATTGCTGCTAGTAACATTATTATACGTGACTCTCGAAACCTGTATATGCAAGGGTTACTCTAGGATATACACCTAGGTATGGAGTAGCTGGGTCATGGGTTACACATAATATCAACTTTATGAGGTAGTGCCAATCTTTTTTCCATAGAAAGTATACTAACATATTCTCCTTTTTTTTTTTTTTTTTTTAGACGGAATCTCACTCCGTTGTCCAGGCTGGAGTGCAGTGGCACGACCTTGGCTCACTGCCAATGTCTGCCGCCCAGGTTCAAGCAATTCTCATGCCTCAGCCTCCCAAGTAGCTGAGACCTATACAGGTGCTCACCAACACACATGGCTACCTTTTTTTAATTTATTTTTATTTTTATCTTTATTAGAGACAGGGTTTTGCCATGTTGGCCAGGCTATTCTCAAACCCCTGACCTCAGGTGATCTGCTCCCCTCGGCCTCCCAAAGTGCTGAGATCACAGGCATGAGCTACCACACCTGGCCATTAACATATTCTCTTATCAGCTGGAGTGTGAAAGTTCACATGAATGCATATGCTCATTAATCTTGATATATGCAGTCTTCTTCATTTTTACTCGTCCATGAAGTGTATTTTATTTCACATTCTCCTGATTAATAATAAAACCTAGCCTTTAAAAAGTATGTTTATTAGACTCTTGGATTGCTTCTTTGAGGAACTGCTTGTCAATTGCCCATTATTTATTTTTTACTTTCTCTTATTTTTTCCTCTCTTTTTATATTAATTCTTTATGTATTCTAGATACTAGTCCTTTGTTAAGGAAAATGTTTTGTCTACTTTGTAGCTGTCTAGAACGGAGGTATATCCTTTCATCTTTCTAAAAAATATGTTTGTTTCTGCCTTGTGTCAGGAATATCTTTGAGGACTTTTTGAACCAACCAAGTGAAAGAAATTTGGGCTAAAAATCTATTTGAGGGTAGACTTGTAATTAGATTATCTCAAGAAGAATCATTTCACCCTGTATGCTGATTTCAGAGGCAACATCCCTTTTAGCTTTTGGTGGTTTTGTGTGTGTGTGTGTGTGTGCGTGTGTGTGTGTGTGTGTGTATGTGTGTGTGTATGTGTGTGTGTGTAGGAGGTAATTCTTCATGTGATCTCAACTGGTCAGGCTTTTGTATCCCAACTTTCCAGGGAGATTATGTTCTATTACATTACCATCTTACAATACCATCAAAGCAAATCTTGAAGGAAATTACCAAGTTTTGTCAATGTCCTCAGGTCGAAATCGGCTGCAAATTTACCTTTCTGGTTTACAGTTTTCATGTAGATGTTTGTAGCTAAAAAGTTCTTTCTACGTATGGTCACATACATGTTTTAGAATATTTTAATGGTATAAAATTTTTGTTTTCAACCAAAAGATTGGTAGCACATTACATAAACAGAATTTACTAATTAACTTGAAATTTCAAAAATAGTATATCCAATATTTCCAAAATAACATGTATTTTGCACTAGGATCTCTATTAGTCATGCAATGAAATAGGTACCATCTCTGCTGATCTGTTTAATAACCTATTTTATCTTTCCTTTTCTCCATCTTCTTTCACTTGCTCTCTAGAGTTGTAACCATTTTGATTTCCATAGTTTCTGTCTTTCCTTTTAAAAAATCTTAGAGTCAATATGAGTATAGACATAGTATACAGTAGCGTGGGCACAAATAAACATGATTGGCTAAATAGCCACTCTGAATCTCATGATATTAATTTTTAAAATTGGGACTGTAATGAAATCTTCCACACATATTTGTTGTGAAATATTAGATGCAGATGGCTTAATTCTCTACTGGACCCATGTAGAGTGCCTGAAAAAAATTAGCTACAATTATTATATGTTTGTTATTGACACACAATTAAACTCACAAAGATAAATGATTAATTACCATTAACAACAATCAAAACCAGACAGCTATCACACCAAAATTTAAGAATGGCTTCTAGAATGAAGTACAACAACTGCTACATCAATTATTGCATATGAACTTTTCCTTGAGTTCCTTGAATTCTATCAATCAAGTATTTGTTGCTATTTAGCTGTTTTACCCATTTCAAAGTTACTGTTTAAAAATCAAAGCAGTGAGATAGATCATTAATATAAAAGAATGCTTTAATGAGACAAAATCATTAAGAAAATTCAAGAATATCATTAATAAAAGGCAAAAAATATGTGGAAATTTAGTAAGTGAAGAAGTAGGGTTATGCTTATGAATGAATTGTCATATTACACTCTACCACATTCTAGGATGTGATCTGTGAAAACAATAAATTTCAAAAGAAAGAAAATAGCATTAGACAATTTGTGGGGAAAGGCAATCACATTTTTATAAGCCATTTTACTTATTTTTAAGACAATTGTATGTATCTAGAAAAATACTTTTATAAAAATACATGTAAGGATATGTATGTTAGTAAATATAAAATAAAATTAATATAGCTCTGGATAGGTTATAATTATTTCCTTTAAAGAATATACCAGGTTTTTATACTCTAATTACACCTCTAATCACTTCTCTATGAATCAATCTTTTTTAATTAAATCAACTTATTTCTACCTTGGTTTCTCTGACTTATTAAAGTAGTCTCAAATATTTGCTATTCATATGGTAAATACTATTTGCCTAACCAATTTTTGAAACACATTTGAAAATCTAATGTAATAAAGTTAAATCTTGCCTCCAGGAAGATGAATATAATTTGAATCACCTTTTTTTGGTGACTGTGTAAAAACATTTGAATACAAACCTATTTTCGATACTCCTTTATTTAATAAAAATAAGCAAATAGCATTGGAATAAAATTAAAAGTTATAAAGAATGTTTTAATAAAATATATGCATTCATTACACATGTATTGTAACCTTTTAGTTTAAAAGCAAGAAGCAAATATATTATTTGTATTATTTTATCTAAAAGAATTGAACATAACTTACACTTTTGAAAATCCTATTTTATTTTCTTTCATTTCATTTTTAAATAAACAGCTTCTAAGGTTAAAATTCTATGAAATTATCAGTGTTTTGTTACTTACAGCTTGAAAATTCCAGTGGACAGGAATGTTCATCCATAGGAAAGTTATGAAGCTGAAGATAACATTCTGCATTAATTGTCAATCTATTTAGATGGAAAACAAGTATTAAATAAAGATAAATAATTTGAAGCATTAAAAATCTCCTGTCTAATTTTAAAACAAGATTTTGTCGTATGATAATAGATTGTGACATATTAGAATATAATAATGATTCTAAAGTCTCAAAGTCTTAAATAGCAATAATATTATAACATTTATATATGAGTATGAGAATTCTAACAATTTCCTCTTCAGTCAACTAAGTTACCTCTGTATACATTTCAATATGATCTCTGTGTTTACACATAATAATTCATACTTCAATATGTCAACAAACACATGTGCAAACACAGCAGATTAATAGATTATAAATGGTTGAGTACGGTAATTTTTTCTCTTAATTTATTATGAATATCTTTCCATGAAGGATGGTTCTTAATAAGCAGATATGTTCAAGTCAATGAGTTAAATAAACTTGAACCTTATACATCAACCTTCATTTAATCCTTTCTTACGGATGCTTTACTACACCATTGAAAATTAGAGTATTATAAAATGTTATAGCAGGGTGGGTTTCTAGAGGAAATCTTACTCAATTATTTGCACTGCAGGTTAAGAAAACCATAATCTTTATGCTGCAACCTCTTCTACATCAAAGGAAGAAAATCAAATAATTTTTTCTCTTTGCTTTTAGTCCTTTTCACATAATAATAACTGAGCTTAAAAAAGTATTGCCAAAGTATTTCACCATTTTATATTTTAGCATGTGAAAGGAGCTCCGTATTTTTGGTTTTGCAACTTTGAGAAATAAAAAATTAGGAGTTGATTAAATATTAGTATGGAAAATAAATGAGAGCAACTACAGATTTTTAAACCAATATTACCTTAGAGTATATAGAACTCGTCCATCATTCCAAATTCGAAGCAGACGATTAGGGGTTGTTATCCAGTGAGCATCAGATTTTCTTGAGTTTCTGAAGAAAGTGTCAGGAATCCAAATTTTTCCAACCATATTACTGTTAAGCATAAGTACTTTCATGGTACTATTGAATTTTAAACGACTGTCAAACCAGGTTTGGGCAAAAATTATATCTATTGTGTATTCCTAAAATATAAGAAGAAGAGTAACAACATATTAGTAAAGCTACTATTTTAGTTGTTTTTCTCGAAAGTTTGAATTTTTATATCGTAAAGTTTCTGCAAGGAGCAGTTAAACTCAGTCTTTTTGGAGGAAAAAAATGCCATTATTTTAAACTTTTTTTTTTGAGACGTAGTCTCGCTCTTTCGCCCAGGCTGGAGTGCAGTGGCGCGATCTCGGCTCACTGCAAGCTCCGCCTCCCGGGTTCACGCCATTCTCCTGCCTCAGCCTCTCCGAGTAGCTGGGACTACAGGCGCCCGCCACCACGCCCGGCTAATTTTTTGTATTTTTAGTAGAGACGGGGTTTCACCGTGTTAGCCAGGATGCTCTCAATCTCCTGACCTCGTGATCCCCCGGCTCAGCCTCCCAAAGTGCTGGGATTACAGGGGTGAGCCAGCGCACACGGCCTAAACTTTCTTTTTGTTTGCATGAGTCATGTAAAATAAAATCCAAGATTTCCAGTAGTTATTGTTGCCCAGTGTGGCTTTATTCTTTTTTATTTTTTGTGTGTGAATTTTACTCAAGATTTTGTAGTATGTAGGATGTACTCATTAAACTTAAAAGCAAATTATCTTAATGTTAACAATTACATTAATTTATACATAGAGTTTAAGTCACATAAACAAAAAATCTAGACACAAAATACAACCAAATTTTTTAAGAGCCCTTACATTGTTTTTTGTCTAAAAAGTTAATTCCAATTATTTATATCTACTGTTTTTAAATGTTTTAAATAAACCACAAACTAACTTATTGTGCAATTATAAAATGCCAAACATATGTTAAGAGCTTTGCATGTGTCATGTCACTAAATCCTTATTGCAACTCTGGGAAATATGTACTACTATAATCATTATTTTTCAGTAACATGTATTAATAGAAATATAAAATAATTCTTATCACATCACACAACTAATAAGCAGTTGATATGGAAACTGAGCCACTGCAGGCTAAATCCCAAGTCCACATCCATAACAAATGCATATAATGGCGGTTGTAGTGAAGTCTGATGGGTTCCAAGGTTGGAGCAAAGCCTTTGTCCATAGTAACTGTAATTAGGAAATTCCACGATTAACAGAGAACTTTCAGGAGTAGATGATTAGATATTATCTACCTTTGTATCCTGACAAAATGTCTGCCATATTATCGGCATTTAAAATAAATAAAATGAACAAGAACTCAGCAGTAATCAATGCCATGGAGGAAAGGAAATAAATATACATATATATATTATATATATGTACTATATATATGTGTGTGTATATATATGTGTGTGTGTATGTATGTTTGCATGTGTATGTATATACTTTTGATATTTAAAAGAATAAGTAAATTGAAAAATAGGTATTATAGAAGTTACTTCTGGTAGGAGAGATTGATTACTTGCACTTGATATCATATTAGCAATTGGCCAATTTTCTTGAAGGAAAGTATTTAATATAAGAAATGGAAGTACAATTGGGGAAGTGGCCAATAAATGAAAAATGGAAAAAAAATTACAAGTGATTAATAAGTAAACAAACTAGATTCAACTTATTTATAGGGAAGTTGGATCAAATCCTAGGTTCCAGGCAGACTACTTATAATTACAATTTGCTTAACCAGAATATAAAAATAAATTGAGAAGTTATCTCATTTTATCTATTTTTGATGAACAGTGTTACAATTCTGGAAAAGCATATACATAATAATTATTTAAAATCCAATAGGTGCCAGAAACTATGTAATTGAGTATGAGATGTATGTTTTATAAAGGGTTTAAAATATATACACATATAATTCTGAATAATTTATTCATATAATGAAGTAATGTGTAATCATTCAATCATCTACCTATATATTTAACATCTATATTATGTCAGTCATTGTTTTGAATGGAGTTAATATATGAAGTTTTTGTGCACAAAAATGCTTGCTTCATGACCCTCTCTTTACATAATTTTGATTGCCGTGCTAGAGTAACTTAGGGAGATAATTAAAATTTTATTTTTTGCAACTTAATATGGGATGGCACAGATCAAACTGTGCCGTGGAATATGGACTGCAAGTACTTTTGCAACTACGTAAGCCTTACAAATCTGATAGCCACAACCTTGCTTATATACTGTGTTTAAAGCACAGGCTGAGTCATAAGGCAAATCAAATCCCATAACACACAATAATTCATATTTATGCTGAGATGTTTAATCATCTTATTGGGTAATATTAATGGAGTAACACATAAATTGTGCATGCTTTTAGGAGGTCCAAGAGACCCTTATACACAATATCACTGGTGTACCTATTCTTTGAACCTTGTGAAAAATTCTTGGACAACTTCACTGAAGTTATCATTAATCCCCACTCCTCCCGCCTGTATCTCAAGCCAGATGTCTTGTCTTTGGAATCAGTTATAATTTATCCAAGCAGCCTCTTCACCTGGCACAAATGACTAACCATTCAGTCTAACCATGTAACCTACGCTAATGACATGGTGTCTAATTTTAATGGCAAATACAGACAGAAGGCTCATACTCTTCTATGGTAAACTAAATGCCGTGGGAAGAGCATTTAGTCAACTTTATTTGCCAGAATTATGTTGTACTTTTGCATAGGATCAAACAGCAGAAAGTACTTAAGATACCAGTAAGGATTGCGGCTAGGCAAATATTCAACACTGGTTGGTAGAGGGAATGTAATGCTACTTGGCAGTTATACTTAGCTGCAGTATTCCTAATTCACAGGGCATTAAAGGTGGCACTTGAGAACCAATTTGTCTAAGGCTGGGATTTCCAAAGCAGCTGTCAATACTGCTTAGCAGCTGCAGGACCTTCTTTGAAGGCCCTGATTCTGGAAGTGTTAATCACTGTTGGAAGACTTATGATTTCCAAAGGATCAGAAATGGAAAAAGTTTTCTACTCACAGTTGTCCCCTCAATCTAATATTAAGAAGAGAAAGATTCAGAGCATAAGTCTTGATAATCTATCCATCTCAAGCCCTTTGCAGAAGCTAATACTTATAAGCCCTTTTAAATAAATTGCTAATTTTTAATAAATGCCTCACTGAAATAAGACCATTAAAATCTATGCCATGTCACACATAATAAAAAAAATCCAGTTTTGTTTGTCCATTTGTATTAATTTCCAGAAAAGGACCAAACTGCCCTTGTACTTCATGTTCCTGTTCACAGGTTATAATGATCTACACAAGAAATAAGCAAAAGAAAAACATAAAATGGAACTTCTATTTACTCAGAACGACAAATACAATAGCTTCTAAGATAAACATTTTGAGATAAGGAACTGTGCATTTAAAATTTGACATCCAATGTACTTTACAAAATTTACCGTATCTCCTTGCAAGTTAGCTGACGAAACAGCATTAGTGAATAAATATGAAGTGAGCCATTTTGATTCCTAATTTAATAAAATCAAGTAATAATTGATAAGTGTGTAGTGCAGTCTCATTACTACATTGTCAGTTTGCAATTAAGCACTGTATCTCACATTTCAAAATACCAGTTAATTCAATATTATGGTCTTTCTAGTAATGGGAGAAACTTCACAAAAAATTCAAGACCTGCCAAATAAATTAACCTAGGTGCATAATTTCATCATAAAATTTGATTGACCCTGATTTATTCTTCCAATGTTGGCATTAATCTCTTCCAAAACTGTCTAGTCACATGACCAGAAGAGAATGGTGGACCTAATAATTTTTAGCAGTAATGGAGCTGTAGACATGTAGGGAAAAAGTACAAGTACAGCTAATCCATAGGACAAATAAATACATTTAGTGGTAAAATTTTATAGCTCCAGTTTGCTTAATTATTGTAAAAGCACCAGCTTCTGAATTCTAGCAGGAAGAGGTAAATAAAAAATGTAGTGTTATTCTATGTTTGAAATAGAAAAAGAAATAGGGAGCAAAGAGGTTATGCCAATTACTTAAATCATTGAGGTCATCAGCAATACAGGAGAGAGATTCAAAAAGTAGACACATATTCTGGATTCAGCTACTAGCCCTTTGTGCTCTCTTTTTATATCTATGAATGTAGATTGCCAAAGGCGCATAGCATCGTGTGCATTCATCAATTAATTTTTTAGCAAATATTTTTTCAGTATTCTTGTTAGTTTTATAATGTACTTGGTTTACAAAGATGAAAATGGAACCTTCTTGGTATGAACATATACATAATAAAATTAGAAATTAATAAAATGTAGAAGGGGTATAAAGAGAAATAGAAATAGTAGAGATTATTTTTAGTTAAGAGAAATTAAGAAAGAAAGACTTCATGACAGATGTTGCATTTAACCTGAAACCTGTAAGATTTGGAAATATTTCAATTTATGCATCAATTAGTAAATTGTGGAGGGAAGGGAGAGGACAAAGAGGCAGTAAAGGGCAGGGCAGAATGGAAAATAAAGAATGCAAGCCATATATAATGAAAAAGTAGCACATCTTCTGTATGTCAGGGAATGTGCATTCCTCAAATACACAGGGTATCCTACATCTGGAAGAGCTTTTTAGCAACTATTATCTAAAATTACCAATTTCCAATGATTGACCGTGCAGCCCAGAAACAGCTCTGAACACTGCACTGAGAATAATGAACTGAAAATCCTGGTACTTCATGTGTTAATTTTCTGCATCATGCTCAATCAAAATTTCCTACTGGAAATATATAACTATATTTCCAGAATATATATTATATAATATTCTGCATAAAAGTCAAAAGAGTAAAATATCAAACATTATATTCACAGAACAGTTAAACTATATAGAATAGAAGATGAAATAATACAATCTGTAGGGTTTTATAAACCCTATGAATGAACTCCCAGTTCTTAAGAAGTTACAATAAAATAGGACAAGGTCAGCTTCCAGACCTTGGAATATATATAGTACCTGAGTACCTGAATTCTGGGTTGGGAGCAAGCTATTCTTGTGAGCTTGTATTAGTAAAGGTACTCCACAGAAACACAGCCAACGGGATAAATAGTTGGACATATAGGTGCTGACTGATAGGTAGAGGGATAGATAGATGAGAGAGAGAGAGAGGAAAAAGAGAGTTGAATCATGTGGTATTGTAGGGGCTGGAAAGTGCAAAATGTGCAGGGAAGACTGGTAGGTAGGGAGCCAGGGAAGAGTTTATGATTCAGTCTTGAAGCCAAAGGCAGTCTGGAGCCTGAGTCTCTTCCTCCTAGAGGAACCTCAGTCAATCTTTAAAGTGCTCATCTGACTGGTTGAGGCCCAACTACATTATAGAGGGTAAATTGCTTACTCAAAAACTACTGATTTAAATGTAAATCACATCTAAATAATACCTTCACAGCAACATCTGGACTGGAATTTAGCCAAATACAGTCATGCACTGCATAATGACATTTTCAGTCAATGATGGACCACATGTACAACGTTGGTACCATAAAATTACAATGCAGCTGAAAAATTCCCATCACCTAGTGATGTTGTGGCCATCCTGACGTCCTAGCACAACAGATTACTTACATCTTTCTGGTGATGCTGATATAAACAAACCTATTGTGCTGCCAGTTGTTTAAAAGTATAATACACACAATTATGCACAGTACATAGTATTTGGTAATGGTAATAAATAACTAACTTAATACTGGTTTACATATTTACCATACAATAATTTCTATCATTATTTCAGATTATACTGTTTCTATACACACACACACACACACGCACACACAACAAATATATCTGTTAACTGTATTATATATATACATAACACATATATATGTTAACTGTAAAATGACAGAAAGTATAGCATAATAAATACACAAACCAAAATACACACACATATTATATGTTATAATATAATATATAAATATATTATAATGTAATGTATATGATGTATTTATATATTTGTATACAATATGTATATGTACCATTATATATGTTAACTGTAAAACATCCTCAGACAAGTCCTTCAGTAGGTATTCTAGACGACGTATTGTTATCAGATCAGATGACAGCTTTATGCATGTTATTGCCCCTGAAGATCTTCTAGTGGGACAAGATGTGGAGGTGGAGGACAGTAATGATGATGATTCTGACCATGTAGACTAATGTGTAGGTCTTTTAGTTTCTAACAAAATGTTGAAAAAGCTAAAAAAAAAAAAATAGAAAAAAGCAAAAGCTTACAAAATAATGACACAAAGAAAATACTTTGTAGAGTTGTAAAATGTTTTTAAGCTGTTATGAAAATGTCAAATTTATAATAAATTTATAAAATAAAAAAATTCACTAAGCTGATAATTTGTTATTGAAGAAAGAAATTAAAAAAATTAATTTAGAGTATTCTAAGTGCACAGTGTTTATAAGGTCTAAAGTAGTGCACAGTAATGTCCAGGCCTTCACATTCACTCACCACTCACTCACGGACTCACCCAGAGCAACTTCCCTGTCTGCAAGCCTTCAGTAATAAGCCCCTTATGCACGTGTACCATTTTTATTTTTTATACCATATTTTTACTGTATTTTTCTATGTTAGGTATGTTTAAATATGCAAATACTTATTGTGTTACAATTACCTACGACATTCAGTTTAATAATATTCTTTACAGGTTTGTATCCTAGAAGCATTAGGCTATATGATATAGCCTCAGTATGTAGTAGACTATACCATGTAGGTTTGTGTAAGTACATTCTGTGATGTTTTCACAAGGGTGAAATTGACTAAAGATGCATTTCTTATAATGTGTCTCTGTCATTAAGTGATACATAACTGTATTTGGGTACCATAGCCTGGCTAAGTTGACATGTAAAATTAACCATTACAGAGCTATTAACAGTAGGAATAGACACCCATGGATTCAGAATGCTTTTACAAAAATTATCCATGTGTTTATCTTCCAGACAAGGGACAATTTATACTGTGGCAAGGAGGAACATATTCCTCCATCTCATGTTCTCTATGAAAATCTGTATTCTTGTAATTTTGTCCCATCTCTTGGTCTCTCTGAAGTTCGCTTCGTATTTCTCAATTGAGTGGATGTAATATATTAAAAATCCATTACCTATTGTCTCTGTTTATTTCTCTGCAATTTGAACTTGATCTGAATGACCACGAAATCTGAAAAGAAGTGATCTACACTGAAAACATAAGAGTATTGAGTGACATTTCAAAAAATAAGGACAGAAAAACCATTGTGATGCTAGCTTCGCATGTGCAATGAATTTTTTAATTAAGTGAGATATAATATAAGTGTGTTTACCTGGTTTTTAAACCTATTTTAAACTTACTTTGCCTCTGCTGAGATTCAATACTGATTTAAAACAGAGCAGTTCTTAGTAAAAATACTAATATTTGACAGGTCTTAGATATATTTATGATAATATAATTTTTATTTAAAATCTAGTAACCTTGCAAAAGAGTAAAGTATTTCATGAAGTTAGTTTATGTCAAGAGTTGTCATATGCCATAAAATAATTTTAAAAATAATTATCCAAAAACATGTAAATAACTGAGACTACTATTTTTGGTAAATTAGAAATGTTTTCATAAACCTTTATTAAATTTAAATAAAATATATATTTGATAGCCTTTCACTTAAGCAGAGAAAGCGAATGTAATTCCCTTCACAATATTTTCATTTGCTTTCCAGATTCCATCAAATTGTTTTTGCCCAGTGACTATTCTATATTGCCAAGCTTTATCTTCTCATTTTTTTTCCTGCTTTTCCCTCATTTTAATTGAGATACAAGGAAGACTTTCCAAGATCATACAACGTGTAAGAGACTCGGATCATGTACTCCACAATTTTAACCTCTTTACCATAACTCAGGTCATCCATATGAAGCAAAAATTTTTAAACCAGAGAAATGAAATTTATATTTTGACAATGAGTAGTTTTGGTCACTTATTTCATCCTTACCTTTCTTTCATCTTGTTTTTTACTTCCATGGCATTTGTATCTATGTTATCACTGTGGGGTATTTAGATGAATAAATGATTGAATAAGTCTAACCTGCATGGAGCACGCTTCCTAAGCATGAAACATAGTATGATAACAAATATACAAAAGATCCCCCTTATTCATGGGGATACATTCCAAGATCCCCATTGAATGCCTGAAACCTTGAATAGTTGGGAACCCTATATATACCATGTTTTTCCTGTACATAAGTACCTATGATAATGTTCAAGTGATAAATTATGCACAGTAAGAGACTGACAACAATGAATTACATAATATAATTTTAATAACAAAATACTATCCTGAAAGTTCCATGAATGTGATCTCTACCTTCTTCTCAAAATCTTATTGTACTGTGCTCACCTATTTTCAGATCATTGTTGACCATGGGTAACTGAAACCACAGAAAGCAAAACCACAGATAAGGAGGGACTATTGTATAAACACACTCAAACTATACGCCCCCGTCACAGTTTATTACCAATTAATGGCTTGATAAGAAGTCCTCTGTGATAAGTGATTGATATTCAGATGAAGGTTCTGCTTCCTAGAAAAGCTTCATCCGCCAATAGGCAAACTTGCTTTCTATCCACATGTGCAACATTTGTTACAGATTGGTTCAATGCTAAATAGCTAGATTAATTGCTGTATGATCTGAATGGGAAAAGTGTTTCTAAATCTGTGACTGCCCTGTGCTAAAAATATTTTCTTGATGTCTGAATTAGTCTGTCTATCTGAGCAAGAGAGAACACTATATTTGGAAATGATATATTTAGAAATAGTCCACATGACTCGTGTTTTAAATTATTTATATCATTACCAGTTTATAAAATGCTTACTGTTGTCCACAGTCCAGCTGCAGAAAATGAAGAACTTTCCAACATTGTATCCTGCTAGTGGGGCATTATTTGCACTGCTGTCAGAAGCACTTGCTGCTTCTGTTTACCTCAGGAGTTTGAATCCTATTGTGCATGTCACAAAGCTAGCTACCCATACCAGGAAATCCAAGGCTTATCATACAGTTTTAACAACTTCAGTTATGGTAATTTGTTACAATTTTTATTATAACAAAATGCCAAAAGTCAAGACATTTAAATAAGTTTTCTCTACTTCACATTTTAATTAAACTGAAGAGCAGCTGGTGTTAGTTCAAATTCATTGCCAATCTAAGACAAACCTTTACTACATAATTTTAAGCCTTTGCTAGATATAAAAATAACACATTGAATAAGAGATAAGGTATTGTATTTTAATTACATACATAATTTTAAATACTTTCCAGATAATCAATAGAACAAATACTGAATATATCCAAAGTATGCATTATAGTAAGAGTAATATGTAGTACAAAGAACACTGATTGGATGGAATGGGAAAATTTTGTCATAATTCTGATTCTGAGACTTACTAGAGTGCTGACCAAGTTGTTTATACACTCTTATTGGTGAAATGTGGGCACAAGGCAAGATCATAATTATTATCTTTCCCAGCTCTAAGACTCTATGATCATGAAAACATTATAAAATATTAGAAATTAATATATATTTTTTAAAAAGTCCTACCTATAAGGAGGAATAAAGCCTAAGGTAAACATGGTTTCTTTCAATGACTCTTCCTCATACAAATACTTTCAGTCTATAAGTACCATTGTTTACTTTCCTTTAATCCTACCTAATCCCTACTAAATTTATAGGTGAAAATGGCCTAGACTAGTAATCTCCAAACCTGGTTGATTAGAATTCTCTGATAAGCACTTTCAAAATTCTTTTTGTTAATTTTTAATTTTTTTACTTTTAACATCTTATTTTAAAATTTTACTTAAAATTTTATTTTAAAAAATTAGAGGCAAGAGCTCACTGAATTGCCCAGGCTGGTTTTGAACTTCTGAGCTCAGGTGATCCTCCCGCCTCGGCCTCTTGACGTCCTAGGAATACAGGCGTGAGCCACTGTGCCCAGCCAGAATTTTCAAAATTCTAATCCTAGGACTTCATCTGAGATTACTCTATCAGAATCTCCTGGCCTGAGAACTTGGTTTTTTATTTTTCACAAAATTGTCTTTTTCCTATCATTTGGGGTTATGAAGGTTTGAAAAACTATGGCTTTGTATTCCATTTCTTTATCAGAGTGTTTATATCTACAAAAAAAAAAAATCAAATAAAAGAAGAAAGAAAGAAAGGTCCTTGCTATATAAAGTAAATTATATCTAATTGCAGAATTCTAGGACATTTAAGTGCATTTTGGAGTTTATATAATATATTTTGCAGCAACACGGATGGAACTGGAGGCCACTGAGTGAAACAACTCAGATAAAGAAAGATAAATACAAATATTTCCATTTATAAGTGGGAACGTTAAACTGTGTACACATGGATGTACAGTGTGGAATGAGAGATAATGGAGATTCAGGAGGGTGGAGTGGCAGAGTGGTGAGGAAGATAATAAATTCCTTAACAGGTAAATGTACATTATTGTGATGATGGCTACCCTAAAAGCCTGACTTCATCACTGCACAACCTATCCATGTGACAAAATTATGCTTGTACCCCATACATTTATATAAATTAAAAAATCTACAGATGAGAAAATTTGTCTAGGACTCTTCAATCTGAATCATGGAGGCTACCATTTTTCTAAGCAGTAGCTCTTTATACTAAAATCTATATGAAAATATGTGTGTTTGTGAGTGCATGCATACGTACATTTAAGGGAATTTTGGTTTTTAACATTCAACTAATTTATGTAGCTCTACACAATTTTAGAATGTAATCTCCTGACATGACAAAATATGAACTAACTAAATTTGTCTTAGGTCATGTTTATATATATATATTATATATATATATATATATATATGCTAAATTACTTTTTCTTAGATATGTATGATTGGGTGTGTGTTTATATTATTAGCGAAGTCACTCTTTTCCAATAAATAAATGTGTAAATAAAGCTGTAAAAAATTAGGAATCACAGGAGTATGTTTGAATCAGCTATAACATCTGAGATTTGGAATAGTGACTTGGAGCAGCTGGTTAAAGCAAGGCCAAAAACCAAGTTTTAAGTACATTTATGATAGTCATGAGCTGAAGCAAACTAGACATTCATTCTGTCAGAACATTGCCCACAAACCTGCCCTGAGGCCAGAATTACCAAGCAGTATATTCTACAACATTCTATGATTACTAACCCATAAAAAAACTAAAAAAACTGTAATCAATTCAAGACTGTCTGCCTTGAGGTATCTATCTTGAAGTTTCAAAAAATTCAAAAAATTTTTGAATTTGTCTTCTAAACATTCAAAATATTCACTTTCAATATTTGACCAAAATCTATAAGAGGTCTAGGGTGCGTATACACATAGCCTGAAGAAATAATAATGGTGGCTAAAATATTTAATAATAATATTACTCTTAATTACAGCAAATTGGAAATATTCCACATGTAAAATAATTCATTACTAAATAATATGCAACATTTAAAGGATTTTTTAAAAGTAATGACATAGTATATCATTACTTTTTAAAAATCCGTTAAATGTTGCATATTATTTACAAGGAGAACACATGGACACAGGAAGGGGAACATCACACACTGGGGACAGTTGTAGGGTCGGGGGAGGGGGAAGGGATAGCATTAGGAGATATACCTAATGCTAAATGACGAGTTAATGGGTGCAGCACACCAACATGGCACATGTATACATATGTAACAAACCTGCACGTTGTGCACATGTACCCTAAAACTTAAAGTATAATAATAATAATAAAATATTTTTAAAAAGTAATGACATAGTATAACACAGAAAAACATACTATAAAATAGTGAGGTTAATAAAGCATTGGATAAAAATATGTACATAAAGTTATGATCGTAACAATGGTGACCACTAGATATAATATTTCAGGATATTTTAAATTTTTTCTTTTATCTAAATTAAATTTCTAATTTTCCTAGATTGAGTATGTATTTCCTTTATAATAAAAAACTATTTTATGAAGAACATTTTCAGAAGAAAATAGCGTTAGGATCACCATTTACAATTTAAAATAGGTATAGCTTCATACACAGCATTTTTCTTGCCTTTTCCCTTCTATCTCAGTCTAATTTGCATTTTTAGTTATCTCCTCTGCTAGGTTTTATGTCTTCTGAAGAAAGAATGACATATCTTTTCTGATATCTTTTTTAACAATGAACCAATTGTCACTACAATAAATGGTAAATAAATATATAACAGACAAATAAAAAAATGAAATATATATATATAACGTGTATTTGAATTAAGAAATAAAATTATTTTGATAATTTTTAGAGATTCTAAGGTTAATCTAATTTCCTAATACTAGGAACTTTCACTTCATATTTATAGAGCCAATGAACACACTGGATAAAACAAACAGAGATGAAAATGACTTTTATTCATTTCTAATATTTAATTTTTTCTCTACAAATGTTGAATCAAAAGTAACTAATTTTTTAATTATTTTAAAATAATATCTGTTAAAAGTATATTTTATGTTATGTAGTGACAAAAAGTTAATATAATATGCAGAAGAAAAGAAATTAAAACTATAGTTTCAAGCTTTAAAATACTGCAAACACTAAGAAAATAAACTTATAATAGATTTTAAAAATACAAATGTGTTTCCTAAAGTACTGCAATTAATCACATCTAAGAAGACTAATACCTTTTTCTTCCCCACCATTAGCATACGCAGGTCAGTTATCTAAATAGCAAACAAAATCTTATTTCCAAGCATTTGCCATTTCAAAATTCTTCAAGCTAATGTGCTTGGCAAGAATTGACTCCTTCCAGTTAATATAGTAAAATGAATAAAAAGGGTTTCTTTGATATGTAGAAACTATAGCTAAAGGTTTTATCTCCTAAAACTAGAAGCCCAGAGACATAAAAGGGAGAGAGGGACAGAGTAAGGGAGGGTGGGAGGGAGGAAAAGAGAGGGTGAGAAAGAGATCAGCCTATAGAATGCTAGAACCAATTGCATGAACCACCCTAGAAACATGTGTTTCTTGCAATGGAATAAATTATATGGAAAGAATATCTCTATGAGCACCAGTTTTCTCCATATGTTTACAATGCTTAAATACAAGTTATATGTCTTGAGAGTTTATTATCAAAATGAGTTTGAAAAGTTAAAGAGGCTTACTTAAAAGTCAGTTCTCACCATTTTGAACTTCCTATTAAATCTATTTGACCATAGATTTTGGTCAAATATTGAAAGTGAATATTTTGAATTTTTAGAAAACAAATTCAAAAATTTTTTGAATTTTTTGACACTTCAAGATAGATACCTCAAGGTAGACAGTCTTGAATTGGTTACAATTTTTTCTAGTTTTTTATGGATTAGTAATCATAGCCTATCCACATTAAGGTTGGATACTTGGCCATTTCACTTCAATGAAGGAAAAACAATTGTTATTGAGAAATATCCCTTATTTATATTCTATAATAAATAATGTTTGTGACTTCTGTAGCTCCACATACATTTTTGTTTAAAAAGTTTTTTTTTTTTTCCTTTTGTAGAGAGCAATTAGATTTTCGTTTTCTGTTTAAAAAGATTCTGAAAATGGGCATTCCTGTTACATCTTTCTGCACAGGCCAGAATGAAAGCATTCTGTCATTTGCTAAGTTTGCCTGATCCTCTTTGCCTACTGCTCACCCCCTTGTAGTCCTCTCCAGCAGGTAGTTATTCTGAAGTATAGCCCAGGTAACTTCCCAGCTCCTTTTTAAATTGTCGTCTTCATAGCTGGTGCCCTTGTTCCTCAGCCCTGTCTCCATTACTAAGATAAATCAGAATTTCTAGCAGGAAGATTCTATCCAGTTTCAATTCCCAGCAGGAAGATTCTATCTAGTTTCAATTTCCAGCAGGAAGAGTCTACCCAGTTTCAGAAGTATATTCTAGGGCTGTGTGACATATCACTCTTGCAATTAGAAAATATTTAAATTAAGTTCTGCAGATGCAAACTGGGATCTAAGTAGTTTTTATTAGTTGTTCCTTGTCCCTTACTTTCAAAGTTTTCATATTAGTCATCTCTTAATATTGGATTATATAAGGGTATACCAGTTCCTACAATTAAATTCATGTCCAAATTATATCTGGAATTTTTAGTTGTAGCTACTTTTGTACTTACTAATCTTATGCTGTAGCCTCCTGTTAGATACCCATAATATCATCTTGAATTTCCAGGAGTTCTTATCAATTTTGACTTGGCTTTAAAGACTTACTATGGCCCTTGAGTGTTGTACTTGCTAGTCAGAGGGTACCCAACATTGTGAGATATTTACTTAGAAGAGTAAAGATACATAATCTCCCCCAAATCTGAAAAGTTAGGAGGTTATAACTATATTGTCTAATAATCTCCAGTAACATGTTCTTGACTTCAATTCTGATTGCATATTTTTGTTCTGCTTATATCGAAGATAGTTTTAATCAAACCATATATAAAATTGAACAGCTTCTTTCCAAGTTACTCTATTTTTCCCAGTCTTCATTAATGCATCTGTTACTCATTTTGACTGTAAAAAGAAAAGCATATTGCATTGTAGAATAATGTCATTTTAGGCATTATTCAGAAATCTATGGAAATGCTATTTTATGTATCTAAGTTTAAAAAGAAACACCCATTATGCAGCAAAACAAATTTTGGCTAACTTATAAAAAACAAACTAATATATTAATTTTGTTTCTTACTGGTCACTTAAATTATATGAGTACTTAAGGGTGTGGCGACCTCTTGCTTAAATATGCTCAAATCTGCTTCCTTGATTACACTCACATTCAAAGCAATTTTGCTCATTTTATGAAAAGTGAATTCTAGTTTCCCTGTATTGTTTAGTTAAAATAGTCTTCTACATAACCTATTTCTTATTCATCCCTAGTATTACAATGCTTTTCTTTTTAATAAACATTATCAAGTGTTCCATGGGGTTCTTTAATTTGTTTATTTTCACCTGTTTTAGTATCACTAGTTTCAATAGCAATTTTATTTAATTAGGTTTTTTTAAATGATCACAGTTGAAGGTTACAGGTGTGTAATTTGCTCCACTAGGGAAACTAAATCTTTAATACCATTGATCTTTTATATAGGAAGTTCATTGTAAAAGTCTGTGATGGCCATTCTCGTCAAAGTGTTTCTAGAATACCAATACATCCTTGAATCTTGTTTCTCTTTACTTTAATGACCATATTTCTATTTAATGTATTCATGCAAATTGAAAACATAAACCCCAAACAAAAAATATATATCTCATGAAAATGCAAACATTCCCATATGCCCAAACAGGCTTATTTTCTCTAGGCATTGGTTACTTAGAAACTAAACATTACAATATTCCACCAAAGAAAAAAAATAACATTTTAGCAATGTACTACTTTATGAAATCTGATATTTGCAGATATTATTATATATATTTGCAGATATAATATATTACACGTGTATATTAAAAGTTTTCTGTTTGCAAAAATCAACTGATTGTATAGTAGTTTGGGTAGAACTAATACTAAAAAGATTTGTTGAAACTTTCTCTTCCCTTGGTTTCCACGTCATTGTTTTGTCACTTTCTTGCCAACCTTGATGTTTCATTTATTATCTCAGCTTCATCTTTCAGGTCCTTAAATACACGTGTTCCCTAAGGTCTGCTATTCATTTCTTTGTTCTTCTCTCTTCACTTTAAGGCTGTTTTCCCCCATCTCACAGAGGTTTAGCAAATTCCTGACAAAGATTTGGCCCCAGCCTCGACTTTTCCCTGAATGTTAGCCCCTAATTTAAGACTAACTTCTAGGTCAGTCTATTGGAACATTCCTTCTTCCTCTCAAATTCAATTTATCCACAGCCAGTTCATATTTTCTTGCACTAATGTGACAAAGATGTCACTTATGGCATGGCTAAAATGCTGTCACTACAATAATCAGTGCAGACAGCTGTAAAAGTTAATGAGAGTCATGGAAAGATTACATCGAGTAAGAGAAAAACTGAGTGTGACTGTCACACCAAAGCAGTAAGCAGACATAGGCAACTGTTAGGCATATTATAAAGGTTCACCAGCTATAAAGTGGTAAAGCCTGTAACAAAGGGATGACTTGACTGTTATAATACTGAATAAATAAAATGAAGAAGAAAATCAGCAAAATATTTGAGAATTATCTTTGGATGTCTTATGGGCTGAACTGTGTTACCCCCTAAATTCATATGTTGAAGACTTAATCCTAAGAACTTTAGAATGTGACTATATTTAAAGGCAGAGCCTTTAAAGTCAAAGTGCGGCTTCTAGGGTGGGCCCTAACACAATATGACTTGTGATAAGAAGAGCAAAGTTGGATACAGAAAGAGACACCAGGGATGCACAGGCACAGAGAAAAGACCATGTGAGGACACGGTGAGAAAGCAGCTGTCTGCAAGCCAATGACATAGATCTACAAAGAAACCAAACCAGCCAAGGCTTTGATCTTGGACTTCTGGCCTCTATAACTTCAAGAAATAGATTGTTGTTGTTTAAACCACCAGTCTGTGCTACTTCGTTGTGGCAACCCTAGCGAACTAATACCAAAGGCAAAAGCGAAGGAGAGGAGTAGAAGACCTTATTGAATGCATTCCATGGCACCCAGTAGTTTGAACTCACAGAAATGGGATTATTAGCATTTGGAACTGAACATTATGAAGTCTTTTTTTAAATAATGCCGGTTGCTTATTTTGGCATTGTTAATTTTGTTCTTCATTAGTAATAAAACACTATTTATTCTATGTATAAAACATAAAAAATGAATATCACACTTTCTTAGTTTTTATTCTAAATGGTCCTGTCTTGATATTTTCTCAAATTATCTCTCCCTCCCTTATTTCTCTTCTTCTCTCCTCTACCTTCTCTACCCCCATACTCTTATCTCATCTTCTTCTAAGCCATGTTTCTCAAAATAGTAGTTTATAAAATTAAATCTACATTCCCACTCACTCCCTAGCACCCAGAAAACAGCACATGACTACATGACTATCCCTGCAGGAACCATATTTATTCTCAGGGATCCATGGCAAAAAGTTTGGGCATGAGATCAGTTTTGAAGATGAAGGAGGGATGTGCAATCCAGCTGTTATCCCTTTCCTGCCTTCACCATTCCAACTGAATTTCTCCTAACAAAGATACTCAACACCACATACTTACCAATGCCAGTTATCGCTATCAAATCCATTTTATTGTATTCTCATGTGCATTTGTAATTCATTATCATTCCCTCCTTCTTTATCCTCTTTACTGTCTCAGATTTTATATCATCTTCTCTCGGTTTTGCTCCTACCCTTCTGACTTTTCTGAATATGTCCCCTTTCTGTGCTTCTCTTTCTTGCAACTATATTTTATATACATTCATCTCATTACACCATCTGGTCCTCAGATCTGTGATCTTCTTAATCTGAATATTCTCTTAGATCATCTCACACATTCTTAAGTCTTAAGCTTTATTATATACTGCTTGTCTCCTTTCTCTTTCTCATCTACATCTATATTTTGTCCTAACATCTTCCCTGGTGGCAGATCTATAAGGCGAAATGCTGCTGGACAGTTCCTCCTGAATGCACCATGAGCATTTGGGGTACATAGGCCTGCACTGTATTCCTACATCTGATAATGACTCTACAATCTTCAAAATCTCTTCATTTTGATACCTTCGAGTCAGGTTATACATAATTAATAAGTCACCAAATTCTCAAAAAATTATCTATTTTGAAAAAAATATATTATTGTCATCTCCACCTTGATTGCCACTGCAGTAGGTAAGCCCTTGAAGATCTATTGTCCAGACTAATACAATAACATGTAACGGGTCTCTGTAACCCTAACTTGGACTCTCACCTCCATCTTCTATACTGCTGTAAGAGAGATGTATTAAAAAATGTACATCTGCATTTGACACTCCCCTGGTAAAATGTTTCCTGTCATTTATCTTCTCCCAAGGGATACAATTTATACATAATACAATTTACAAGCTTCCTATTACGATGGCTTACGAGACCGTCCTTGATAAGACCCTTAAATATCCCTTTTGCCTCAATTCCTTACTTTACACTTTATATTCCAGTAACATCAAATTGCTGGAAGTGCCCCTGATCTTATCAGGCTGTTTCATTCCTCTGTGACTTTGTGCATGCTGCTTTCTCTGCCAGTAAGTCCTTTTTTTTCTCTGATTGAATACTTTCCACTCAGGCTTTCTGATGCTTTTCTTTCCACATTTCTTCAGGGACCTCTTCTTGGTGGATCAGATGATAATTTGTTATGCCATTGCATAGTTCTACCAAACACAGCACATTGGAATAACAAGATACAGATTCTTAGATACAGGTATAGTTTAGCTCCAGTTGCCAATACCTGGCACAAAGTAAATGTACATGTTGATCTGAATTCATTCAGAATTAACTATAAAAAATTACTCACATGCGAATTCTGTTTTGGAGGTATACACTTCAGAGATCTCTGTGGCAGATATTATTTTTAATATTTCTTACTCACCATATTAATTGGATCAACTGGTCCAATGCTGTTTACATAAACATCAGTTTCAATTACTGTGGGCCTCACTGCAAAATATCAACAAAAAGAAAGGTCAAAGATACGATTAGACATTGTTTTAAATAAGTCTTAGTTTTAAAGAAATCTTAATAACTACTTATATCTTACCATTTCAATCATAAAACATCTTTTATTATGAAATGCAGAAATGTAGCCATTATAAAAACAATCTTTTCGGTTTGCAAATCAGTCACAGATAATTATATAGAGATAAAGCACATGAGATAATGCAGAAAAACGACCTTGTAGACTGAAACTTTGTTATTGTGGCATGTTTTTCGTCATACATGCTCAGTTAACCTTTTCAAACTTCATCTGTTTTTCCTGTATGACCGAGTACTTATCACTCTAATTGCAATGCTGTGATTGACCAGGCAAGATGTACTTATTCTTTTAATACACACACAAGTCTGCCAGGCTGAATATCCATTCAGTCTCAGTTTCCTGGTCTTGGCATTTTTCAATCTGACAGAGCCCTCAAGCTACCAAACTTCAGTGAAAAACTTGAAGCATTTTGTAAAACAATGTCTATAAAATTTTAGAATAATATTTTACCCCTTGAAATTAAAAATACACTTAAGAAACATACAACACTTACACAGTTTGTTTTTCCTCAAGCAAAAATATTATTATATGGCATACATATTTAATAACACAGATTAAATTTTAGTACACAAAACTATGTCTCTAGACCTACACAATACTTGAAAATGCAATTCCATTTGTTAGCCATCAATTAGATATCTTAAATAAAAGTGGGTCATATGATTTATAGGTTTTACAATTTAACATAAGCTGATGACTTCTGAGATGAGTTGCTTTAACTGTTTCTCATTTGTTTCTGACTAGCTAAGAATTGTAGCCAATAAATGTAAAATTAAGCCAATTATAGTTAGATTTACAGAATGATTTTCATGAAAATCAATTAACAACAAGACAATAGATTTACTAGTTCCATTTGTAAGTATATTTATTACCATTATAAGTAATTATAACTGGTATAAACAATGTACCATTCTTATATAATAAGAGATTTTTTTCAGTTAAACTGATAAATCAGCAAACAGCAAGTGCCTACTTTTATTTCACATATTCAAAGCTGAACATTGTCTACATTGAGAGGGTAATTGTTCCTGGGACAATTTTCTTTAGAAGATAAATGTTTTCTACGTTTACAATGTCAGAGGTTACAGATATAAGTTAGCTGTCTTGGTTTCCTGACATCAACATTTCTTAGCCAATTATAAGATAAACATATACATTAGAAAAATAACTCTGGCATTTTGCATGAGTTACATAGAAGCAGAGACACTGAAGGGTTTTATGATGAGCATAGAGCAATTGCACCCAGGATGAGACAAAAGAACAATCATATAGTCCAATATTGCTACTAATATAGAAGATACTTAGTTAATAATTGTTAAATATGTATGTGAAAGCTATGACGAATCTTTTTGAGTTATTCTGTTCACCATTTTGTAAACTTGAGTGCTATTTGATCTGATCTTTGAATCTGCAGCACCAACCCAAAAAGACGAATAAACCCGAAAGTAGACTAAAATATTTCATATTAATTTTAAAACCAAGGTTGGTGACATGCTTTAAAATATAATTAAGAAAAAAAACCCAGAAATCTGTAATTGCTTCTTAATAATGACTCATTGTTGCTTTGATTCATACTATGAACAATACTTATGAGTAATATTACTTAAAATATAGGCTTTTTGGAAATTGACTAAGTACTCTTTCTTAGCACTATGATTTTCTCAATCCAAAGTTTATTCAGTTGCACGATATGAGTGATGTTCAAAAACTAAAACATTGTATTTTAATTTAAAACTAGAAAAATAAAACTAACAGAGAATTGTCATTCCAGACTCTAAATAACATCTTGAAATTAAGCACAGACTATGTTTAATTCATCAATACACATGGAGATCAAAGATCTCTTTTTTGCAATAGCGTAACGATGCATGAGAAAACCATGTACTGCCATGGCAAATCACATATGTATATATAAATGTGAAGGCAGGTAAGAGATGACACTGGATTATTTTTGCAAGGTTTCTTTCTGTGCTGTTATTCTAAGTACTTGCTTTAAGTTGCTCAACAGGATATAAGTAGATATTCTCCCAGTGGGAGTCAGTATATAGAAAGAATAGAGGTTCAGGGCAACTTAAAGAACATCCAGAAAATAGAAATAGGAAGAAAAATTTAAAATTTTAAAAAGAAAAAGCTTTGTGATCAATAAAGTTTCCACATTCAGATTCCAAGTAGCAAAGGCAATAGTTAGGAGAGCCAATTGTAGAGGTGGGTAATTGGTATATCAGTGAGAAAATATAAACTACAATAGATTTTAAAAATATTTTCTTTATAATTGATTTTAACCATGTTTTCTTGGACACACTATTCTAATTTCACTAAGATACCTTTAGCAGATTATGTAGCTTTTTGGCCACTTTTGTATATTAAAATTAATTTAGGTCAATTAAAAACTCTAAGCCTGGAGAGTTTTATACAGTTTTCTTATTGTCACAGAATAGGCCTTAAGAAAGAGAAATAGTCCCACTTATTCAGATATTGCAGTTATCACACATAATTTTTTTCTTTATTTTATGTTATACAAATTTTACTCCCAATTTAAATATTTCATTCAACCAAGTGTATTATTGTTTGTAAATGATACAGGTACAATTCCAAAAAAGCAAGCAACCACCTAGTGTGAACACTCACTCTTAAACAACTGATTGCTTTTGGACTCCCTTCTGGTCCTTGCCCATAGACGGGTTTATTTTTATCAACCTACTCAAATTTCTATGAATAGTTTCTTTTATTGTGAAAGCAAGTTTTTGGTTTTGGTTTTTTTTTTTTTTTAGAAAGCAAAGAAATAAAAGAATGACTACTCCATAGGCAGAGCAGCCTCTATGACGATTTTCTGAAAGTTTATTCAGGGAGTCAACTGTTTTTATCTGCAAATAATTGCTTCTCATAAATGTACCAACCGTTTCATTCAACTGATACATTCATGAGAGATACGAGTGTATCGATTTTTTCTTGTAATATCCCTGTCTGGTTTAGTTATCAGGATTTTTCTGGTTTAGTAAAATGAGTTGAGTATCCTTTCTCTATTTTTTTGAAAGAATTTGTGTAAGACTTATAGTAGTTATTTCTTCTATATGTGGTGAAATTCACTAGTAAAGGAACAAAAATGTAATATTATTTCTGAACTGAATCATCCTTCTGTGAATACGTTATTGAGACCATTGGGAAGTGGGGCCAAGTATTCACTGGTAGTAATATATCAATATTATCTTCCTGGTTTTCATTATTGTATCATGCTTATATAAGGTTGAAATAATATAAGTATATTCTCTGATCACAACAAAGTTAAAATAGAAGTCATTAACAAAAAAGATATCTTTAAAAATCCCTAAATATTTAGAAATTAAATAACACTTAAAAAGTAATCCATGAATCAGGAAAAAATCAGGAGGAGATAAATTTTTCAAAGGTAAATAAAAATGAAAATAATGTTACAGGTTATAAAATTGAGAAAAATAAAATACTGATCTAGTTAACAGAAAGCCTATGGTTATTAAATGGTAGAGCTTAGAAACACGTCCCAAGAAGGAAAACTCCAGGCCCATATCACATACAGACTTTGAAATAATTATGATTAACATGTTCCAGTTTCCCTAGACTATACAGCAGAGGTCTTTGACCCAAAGATAGATGCCAGGCTTGAGTTTAGATACTTCTTCTGAGATCTTAATTAACAAGGAAACGTCAAACACCACTTGACAATCAACCTTCCCAGGTTACATTTAGATATATGTGGATGAAAAGGTATATAGGGATAAGCAGATTGTTAAGGCTGAGCTGTCTAATACTGTAGCCAGTAGAAACATATGGCTGTTTAAATTTAAATAGAAATTAACTGCATTTAAATGAAATAAAAATATTTCTTAACCACACTAATCACATTTCAAGTACCGAAAAGCCACTTGTGGCCAGTGCTTCCAAAATGGTCAATGCAAAACAACATTTCTATCATTTCAGTAAGTTTTAATGAACAATGTTCACCAGTGGTTCTCAATGAGAACACCATGTCTCCTGTAAATTATTTTGAAAATTTCTGGGCAGCTGTCTGTGTTCGTCACAAAAATTGGGATTGTTAGTAATAGTGTTTAGTGGATGAAGTGCTTGAACTTCATAAAACAGTCATATGCAATGAAAAATTGTCCCACATTTAACAAGATTTTGAATATCCTGTCTAGCATTCATATAGGTAAAACAGTATGCTTTATAGTCTGAACCTAGAAGATGAGTTTTTTTACACACAAACACAAAGTATTTTTGTGTTTGCCGGGAATTCCTGAAAAATAAAACACAGGAAGATGGTATTTATTTTGTTCTGAATTTTACAAAATGTTGTACACCATTTTAGACAGCCATATCACCAACTACAATGTTGCTCACAGTACTGGAGTCACTGATAAGACACATTTATATCTCTTGACTTATGCAGGCTTTCCAATATGCAGTCATTCTGTGTATAAATGCAAGCATCTGGAAGCTTCATAATTTCAGTGTAGTTAAACCTGAGCATTCGCATATAGAATGCCAAATATTTCATTATAAATTACTTTTCGCACCTTACAATACAGGCATGGTATAGTGTATATCCCACTATAAAATACACACACACACACACGCACACACCATATATCTATATTTAAATGGCGTGTGTGTGTGTGTGTGTGTGTATTCCCAAGAATGTCTTCTCAGGAAAATTGAAGGCTGGTTTCTCATTCTCTACTTAAATATATGTTTAGGCAGCAGACTTGGCAACCTGCTCTTGCTCCCATACCTGATCAGGGAAAAGGAAAAATAGAAGTGATAGGACTTAAAGAAGAAAAAGCAGAGGAAGATCTGCACACCTACTCTTTAGCACTTTTAGGATATTTTATTTTCTTGTGGGTATAAAGCACGCCAAAAGAAAACAACTTGGTTAGCAGCATCTCACAGGTTTTTTGACCTCAAGAGAGTTGTGCATCAGCAGCACATATCTTCAGACTAGATTGCTGATGAAAGGAGTTAAGGCAGGTGGAAGATACAGAAAAGCATCCAGATTTCCCAAGCCAGGGAATAGAGCCATATAAAATGCCTATGAAAAACAACAAAAATTGGGGGTGGAGCCAAGATGGCCTAATAGGAACAGCTCCGGTCTCCAGCTCCCAGCCCGAGCGACACAGAAGACTGGTGATTTCTGCATTTCTGCTTGAGGTACCGGTTTCATCTCACTAGGGAGTGCCAAACAGTGGGTGCAGGACAGTCGGTGAAGCGCACTGTGCGCGAGCCGAAGCAGGGCGAGGCACTGCCTCACTCGGGAAGC
>NW_026652292.1:44936668-45303690 GCF_009828535.3 Hylobates moloch | reverse complement strand
CAGTTGGTGTTAGCCCAAAAAGAAGTAACAAGTAACAAGACTAAGGTTGCAACTATGCCCAGTTAAAAAGTAGACGATTCTTCTTTATATCCCTCCCATGTCCCCGTCACTAGAAACATAGAAGAGATAAAGAGATGGAATAAAACAACAAGCCACACTACTCCCTTTCTTACCATCCTCCGACCCTCACAGTGTCACCCTAGTGGTGCTTGTCTCACCTGTGTCTCAAGAGAGGATGTCTTTTAATCTGGATATTAAATTTTTATATTAGGCTGAACTATTTAAATAACTGAAACTGTTTGGAAAGTCATAGAATCTACTTGTAAAGTTGTTAAGAAGTAGGAAAATAGGCTAGGCATGGTGGCTTATGCCAGTAATCCCAGCACTTTGGGAGGCTGGGTCAGGCAGATCGCTTGAGCTCAGGAGTTTGAGACCAGCCTGGGCAACATGGTGAAACCCCGTCTCTACAAAAAATACAAACAATACAACAATTAGCTGTGCGGTGTGGCACTCTTGTAGTCCCAATTACTCAGCAGGCTGAGATGGGGGATCAGCTAAGCCCCAGGAGGTTGAAGCTGCAGTCAGCTGTGATCACACCACTGCACTCCAGCCTGGATGACAGCATGAGACCATGCCTCAAAAAAATAAAAACATAGGAAAATAATATTCATCATAAAGCAATAGAAGCTTAACTGGATGAACAAAACCTTTTTATGTTAATTCTCCATTAAGTTCAGAAGACCTCAATAAGTTGGTTATATAAGTTTTCATAGCACCACCAAAGACAAAGGGTACTAAAACATATTTTGGGCAGAAAGCTATACATACAAAAATTACTTCAACAATTAAGTCACCTAAGATGTAGTCAGATGCACAGAAAAAAAATGCTACTATGCATGATACAGTTATCAAGGTATCCAGGACACATTTAACCTAATGTATTAAACACAGTGATGCTATCACAACTGTATATAAAATTTGAGCATTCATAGCTTGATCTGAAATAAATGTACTTAAACTGCAAAACTCATGGAGTAGGGCAACTATCAAAATACCTACACATGGACTAATAAAGACTATGTACAATGGATTCTATTCTACAAATACTTGGTAAATATTAAGAGAACCTAGTTTATATTTTAAGCATTGATTTAGCCATTAGGAATACAGTGATTTATAGTTTTAGGGAACTGTATATAGTTCTCTATATATAGAGAAAGCAGACACAAAATAATAATAGTAAAGTATAAGGAGTAAAACAGAATTACAGACTTCTGATGCTTCCTTTGTGGTTTAATTGATATCAAAATATCCACCCCAATAAAGACAACTATAATTTTTTTTTAAATAAACACATACAGATGGTGAAGAAAGCAGAGCAAATCAGATAGCCAAAATTTCATGTAAAAATTCCCTGAAAATAATGAAAATGAGGTGAGTTCTACATTATTCTTTGGCCACTTTTTCCCCTTGGTATATTTGCTGTTTGACAGCACAGCAATAGTGACTGAACAGAACAGAGCAGCTTAGAGCTTTTAGCTCTTTTATTTGGCTGGAGAGACAAAACTTCGAATTAAGGGCTATCAGGACAGCTAGGACTTCCCTGGAATGTACACACACACACGCGTGCGCACACACACACACCCACACACACACACAGAATTTAATCGGACATTCTACATACGATTTCCCCTCAAGGCATTTGCTGTTTCCTAAATTGTACATACGTGATTTTGACAAACCAAATATAAGCAGCTCCTAAGCATCTAAAACAACAGGAAGAGCGTTGAGCTATTTTAGGGATGTCTGGCTAAAAAAGGAGAGAGGATCCTGGTACAAACCTCAGGCTGTCAGTCCAGACATCTCAAAAGGTTGTGTCTTAGGCAAAATAAAAGTTTTACCAAGGAAATTATGCTAGTTCTGACCAAATGACAGTGATTTTCTTTACTCAACCTGACTATCAAAACAAAATTAAGTCCTCTCCGGAATAAAATAATATCTTGTAGAATCTCCATTATTTTTCACATACCCTACATGCATTCAACACAAAATTAAGACACATTCCATGAAATACAACCACATAACCTTAAACAGAGAGATACAATGGAAAAGAAAATTTTTAAAAGTTACTCAAGTTATCAAGACATTGTAATGACCAAAGATTTTAAAATAACTTCTGTTAATAAATATAAGAAAATAGAAGAAAAGATTGCAAATATTATAGTATACCTGAAATTGATTTAAAAATCGGGTGTAAAGACTACAAGTGAGAAACATTGAACGGGAAATGAGGTCGGTAATAAAGAGCAGATTGAAACACAAATAGAGTAGAGAGAAAATTATAGAAGAGCGTATGAGATGTAATGACATAGCAGAGGTCAAACATACCCACAAGTGGAGTTGTAGAGAAATTGAGACAGAAGAAAAATGTCTGACGAAATACAGGCCGAGAATTTCAAAAGCAGCTGTGTTTCAACCCACAGATTCAAGAAGCTCTGTAAACTCCTCAATATAAATATGAAAACAAAACAAATCTAGGGACACTAAAATAAAATGGTAGAAAAGCAAAGACTAAGAAATGTTAAAACTGTACACAGATAAAATACATTTTATCTTCAAAACAGCAAGATTAATGTTGAAATGTGACTTTCCAACAGAAATAGTAAAAGTCAGGAGAAAATTGAGTGGTATTTATGAAGTTTGGAAAGGAAATAACAGGGTTTCCATATCGATTGGAAATATTCAAAATGAAGGCAACACAAAATAATTTTCATATAAAACGGAAATACTCCATTTTGGGAGACTTGCACCAAAAGAAATACTGCAGACAATATATTTCTAAATGGAAATAGGGTATTTAAGAAAGGAAATAACACCAGAAAGGATAACTTATTGGTATAAGTTAATTGCTTTTAAACACCTTAAAGCAATAATAATCTTGTCTTTTGGTATTTCAGATAAATATAGAATAAAATATATGGACATAATAGCAAAATGACACCGTGGTTTATGGAAAAAGGTTTGAAATTTCTTTGAATTATGATAAAGTTACTGATTTATGATTAAATCTAATAAAGTGCGTATTTTACTGACTAAAATTTATAAATGAATATGTGTACAATGCAATGATAGAAGGATAAAATAAAACCGCAAATATTTAATGAATTCAAAAAAGGAAAGAATAGAGAAAAATATAAGCAATAGAGAACAAATTAAATAGCTTAACAAAACAGGAAACAATAGAAAGGTAGTAGATTTAACAGAAAATATTCAATAATTACCTTAAACATATCTGCATTAACCAATCCATTTAAAAGAAAATAATTGTCAGACTTGATAATTAGGAAACAGGAACAAGATACATATTTCCTAAAAGAAATTACTTAATGAAGAACACAAAAATATTGAAAACTAAAGTATGAAAAAAATATATTAAAAAATCAAACTGGCCAGGAGTGGTGGCTCACGCCTGTAATCCCAGCCCTTTGGAAGGCCGAGGTGGGTGGGTTACCTGAGGTCAGGAGTTCGAGACCAGCCTGACCAACATGGAAAAACTACATCTCTACTAAAAATACACAATTAGCCGGGTGTGGTGGCACATGTCTGTAATCCCAGCTACTCGGGAGGCTGAGACAGGAGAATTGCTTGAACCCAGAAGGAGGAGGTTGCAGTGAGCCAAGATTGCACCATTGCACTCCAGCCTGGGCAACAACAGCAAAACTCTATCTTGAGAAAAAAAAAAGTCAAATCATAACTCAAAGAAAACACATATAGATATATAATATCAATCAAATTAAATGTTGTAGCAAAATGTATTCTACGGACCAGAATGATTGTTTCCTAATGATAAAACTGCTATTCAACAGAAAGTGTAACCATCGCAAAGAAAATTTGGTATATGTATACAATTGAGTACTATTCAGCCACAAAAAGAAAAGTATAAGATTCTGTCATTTGCAACAACATGGATAGAACTGATGACATTATGTTAAGTGAAATAAGCCCAGCACAGAAAAACAAATGTCACATGTTCTCACTCATTTGTAGGTGTTAAAAATCAAAACAATTGAACACATAGAGTTAGAATAGAATGATGGTTACCAGAGGGTAGTGAGGTAGGGGAGTGGGGATGCTTAATGTGTATGAAAATATAGTCAGATAGAATAAATAAGTTCTATTATTTGATAGCATAGCAGGGTGATTACAGTCAATAATAATATATCATACATTTAAAAATAACCAAAAGAGTATAACTGGAATGTTCGTACCAAAAAGAAATGATAAATACTTGAGGTGACTACCCCATTTATCCTGATGTGATTATTACACATTCTGTGTGTATATAAAAATACCTCAGTTACCTCATAAATATATACATCCACTATGTACCCATAAAAATAAAAGTAAAACTTTTTTTTTAAAAAAGGAGACTAAACAATCCAAAATTTGTGTGTACCTAAAACAGTTTCAATATGTATAAAGCAAAATCTTAATGGACTAAAAAATATTTTAAAGGCCAAGTCAATCATTGTAGTCAGAGATTTTTAACACACCTCTCTCAGTAGACGTATAGAATTATACATCTATACATTTGAGCAACAAGAATTATAAATCTGACTTAAGTATGTTTTCAGACCCAGATTAAATTAATGTAGATACCAGTAACAAAAACATACCTAGAACACAGGCTAATTTTTGAAATTAAACAATATTCACTAACTACTGCATGTGACAAAGAAGAAATTACAAAGAAATAAATCATAAAAGTCTAAAGCAGTACATGAGAAAATTTACATAAATTCCCTGTGTCTTCATCTCCCAATATTTCCTTCGAAAATGTATATATAAAAAGAGAAAAGTAGAAGTAAACAAAAATTAAGTTCTCAGTATAACTTAAAGACAAAAAATGCCCACACTTCAAAAAGACTATAGATGTCAAACAAGCAAACAAATAAAACCCCAAATACCAAATCATGGAAAGAAATCTTTCAAACATTGTCTCATCTCTACTCTAAGGCAACAGTTTATGGTGGGCACAGCAGCCTGAAATAGGCTCTGTAGAAGAGAGAACGGAGTCAGTGATGGGTCTAAGGTAGATCTCAAAGTCCACTGAAGAAAGTAAGTGTACCATTAATATGAAAGTATTTAAACATGTATTTGGAGACCAGCACAAGAACTAAGAAGAAAAGGATCTACAAGTGTGTGTGATGTGAAAGAGTGATGTTCAAAATAGGTTGTTTCTGGGCCAAGAAAAATGTCAAAAACAAAAACAGAAGTGAGCTTGGGAAATTGTATAGTGACAAGGAAAAGTTGAGGGAAGTACCTCATGCTTCTACAAGGAAAAGAAGAATCAATGAATTGGAAGTAACAATTTCTCCTCCACCACAAAATAAATACACCCCAACACCACAATCAAATCCAAAGTATCTGAACTTTGCTGTCATGATATTAAAATACATCAATAAGCTAAGACCTTGTAGAACTCCCACAAACCACAAAATTGAAAGGACAAAATAATTATTGCAAAATTAAGATATCAAGATCCAATACAAATCAATGGTGGAAAATTCCCCACACAAAATAATAAGCAGAAGAAACTGTAAGAAAATACTCCCCACAGTTAAGTATACTCAAACAAAAATTTAGGAATAAGAAAAAATCACCTCGAATAAAATAATTCAGAAACTAAGCAAGATAAATACATTTCTCACCCACACACACATACACAAAAAGGAAGAAATAAATAAAAAATTGGTTGAACTTTAAAAAATAGAAGAAAAAGACAAAATTATGATGGTCACCAGTGAATCAATTAAAAACAGTTTAATAATAGGCAGGAAAATAATGAAGAGAACACAAATGAGATGAAGAGAAGTCAGAAAGTCAGAGAAAATATTGTGCAAATACAAGGCAGGCAAAAGTGTTGACTAACATACCTACAGTGGGAATTCATGAAGCAGAAAACCAAAACAACGTAACAGAACAAATATTCAACTTGATGCTCCTAGATAAATACAGAAGTAAATACATTTTCCCAAGGTTGAAAAGAAAACCTGAAATTACATTTTGACAAAAATGTATCAATGTCTAGAAAAACAGTTACCCAAATTGAACAGCTCTGAAACATATACTAGAAAATACTTCAGTTGAAAGCTTTCTTAAAAATTCCTAAAGGCTTTCAGGAGGAAAAAAAAAAGACTAGGTAAATTACAAGGACCGAATAATAGACTGGCATTAGACTTTTCAAAAATTACACATGAAGCAATTTACCAGTGCAGTTAGGCTATCAAAGTGAAAAGTTAGTGAAAGAAAACATAAATTGAGGATTTTCTATGTAGCCACTATGTCCTTCAAGTTTCAAATCAATAGAAAATAATTTTACATATAACAACTTTCTGAAAAATCTGCTCAATAAAGAGATGACTAAAATAACTTTAGCAAAATATACCAATGATGAGAATTTTTTTTTATTATTATTTAACTTTTAGGTTCTGGTTACAAGAGAAGGTTTCTTATGTAGGTGAACTCATTTCACAGGGGTTTTCTTGTAAAGATTATTTTATCACCCAGGTATGAAGCCCATTCCCCAATAGTTATCTCTTTTGCTCCTCTCCTCCTTCCCACCCTCCACCCAGTGTCTGTTATTCCCTTCTTAGTGTTCATGAATTCTCATGATTTAGCTCCCACTTATAAGTGAGAATGGGTGGTATTTGGTTTTGGGTTCTTGTGTTAGTTTCCCAAAGATTATAGCTTCCAGCATATATTGAAAGAGCCTAAAGACTAAAGCAAAGATTGGGAAAATGGTGTTAAACAAATTTACAAATATTACATGTTGTGACAAAGCAGAAAATATATAATTAAAAATAATAAAGCAAAGAAGAAGGGAAAAAGAAAATAGAAAAATATCATTAATTGTATGGACAGTATGTGGGAGTTAAATAATATCAATAACAACTGAGAATCCTGAGTAAAGGGCTAATAAATAAAAGACTAAGGCTATTAAGATAAAAGTACGAAGGTAAAACTAGAACAAAAACATGAAGCCTCCAAAATACTAAAATAAAACAAACATTAATTAAATGCAAGAAATTCACTGCCCATATAGATACATAGCAAATACTACTAATATATGACTCCAGGGTTTAGCACAAAATTCTCTTTTGTTTCTTTTCCCTATCACCGCTCAGTTTCTTAAACACACTTCTCTCTAGCTTTCCGATAGTTTTCTCTACCCAGGAAAAAACCTGTTTCGAAGACTGTGTTTTCACATCACACATACTTGTGGATGTGTAGGGAAAGAAAGAATCCTAGCAAAATAAGAAGAGAAGGCAACCAAAAAAAGTGTCCTTAAAAAAGACATTTAAGCAAACATCATACCTACTAGTGAAATAGGGATTGTTTTTCCCGATATCAGAAACAATTTGAGATTATCCAACATTATACTCTAGTCTTACCCAGTGCAATATGGCATGAAAAAGTACAATTTTGGAAATGAGAATGTAAAATATTCATTATTTATAAAAATGTCATTATTCTGTATCTTATCTTTCAAATATTAGCTCTTTTATGAAGTATTTCTCAGTCTTAGGCGGTTTTATCAAAACTCTGTCAGATATTGTTGTAGCAGTTGGAAAATAATTACATTAATTTTTTTCTTTTTTCTTATTTCAGACTGTGAACTCCTCAAAACATTAGTGACCATTCTAACCAATAATCTTCAAATTCAGCAGATTCTCTGACATACATCAGACACTCAAGGAATAAGAAATAATGATTAAAATAGTACCAGTAATGATATGTTTAATGGTCATCAAAATCCCAGAATGGTAACTCAAACTTACCTCCTATATCTGGACGAAGTTTATTGTCATAGCCTTGAAGCAATGAATTCAGAATTTGTGTGATATCTCCTTCATGAATTTTGGGGGCCAAGACCCAGGTTTTGTTCACTGTTAAATCCTCATCATCTTCATCATCTGCCTTATCAACACTAAATAATTCAAAGAAAAAAATAGATGGTAGAAGGTTCAATCAAATCATGTATAAAAGTATAAAGTATATTACAATTGAGTAAGAAAGTAACAATGGCAGACAAAAAGGTATTACAGTAACATTACATTTAGTAAGACTAATACATTTGTCATACAAAGTGCCCTGATATAATACTCAAAAAATGAGAATTCTGTGCCAGAAATACACAATATTATAATAAATTTTGACCACTCCCACAACTGTCGTTAACATTCATAAAAATTATTCCACCAAAATATGACTGGTGTCCCCTAAATTTGTATAACATAAAATCTGTACACCCATATGTGGTGACCTTAAACCATCACAGCCAAAAATAAAAATTAAAAGGTAAAGAATTACAGGAAAAGATGTAACAATTGGTCTGGTAAAATGTATAAAAAAATGGATGTGTAGAAAAGAAGAATTAAGAAAAATTGAGTAAAGAAATGTTTGAATAAAAAGGAAAACATGTTTGTTGTATATACTGTTGCTCATTTCTTTTAAGTCGGAAGAACCCAGCCATCTTTTTCCAAGAACTTTGTCAAAGATTTTATGATCATCAAATTATCAATAGGTGACTCATCTTGCACATATATTTGGGAGAAGGCATAACTATCACATTTTACTAGAAGTGATATTGGGGAGATCAAATACCTTTCTTCCTTTATTTTATAAATGAGAAAACCAAGGACCACAGAAAAATAGCCAAAATACAAATCTATTTATTAGCAAAACTGAGACTCAAACATTGCCTCTCCAACTATTGCTTTCTGATACACCTGTGTGCTTAAAAGTGAAAAGATTCAGCTGAATTCTGAATTGTGATAGAAACATCCAGTATATAAAGATATTCATCAACAATTCAATCAAAGGTAATAGATTACTCTTCTCTTTATTGCCCATAAGTAACTCCATCTTCATTTGAGTAAGTTCATTCTAGACTTAACAACACACTTATTTAGGAAATCTCTCATGCTCCAGTGAAAAGGGGTCCAAAAAACTAAACACTAACATTGGTAAAATCAAGTAAATCTGTAATTTTCCAGATTATTCACATATATTTCAAAGATGTGTTTCCCTCAAGCAGTAAATACTTAATGCTTTATACAGTATCTATTCAGACCTCTTTTGCTTTGAATCTAAACACCTTAGCAAATGCAGCCCCCACTCCTTTTATCCGTAACCTCTCAAGCTGATTTGAATTGCTAAGAAATACATCAGGCATGCGAATACAAGAGAACACACCAGTCCGAGATGTTTATGTTGGACTACCCTGGCCTTGAGAGAAGTATTATTACTTTTGATTGCCACCTCTTTGGTATTTTTTTAGTGCTTGCCTTCTCATTTTGTGAAAGAAAGTGGAGTGGCCAAATGCTGAATTTTCAGTTCCATTTCCCAAACATCAGCTATAAAAACCTGGGTATCACATCTGCTTTGTTGGCTATCTGTACAATGGTTGGGGGGTTGGGGGACTTAATTGTACCATCAGATTCACATTGCCCTCTATTTTGTTTTTTTGTGAAGATATTTTTGTTAAGATGCTTATGAAGATGGTTGTGAAGTAAAAATCCTTATATTGACATAAAAATTTTTATGAGATTTTAACATCATAAATTAAAATTTTACTTTCAAATAATTTACTATATCATCTTTATAATAATTATATTAATAGTTTTCTTCCATGGATTAATAACAGTGTATTATTAACAATGTTTCTCCTCTTCTTGTGAAATAATTATGCTTCTCACCCCAGTAACTTTTAGCTTGCCTGTAATCTGCAATACTCCTTCCTGCGGGAAGATTATACATCCCTGTCCTGTGGAACTCAGGTCTGACCCTGTGATTGACTTGGACTAATGGTATATAACTGACATGCATCACTACCAAGCAGTGGGTTTAGTGTCAGTGAAGTTTATTACATCTCTCTTGTCCTTCTGCCAGGTGATACTCAGCCATACTCACAGGCTACTCCATTACTTCACTCTCAGAGTGAGGGTGACTTGGACAGAGCCACAGCTGAACTACAATGGACGTGTAATCTGAGTGAGACATAAACATTTAGGGTTGGAAGCCACTGGGATTTGGAAGTAGTTTATTAACACAGCATAACCTAATGTGTCTTGGCAGATAGCCTCGGGATGGTCAATTTTATTTGTAACACTTTGAGAATACAAATTGAGAGATGTTAAGTAACATACGCCTCAGTTCTACTGTTCCAAATCTCACCAGTTTCTCCCATCACCAACACCTTAGTTAAACAATCTTAGCAAAATCTCTGCCAAAACAATTCTGGCCCCCTCAAGGAAATATATCACTAAAGTACATAGAATGTGCTTCTCATGCAACCTCAAGAAAGCTTTCTAGTAGTCAGAGGCCAGCTCTCAGACCCCAAAACCCACGGTCCTTCTACTATTATTATATTCCATTACTTTGCAAATGAAGAAAAACTCTGTGAGAAGCGGATTAACTTGACCAATGTAACACTGCTACTCTGGTAGAACTGGGGCTCTGATACCTGCAGGATGCAATGAGCACACTATAGCATTGTTTTCAATTTGAGATACGTTTATATATGAGTAAAAATGCTTTGAGCCTGTACTTCTAAGGATGAATTACTATAAAGTATACAAAGTTTCACTTATAACCTTATGCAGATTCCTGGAGAACATATTAGTTAACATATTTTTACTTACATCATTACAGTAATTATTTTGCTCTACTTGTGTACGGTATAGAAATTTTGTTGTATAATTTCCTTCAAATAATTTCCTATTATTTTCTCTAAGTAAATAAGTATATATAAGCTGAGGAATTAGAAATAGTGAGTTGTCACATGTTCTCACTTATAAGTTGGAGCTAAATGATGAGAACACATCGACAAATGGAGGGGAACAACACACACTGCAGTGTATCAAAGGGGGGAGGGTGGAAGGAGGGAGAGTTTCAGGAAAAATAACTAATGGGGACTAGGCGTAATACCTGGGTGATGAAATAATCTGTAAAACAAGCCACCATGACGCAAGTTTACTTAACAAACCTTTACATGTACCCCTGAACTTAAAATAAAAGTAAAAAACAATACTGAAGTATTAAGAATCCCTGTTGGTGTGTGCTTCTGGAATGTTTTATTTCCTAATTAGACTTGTTGAGATACTGGCAACAACTGAAATTTTAGGTTTTCATTCACCTCCAAATTTCAGTTTTATAGAATGAAATATCTGGTGGGTATGGCAGGCCGCTGCACAAATAAGCAGGTGATCTTTCCTTGAATAATGATTGCAATCAAATGGAAGATTTTAGAAAAAAAATAAAAGCTTTTTCTGTTTTTTTATGGTGGCAATATTTTGATAATCTAAAATCTACATGCTGATACTAATTTATATTGCCCTTTTCTCAGGTAGTAGAGAGGTAATATGAAAATCGACCTCAAAAATACTATAAAGTTATCTTTCCTCAGTTTTGGCAATAATATAAAAGAAATTTCATTATAGGTAATTTATCTACACCTTTTCTCTAAGCTATCAATGTTCAGAATATTCATTAATTACTTTGAATATTACATTGGTGTTATTTTGGCGATTAAAAAGTACTTCATAATTTTAAAAGCATAGCACTTATAGTGTGTTTCATGTCCTGATGTTTTTGGAAGCCAGGAGATTTTTGTAGCAGTTACATGTTTTGGATAACTATTTATTTGGAAGAAACAGGTATGCTTTTTTAAAAATAATACTCTGAGAATTTATTAAAAATTAATATACCTACCTTAAAAATGAGAAAATATAAGATTATATAGAATTTCCAGGACACACAGCTATTAAACAATAGACCCAGAATTTAAAATAATGTTGATTTAATTTGAAGACATATTTTCTGCTTCCTTAAAGTTTTCCTGGCACAACGTATATCTTTATTGAATAATCTAAGGTGGTTCGGTTTTGAATTTCCTAATTCACAAGACCACAACAAAACCTATGGTACGTAATCAGCAGACACATCTGGATTGTATGTGGCTAGGGTAGTCTCAGCCCTTGACTCCTGAGAAGGTAGAATAATAAACTCAAGGAGTCGCACACTGTATGACAAAAAAAAGCACTGTGATCTCAATCTCTGATCCAGTGTTTTTATCCATCTATAGAGATAATACCATGTACTAAAAATGTGCTAAGTGCTAGGAATACAAAGACAAATGAAATTATAATCTTGATCTAGAAGGTCTCATTTTCTAATAAAGGAGAAAACATTTTCAATCAAATGACACAGAAAAGCATCGGACATTAAGATACTTAGCGTGGTATTACCTACGATTGTGCAATTTCTTTTAACAATAACAGTATGTTTAAATAATAATTTATTAACAAAAAGTACACATCTATTGTTTGTTAAGAGTCTGTAAAAACATCAAATTATTTTCATAATTTAATATTACATGAAAAATAACAGAAAACAATTTGCTTTAATTGTCATCTATGTATAAAGTGGCTTAAAAGATTTCATGGAAAAACAGAATAATGTATACACTCAACATTCTGTACTAGTGAGACCACAGAAAATTTATTTTTGTATGTTAATAGTATCCTGAAATCTTCATGTATACATTGTATAATATAAATACATGAAAAGGAGTTAATTCAATGTGAATGCTAACTTAAGAATGAACTTCTTATATGCCAGATAGTGCTCTGAAATAAATTTCTAATTATAAAATGAATAACTAAATAGAGTATTTTAGAGAGAGAGGTAGAACGTCATACTCTTCAGAAAATTACTGTGGCAGCCCCGAAAATTTGCCACTTGGTTCTCCTGCTGTGGGAATATAGCTGCCTGCCAGTACTAAGGATGAGCCCTGAGTCTGCACCAGACCTAAGCTGTCTCAGGCTGCTTTCTGTCAATAACCGAACATAGTAGGAATATTAATTCAGATCCATTCCTGCCAGACTAGGAGCCCCTCTGAAGGGCAATTTGTGTTGGAGGATTGCTACCTGCCTGGCCAAAACTTTCTTAGAAGGGTATTGCGCTCAGATTCTTTTGATCCAAACTACTTCTTCCCCCTCTACTTTCATACGTTTCAAACATCTTTGTTACCTGAAGCCTCTATTGCCACTCCCTCCTCCTCTCATTTTTCTTTCCCAAGCATTTCTCTCTTACATGCCTAAGGCCATCTTGACATCTGTTTCTCAAAGACTTCTTCTCACATTCAGTGGCAACCTGTACTTATTTACTAAAGAAAATCTTTGAGTCACTTTGTATATGATTATTATTTCTTTTTGTCTTACTAAACTCAGTTATTTTAATGTATCATACAAATTTCTTTGATGACATAGGAAATTACTGTATGTGGAAAAAAAACCTTTAATAACTATATTACTCTTCTATATAACAAACAAGAGTTTCAAAATAATAAAGGGTTAATTTAAGTAAAGACAAGGCATGCTTTGCCATTAAATTATGAAGAAAATCCATCCTTATTACTAGAGAAAAAAATATATGCCTATAGCAAGTCAGTCAATTAATATAAACTATTTTTCATGAATAAAGTAAACATTCATTGAGGTTTGCCAAGGAAAATCTTGGTTTACAATTGTTGCCCCGAAATAATTTTTAATAGCAGCTTCTCATCATAAAATGGCCTACTTAGGATGATTAATTATATAGTCACCCTGTATTTAGTTCATATAAAAGTTACTGCAAATTTCCTGGTTCTGACACATGAGGGAGCTTCTTCCATTAATCTGTTAAGAAACCAGAGATGAAATTCAAAGTAGCTTAATAGGGTGCCTGAGGAATGTGAGTAAACCCTGAAGGAATAGTGATAGACTATTTTCCCCACAGTGTGAAAAGAAACATTATAATTGCAAGTGAAATTGATTGATGAGGCCATTTACATACTTCATTGGAAAAAAATGGTAATTGCTACTTGTACTGAGTATATGTACAGGAAAAATTCACTGGATAGTAAATATAATAAATATTTTGTCACTGGCACTTCCTCATAAACACTTCTGGGTTAGTTAATTGGTCATTATTTCGTCACAGGGAAAAGTTCCACCATGTTTATTAAAATAAATATAAGATTTGGTTATTCATATTGTTACCATTCGAGGTTATCATAGCCCTATTTTTTAAAGGTAAGTGGGGCTAATAATATTTTAATAGCAAATTAATCAGTGAATCAATATAAAACTGAGATAATAGGTAGATAATCAAGAAATCCAAATTTTTGCCTGTTATGATTACAAAATAAATAAATATGTTCAGAAATCATGATTACCCCTATTATTCTTGTCATTTGAATGTCATTGACTAGAGTTAATTTTGAGCGTCATTTTGATACTCCTATTATTTCATATTAATAAACACAGTTGACTGGGTTGTCTTGCTATCCCTATTAGTGCTCATTTAGATAGCTGAGAAAGAGCGTAAGTGGTTAGAATGAAACAAAAAGTATAGGTATACTCTCAAAACTGATATTTTATACATTTTTATATAGCAATCAGGAACCAAATTCAAGTTATGATTAGCTACATGTAATCTCTACCAAAGTTCTCTATATGTTACACTAAGCATTTCTAGGAACATAGAATGTTTGAAGTAAGAGCACGTTTAGATATCCTCATGTCCTACTCCTTATATTAAAAAATAAGGAAACTGGAGTTCTAAACATATAAATGACTTCATTAAGGCCTCCCAGCTACTTAGTGCCAAAAATTTCATATAATTATTATATTCACATGTAAAATGGTTATAATGATTCAAATGTATCAATGATCATACCACATTATATATCAGTTACTTAGAGAAATGACTCCTACTGAAAACATACATAGAGGTTGTAGTAAAAGGAAGTTATGAAGTATTTTAGAAACTCTTAAAAAGTAGATAATGATGTAATCATCAACTGTCTATGAAACCAATACACAGTTTAAGAAGCAAAACGCTCTACATTCTTCTCATCCTCAGATATTATAAATGTTATGATGAATTTATTGCCATGTTGTAGTAAATGTATTAACGAATGTGTTACATTAACTAATGTTAGTTAGTTATTACATTTTAGCATATACCTATGTATCCCTGAATGATACAACGTTACATATAGCCATAATACATTCTTACGTGTAGTCACATGATCCCTTTTTCCAATCTATTGGATATAAAATAGTATCCAATTTTCATTACATTACATTCCTGTAATTATTATAAAATAAAACACCTATTTATATGTATTGGGTATTTTGCCTTATGTAAACTACATTCTAGTTGGGATTTTAACACTTTTTAAACAAGTATTTTATTAAACTTCATTTGACAAATGTCCATTAGGTGCTTATTGTGTGCTGAGCATCCAGCATTTCTGGATGCTGGGGATGCAAAGATGACTAAAGCAGCCCCCAGAAGAAAGCTCATGGAAAAGAGAAGGCATAAGTATTAGTATTAATCTTTTAATGGTAATGTGGGATTTTAACAAATCATTACAAATCTTTGAGCCACAGTTTCCTCATCAAACTTTTAAGGTTTATATTTCTGTAAACCCTTAGGTAATGAATATGTATTAAACATTACTGGATTTATAAAAGGTAATTCAGAACTTCCTCTTGAAAATGGTAAAGTGGGCACACTATCCTTCCTTTTTCAGAAATCAACCAAAAGTAGCAAGGATATAGAAAACCAGATTCCCAAACCCCATTTTTTATAAGCAAAGAGACTTCAGAAATCCAAAGCACAAACAAAGAGAAGGAAGCTGGCAGAATGATACTTGCTAATTAAGGCGGGGGCAAATTATTGATACAAGATCAACAAACAGATGCATCATTGGCAGAGGTGGGTGGTCTCCAAAACTGGCTTGCGAAAGAAAATGAAAGTGAAAAAGAAAAAAAGAAAACGAAACCAAACTGGCTTACAAAAGAAAATGAAGCAAACGCCAATTGGCTGAGGCTGATGGAAGAATGATGCAGCCAAATATACACACTACTGTTTTCTCATAATGTGGTAGAAGACAGTCCCAGCACTTTGAATAGCCCTATAACTGCCTACCATGGCTGCCTGTACATTTAGGAGATTTGGAGGAAATTTGGAAATTATTTTAAATTACTAGTACATGCAAAACAAAGTGGATGTTTTAAAAGGACAATTATTGACTTGAGGGAAAAATTTTTACGTTCAGAAAAATTGTTATTACACTACATAACATGATTCACCTGTACCTGTATTTATACAGCCATAATTAATTTGAATGTCCAATATGGGTTTGATCAACATCACACTGTCTATCTCCAGACACATAATCTTCCAATTTTCTAAAATTACTTACCTGTATAGATAAATAGGTAAGCAGTTAGATAGACAGATGATGGATAGATAGATGATAGATAGATAGATAGATAGATAGATAGATAGATAGATAGACAGATAGATATTCTCTACAAGTTAGTCTGTGTATGCACTTTCCTTCGTATTGATTGTTTTTTATCATCAAAAAGCAAAACAAGTGAAGGAGTCCTATTTCAACCAATTAGATGGCTTGAATTATTTTCTTCTCCAGGTTCCAGTAGCTCTTTACTCTCCTTCCTGAAATGACTAGTTTTATAGGCACATTTGAGTGTGACCACCTACTGAACTATACGTTGACCTGGTATAAAAGTAATCAACAGGCAGGCTGCTTAAGCAGGTCTGTTTATACTCCCAGGTCCTTTCTCAGGCCAAGTTGTTTAGAATAGGGTAGACATCTGAGCCCCAAAAGGTTAGCCAGCCTTTCGTTCCTGACAGTGGAGAATTTTAACCAATAAATGCAGCAATAGCTAATTTGTAGTGCAGCCCATTTAAAGGCATAGCTAAAGAAAGAGAAGGAATTTCTGCCACCAAGACTGCCCCATCCCCAAGCTTTCCTGATGTTTGGCTGATCAATCCTTCATTAGGTCCCAGGTGATACCCCATAATTAGTCATTTATGTATTTACGTTGGTTTGTTTGGTTTGTATCAGTGCAATTTTGTAATTTAAAATGAAAAGAATTTTATACTACAAAAGACTTTGACAAAGAGTTAGAAAAGCAAAGACATTTTGCCATTGTTTTATTTTGCATTGGTAGGAAATGAGCAGATTTACTTCCTCAAAATATAATACAGCAAGAGCACTGTTAATAACTCAAATGTACATAAAAGCTCATAGCTTTAACACAATGAACGTTTGGTTCTACTCTGCTCAACCGAATTAAACTCAGGATGGATAATATGTTAAGTTCAATAATTAGGTATATGAACTTCTCTCACCTAACACCTCCTTTCCTTGTGACCTATCCTGACTTTAGAAACAGTTCATTTTCAGTCATTTTTTTGGTAAATGAAATAAAACATGTGGAGGTTACTATAAAATTTTTTTTAGCTGGCTCATTAAGCTTGTTAAAAGAATCATGAGTGAGGAAGAATCTGGCATGCATGGTCACCTAATTCATCCTTCTAGCTCCAAATGCAAATACATTTACATCATTTTTTTAATTGTGGGTACAAAGTAGGTGTATATATTTAAGGGGAATGTGAGATGTTTAGATACAGGCATGCGATGTGAAATAAGCACAGCATGGAGAATGGTGTATTCATCCCCTCAAGCATTTATCCTTTGAGTTACAAATAATCCAATTACATTCTTCAAGTTATTTTAAAATATACAATTAAGTTATGTTGACTACAGTCACCCTATTGTGCTATGAAGTAGTAAGTTTTATTGATTCAATTTTTTGTACCCATTATGTGGTTTTACAATTGTCTATTGATCTTTTCTCCACCCTTGAATATTATTTTCTTTTCATTTGTCATTAACTAGAAACTCATTATAGTTTGCCATTTATCAGCAAAAGTTTCATGAAATCGTATAAACTGAATAATATATATGTTCCTAAGGTAATACCTTATAATAATGTACACAATGCTTTATTTTTAACATGATTATACATCTTACTATTTAATATTTTAATGCAATCATTCTAAATTCTACACACACGAATGTACATGTACACCATCCTCACTGTCACTCAGTTCCTTCCTTTCTTGTTTCCTTTCCTTCTCTCGTTCTTCCTCCCTGTCACCATTCCTCCCACCTCATTTCCCACCCTTCTTCTTTTTCTTATTGCTTCCTATCTCCCTCTCTTTTTTTCTCATATGTGAATTATGATGGTGACACTAAATCATATAATTTTGAATCAATAAATAGAAATGATGATTCTCTTGACATTGCCTTTGGAGATATCAAAAATCCTATTTTATTTTAATTTATTTTCTTCGAATATTCTGTTAACTTGTTGTTATTCTACAAAAATCTCATGTTCTACAAACTTTCCAATTGAACAATACTTCTACTGAAAGCTTTGACATTTAAAATACTTTATACATATGATTATTTTTAAAATTAGATTAATATCAGAATACTATTCTACAAGTGGTGACATAACTCGATTATAAAAAGAAGGATCAATAATAGAATAAGTATTTACTTATGTATTTGGTTAAATGTTTATGTATATGTGATAGACAAAAATCTATGCTAGAGGAGATATGACAAAAAAACGGAAGGTAAATCAATAGATTTCCTAGCACATTCTGCACATTTTAAATATTTGTCAGAAGGAACATTAGAAATACAGAAAAATTCTTATATTAGTAAATTGGAAATACTTGGGAAATATTCTGTATAAATGATGGTAATAAGTATGGAATGAAAAAATTCTAAGAAACATATGGTATTGGGGAACTTTTAGCTAGAAGGGAACATGAATTGATACTCTTTTCATGCACATTTCTTAAGCCAGGAAACAAGAATTATGGCCTGTCAGGGCCAAGCCAAATATGAAAAAATTCTGTTTAGTAAATTTTTGGCACATACATTCAGTTTATATGTCACTAAATATCCCTGTGAGAAGTGGTGTTTTGCACAGCCACTTGAAGTAGAAATTGATTTTCTTCAATTCACATTTGCTTTGCTTAATATAGTCCACTCATTCATCAGTCAAGTAGGAGCAAAATGTTGAGTTTCTGTTCTCAAGAATCTTAAAATTTGTTCAAAACTAAAGAAATTCACTCACTCACAATGATCTAATGACAGGAGTTTTGTGCTAGGATTCTGAACATATTAATCCTTACCACTATCCACGAGTGTGGAGTCCTTTACCACTATCCTTACCACTCTCCATGACTGTGGGATTTTTGTTTTGTTTACGGATGCATCTCTAGTGACTAGAGAAATGATGGGCACTAAGTTAGCACTCAATTATTATTTGTTGTATGAATGAAAACATGAATGTGGATTTTATAAGGTAGGCATTTTACCCTAATTTTGTAAGTGAAGATCACTCAGTTTCTGAGAGATTTAAATAACTTGCCAAAGTTCTTACTATTAGTAAGTGGCAAAGGAAGAATTTATCACAGGTAAAATTCATCAGGAAGACTCAAATTATTTTAAAAAGTCTCCTTTGGGTCTCTTTAATTCTGCCCTTGCATTGATAACACAGTCTATTGTCAATACAACACCCATAGTGATGTTTTTAATATACAGATCTTGTCATATCGTATCTATGCTCAAAACCGTGGATCTTAGTTGGCGGGTTTTCCCTGTCTCTTAGGATAAACAGTGTCTCCTCAAGTTTTTAAAACACTTTCAGTACAATTGGTACCAGGTTTTCTTTGTATGCCTAGTAGAATTTGGCTGTGAATCCATCTGGCCCAGGGCTTTTTTTGGTTGGTAGTTTTTTTTGTTTGTTTGTTTTTTTTTTTTTTTTTTTTTAATACTGATTCAGTTTTGAAACTCAGTGTTGGTCTGTTCAGGGTTTTAATTTCTTCCTGATTCAATCTTGGAAGATTGTGTGTTTCCAGGAATTTATGCATTTCCTCCAGATTTTCTAGTTTGTGTGCATAAAGGTGTCTGTAATAGTCTCTGAGGATGTTTTATATCTCTGTGGGATTAGTTGTAACGTCACCATTGCCATTTCTGATTGTGCTTATTTGGATCTTCTCTCTCTTTTCCTTTGTTAATCTAGCTTTCAGTCCATCAATCTTGTTTGTCATTTTAGAAAAGGTTTCATTGATTCTTTGTATAAATTTTTGGGTCTCCATTACATTCAGTTCTGTTCTGGTATTAGTTACTTCTTTTCTTCTGCTAGTTTTGTGGTTAGTTTGTTCTTATTTTTCTAGTTTCTCCAGGTGTGATGTTAGATAATTAAATTGAGATTATTTTAACCTTTTCAGGCCCACAGTTAGCATATAAGCTTTCCTCTTAACACTGCTTTTGCAGCATAACAGAGACATTAGTATATTGTGTCTCTGTCTTCATTTATTTCAAATAATTTTTTGATTTATCCCTTAATTTCATTGTTTACCCAAAAGGCATTCTGGAGCAAGTTGTTTAATTTCCATTTAATTGTGTGGTTTCAAGAGATCTTTTTGGTATTGATATCTATTTTTATTCCACTGTGGTCCAAGACTATAGGTGGTATGATTTTGACCTTTTTGAATTGGTTGAGATGTGCTTTATGGCTGAGCATGTGGTTGATCTTGGAGTAGGTTCCATGTGCAGATGAGAAAAATGTATATTCTCTGGTTGATGGGAAGAGTGTTCTACAGATATCTACTAGTTCCAATTGGTCAAGTGTCAAATTTAATTACAGAATTTCTTTGTTACTTTACTTTTCTCCTTCAATCTGGCTAATGCTTTCAGTGGGATGTTGAAATCCTCAACTATGATTGGGTGACTGTCTAAATCTTTTTGTAGTTCTAGATGTACTTCTTTAAATGTAGGTGCTCCGATGTTGGGTGCATATAAATTTAAGATAACTGAGTCTTCTTGCTGAATTGCACCCTTTATAATTATGCAATGCCCTCCTTTGTTCATTTTTATTGTTGATGGTTTAACGTCATTTTATCTGATCTAACATAGTGAATCCTGCTCTTTTTGCTTTCTGGTTGCCCAGTAAAACTTTCTCTAAACTTTATTTTGAGCCTGTGGGCATTACTACCTCTGCGACAAGTGTCTTGAAGACAGCAGATGGATGGGTATTGTTAATCTATCCAACCTGCCACTCTGTGCCTTTTAACTCCTCTCTAACTAATTCTAAAAAGCCAGCACAACCCTGATACCGAAACCTACCAAAGACAATGAAAAAAGAAAACTACAGGCAAATATCCTTGATGAACATAGATGCAAAAACCCTCAAAATAAATACAGCAAACTGAACCCAACAGTACATCAAAAAGTTAATTCATCACAATCAAGTAGGTTCTATTCCTGGGATATAAGATTAGTTCACCATATGCAAATCAATAAATGTGATTCATCATATGAGCATAATTTAAAAAAACACATAATCATCTCAATAGATGTGGAAAAAGCTTTAAATATAATCCAGCATCCTTTCATGGTAAAAACTCTCAAGAAACTAGGACTTGAAGGAACATACCTCAAAATAATAAGAGCCATCTATGACAAATCACAGCCAATATCAAACTAAATGGTCAAAAGGTGGAAGCATCGCCCTTGATAACTGAAACAGGACAAGGATGGCCACTCCTACCACTCCTATTCAACATAAGACTAGAAATGGTAGCCAGACCTATAAGGCAAGAGAAAGACATAAAAGGCATCGAATAGAAAAAGAAGAAATCAAACTATGTCTTTTTAGAGAGTGTGTGATTCTATACCAAGAAAATCCCAAAGAACTCCACCAAAATGCTCTTGGAACTGATAAACCACTTCATTGTAATTCAGGACACAAAATCAATGTTTAAAACTCAGTAGAATTTCTATACAAAAATAATGTTCAAACTAGGAGTCAAATCAAGAATGTAATCCCATTTACAGTAGCCTCAAAAATAATACCTAGGAAAACATGTAACCAAGGAGCTGAAAGATCTCTACAAGCAGAACTACAAACCACTGCTAAAACAATTCAAAGGTGACTCAAAGAAATGCAAAAACATTTCATGTTCATGGATTGGAATAAACAATGTTATTAAAATGGCCATATTAGACAAAGCAATTTACACATTCAATGCTATTCCTACTAAGCTAACAAAATAGTTTTTCACAGAACTAGGAAAAACTGTTCTAAAATTCATATGGAACAAAAAAAGAGCCCAAATAGCCAAAGCAACTCTAAGAAAAAGAACAAAGCCAGAATCATCACATTATCTTATTTTAAACTATATGGTAAGGCTACAGTAACCAAAACAGCATGGTACTTGTACAAAAACAGACACATAGTCAAATGGAACAGAAGAGAGCCCAAAAATAAAACTGCACACCTACAGACATCTGATCTTCAACAAATTTGACAAAAACAAGCAATGTAAAAAGGACTCTCTATTCAATAAATGGTGCTGGAATAGTTGGCTTGCCATATGAAGAAGACTGAAATGGGACCCTTACCTTGCACCACATACAAAAATTGACTCAAGATAGATTAAAGGTTTAAATGTAAAACTTCACACTGTAATAATCTTAGACAAAAACCTAGGAAACACCATTCTGTATGTCAGCCTTAGGAAAGCAATTATAGCTCAGTCCTCAAAAGAAGTTGCAACAAAAACAAAAATGGACATGTGAGACCTTATGAAACTAAAGAGCTTCTGTAGAGCAAAAACAACTGTCAAAGAGTAAACAGATAACTTACATAATGAGAGAAAATATTTGCAAACTATGCATCTGACAAAGATCTAATATCTAGAATCCGTAAGGAACTTAAACAATTGAAAATCCAACAAAAAAAAAACACTAAAAGTAGGCGAAATACATGAACAGACATTTTTCAAAAGAAGACATAGAGGTGGCCAACAAACATAGGGAAAATTTTCCACACCTCTAATTGTCAGAGAAATGCAAATCAGAACCACAACAAGATATCTTACACCAATCAGAATGACTATTATTGAAAAGCCAAAAAGCAACAGATATAGACTAGGCTGTGGAGAAAAGGAAATGCTTATGCACTGTTGATGAGAATGCAAATTAGTTCTGCCAACGTGGAAAGCAGTTCTGAGATTTCTCAAAGAACTTAAAACAGAACTATCATTTGACCCAGCAATCCCATTACTGGGTATATAGCCAAAAGAAAACAAATCATTCTACCAAAAAGACACATGCACTCACATGCTCCATGCAGCACTGTTCACAATAGCAAAGTGATAGAATCAACTGATAGGTGCCCATTAGTGGTGGATTGGATAAAGAAAATTCAGTACATAAACACCATATAGCCAAAAAAAAGCCATTAAAAAATAACAAAATTGTATTTTTTGCAGAATAGAAAAGTAAATACCCCATGTTCTCATTTGTAAGTGTGAGCCTAACATTGGGTGCTCATGAACATAAAGATGACAACAAAAGACAATAGGGACTATTAGAAAGGGCAACTATGTATGAGGTAAGGGTTGAAAAACTAACTATTGGGTACTATGATTCGTATATGGCTGATGGTATTATTCCTACTTCAAAGCTCAGCATCATGCAATGTACACAGGTAACAAATCTGCACATGCATCCTTGAATTTAAAATAAAAGTTGAAAAAAAAAAGAATAACTACAAGGTTACAAGCAACTACAAGGCCCCCACATTATGGTCTTCCACTTCAAATGGTTATCTCCCCAACCCTCACTTGGCATGACTGAAAGCTTCACTCACTTCTAGTATTTGTTCAAATATTATTTAATCATTGAAGGCTGTCTGATCACTATTAGCTCTTCTATCCAAATTCCACACCTTCTTATCCAGCTTATTTGCTTCTCTATGTATTAGTCCATTTTTATACCGCTATAAAGAACTGCCCAAGACTGGGTAATTTATAAAGAAAAGAGGTTTAATTGACTCACAGTTCAGTATAACTGGGAAGGCTTTGGTAAACTTACAATCATGGTGAAGGCAAAGGGGAAGCAAGGTACCTTCCTCACAAGGCAACAAGAAGGAAAGGTGCTGAGAGAAGGGGGAAGAGCCCCTTATAAAACCATCAAATGTCATGAGAACTCACTATCACGAGAACAGCATAGGGGTAACTGCCCCGATGATTCAATTACATTCACCTGGTCTCTCTCTTGACACGTGGGGATTATGGGGATTACAATTCAAGATGAGATTTGAGGGGGGGATATGAAGCCAACCATATCACCATAGCTCTAATTTAATTATAGAATCCTATACATAAATGATAAAGGATGAAATAGTATTAACCCATTAAATTATATTTGCCCATTTGGACAAAAAGATAATTTTATAAGTTACAATTGAATATATTTATGCTTATTGTTTACTGTGTATTTCTCCCTCCTGAGTGCCAACTCCAAAATAATAGAAGGTGTTTTATCTCTAGTTCATGGACATATCACAGGTTTCTAGAACAGCATCTGTCACACACAGAGTTTCAATAAATATTCTTTAGTAAATAAATATGTATTGTCTCCACAGGTGCTATCTGTGATCTGTTGTTCATGACAAGTTAGGTAGTATTTATTTACAACCATCAAACACATTTTCATAAACACAGTATTTCAGGGAAAAGTTCCAGAAAAGAAATGTATGTGTTCTAATCTTTCCGAGTAGAAGATACAATATACTCTATATCACGAAATATAAGAACTAGCTTTATAAAGGGTAGGAAAAATCACTAATTTTAGACCTAAAATCAAAAAGTAAATAAATTTTCTCTCTTTTTTGCCTTCATGTTTGAGCTACTAAACTCTTTTTTAGAAAAGTTCCTTTCTAGGGTTGTAGCTCTGAATAATTTTTCACTGTACACAAAGCTGTAGGAAAGCAAAATAAGTAAAAGTGTGATAAATAACAGCATTGTAGATTTAAACTTTCAGAACTTTATTATATGTGCTGCTGAAGCAAGCACTAAACTTCCAGAGTTTTAAAGAGGAGAATTGATAATCCACTCAATTCTATGATTATTTTATGAGCACAAAGGAAAATACAGTGGAACCTATCACTTAACATACATAGAGAGATGCTTTGAAAACTTGAAATGGCAGAAGAGAACCAAGCCTAGAATATTAGGTAAGTGTGTCCCTGTATGCTTCCAATCTGTCCTGTGGTTAACTCTAACATGCGGTTAATCATATTGTTTCTTAATTAATTACTTATTTATTTATGGCCCTCTCTAAGCTTTAAGCAATTTGAAGGTATTTAGGTATTTAAATACCTTAGAGCCAAAGATATTTAATGTGATACCCCCAGCACCTACTCCCAAATCTGATACATAGTTTGTGCCCAATTTAATAAAAATCAATGAATAAGTAAATGAACAGAAAAAAAATTTAGATCTTATTGTGCTATTTTCAGATAAAATTACCATGAATCAAGAACATAACTAAAACTATAACTGTGGTCCTTAATTTAAAAATTCTGGTAGATAACCTAACATAAAGCTAATTTAAAAAACATAGTAACTTTCTGATACCAATACTAATTCATCAAAAATAAAAACAGAAGAAAAAAACTTACTCATTTGACAATGACAACACAACTTATGAAATGATCAAGCGGAACTATAACAGGGAAGGTATATGTCTTATGTGAAGAAAACTAAAAACTTTATTGAGGAACATAAGGACAGAAAAAATAAAGAGAAATTAAATATTTTGCCTATAAAAATATTGTTAATATATGATTCCTAAATTTTTGATGCATTTAATAGAGGTTTAATCAGAATCTTATCGTTTGTGTGTAACAGGTTAAAACCATTAAAATTAAGTAGAACAATCAACATGAGAGTTTACAAGATATTATTTAAAAAGGGAATTCTAAGATGGAATTTTTCTGGCAAGAATAAAAAGAAAACAAAATAAAGTTTCTGTAATTAAAACCTTATTGTAGCAATAAATAGTGAAAACAAAATTAGGCTTTCAAAATAAGATCCCAAATATATAGACAGTATATGATAAAAGTGAATTATCAGTTTAGAAGTACAAGAATTATTCAGTAAATTGTGTTGAAATGCTAAGTAGCTCTTTTAGAAGAAAACAAAATTAGATTCCCACCTTACACAGTAAATTGTTATATATACCATGGCATTAGGGAAAACCATTTTTTTCATGTGTTTCAACAACAGCAACAATTGAAAATGATTTTCGAAAAGCAAGTAAAGAAAAATTAAGTTGAGTAAAAAACTCAAACTGTAAAGTAAAATTAATTTTCTGTCTACAGACCAGAGCATGAATAAGATTATACATCAATGATTTTATAATTCGAGATGTGAAAAATTGATTTAGGAGAAAGAAGCAAAATCTGGCTTCATTTATAGTCTATTTTATATGGTTTCCTTGGTAGAGTTGAAGATATAGATCTCTTCAAAATTACGTCTAAAATAGGAAACGAATAGCAATTTAAATTGCTTTTAGCACAGTGTATCTCTGTTACTTTCACAAATGAGTCTGGACATTTGCCAATCATATCAGAGCATAGTTTATTTAGATTCAACATAAGATTAAACATAAGATAGCTAATAAAAAAGAGTAATATCAGAATACATTTAAAAATTAATTGGTACAGTGGCATGTTTTTAGAAAGAGGATAAAAAAGACAATTATAAAACAGATTTTTTTCTTAATGCTTTGGTTATAGATTTGAAATTTTTGTAGTTTTTTTATTGATTTTTAATAAAAGAATAAATACTGCAAATAAAACACTATAGCTTGCCAACTTTTAGATTTTTGTCTTTGTTGTTTATTTGCTATGTTTAGCAGGCCAACTTCGTTCCTCAAAACAGAGTTTAGAAAACTACAAACCACCCATCCAGTGAAATCTTCAGAAGGCTGGTGAATGCCCAGAAATTGTAAATGTTATTTTGTGACCATTTCTATATGAGTGCCTTTTGGAGTATGAGAAAGAAAATGTAATTTTTATTATAGTCTACTTAAAAAATGAACACTGAATAGACAATATATTGAAATTATCAATGATTTCTCCATTTTTAAGTTCATTTTCATAGTTCCTGACAGAACATAAGTTAGACTTAGAAAAAATAATACAAATCTTGGTGACATTCACACTCTCTGGACTTTGGGATATCTATGCTTCAGATATATTCTTCAAGGCTGCTAAAAATTTTGCAACATGGAGGCATTACATTGAGCTTATTAAATTATAAAACATATTAAAAGACCTTAAAAGTGGAAGAAAGAAATGGGAATTCATACCTCTGAAGGCAGAAACATATATATTTTTCTAAGCCTTGGGATCTGAAATGAGTGTCAAATATTTTAATTGACAAAAGATTGTCTTAGACTATTCACTTCAAAAACTAAGAGAATACAAATAAGTGAATAGAAAAAGCAAAACAGTCTAGTCCACTCTAGTTATGACAATCTGATGATTTTGGAAATGAATTGTTACTAAGAAATTCCAGAAACAAATATACGTTCATAAGCCACCTGCAGAGGGTAACAAATTAGTTTATAAAATACAGGCATCTGAACTAATATTTAAGTTCAATCCAGCCAACAGGGCTACTCAGTGTTAGTAAATATGGCCCTTTTCTGGAACAGGTATTCTTTACTCAACACACTCTATTACACGTACTGGAAAATTATTATAATTATACCCATCTAGGATGACCAAGAGGTGAATGATATCCCTGTACTTAAGCATACTGTACTTATTGTACAACCATTAGTGATTGTTCTAGAAATCTACCCAAAGATTAACCTAGTGGCTAGAACCCTTGATTCTAGCAGTCTTAAAGCTATCTAGGGAAACAAATCATATCTTGACATGACTATTAAAATATATATTAAACTCACTATTTTAGAATCATAAACTTTCTGATCCTATATTCTAGCTATAGGTTGGAGAGCAGGGTCTATATTAAGTTTACTTCTGTATCTCTATTGCATAGCACAATCTCTATTACTTTTTAGTCACTTAATATTTGTCTAACAAGGAGAAATGTCAAATCTCAGAATACATTATTTCTGGGAGGAAAAGATTTCTACATTTCAGGATTTCAAAATTAAACTAAATTATATAGCCTTCAATAGGATGTTTCTATTTTAATGCCACATCTTACACAACCAGAGTAAAGGCTCACCTAAAACATATAGGAAATCTATATACAAAAAATTCTACTAAACTGTGAGACTCTACCTTTGGCACAAGATGGTAATGTTATCTCTGTCTCTCTGTCTCTCTGTCTGTCTCTCTCTCTCTCTCTCTCTCTCTCTATATATATATATATATATACAGCTACAGTATAATATGGCTTACCCTTATCCTCAACCCCCCTAACAGAATATATCCTACCCTTTCCTCAGATGTAAGGATATATACTATACATAGATCTATCTCTCTTTCTATCATCTATCTATCTATATCTATCTATCATCTATCTATCTATATCTATCTGTCTATCTATCTATCTATCTATCTAGATATATATATCCTTCACTCATACTGACCTGAACTTATGCCTATGACAGCTGAGAACATACAATATTTTCCCAGAGTTGCAACTGATGGCAACTTGTTTATTGCCCCCGCTGTACCTCCTCTAGAATTCTGAGTAGCAATTACAGCATTTTATTGTGTTTACTTGTTTATGTTAATATGCTATCTTGACACAAACTACTAGAGTTTATGTTCACTGAGCAGGAATTCTGATTTCTGTATCCTGTTCATCCAGCATATAATATATGTCCTATTTATGCTAGTTGAACACCATAGGGCAATGCCTTTGTCATGTTTACCATTATTGCCATTATATCTAGTTTCCAGAACCCTGCTTAACATGCAATGGGCACTGAGTAAATATTGGTGGAATGAACGGTAGTGGTCAGTGAGTATTTACTGAATGGATTAATAGCTAAGGCTATTTCTTGAAACATGGAACTTCAGCTGGCTAAACTATTTTAGTACTGACAGATAATGAAATGTTTGAAAATAAAAAAACTATAAATTTAATCTACCTGCTACAGAGCATGAGGATGCACTAACAAGCTTCTGCTTGAACATGTCTAGTGATAAGATATCCATTACCATGTTAGATAACTTTTGTATTGGGAGAAAATCTGCCTTCATATAATTTCCACTACTTGGTTTTGGTTTGTCTACTACATCTATACATAATAAATTCAAACATGATTTTATATATAGCATCCTTTAAAAGAAGATAACCATTCAATTCCTCAGTAAACTTATGTAAATTAAAAATTTTTGCTTTCAAGTTTTTAACTTATAGTTTTTTTTTTTTTTTTTGTCTGCGTCAAGTACTTCACTGTGTCAAAATTTTCTTTAAAATAGTTTGGCACTACCCATAATACTCCAGAAAGTATGTGATAGGTACAAAGTAGATTTTTCTACTTAATGTGATTTTATCAATGAACTCACAATTTACTGTAGTATCTCTTCTCTTCTCCTCTTTTTTCTCCATTTCGTTTAAAAAAATTTAACAACAGTAATGTTCATTGTTTTGACTTATGTTGCACTCATAATCTGAGAGATGTGTCAGTTAAAAATGCAGGCAGGGGTATCTATAACACAGGGATTTAAGTTTTGGCTTCAGCACCTATCAGCAAGATGACTTTTAATAAGTTCACAAAAATGTCTGCTCCCCTGTTTTTCCATCTGTAAAATTGAGAGAATAACAATATCTAGGCTATATTCTTCTTCTTCTCGATACGTAATTTGGCTAAGTATAATCTTCTAGGTGGAATACTTGACTTCAGATTTGAAGACATTTTCCCCATGGTCTTCTGGTATTGCTGATGAGAAATCTCTTGGCTCTTTAGTTCTTTTTCTTTGATTGTGATCCATTCTTTCAGTATATCTTCAAAAATTTAGGCTCCTCTGTTTATCTTTAGAGTTCTAGAGGTGTATTTTTAATTTTGATTAAAACATATTTTTTCTTTAATTAGTGTCATAAATCTAGGTCTTAGCCATGAATAAGTATAAGCTGCATTTAAAAGACATTTAAAAGACTTAAAAGACATTTAAGAACACACAAGGATCCACATATTTCACTCTACTGCACTTAAAACCACTTTAGCGAGGCTGTATCATACTAGAATAACTATAATTCCACAGAATATCTGTTATGACTTTCTTTTCATATAAAATTTTAAGTGCTAGTTTCTTTGCACAGATTTTCTTTCTTGGAAATTTCATTTCTGGAAATGCATACGACAACTCCACACTAATGAAGATTTTCTGCCTCAAAGAGTTGTCTGAAATCACTCCAGTGAGAAATGGTGGAGCTGAAACTGGATCTGTTGGTAAAGGCCAGGATTCTCACTTGAAAGCCTGCCCATATGTGAATTACTCTCTTGAAGCTCATTCTTCCTCTTCTTTCATGGCAGTCATTTATCATATTTTGATAATCATTTTCTCAGTATCTCCAGAGTCATTTTTCAGATTTTTTTTACTCTCTTTTCACCCCACCTTTGGGCCTCCACCTTCATCCTTATATTCTTACATTCAATTAATCTATTTAATATTTGAATGAAATATCAAACATTTCCTCTTGTTCCTTAGCCATAAGTGTTCTTCATAGTATAGAATGGAAGAAAGATACTGATTGTTTGGATAAACTAAAAGACTCTGTACACAGGGGGTTTATCAATTATGACATTTGCATTTTAGCTTCAAAAATCATTTTCCTCTCAGTCTTTTGCATATTTAACTATCATAGAATATCTTTACTTAGTCATTTGGTTCTCAAGTTTGAATGGTTATCATCAACATTTTATTACAAAATTAAGCCAAAAATCTAGACACTTAAAAAATTATTCATTCATTACTACCTACACAAAACATATTACTGAAATTACTTGAAAATCATATATTTTAAAAAGCAAGTTTATTTGAATATTTTCAACTGGGCAACTGAATGCCACAGAGTATGATTATTGACTCGTGGAAATTGTTCTGAAAAAAGAAAATTGTGAATTTTTCCTGGAGCTCTTTCAATATATAACTCTTAGTCAAGGCTTATTGTAGGTTACTTTTGGTAACAGCTAAAATCTCTTTTCAAATTCTTTTTAAAAAACTGATTATAACTAGATTTTTTTCACCATTACAAAGAAGTTAAATCAAGCTGAAGAGATTCTAAAGAACTTGTCAATATGCCAAAGAGTCTCCTAGAGAATGATACACAGGAACCATGACTACAGTTTTAGTTACAATGATAGAATAGATTTTCATAGTTCAGCAATAAAAAATAAAATAGTGTCTCTCCTCTACACTCTTGATGGAAATTAGTGAGGAAACTAAGCATTGCAACTGATTAAATACAAAAAAAAGCTTCCAATTTGGGGAGTCCCCAAAATAGATGACTTTCCAAGATATATTTTGGAAATCATATAAAACACTAAAATGCTTACAAATGAACTATTTATGGTTAGTTTTGGAAGGGAAAATCTAACCAAAAGAAAGGGAAAAGGAGAGAGAAGTATAATCGTACATGATTTATACATGTTAGCATCTGTTACCTCCAACTAAATATTAAAAGGATAAAAAGTTCAACTAACTGTAGCTACTTTATTTTACTTATTTTAAAAGAATGTTCATTGCAACATTATTTTTTAAATTTATTTTTTAGCAAAAGCATGCTTTATTTCCTTTTAATTGCTGGATTTCCCAACTTGGTCTCATAGAACCCAATGGAGAAAGAAACATGTTCTAATAACATTCTCATGGTTTGCCCACAAAAGTGTTTCTGTGTCGAAATTTTTCCATTCACTGAAGAAAACAGTTTACGATGCATGTTAAAGAAAGCATGCTTACATTTGCCTTTTATTGATAGCTTTCTATCTCATTTTTAAAAATTATGTTTTTAGGGGGTACTTTTAAATGTATAATATGAACTGTCATAACTGAGGCCTTAAGGGCTAATTAGAACAACACCTTATAAATTTATCTTTTGATGTATATTTATTCACTGGACAAAATAATCCAGGTTATCTATATTACTATGATAATAGAAATTATGTGTTAAATGTGCAATACCTTTCTCACTTATACATATGGTTAAAAAGTCCATAGCATTCACACTTAGAATTTCCCTCTTGAAAACTACTTAGAAAAAACAGTGAAGCAACCATTGACTTATTTCATGTTTCAGTTGAAATCATAGATGTATTGAATGTGAAAATCTTAAGAAATCATATGTGGTCTACTATCCTTCACTTCAAAGATGAAACTGTGTTCAGAGAGGTTAAAGGCCCTTGACACATGAGATCATGTCTCCAGACTGCTAAGCCTGCACTCTGTCCCTACAGCACACATCTCTTCAACTCTGAGAGCTTGATGTAATTGGCTCTGGAGCCAATTACAATGATTGCAAATATTCCCCAAAACAAAACATGTTTATTTAAAATAAAACATCTCTTAGGATAGATAATGTGCTCTTTACTAAGCAGCTTGCCTATTTAGTTGAAAGGAAAACTTGTATACAATGATAAAAGGTTGTTATTTCAGAAAACTACTGGTAAATCTGTTTTTACTTTTGTAATATTATGATGTACGTGTATACCTAAATATCTTTTATAAAATGCTAAAATGTATTCAAAGAATAAGCCATTATGACACAACATATATAAGAAATAATTCATCCAGTAGTATGTTTATGTTCATGTCAAACATTTAAGAATCTAAGGGAACAGGGTTAAAAAAAAGGGAGAAAACTTCAATCCTAAAAGAGCAGTAACTGTCAAAAGATTCTAATAAGTCTAATATTACTTAGCATACTTTAATCCAATCTCTATTTTCTGAGAGAAAATATACTTGTTCTATATGCTGGTGTGGCAAAAATTCACTCTAGCTTTACACTTACGTTTATAATAATAATTCATTTTAACAGTGATACAGGTAGTTATAAAGGCATGTTTCTATCTTCATAATGATTGTACTCTACTTTTGAATTCTATACAGAGTTACTTTTTTATAATGTAATGTTAAAAGTACATTTATTTGAAACAGGTTGCATGGTATGAGTACCATGTCCCAGACCTTCATAAGTGTCTATGTCTTAAGATATTTTAGCTCAAGTCACCCACTACTCCTACATATAATCCAAGAATGATACCTGAGCATTTTATATGTCTACCAGAATGACTTAAACATTGTACTGAAAGGTATTACAGTCCAGTTTTGTTCCTGTTAAATTTGAAATTTGTGATTGGTGACACTTTTCTCTCTCTCTCTCTCTGTCACACACACACACACACACACACACACATACACACACACACAGCCAAGACATTCATGTGGCCACACATTTTTAATTACTGATGGACAGCCAATTAAAAAAAAAACACTCAAAGCTGGTTCAAATTAAATACACACGGTTATTTTTTACTTGGATACTATACATTTTTAATGCTGATAGATTTGTTTTTAGCCAGATTTACAGTATTTCTTGATGTAAAACACTGGTTTGTTCCAGAAAGTTACCAAAAACGAGGAAAGGGGAAAAGCAGTAGCAGTAGTTAGAAAAACATTAAACATATCATGCTGTGTAACAGCAAGTTTCTGAAATAACTTTGTTTTTAAAATGCAGAATCATCCAGAAAGTTCATCGGTGGCATTCATTCAGTAAATTTACCGGCAAAGTCATTTCTACTCCTCCTCACTCCTTCCCAGTAACTCAACCTTCACTAGTTCACTAGTTTATACTCTGCTTGAAGTCAAAAACAATTGAACCAATCTCATGCTTCAGAAATATGTTACTTTCTTTCTATCTGAGAATGAATAGATCTAATCAGAAAATAAAACGATGGTAAATACCACATATGTGTTAGGAAATGCAAATTACTTAACGTAGAATAATTTTTAAAAGAAAGGGGAATAAGGGGAAAGGGGTAGATAGTAAAGAATAGTTTTAAGCCCCTGAATTTACTCACCAGTTTCCCAAATGCAGGGTCAGTAACAAGAAGACCAACCTCACCCCTCTACTTTGACTCCGCAGAAGAAAAGGGGAAAAGAGAAAAGCTTTCAAAGGACCCATCGGAATCGCTTTTTCTACGTGTGTTGCACTAGCTCAATTCTCTCAGCCAGGACTTTTCCTCCCACCTCAGCAGCAGCTGGCTGAGTACAGAAGGGAGAGTGTGGAAAGGCAGAGCACCTCCCAACCAGGTAGGACGCGACTCCCAGCAGAATTGAGCCAGGGAGCCAATCAGGCCGAGAGGATGCTGCCATAAATTATCTTAAAAAGAGTTGAGCCAATCAGTAGCCCAAGGAGGCGGGGTTCTCCTACTAGAAATTGAGCCCAGTAGGGAAAAGGGCTCCGTTTTTCTAAAAGAAAAACAAACCTCTTCTCCCTCGCAGCCGCGGAGAAACGTTTGAGTGGCCTTGAGCAGAATCCCTCCCTAGGGAGAGGCTGCCTTTCTCCTTCCCTTCTGCTCTTCCTCTTGTCTGACTCTATTTCGGGGCGACTGCCTCTTTCCTCTCCCGCGTTCGGATTCTAAATCTGTCTTCCAAGAGAGACCCGTGGGAAGCAGGCAGTGCCTAATTGGTTTTCCCCAGGTTCGTGAGGATTCTGTTAATTTGTGTTAATCATTTCGTTAATTTTGTGGGTGGGGCGGTGTCTCCTTTTTCTTTGCAGATCCAGCACCTGGAAGGATGCTCCGCACAAATGAGCACTCAGGAGATGTTGAATATATAATTGAATGAATGAATGAATGAATGAGCAGGCTCCATGAATTCCTGGTTACCACGTTTGCTCCCCCCAACCCCCTTCCACCGCCTTAATAGTGAGAGAGGATATGCAGGCTTCCTCTCCCGCCGGGCACCGAAAGATGACACTAATGAATAATGCCAGGCAAGAACTATCTCATCTTACAAACACAAAAACAAGTCTGATTTTATAAATGTTGTCTTAGCCATAGGAGCTGTAGACCTATCAGATGGGCAATCCTAGTTCTCTTCCCCACTCCCCATCTGCTTTTGCATCTGTTAAGCCCCAGTGTTTGGTACCTAACTTCAGAGGCTCTGCTTTGAGTTCCTAGCAGAGCTCGACAGTTGCCGTGGTAACCAGAAAGCCTCTGGCAGCTGGAACAACTGTACAGGCGAAGACGCTGGAGGTGGTGGAAGCAGGCGCTTTCTCTGCCCAGCCATCTTCTGTCTTAAAACGCCTTCCCAAGAACCTGCTTCCCACGGAAGCCTCCTGGGGTTGGAGTCGTTAGCTGTTAATCCACCCCACAACTACCTGGAATTGGCCAGATTCTGGTTTGAACTGCAATTTACTACCCAGCTACCTGAGCATACTTGTCTGCCTCAAACGGTTCAAGCCAGAAGTAACAGGGTTTGTGCACGGCCGTAAGGTAACTGTTGCTGCACTACCTACTGAAATCACTTAAAGAAACTGGATAGGGGTAATGAGGTTACTGATTCTTGTTCTCGCCCGAAAAAACAAATGGTGCAGTGCTAGGCGTTTCTCCCCCTTTGATTGATTCTCCACCCTTTTAGTCTCCTCTGGTAATGCGCGTTGACCCTCCTTGTTTTTCTTCTCCCACTACACATTAATTAGGCAGTATTTTTCTCTTCCACAAAGCATGTTAGTCAAGGTAGCCCATATCAAATAGTTTATAAAACAATAAAGTTTAATTATAACAGATTTTAGGGTGAATACATTTACATAAAATGTGATGTCAATATAAATTTGAGGTTTTTTTTTTTTCTTTTACTGCTTCAATTAAGAATGTGCTTTGGATAGCTATTTTAACTGTTTCATTGAATGCACACACTAACTCGCTGATCGGATTAGCCAGAGAACTAGGAATTGATTCATTAGAAGTATGTTGTGAATAAAAATACTTGTCTGATTACCCTTTGCATTGTGCTAACATTGGATAAGGTTTGTAAACATTGATGGGAAGATGATACTTTATAATATTGCATGCAACAGTAGCTGATAGTCCTTCTGTCAATAATTTTTAACAAGGTCTTACTCTTTAATTTTACATATGTAACTGAAAGACACTGAGAACAGTTAAAAGAAATTAATAAGGAAAGGTAAAAGATATCTCCTTGGGTAGTAAGAATTTGCCTGTTTATTCTTGTAAACGATTTTTAAAAGCTGGAGAGAGTTTCCCTTATTCTCCAAAATCCAGGTTTTTGCAAGTTTTATGCTGAAATATTTTCCAACTTGTTTCATTCATTTCTTTCAAGTACTTTTATTTAACTATTTCTATGTTTCCTCCTTTGATATATATTTTCTATTTTTATAATATGTGTTTTATGGGAAACTTATCCTATTCTGCTATAGTTAATTATAATTTCCTATGGACTATCATATGTAAAGGGGATCTGAATCCTGCAGAACCTGGAAAAAAGGAATGATGGTGTTAGGTATTACCCATGTGTTGACCCTGAGAGTCTGCCTTATTTGATTTGATAAACCAGTTGTATGCATAGTGGGGAGGAATGTGGGGAAAGATACATACTATCGGTTCAGAATAAAGCAAATAAGGTACATCATACTCATCAAACAAACTAGTGTCTTAGAGGGGCACACTCATTGACTCGGAGAAATAAGATAAGGTGTCTTACAGAATTCTAGGTTAGAATACTAGAAGTTGCTATAGGTAAGGAAGTGAAGAAAGCTCTCTGTCTTCCATTATGATAGTGGTTTTCAAGTGGAGGCAACTTGACCCCATGGGACTTTTGTCAATGTCTAGGAATATTTTTGGTTATCACAATCTGGGGGTAAAGGCACCTACTAGTACTGAATGGATAGAGGCTAGTGTTGCTGCTACATGTACTAAAACGCAAAAGAAGGCCCTCCCACAGCAAAGAATCGCAGAGCTCAAAGTGGCAATAGTATCAAGGCTGAGAAGCCCTGACTTATGAGTGAAGAGAATAGTAACCAGAGTCTACCGAAACTGATGATTTCCTTATATTGTCATTGAAGCTACCATTTCCCTCCTCCTTCTTTTGAACCACTGTTATTATCCACTAGGCTTATATATAGTTATAATGACTATCTACACAGTGCACAACAATTTTTGCCCCAAAATTTGTTCAGGGATCATCTTAAAATAAAACATTTGGAGTATCTCTTTAAAATGCAGATTCATGGACTTCACCATTAAATATAATTTTTAGCAAGAAATTCTGGAGATATTTTATGCATCTGAGTTTGAGGGAAAAGGTTCTACCATCATCTCACAAAATAGCCAGCGAGACAGAGACCTGATCATATATGTGCAACCATGACCTTAGTAAAGCAGGGGCACAACATGATTCCTCTATCCATTGTTAATTAATTCATTCAAAACTATTTATTAAGAAACTGTGATGTCAGGAACTAGGCCAGGCATTAGAAATACAATGGTGAACAAGTCTTACTGCCTTGGTTTCTTTGTTTATAAAAAAAGAGGATAATAATTCTTCTTAGTTTATAGAATTTTTTAAAGGATTAAATGAATTAATACACAGAGATCACTTGAAACAGTGCCTGGATAATTAAAATTACTCAAAATTTTAATACCGTTATCTCATCGATGGTAGGTTTCAAATCTAATTATTCATTCCAGTCTCTAGTACAGCACCTGGTACAGAAGAGTTAATTTGTAAAATGTACAGTCTATTAGGAAGAAAGGAGATAATTAGGAGACCCTGTTGTGCTCACCCTACCTTCAACATTATCTTGATATTTGCTTTCTCCAGATCAAGGGGACATTTTGAGTTGTATTCTACCTCTCCTAATACACTTTTCTTCTGATGATCGAAACTCTATACTTCAGCCAATGCGTCAATTTCAGGTTCCTAAACTTATCCCTCAAAATCATCCATTTTTGTCTTGCCACAGGCTATTCCATAGGAGACCCTTCCCTCTTCATCATCTGCTTAATCCCTTTTCATTGTTTCTGATTAATTTTATGGGTCATTTTTTTTAAAGAAGTCTTTATTGTTCATTGCATGCTAGTCTGTGTTACAGAGATGTCCTATATATAATAATGGTTAATAATTTTGAGCATTAGCTATGTGTTCCCGGGCATTGTTCTTAGCAGTTCTAGGTTATGGGTGCACACTGTTATCTGTCCTCCTAAAGTAAATGCTTTATTTCTGTATCATGGAATACATTACATTTTTGGGAATTGTCTGTATTTCTACCTAAACTTTCAGTTCTGTTTTAAAATTTTGCATAGTAAGGATTGATACTGCTTATCAGATCTGGTATTATGTCACGTGTTTAATAGTATATGTGCATATTTGATTAGTACATCTCTCTCCACAGAATGTAGCTCTAGGAAGGTAGGGCCTTAATTTGTTTTCATCACCTCTGTATCCCTTTCATATAAAGCAGCGGCTAGAGGGTAATAGGCAGTCAATGAATATTTGTAGAATGAATTCAATACATAATTTACTAAATAAGCAGATGAATAACTTTAACCTTTTGATCTATCTATCTATCTATCTATCTATCTATCTATCTATCTATCTATCATCTATCTAAGCTATGAAGGAATCTCTGTTCCTTAGTAGTGTTCTCTAGTGTTCAGATGCAAGTAGACAAATTCCAGATTTTGATGCTTGACTTATTCCTTCCCATGAGACCATAAGGAACAATTATTTTTCTGATTCACTCCTTGTCAAGACCAAAATCAACAAACTCTGCCATTTCAGTTTATATAATCAGATTATTTTTTATAATGAAACAGAAGTGATGACCAGCACAAAGATATTTTGAAAGACTGAAGGCATGCACTCTTTCTTCGCCAACCTGTACAATCTCCTTAATCCTGTGCCTGGCCTCCAGAGTGCTGCCAAGAAAGAGTTCAGTAGTCCTTGATGTCAGATAGGAATGGATCTCTGGCTTCTAACTTATGTTGTTTTAGCTTTTTTGTTTCTGTATTATAATTTCTGAATCTGAACTTTCGTCACTATTATCTCTACTCTTTCTTATATCTTCCGTGCTTTCTTTTTACTTCATTTGCCCACAAACATGTAACTGCTCTCGGGTCTAATAGTAAAGTACACATATACACCATGTTTTCCTTTTCCCCCCTCAACCATCCATGCCTTTTTAAAGCCATGCTTCTTTTTTCACCAGTCATTCACTCACTAAACTCTCTGGTCTAGCTTTTGCCCCTATGACACTAATGTCTGCATGTTGCTAATCCAGTGGAAGTTTCCAGTGCTCACCTGTGTGATCTCTCATCTGCATTTGATCACTCCCTCTTTCTCAAAACATTCCTGGATGTTATTTTTTTTTCCCATGCACCTTTCACTAATTCTTTCTAGGCTTCTTAACGTGCCTTTTCTACCTTACCTCAACACTTTGGAGTTCCTCAAATATTAATTTGACTTTTTTTCTTTTTGCACCATGCTGTCATCATTGGCAATCTCATGTATTATCAAATATTTATATATTATTGTAAGAACTTAAAAATATCTCCTTAAATCATATTGCAAGTCAAAGAAGTTTTATTTGGCTTGAGACACATAAATCTAAAAAACACCAGCTAGCTAGTCCAACTAGAGACCTTACAGTTTTTATTTCCCTTGACATATATGTCATCTAATCTATCACTAGCTCTTTTTAATATTCCCAAACCTTATCTTCAAACTATCCAATGTAAATGGATTGTCGCAACCATAGGTTCATACGTAAGGTGGCCTGGGTTCAAAATCAAGATCTTCTATTTACTTATTTTTTCAATGCCTTAGTTATCATGTGGTTGCTGTAAAAATTACATTAGTTAGTTATATAAAATACTTAAAAGAGGGCTTAGCACATACTAAGTGCTCAGTTAATCTTAACAAGCATTACTACTGCTATTATCAATATTCAACTTCCTTCTAGCTCTACTGCCAATTAATCTAAGGGGCCATCAAACCACTACAGTCACCTTCCATTTCTAATCTTGTCTACCTTTTACTTATTCTTTATATAACTACTAGATAGCCCTTATAAAAGGTGAAAACCTAAAATTCTGTCCATTTTAAACCATTCAGTGACTTCCTATTCTAGTTAGAACAAAATGCAATATGATTATCATGGCCTGTGAGACGCTGAAGCTTCTGGCTCTATGTCTCTCTCCTGCTCCATCTTTCCAGCTCTCTCCTCTTCTCAGTGTGTTCCGGCCAGAGTGACTTCCCTTGAGGCTCTTCATTGCCATGCCTCATTTTCACCCAATGGTTTTGTAGATGATTTTTCTATATCCTAATTACTTCATCTCACCTTTCACCCTTCCTCAGCTATTGTCCTATTTTCACTCTCAGCTTAACTAGCCCATCCTTAAAGAAACCTTAGTTCTTCAATTTAAATTAACTCCATCATTATAGCATCTAATAGCACTCAGCACTTTTCCTTCCTGACATTTGGTGTATTTTATAATTAATTGATTCATTTAATTCGAGATAGTCACTGAGCACCTGGGTTTCAAGCACTCTTCTGTGTACTAAGGATGCCATAAATGCAAAAGCAGACAGATTTTTGTGCTCTCATAAACAGCATTGTGTTGCATTCTGTTGAACTTTCTATAATATACGGTTTTATTCTTAAAAATATTTTTACAACCAGTCTAATTTTTGTCTCTTTTCTAGACTGTAACCCATTGATGACCAGTGATTATTGTTTCTTTCTTCCTTTACACTATCCCTAGTCTACAATAGTGTCCATTATAGCCATTTATTGAATGAATAAATGAAGAAAGGGATGAAGTGCAACATTTCTACATTACTGTCTCTATAATTTGGGTATTATACTTCATTTCTGTACACTTAAGCTTCTTTCATATAAAAAGCTAGGATATTAATATGAAATTTGAAGAATTGAGGTAATATTACATAATTTAAATAAATTGTCTACCAAATAACTGTCCCCAATAAATGGTAGGGATGTGGAGTCAGGAGGGTAAACCCCTGTAAGCATCATGAATCATGCAATTATGCTATCTTTGCAAAAAGAAGAAATGCAGAGTCAAGTAACATAAATTTATATACTGCTTACACTAATTATTTTTGTGATCTTTGGCAAATCATATCTCTCTGAACTTTAAATTTCTCAACTACAAAATGAAGTTAATGATTATTTTTATCATTACGGGTGAGTATGAAGATAAAATAAAATAATTTTAATGCAACTCTTTGTAAACTATTGTGATGCAGAAGTATAGTTTTTAATATTATTGCTATTACTTTTTGATGATCAGTACAAAATGACAGGAACCAGAGAAGGCATAACAAAGAAACACAAAATATCAAGAGTTAACAATTACATAGTTCTTGTGGTTTGCTACATATTGTATATCTTAATTGATTTGGATAACTTCACTTACTTAAATCCTACAACAATCCTATCAGGTAGTCACCAGTAGTTCTCCTTTATTTTATGGATGAGGAAACTGAAGAGAAGAGGTTTAGAAATTTTCCCAGGTCACAAAGCAACTATATAATGAAGCTGAAATTTGAACCTAGAGAGTCAGGTTTTAGAGTCCAGGTTTTGAACTGCTACGTGATAGTGTACTGAACAGCAGATTAGTCATGATATCTGCTTTCAAATAAATTGTTCATATTTCTGCCAAGGCCACATTTTCCCTCTCAGATAAACCAACGTGGCTATTTCAGTGACTACATACCAGGGTATCATTGTTGTGAAAACCTTTCATATTTCACTTTAAAGGGCCATGCCATACAAATGTCAAAAGTATGAAGAGTTTTTAAAGAATGATCCTCATGCAGCCATGTTTCAAGAGAATATAATCGTGTTTAAGATATGAGACACTTACAGGAAAGAGATGCAGTACTGGGAGATTTATTGTAGCCTGACATTTAATGAAAACCCTAAAGGTTTTGATGGAGCTTTATTATATCAATTACTCACTTACCTCATATGTAGCCTAATATATTTTATTTTAAAAACGCCTTGCTTGCAGAACTGGTGTTGAAATCATAGCCCCCAGGGCATCTTTGAATGGGTCCCATCCACTACCTAACTCCCTACTCATTGAATTTATAGCCTGTGTTGTGTGGCTTTGGCTAGCAGCTAAAGAATAATATAATTTCCTATGGTCGTAAGGGTCCAGAGAGAAAGAGAATCTTCTTCTACTTGCATATTTTCCCCCTTATTTGTCTCACTGTAGCTTCCGGTCCACCAAAATAGTAAGCAACTGCATATAAATACTGGGAAATTATTTAGAGCCCCATGAGGAGGTACCACGCACACCAACAGAATTGCCAGTGTTTATTGATAGAAATCTGTGGAGCCCATATGGGAATGAGTTTTAAGTCAGTTGGATCAGATTGAAAAAATTATAATGTTTACTTGACAAAATGTGTTAAAATGATTGGTACACTAAGCAAAGATTCTGAATTCAATATATTAAATCAAGAAGCTAAAGAGTGTTCCTGACACTTTGCTTCACTAGTTGACTAAAGCTTTACTCAAAGGTAATCTATAATAATGAAGTTGAAATGTCCTTAGATCTGCAAAGCAGTTATCCAAAGTTTTAGGAAAAAATGGTGGTTAGAGTGGATTGGTCCTGTAAGACCTGCTAGCCAGCCCCACGAATGCATTTGTGAGGCAAACGCCAGCAGATATAAAGAAGTCTATAGCGGCTATTATGTACAGGCCAGGGATGATAGTAGGAAATAGTATGATCGAACTGGATTCCTGAAATTCAATGGGAACCATGGGATCTTGGGAATTCTCTGTATTCAATGTGCATGATAAGATTCCAGAATGGCAGGGGCCAATTGGCAACAATAATAAGAGATAAAATGAGCATCATCTTAAAAGTTAATATGAGCACCAGATTTAATATTACAGTATTGGACAGAAGAACCCTAGCAGCCAACAATGAAGTTTGACGTGAAAATATCCTTGGCACTAGAGTTACAGATCAAATGTTTGTATCCCTCCAAAATTCATATGTGCAAATCCTAACCCCCAATGTTATGGTAAAAGAAGGGGGGATTTGGAAGGTAATATATCATAAAAATAGATCCCCTGTGAACAGAATTAGTGCTCTTACAAGAAGAAACATGAAAGAGATTTTTCTCTTGGTGACGTGAGAATACAACTAGAAGACCACCATCTGCAAACCAGGAAGAGTGCCCTCACCAGACACCAGATCTGTTGACCCCTGTATTCTTGGACTTCTCAGACTTTAGAACTGTGAGAAATAAATTTTTGTTTAAGCTACTCAGTCTATGTTATTCTATCATAGCAGTATGTAACTGACTAAGAGGGTTAGCTAATTTACTATGTTGTCCTCAGAACTGAAGTAGATGATTGTTCTACAGAGTCTTATTGATGTGTATAGGCAGAAAGGCAATAGATCTGATACTGAGAGATGCGATTTCAAGTACCACCATGATATCCAAACCTCCTATCCAATTTTAGTCGTGGACCAATTTATGGACCCAGAGCATTTAATAAAGGAGAGTGTGGGTTCCTTTAAGTAATGATGTGGCTATACAAACAAAAAATTGTACTGAAAATCTACATCCTAGTCTTCCTCCAAGAACTCCTGCCACTATTTATTAGAGTGACTGTTTTAGAAAGGGAATAACCAGTCTTTTAGGGACTACAATGCCCTGGCTCAAGCTGACAGAAATTTCCGGGTACTCAAAATGCCACTGTGGTTGAGTTGTCATAGTAAGGGCCGATGAATATCAGGTGATAACTGTGATTATGGTTAGGTCCACAGTTGGCCTATGTCTCTCTGCACATATCCTGCGGCTTTATCCTAATTAAAAAATGTGCAGTGGTCAGAAACATAGAAACTGGTAGAAAACAAAAGGTTTTTTGACTTGTGGAGACAAAACCCAGTGAAAGCCATAATAATTACTGTCACCTACCAACATAAGAAAAACATAAGACCACATGTTGGCCTCATCTAGGACTTAAAAGGTGAAGCAGTGGTATTTCTTATCAAATGTACATTCAGTTTGCTTATTTGCTTTGTATAGAAGGCAGATGGATAAAAGAAAATTATGGTAGATTAATAAAAAATGTAGCTAGGTAATGATTTCACTTGTAGCTGCTATCCCAGATGTGGTTTTATTGCTGCAGTTAATTAACAATCCCCTGACACCTGGTATGTAGCAAACATTTAGTGGCAAAACTCATTAGAAGAAAACTACTTTCAGCCGAGAGAGTTAACAATACACTGCCAACTGACTTGCCTCAGTGTTTAATCAAACATCCAGCTCCATGACATAATCAGTCTAAAGGTACGTTGATTGGCTGTCTGTTTTATAAGACATCATGCTGTTCCATTACAGGGATGACACCATGCTGATTGGATCTGGTGAACATGAAGAATGAAATACTCTGGAACTTTATAAGACATATACATAAAGGGTAGAAAAAGAAACATAAAAAATCAGAGGCCTGGTACCTCATGATATTTCTAAGGTTTCAATGGTCTGCACATGTCTAGATATCCCTGTGCAGGTGAAGGGCGATTTGCTGCATTAGGCTCTTCCTATCATTAAGGAAGAAGCTTGTCTCTTTCAATTTTGGAGGCAGTATGTACTTTATCTAGGTTTACTACTCCAACCCATTTACCAAGTACCCTTAAACTCTGTTTTTCATTAGACTTTTATTCTTTTTATTAGGACTCAGAAAAAGAGAAAGCTTGCAATAAGTTTAGACTACTTCACAAGCTTCTCTCTCACTTGGGCCACAGGATACTGAAGATTCAATTATGTTTGGCATGATTGTAGCAGATAGGGTTACTATATGGCGCTTTGGGGAAGATTCCTGTTGATAAATCACAAAATAGACTTTTAAGATTTCAAAGCAGAGCTATAAGCTAAGCCATCATTTTAAGATTATTATCCCCTTTTAAAGAAATAATTTCTGCCTTGCTACTGGTACCTAGTAGAGATTGAACACTTACTACAAGCCACAAAATTGCCATATAACGTGAGCTAATATTGCCTGACCAACAAATAATAAAATAAAAGATTGACAGAAGCCAATCATAAAGTGCATGTGATACATATGATATCAGGCTTGAGTGGTGCCTGAAGATGTAGAAAAGCCACATGAGCAAATCAGCCGGATATCCATGGACCTTACTCTAGCTTCATTTCCCCATCTATTAACCTTCACCCTTAAGCCTAACTAGGAGTTTCCTAATACTATTTAATTGAAGAATGAAAAATATCAGTCTTTGTTTACAAATGATTCTGCAGGATTGACTTGAACTACCCAAAAAGAAAACCACAGTTGTGCAATTCTACTTCAGGGTATCTCTGAATAAAATGGTAAGGAAAAAAATCTTCAGTAAATTCAAAGAGTGTATCTGTTTGCAGTTTTTTCTTCCTGAAATGAGAACTAGCCAGAGATAGGATCTACATTAATCCTAGACTATGGCTAAGGGTCAGATACTTGGAAGGGACATAGTTTAAAGTTGGTGAAAAGTAGGACTAAGGGAGAGGAATTTGGATAGATCTCTATAAATGGGCAGGGAGTCAAGATTTTTTTTGTTCCATCTGTGAATTCTCACTAGATTAGCCTCAGCAGAGAAAGATACTCATAATCAGGTGCACAAGATCATCTGTTGTGTGGATATCAGTCACTCGCTTTCACCAGCCACCCCTGTCCATACGGAATGTGCTCTTAAAGTAAACAAGGCAGCAGGGATGAAGGTTATACATAGATTCAACAACATGGAATTTTACGCACGAGGTGTTGTCTGACTTGATGACTGTCCAGCCTATCTATAGCAGAACATTATATTTAGCCCAATAATGATTATATCCCCTAAGACCATCAATCAGTCACTTGGTAGGAGAAAAGACTCCCTATTCAATAAATGGTACTAGGATCACCAGCTAGCCATATGTAGATTGAAACTGGATCCCATCCTTTCACCATATGCAAAATCAATTAAAGCTGGATTAAATATTTAAATATAAAACCTAAAATTATGAAACCTCTAAAAGAATACCTGGAAATACAGTTCAGGACAGAGGCCCTTGCAAAGATTTCATGATGGAGACACCAAAAGCAATTGCAACAAAAACAAAAATTGACAAGTGGAACCTAATTAAACTAAAGAGTTTCTACACAGCAGAAGAAAATATCAACAGAGTAAACAGACAACCTACAGAATGAGAAAAAATATTTGCAAACTATGCATATGATAAAGGTCTATAAGGAACTGAAACAAATTAACAAGCACAAAACGAACAACCCAATTTAAAAACTGGTAAAATCAATGAACAGATGCTTCTCAAAAAAAGACATACATGTGGCCAACAAGCATATGAAAAAAATGTTCCACATCACTTATCATCAGAGAAATGTAAATCAAAACCTATATGAGATACCATCTCACACCAGTCAGAATGGCTATCATTAAAAAGTTTCAAAATAACAGATGTTGGTGAGGTGCAGAGAGAAGGGAACACCTATACACTGTTGGTGAGAATGTAAATTAGTTTTAGCCACTGCAGAAAGAAGTTTGGAGATTTCTCAAAGAACTTAAAACAGAACTGCTTATGTGACCCAGAAATCTCATTACTGGGTATACACCCAAAGGAATGTAAATTGTTCTACCATAAAGACACAAGTATATGTATGTTTATTGCACCACTATTCACAATAGCAAACACACTGAAACAACTTAGATGTTCCTCAAAGGTGGACTAGATAATGAAACTCTGGTACATATACACAATAAAATTCTGTGCAGCCATAAAAAAGAACAAAATCATGTCCTCTGAAGCAACATGGATAGAGCTGGAGCTCATTATCTTCAACAAACTAACACAGGGAGAGAAGACCGAATACCACATGTTCTCACTTATAAGTGGGAGCTAAACATTGAGTACACATGAACACAAAGAAGGGAGCAACAGACACCAAGGTCTACTTAAGGTTGGAGGGTGGGAAGAGGGTTAAGATTAAAAAACCAACATCTGTTTTTCTTTACTTCTACTACACTGTATATGTGGTCTATTTATAGCAATTTGCATCCTTTATTACGGTGATTTTTTTTTTAAATAAATAGAAGACTCTGTGTCAGGAACTCTCTTCTCTCTCTCTTTTTTTTTTTTAATTATGTATTTATTTATTTGAGATGGAGTCTTGCTCTGTCACCAGGCTGGAGTCCAGGGGCCTGATCTCGGCTCACTGCAACCTCCGCCTCCTGGGTTCAAGCAATTCTCCTGCCTCAGCCTCCAAGTAGCTGGGACTACAGGCAAGCACCACCACGCCCAGTTAATTTTTGTATTTTTAGGAGACACGTGGTTTCATCATGTTGGCCAGGATGGTCTCAATCTCCTGACCTCATGATCCACCCGCATCAGCCTCCCAAATTGCTGGGATTACAGATGTGAGCCACCTCGCGCAGCTAGGAATTCTCTCTTTTAATTTTGTGTCCCTAGTACCTAGCAACAGAGGGCACATTCTTTTGTATGAAAAAGGGTTAATTTGTTGTCAATTATCTATTTATCTCTATTTACCCATTTGATACATCTTTGATGTTTCCTATAAATCTCATATTGAACTGTAATCCCCAATGCTAGAGATGGGGCCTGGTGGGAGGTGTTTGGGTCACCGGGGCAAATCCCTCATGGGTTGGTGCTGTCCCCATGATAGAGAGTGAGTTGTCATGAGATCTGGTTGTTTGAAAGTGTGTGGCACCTCCCCCACCCCTCTCTTGCTCCTGCCCTCATGTGATACACTGGTTCCCCCTTTGCCTTCCACCATGATTGTAAGAAGCCCAAGGCCTCATCAGAAGCTGAGCAGATGCTGGCACCATGCTTCCTGTACAGCCTGAAGGACCAGGAGCCAATTGAAATTATTTTCTTTATAAATTACCCAGTGTCAATTATTTATTTACAACAACACAAGAATGGCCTAATATACTATCTGCTTAACTATCATCTGCAAAATAACAAAATTTAAGTCATGAAAACATAGTAAAAATTAAAGATGTGTCAATTGATTTGGATGCAAATGGTGAAACATATAAGGGTTAATATGAGAAGGAATTTCTCATTAGCAATTCAGATATTTCAAGGGTTTGCTGCAATTGAGTTGTTCATAATTATGGCATACTGCAGTATTGCTGGACAAAAACAGACTTGAAAGTTAATCAGGGAAATTGTGTCATATCTCGTGGGTAAAAGAGAGAAATACATTTGTCTGGATATCCAGGGTAGTGACAAAGAACAAGAGTATGCCAATTAATCTCTGAAATATTATGAGGCACATAAGGAATACAGAAACGAATGGGAGAGAAATTCATACTAAAATGTTTTGCAAGTAGAGTAGCTGGAGAGGAGTAAGCCTCTATAGATTTATATGACACATATGCATAATATTGTAAGCATTTCTCCAAAATCAAATACTTGGTTAATACTACAGATTTTTAGAGTCAGTTTCAGTGATGTTTCTTCCGTCATATGCATTATGATAGTTCTGTGTTATTCTCTGAAAACTGAATTTTATTTTAGCAATATGCTATTAGTTATTCGAAGTCAGTAGTTCATTTAGTAATAGCCCCTTAATAACTGCTAAAAGTGCTTATGAATTATTCTGCCCAAAGCAAATGGTTGAAATGGTTATAAAGACATGAAAATATCTGTCCTAGTCTTTAAGAATAAACTTATAATCAGTAATTTTTTATTAAAAATAAGGTTAAATTAAAGAACATGTTAGATAATTGAATACCTTTGTAAACATTGAAAAGTAGACACAAGAATTGTTTCTCTTGAACCAAAACTGGCTGCTCCAAACTTGGCTGTTTAACAGAGAGACCTAGTGGAGCCAGTAAAAATAAAATACCTGCAATTGGTACAATCTGATTTAGAGTTTCAATAGGTGAAATCCTGAAATAGGTATGTTAAAGAAGCTTCTCAAGAGATTGTTATGTCAATATAGACCTGCATTTGAAACCGCTGATACCAAATACAGTGGCAAGATGTAGTCGCTATATATTTGTTCAGTGAATATATAAATGAATTAATTGTTGTTTTTTTATCATTTTCTAAGAATGTTAAAATATTTCCTAGAATTTAAGTATTTATAGGCCAATATAATCATTCATATATGGGTGAGCTACCTCTTAGAGCTGATGACCTCTTAATGAAATGATGGATGAGATTCATAGTCTTTGAACTCTTCTTTGTAGAAATATTATGCATTATGTTTTTTCTGAGATTAGATTCCATCTCATCATTGATGCAGCAAATATTTGACTACATATAAAGGGTTCCCTCAAAGGTTAAAAACTAATGCCGGCCGGGCGCGGTGGCTCACGCTTGTAATCCCAGCACTTTGGGAGGCCGAGGCGGGCGGATCACGAGGTCAGGAGATCGAGACCACGGTGAAACCCCGTCTCTACCAAAAATACAAAAAATTAGCCGGGCGTGGTGGCGGGCGCCTGTAGTCCCAGCTACTCGGAGAGGCTGAGGCAGGAGAATGGCGTGAACCCGGGAGGCGGAGGTTGCAGTGAGCCGAGATCGCGCCACTGCATTCCAGCCTGGGCGACAGAGCAAGACTCCGTCTCAAAAAAAAAAAAAAAAAAAAAAACTAATGCCATAAGTATTTATATAGCCATTGATTTGCCTGTATACTGATCTTTATTCTAGACACACAACCAACATCATTTAAATTTCAACTCTCAGTGCGAGTACCACAAACCTATGTACCCTTAGAATAAAAAAAAAAATACAGTATGAGTAAGAAACAAGGTCAAATACTGCCATTTTCACACATTAATTTACATATGTAATAGCCTTAGATGTCTGTTTTTTTAATTTTTGTAATAATGGAATTCAGGACAGAGATTGCTACCTTGAGATAATTTTATCAACCACCTGTACGGCTCAATGGGGCACATTGCTAGAACTTGCTTCTGACAAGTATGCAGGAGGGCCGTAGTTTTTATGTCCTTGTAGTTCACATTACTTCACCCTGTTAGGCAGCAATACCTTGTGTGAGATTCAAAGTTGGTAAATCAACCACGCAAGGAGAGTATAGATTAAATTGAACAGTGTCGCCCTAAAGGGAGATTAAAAGGCATCTTCTTCAAGATAGTGAAAAACATGAGGCTGGGAGATAAAGTTTACTTATATGAGAGATTGATGAAATTGTTCTGAAAAATCATGATGTAATTAAAATGCAATCGGAATGGCTGTAAAAACTATTTAGGTATGTAAAATAATGGTTATTTAGGTACAATTTACAAATGGTAAAATTCATCCTTTTATGTGTATGATTCCATTGGCTTTGATCGTTTGTAACCACTGTCACTATGAAGATATAGAACACTCCCCACATATTTCATTATGCATCTTTATAGTCAGTTCATTCCAAAAGCCAGTGTCTAGAAATTACTAATCTGAATTTTATTCCTATGCTTTTGCCTTCTCCAGAATATAATATAAATGGAATCATAAAGTTTATAGTCTTTTTATTTTTTTTTTTTATTTTTATTTTTTTTTTGAGACGGAGTCTCACTGTCGCCCAGGCTGGAGTGCAGTGGCGCGATCTTGGCTCACTGCAGGCTCCGCCCCCTGGGGTTCACACTATTCTCTTGCCTTAGCCTCCCGAGTAGCTGGGACTACAGGCGCCTGCCACCTCGCCCGGCTAACTTTTTGTATTTTTAGTAGAGATGGGGTTTCACCGTGTTATCCAGGATAGACTCGATCTCCTGACCTCGTGATTATGTATCTGTTCCTTAATTTAACATAATAAATTTGAGATTCTTCCTTATTAAATATTATGAATATTTAGTTCCCTTTATCGCTGAACAGTATTGCATTGTACAGATGTGCCAAGGTATATTTATTCATTAAATAGTTAATGGATATTTACCTTGTTTCCAGTTACTGCTATAAGCATATCCATTCTCTTGGGTAGATGCCTGGAAGAACAATTTCTGGGTTCATATTACATTACGTACGTATATACATTTCATATATTATAAGCAAAGTATTAAACTGCTCTCCAAAGCAGCTGTACCATTTTGCATTCCTAGCAGCAATGTAGGAGAGTGGTTCCTCATCTTCATCACCACTTGATAATGCAGTTTTTAAAAACCATTCTTATACATGTGTAATAAAATCTCATTTTGATTTTTATTTAAATTTCCCTGATAAATAATGCTGCTCTTGCATGTGCTTGTTTATCATCTATATCTCTTTTATAGTGAAGAATCCATTCAATTTTTACTTTTAGTATTATTTTTTGTATCTCAGTAGTTTTAGGGTACATGTGATTTTTGTTTACATGGATGGGTTCTTTAGTGGTGAATTCTGAGATTTTAGTACACCCATCACCTGAGGAGTGCACACTGTACCCAAAATGTAGTCTTTTATCTCTCACCCCACTCCTCCTCACCTCCAAAGTCCATTATATCCCTTTGTATGTCTTTGCATCCTCATAGCTTAGCTCCCAATTATAAATGAGAACATATGGTATTTGGTTTTCCATTCCTAAGTTACTTCACTTAGAATAAAAGCCTCCAGTTCCATCCTAGTTGCTGCAAAAGACATTCTTTCATTCCTGTCGATGGCGGAATAGTAGTCCATGGTGTATATATACCACATTTTCTTTATCTGCTTGTTGGTTGATTGGCACTTAGGTTGGTTCCATATCTTTGCAATTGTGAATTGTGCTGCTATAAACATGCATGTGCATGTGTCTTTTTCATATAATGATGACTTTTCCTTTGGGTAGACACCCAGTAGTGGGATTGCTGGATCGAATGGTAGATCTACTTTTAGTTCTTTGAGGAATTTCTGTAGTTTTCCACGGTGGTTTTACTAATTTACAATCCCACAAGGAGCATACAAGTGTACCCTTTTCACCAATTCCATGTCAACATATATTGTTTTTTGACTTTTTAATTATGGCCATTCTTGCAGGAGTAAGTTGGTATCTCATTGTGATTTTAATTTGCGTCTTCCTAATGAGATTAATGATGCCGAGCATTTTTCATGTTTTATGGCTTTTAGTTCATCTTCCTTTGAGAAATGTCAGTTCATGTTCTTTGCCCATTTTTTGATGGGATTTTTTTTTTTCTTGAGGATTTGTTTGAGTTTTTTGTAGATTCTGGATACTAGTCCTTTGTCATATGCATAGGCTGTGAATATTTTCTCCCATTCTGTGGGTTGTCTGTTTATTCTGCTGATCATTTCTTTGGCTGTGCATAAGCTTTTTAGTTTAATCAGGTCCCATCTGTCAATTTTTGTTTTTGATATATTTCCTTTTGGGGTGTTGGTCATAAATGCTTTGCCTAGGGCAATGCCCAAAAGAGTTTTCACAACACTATCTTCTAAAGTTTTTACAGTTTTGCGTCTTAGATTTAAGTCTTTGATCCATCTTGAGTTGATTTTTGTATAAGATGAGAGATGGGAATCCAATTTCATTCTTCTACAAGTGGCTTGCCAGTTTTGCCAGTATCGTTTACTGAACAGGGTATCCTTTCTCAAATTTGTCTTTTTGTATGCTTTGTTGTAGATCAGTTGGCCATAAGTATTTGGCTTTATTTTTGGGTTTTCTATTCTATTCCATTGGCCTATGTGCCCATTTCGATACCAGTACCATGCTGTTTTGGCAACTGTGGACTTGTAGTATAATTTGAAGTCTGATAATGTGATTCCTCCAGACTAATTGTTTTTGCTTAGTATTTCTTTGGTTATGTGTGTTGTTCTTTGGGATCCAGAAGAATTTTAGAATTGTTTTTCCTAGTCCTGTGAAAAATGATGATTTTTTTTTTTTTTTTAGATGGAGTCTCGCTCTGTCACCCAGGCTGGAGTGCAGTGGTGCGATCTGAGCTCACTGCAACCTCTGCCTCCTGGGTTCAAGCAATTCTCCTGTCTCAACTTCCTGAGTAACTGGGACTACAGGCACCTGCCACCATGTAGCAGACAGCACCTGCTAATTTTTGTATTTTTGGTGGAGATGGGGCTTCACCTCGTTGATCAGGCTGGTCTCAAACTCCTGACCTTAGATGATCCACCCACCTCAGCCTCCCAAAGTGCTGGGATTACAGGCATGAGCCACCGTGTCTGGCTGATGATGGTATTTTGATGGAAATTTCATTGAATCTGTAGATTGCTTTGGGCAGTAAGGTCATTTTCACAGTATTGATTATTCCCATCCATGAGCATGAGACATGTTTTCATTTATTTGTGTCATCTACGATTTCTTTCAGCAGTGTTTTGTAGTTTTCCTTATAGAGATCTTTCATCTCCTTGGTTAAATATATTCCTAGGTATTTTATTTTGTTCTGCAGCTGTTGTAAAAGGGATTGAGTTCTTGGTTTGACTCTCAGCTTGGTTATTGGGGTACATTGATTTTGTAACCTGAGACCTTACTGAATTTGTTTATCAGATCTAGGAGCCTTTTGAATGAGTCTTTGAGGTTTTCTAAGTATATGATTATATCATCAGTGAATAGTGAAAGATTGACTTCATCTTTTCCAAGTTGGATGCCGTTTATTTCTTTCTCTTGCCTGATTGCTCTTGCTAGGGCTTCAAGTTCTATGTTGAATAGAAGTGGTGAAAGTGCTCATTCTTGTCTTGCTCCAGTTTTCAGAGGAAATGCTTTCAACTTTTCCCCATTCAGAATAATGTTGGCTGTGGGTTTGTCCTGGATGGCTTTATTACTTCGAGGTAAATCATTTCTATGCTTACTTTGTTGAGGATTTTTATCATAAAAGGTTGCTGGATTTTATCAAATGCTTTTTCTGCATCTATTGAGTTAATTGTATGTGTTTTGTTTTTAATTCCGTTTATGTGATATACAACATTTATTGACTTACCTATGATAAACCATCCCTATATCCACTTAATCATGATGTGTTATCTCTTTGATGTGCCATTAGATTTGGTTGTCTATTTTTTTTTGAGGATTTTTGCATCCATGTTCATCAGGGATATTAGTCTATCATTTTCTTTTTTTGATATTTCATTTTTTTGCCTTTGGTATCAGGGTGTTACTGCCTTCATAGAATGACTTAGGGAGGATTCTTTCTTTCTCTATCTTTTGGAGTATTATCAGTATGATTAGTACCAACTCTTCTTTGGATGTCTGATAGAATTCAGCTGTGAGTCCATCTGGTGCTGGACATTATTTTGTTGGCAATTTTTTTTTATTACTGATTTAATCTCTCTGCTTGTTATTGGTCTGTTCACAGTTTCTATTTCTTTCTGATTGACTCTAGGAAGGTTGTGTGTTTCCAGGAATGTATCCACTCCCTGTAGATTTCTGGTTTGTGCATGTAAAGGTGTTCATAGTAGCCTTGAACTATCTTGTGTATTTCTGTGGTATCTGTGGTAATAGCTCTGGTTTCATTTCTACTTGGGCTTATTTGGATCTTTTCTCTTCTTTTCTTGGTTAATCTTGCTAATGATACATCAATTTTGTTTCTCTTTTCAAAGAACCAGGTTTTGTTTCATTTAGGTTTTGTATTTTTTTGTTTCAATTTTATTTCATTCTGCTCTGATCTTTCTTATTTCTCTTTTTCTGCTGGGTTTGGGTTTAGTTTATTCTTGCTTCTCTGGTTCCTTGAGGCGTGACATTAGGTTGTCAGTTTGTGTTATTTCAGGCTTTTTCATGTAGGCATTTAAAGCTATGAACTTTCCTCTTCTTACTGCTTTTGCTGTATCTCAAATATTTTGGTAAGTTGTGTCAGTATTATTTATTTCAAAGATTTTTTAAATTTCCATCTTGATTTAATTAACCCCCAAATCATTCAATAGCAGATTATTTAATTTCCATGTATTTATATAGTTTTGAGGGTTTCTTTTGTAGTTGATCTCCAGTTTTATTCTACTGTGATTTGAGAAGATACTTGATATAATTTTGTTTGTCTTAAATTTATTGAGACTTGTTTTGTGGCCTACGATATGGTATGTCTTGGAGAATGTTCCACTTGCTGATGAGAAGAATGTACTTTCTGCAGTTGTTGTGGAAAACGTTATGCAAATATTTGTTAAGTCCATTTTTTCAGGGGTATACTTTAAGTCCATTGTTTCTTTGTTGACCTTCTGGCTTGATAATCTGTCTAGTGCTGTAAGTGAAGCATTGATGTCTCCCACTATTATTTTGTTGCTGTCTATCTCATTTCTTAAATTCAGTAGTAATTGTTTTATAAATCTGGGAGCTCCAGCATTAGGTGCATAAGAATTTAGGATTTGTGATATTTTCTTGTTGGGCTGAACTTTGTATAATTATGTAATGTGCTTTTACATCTTTTTATTTTAGCTGTTGCTACTTTAAAGTCTGTTTTGTCTGATATAAGACTAATCCTGTTTGCTTTTGGTTTTCATTTGCATGGAATATCTTTTTCCACTTATTTACCTTGAGTTTATATGAATACTTACGTGTTGGGTGAGTCTTGTGAAGACAGCAGATATTTGGTCGGTGGTTTTTTATTCATTCTGCCATTCTATATCTTTTAAATGGAACATGCAGGTGATTTATATTCAGTGTTTATATTTAGGTATAAGGTATTGTTCTATTTATCATATTATTTGTTACCTAGAACCTTTTTTTTCCATTGCATTATTGTTTTATAGACCCTGTAAGTTTTAGGCTCTCTGGAGGTTCTGTTTTGGTGCATACTGAATTTTGTTTCAAGATTTAGAACTCTTTTTACCATTTCTTGTAATGCTGGTTTTGTAGTGCCAAATTTTCTCAGCATTTGTTTTTCTGAAAAATACTTTATTGCTCCTTCATTTATGAAGCTTAGTTTTGCTGGATAAAAAATTCTTGGCTGACAATTATTCTGTTTAAGGAGACTAAAGATAAGGATATATAAGAAGATAGCCTGATTCTTATGTACCTTGGTGTGATCTTTCGTGCCATGAATTTCCTAGGAATTCTTTGAGTTTCTTAAATTTGGGTATCTAAATAATCTCTAGCAAGGCCAGGATAGTTATCCTCAATTATTCCCTTGAAAACCAATTATTCATAAGTTTGGCCATTTTACATAATTCCGTATTTCTTGGACACTTTATTCAATTTTGATTTTTTAAAAATCATTGTCTAATTGTGTTAATTTGAAAACCTTATCTTTGAGCTTTGAAATCTTTATCCTTCTTGTTCTAGTCTATTGCTGAAGATTTCCATTGAATTTTTTTGTCTTTATGTCTTTCATTTTCAGAAGTTCTGATTTTTTTTTTATGATATCTATCTTACTGGAAAATTTTATATTCATATCCTGAATTGTTTTGTTTTAAAATTTTGTTTATGTTGGCTTTTACCTTTCTCTGGCTTTTACCTTTCTGTGGCATCTCTTTGAGTAGTTTAATAATCAACCTTCTGCATTTCTCTGATGGCCAGTGATGATGAGCATTTCTTCATGTGTTTTTTGGCTGCATAAATGTCTTCTTTTGAGAAGTGTCTGTTCATGTCCTCTGCCCACTTTTTGATGGGGTTGTTTGTTTTTTTCTTGTAAATTTGTTTGAGTTCATTGTAGATTCTGGATATTAGCCCTTTGTCAGATGAGTAGGTTGCAAAAATTTTCTCCCATTCTGTAGGTTGCCTGTTCACTCTGATGATAGTTTCTTTTGCTGTGCAGAAGCTCTTTAGTTTAATTAGATCCCATTTGTCGATTTTGGCTTTTGTTGCCATTGCTTTTGGTGTTTTAGACATGAAGTCCTTGCCCACGCCTATGGCCTGAATGGTATTGCCTAGGTTTTCTTGTAGGATTTTAATGGTTTTAGGTCTAACATATAAGTCTTTAATCCATCTTGAATTAATTTTTGTATAAGGTGTAAGGAAGGGATCCAGTTGCAGCTTTCTACATATGGCTAGCCAGTTTTCCCAGCACCATTTATTAAATAGGGAATCCTTTCCCCATTTCTTGTTTTTGTCAGGTTTGTCAAAGATCAGATAGTTGTAGCTATGCGGCGTCATTTCTGAGGGCTCTGTTCTGTTCCATTGATCTATGTCTCTGTTGTGGTACCAGTACCACGCTGTTTTGGTTACTGTAGCCTTGTAGTATAGTTTAAAGTCAGGTAGCGTGATGCCTCCAGCTTTGTTCTTTTGGCTTAGGATTGACTTGGCGATGCGGGCTCTTTTTTGGTTCCATATGAACTTGAAAGTAGTTTTTTCCAATTCTGTGAAGAAAGTCATTGGTAGCTTGATGGGGATGGCATTGAATCTATAAATTACCTTGGGCAGTATGGCCATTTTCACGATATTGATTCTTCCAACCCATGAGCATGGAATGTTCTTCCATTTGTTTGTATCCTCTTTTATTTCATTGAGGAGTGGTTTGTAGTTCTCCTTGAAGAGGTCCTTCACATCCCTTGTAAGTTGGATTCCTAGGTATTTTATTCTCTTTGAAGCAATTGTGAATGGGAGTTCACTCATGATTTGGCTCTCTGTTTGTCTGTTATTGGTGTACAAGAATGCTTGTGATTTTTGTACATTAATTTTGTATCCTGAGACTTTGCTGAAGTTGCTAATCAGCTTAAGGCCATCAGAGAAATGCAAATCAAAACCACAATGAGATACCATCTCACACCAGTTAGAATGGCCATCATTAAAAAATCAGGAAACAACAGGTGCTGGAGAGGATGTGGAGAAATAGGAACACTTTTACACTGTTGGTGGGACTGTAAACTAGTTCAACCATTGTGGAAGTCAGTGTGGCGATTCCTCAGGGATCTCGAACTAGAAATACCATTTGACCCAGCCATCCCATTACTGGGTATATACCCAAAGGACTATAAATCATGCTGCTATAAAGACACATGCATACGTATGTTTATTGCGGCACTATTCACAATAGCAAAGAGTTGGAACCAACCCAAATGTCCAACAACGATAGACTGGATTAAGAAAATGTGGCACATATACACCATGGAATACTATGCAGCCATAAAAAATGATGAGTTCGTGTCCTTTGTAGGGACATGGATGAAACTGGAAAACATCATTCTCAGTAAACTATCGCAAGGACAAAAAACCAAACACCGCATGTTCTCACTCATAGGTGGGAATTGAACAATGAGAACTCATGGACACAGGAAGGGGAACATCACACTCCGGGGACTGTTGTGGGGTGGGGGGAGGGGGGAGGGACAGCATTAGGAGATACACCTAATGCTAAATGACGAGTTAATGGGTGCAGGAAATCAACATGGCTCATGGATACATATGTAACAAACCTGCACATTGTGCACATGTACCCTAAAACCGTAAAGTATAATAAAAAAAAAATTATGGAAAAAAAAATAATAATAATCAACCTTCTGAATTCTTTAGTATTTCAAAGATTTCATCTTGGTTTGGATCCATTGTTGGGGAGCTAGTGTGATATTTGGGGGGGTACCATAGAACCCTGTTTTGTCATATTACCGTAATTACTTCTCTGGTTCCTTCTCATTGGAGTAGACTATTTTTTCAAATTTTTATTGAATTTATTTTACTTGGCTACATTTTTTAAAATTTCTCTTCTTCCCTCTTAAAGACATGACTTTAATGTTTATAGTTTATTCTAGCCTATTTTGGTTCTTGGTGATTTTAGGGGTGAAGACTCTGTATGAGTTTCTTAGTTATTGAGAGTCTTTGTTTGTTGGCTTTCTCACACATTGGTTGTAGTAGTTATGTACTACTACATCCACAGTATCTGTGTGTAGCAAGTTGACTGTTTCCTTTGGGGTTGAAATGGCAAGAATCCCTTGAAGTGTATCTCATTCTCTTATTGTGAACACTTTACTTATTGATTTATTTTTTCTCCAGTATTTTATTTACTGAGTTGATGGATCAAGCTTCAAGCCAGTATGGGAGGGATTCCTGGATAGGAACTAGCTGTAGCTAAAGCAGGTGGGTAGATGCAATGACCCACAGTGGGCAGAAGTCCCAGCCTTGATGAAAGTGGCTGGGGGAGCTCTCAATTCGATATACTGAGGTTTTATCAGGATGAAGGTTGGGAGTTACCTCCTCTCCCCTGCCAGACATGCAGGAAAGCTATCCACCTCCCAGTCTCAGTGCTGTCCCAGTGTTCCAGCTATTGAAATAAAATAGACATCTCTTTTTGTCTGTAGAGAAGTTGATGTTCCAAGTAGAGAGGAATTGCGATTCTGCTTCTCATGCAAGCCTGAACCTTTGGGGATGCAATCCCCCTGAAGTTTTCCAGAAAGGCTCCCTATAAAGTGCATCCACACTAAGTACCCATGGGAGAAGCCTCAGCTGTGACTGAAGTGGTGGACTAGGGGAGAACAAGCATCCATTCTCCAAAATCTTTCACGAGCACAAAGGCTGCCTGCCTGTTGGAGTAGAAGTGCAGACCCGCCCTGCTGTGCCCAGCCCTGTAATTGTGTCTCTGCTGTAAGAAAATTCCCACCAGCAGAAAAATATGAGATCGGAGGCTTGCCATCCATATTCTTTTCTTCCACTGGGTATTCCCTTTATGTGATGCTCTCTCCTTTCCCCTAAGAGTCAGAGCTCCTGAGAGCTGAACTACAGTGATTGTTATTGCTCTTTTGGATCTAGCCACCCAGCAGGACTGCCACATTCCAGGTTGGTGCTGAGACATATCTGCAAGGGATCCAGTGATGTGACCTTTCTTCATGTCCCCCAGAAGTGGGTACCAGCATCAGCTCTGATGGAGGTGGCAGAAGTGAATTAGACTGTGCGATTCCTTGGTTGTGGATTGGCATAGCGTGCTGGCTTTCTTGAATGCTTGTTATAATTGTAGTAAATTGGTCACATGGACAGACTCAGGACCTCTTGTTAGCCAGGGTGTTGCAAGCAGTGGTTATAGCTGAGGTTACACAGCAGTTTTCTCCTTCATGGGCACAGTGCAATTCTACCTAGAGATGCTGTAATGGATTGTCAGTTGGCCTCCAGCCAAGAAGTGGTCCCTGCATCAGCTGTGGTAGTAGCAGTGGAATTTGAGCTTGCCTAAGTTGCCCTGGGAAAGTATTTTGGTTTCTCAGGTGATCGGTGGAGCTATAAAGCTCCCAAAAGTTTATGTCTTTTGTTTTAAGCTACCAGAGTGAGTGGAAAGGCACAACTACTTGGGAGCAGAATCAGGAGGGTGTGTACTCTGACTCTCTTTGGCAGGGGCAAGCAATGTCCCCAGTGAGGGTCAGGATGTGTTTCTTAGGCAACTGGGATAATGTTCCAGAGGGGACTATAACTGTCTATCCTGCACAGAAGAGTTGTCAAAGGAAGAGGGGATTAACAGGTGGCAGTAAGCCTCACTCACCTCCCATGCAGTTGGCAAGGCAGATCTCTCTTTTGCAGTGCTCCCCTAACAGCACTGGGTTGACATCCAGGCTATCTATGGACAGAAATCAGACCTGCCCCAGGCCATAAGCCTTCCGCACAGAGATAGCAACCACACCTATCAGGTCATGCCCTCCCTGTCTGCCTCCAAGGCCAAGTGCTGAGCTCCTGCACTTGTGTCTGCAGTTCACTTCCTGCTTGTTCCTCAGGTTCTGGTCAAGGGAGTTCATCCCTACTTGAGATTATACCACAAAATTCAATTGGGAGCATCTTTCACGCAGCAACTCATCCCTGAGGCAGTTGCCTGACTTCTCCAAGGGCCCCTGTGAAATATAATCAGGAATAACTTCCCCTGGGTCCACATTAGAGACTGGAAATGCCTGCAAGGCACTTCCCACTGCTGCCTCTACTTTCATATTTATCTTCACTTCCAAAATCAGTCTCAGCTCTGGATGGGGGTAAGGCCTTCTCCCATGAACTGAATTTTCAGATTCCTCAGTGGGGATTTGTATTCTGTAGGTAGTCTCTCCCTCTCTTACACTTTGGGGACTTACATTTTCTTTTTCCTTTTTTATGGAGTAGGCTATAGTCTGCTGCTTCTTGCACAGGGTCTGTGGATTCTTTCAGTTTTCCTGTTAAGTTCCTGCATTGCTTCCTGGAAAAAAGTTTACGGTGTGAATCTCTATATGCTATTCTGTCTGTCTAGATGAGAGAGGTATGCTAACACTGCCTCCAATTTGCCATCTTGGAAAAAAATGACAATTTTTCATTTTTAATAAGGGTATTCTTCTCATTGTTGTTATTATTACTACTACTAATTCATGAGAGTTCTTTATAGATTCTAGATAGAATTCTTTTAATAAATATATAATTTGCCAATATTTTCCCTAAGTCCATATCTCATCTTTTTATTTTCTTTACAGTACCTTTTGAAGGCCAAATGATTCTCATTTTTATAAAGTACAGTTATCAATTTGTTTTTATCATTTGTACTTTGTATGTTTTTAAAACTATTTGCCTAATCCAAGATCTGAAAGATTTCCTCTTATATCTTCTTCTAGAAGTTTTGTAGGTTTAAGGTTTAGTTCTACGGTCCAATTTATGTGTGATGGTTATTTTTTCATGTCAATTTGACTGGGACATAGGGTACACAGATATTTGGTTAAACATTATTCTGGGTATATCTGTGAGGGTGTTTCTGGATGAAATTAACATTTGAATCTGCAGACCGAGTAAAGCAGATTTCTCTCCTCTATGTGGGTCAGCCTCATTGAATGTTTCAGAGGTCTATATAGAACAAAAATGTGGATTAGGGAGAATTTGCCTTCTCTGCTACTATATTATATATAATAAATAATAAAGATAGCACATCATTTAAATTAAAAGTGAAAAGACACTAGAGAAAAATCAATGAAGCAAAAAGCTGATTCTTTGAACAGATCAGTACAATTTATAATCTTTAGCCAAACTGATCACAATATGAAGAGACGATTCAAATGATTCAAAAATCAGGAAGGAAAGAGAGGACATCTTTAGATCCTACAGATGTTAAAGCAAACATTGGCAAACGTTTTCCAAAAACAGACCTAACGTAAATATTTTAGACTTCAGGCCATACACAGTGTCTGTTGCATATTCTTGTAATTTTGTTTATTTTTAGAACCCTCTAGAAAGTAAAAGAATTTTTACCTCATTGAGTATGTAAAAACAGGTAGTGAGACTGATCTGGCCAACTCCACAGTAAAAAGGTGTAGTCTGAAAGTGAAGAACACCTATATACCTATCAAAATTTAAATTAATACAAATCTTATATAAGAAAAACAAAGTTTATATTGAATACAAGTAATTAAACTACATTTGTACTATTTTAATTATGTATATCCCTACTTTAAAAACACTGACAAATAAAAATCGATGATGGTTGAGCATCATCCAAGAGACTAAAAGATACGTTTATGCACCTGAAGTTATTTGGAAAACAGATGACAAATCAAATTAAGTAGCAAAATATGATAACGATCCCTGCAAAGCTCCCTGTGGAAAATAAACTGCTACTAACAAGTAGAAAAGAAAATTTGTTTCCTTTTAGAAATTATTAGAATGAGAAATGTTATTGAGAATATGTTTTACAGTTTAGATTCTCTGTTCTTGTACCTTTCTAGACAGGTAAGTATAAACAAATTATTTAGCACCACAGAGTTCAAAATAAAGATGTGTAAAATTGATAAAATACTTATTTCACGTATTAGTTGTTTGGTATGCAAAAACACTTTGCAATTTAAAACATACATTAAAATCTTAATTAAAAATGAGTAGAAATAAAAAAGTAGTAATAAATATACATTTAAATATAAAATAGTAGTTTATCATCATAAAAAGTTGAGAATACCAACAATGAAGGAATCTATGAATTAGTACATGCCTATTATATGCTAATCACACTCTTATATACCTTATTTAAATTTTCCCGTGTAAAATAAATGTATAAAGTTTATCCGTGTTTTAACAACAATTCCATTTTGTATTCTGTTATATTTCTGATATCTACCTCCACTGAAATTCAGAGACCTCCCACTATGTCTTCATCAAATTGCTGCACCTTCATAAATGTAACCTATAACTTAATTATCAGATCAGAAATATACCTTGTGCCACCAGTCCCCTTCGTTTGAGTTTATTAGTAATTTACTCTTCTTGCCATTAAGATCACAAAAATTAAAATGAGATCTTTGAGTCTATTAGAAAGGAGTCAAGAAAGCAAATTGTTCTATTCAATTAGAACCATAGAAAAGGAATACATAGAGTCTTGTTGGGACAAGTATGTGTAGTCCAACCCTGTTCATAAAATTCAAAACTCCATATAAGTGTTTAGTGTCAAAGCCTTATACCAGGATTTCCCAAAATGTTTTACAAAAAAAAACTAATTCTATAAGATTTCCTTGATGTCAAAAGTTATTGCAAAGTAATTATTTAATTTAAATAAATATAAATATCCAAGGAGACTTAGATTTCTTTGCTATAGCAATTCTCAAAGCCTTGTGTGTTCTGTGAATCTCCAAGAAGTATAGATAATATTCAGTATTAGTTACAGAATCTGCATCTCCATTTCATTATTGTTGTTTTATTTGTTTTATTAGGTATTTATTTTCTTAGATTATCTCACATTTAAAACTCTACAGAACATGTTTTAGGAAAAACTTTTTATTATGATGCTTTTATTACAATAAAAATTGACTTTGCTATTGTGTATTCTAGCCATGTCTCCTTCACAAACATGGTAGTTTAGAGACACTGGTTTAGCATTCATAGTTTGTCTTATTAGTCAAATACCTTTTCATGTAGAGAGAAAAGTGTAAACTTCACAGTTGAGAGAGAAAATTGAGACATAGAAAATAAAACTGTGTCTAAATGACCAATTGAAAATTTCTAGAATATTATAAATAAAATAGTTGATATTATATTATTCTAAAATATTTGTATTTGCAAAGTAAGCCATTAAAATTGAGAATATATCAGAAGAAAAAATAATAATCATTAACCACTAAATGAACAATTACTTTTTGTTAGAATCTGTGTTATCTTTTTGTAGATTTATTATTTTATTTATCCCAAGAAGAATTATTCAAGTTGAATGTATTATATCTATTTTATAGATAGAATAATGAAGACTCAAATAAGCTAACTTGCTCAAGGTTACGCAGCTACTAAATGGCAAAGCTGATATTGAAATCTCAGCACTTCCTAACTCTAATATCCTGCTGTTTTCCACTCTACTTCAAAAAGATTTAAGCAGCTACTTAAAGCCAAGAGCATATTTGTTTCATTTAAGTAACATGATGCTCACAAAATATCAAAGAAGAAATTTGCAAATTGAATGCCAATGGAAAAAATCATTGATTTCATTAATTACAAAGGAAATTTGGGACTTGAATAAACCAAGTAAAACTAATTACCCACCTAAATTTAAATATATCCTCACAATGACTTCTCTTTGTTCTTTCTAATTTACTTATTAGATGCATGGCTTCGTTGACAACGCTTTTATGATTACAACTAATACTCAGGGTATTCAAATTTAATAATGAAGAAGTCAGTCTCACAAACATCATCTCAAGTGTATTTATCATAATCTCTAATTAAAGACAGTATAAGCTTACTCAAAGATTAGATGATCACTGCGTTATTGAGGTGAACATAATTTATCAGGTATGGAAATACAGATTGAGCATCTCTAATCCAAAAATCAAAACCCCAAAATGTTCCAAAACTTGAAACCTGTTGAGCTCTGACATGATGCCACAAGTAGAGAATTTCACCCATGACCTCACGTGATGGGGCAGAACACAGTCAAAGCTTTGTTTTATGCACAATGTTATTAAAATTTTTATATAAGTTACCTTTAGGCTATGTGTATAAGGTATATATGAAACATAAATAAATTTCACATTCAGACTTGGGCTCCAATCCCAAAATATCTTAATATGTATATACAAATCCAAATCCAAAAATATTCCAAATCTGAAACACTTCTGGTCCCAAGCATTTTGCATAAGGAATACTAAACTTGTACATAGAGTAAAAATTACTACAGAGGAATACTAGAAAGTTAAAATCTTTCATATGAGCAAATATTGAGTCATGCTCTCTGAAGCCTGTCACCCTGTAGTAGTAAAATAGATGATTGGTAATATCTCAAAGGTATTTGAAGTTAGTATATAACTTGTATATACTATTGTATATAAGTCAATATTGAGTTATATTGTGTACAACTCAAAACAGAGACAAATCTGTCAGTTTATAATATCATTTCTGGCAGGATACAGTTACCAATGAAACCTGATGCAAATTCTAATAATTTCAGCTCACATCAAGCTTCAACCTGTGCATGATTTATATGGCATTGACTAGCATATGAGTGAATAGTCAGGTCCTGAGCTATTGTTAATGATTATTGGTCAGAGTTGAATCTGTGCAAATGGGGGCTCCATCTTAAGTTGAGTAAAGGAAGTATTGTAGCTAACAGGACTTGAGTACAACCTATCTCCAGCAACCAGACTGAAATTCACTGTGGGAACACATGGATCCAACAGCAAGCCTAGAGACATAATTATTTAAATTAGAGACAGAGATCAATCAATACAGCAGAAAAAAAATACAAAACATTTAGTAACAAAAGGCCTTTAAATGAAAAATAAACTTTCTGGGATCAACAACAAGATGTGGAAAAGAACAACAAGCTGAACATCAGAAAAGAAAACACAGATTGAATTAGAAATTCCCTTTTACAAAAGGTTTAAATGTTATTATTGGTTACTTAATGGTGAAGAACGAGGTATTGATAACAAAAGCCACTATTCTTTAGAGCTGTTTATGGTAATGGTTGCTATGGTTAGGCTTTGCGTTCTCACCCAAATCTCATCTTGAATTGTAATCCCCAGGTGTTGAGGGAGAGACCGGGTGAGAAGTGACTGGATCATGGGGGTGGTTTCCCCCATGCTGTTCTTGTGACAGTGATCTTCCATGAAATCTGATGGTTTTATAAGGCAGGTTCCCTGCTCTTGCTTGCTCTCTCTTTTGCCTGCCACCATGTAAGATGTGACTCTTCCCCCTCCACCATGATTGTAAGTTTTCAGAGCCTTCTCCAGCCATATGGAACTATGAGTCAATTAAACCTCTTTTCTTTATAATTTATAGCAGTGTGTGAAAGGACTAATAAAATAAATTGGTACCACAGAGAGTGGAGTACTGCTATAAAGATGCCTGAAAATGTGGAAGCAACTTTGGCAGTGGGTGACAGACAGAGATTGGAACAGTTTAGAAGGCTCAAAACACAGTTAAATGTGGGAAAGTTTGCAATTTCCTAGAGACTTGTTGAATGATTTTGATCAAAATGCTAATAATGATGTGGACAATGAAGCCCAGGCTGAGGTGGTCTCAGATGGAGAGAAGATTGGGAACTGGAGCAAATATTACTCTTGCTATGCTTTAGAGAAGCGACTGGTGACATTTTTTCCTGCCCTAATGAGTTGTGGGATTTTGAACTTGAGAGAGATGATCTGAAATTGGAACTTATGTTTAAAAGGGAGGCAGAGCATAAAAGTTTGGAAAATTTGCTGCCTGACTATATGGCAGAAAGGAAAAACCCATCTTCTGCACAGGAATTCAAGCCACTTGCAGAAATTTGCAGAATAACAAGAAGCAAAATATTAATTGCCAAGACAATAGGGAAAATATCTCCAGGGCATGTCAGAGACCTTCACTGCAGCCCCTCCCATCACAGACCTGGAGGCCTGTGAAAAATAGTTTCATGGGCTAGGCCCAGGGCCTCACTGCTGCTCTGTGTGGCATTGCGACTTGATGCCCTGTGTCCCAGCCATGGCTAAAAGGGACCAACATATAGCTCAAACTGTTGCTTAAGAGGGTGCAAGCCTCCAAGTGATATTGGGCTCGTAGGTGCACAGAAGTCAAGAAGTGAGCATTGGGAACCTCCGCCTAGATTTCAGAGGATATATGGAAATGTCTGGATGTCCAGGCAGAAGTTTGTTGCAGGGGTAGAGCCCTCATGGAGAATGTCTGCTAGGGCAGAGTGGAAGGTAAATGTGGGTTTGGATCCCCTACACAGAGTCCCCACTGGGGAACTGCCTAGTGGAACTGTGAGAAGAGGGCCAGCTTCCTCCAGACCCCACAATGGTATATCCATCGACAGCTTGCACAGTGCACCTGGAAAAGCCATAGACATTCAATGCCAGCCCATGCAAAGCCAGAGGGGCAGAACTGCCCAAGGTGGTGGGAGCTCACCTTTTGCATCAGCATGACCTGAATGTGAGACATGGAGTCAAAGGAAATTATTTCAGAGCTTTAAGATTTAATGACTGCCCTGCTGGATTTTGGGCTAGCATGGGGGCTGCAGCCCCTTCGTTTTGGCCAATTTCTCCCATTTGGAATGGGAGCATTTATCCAATACCTGTACCCTCATTGTACCTAAAAAGTAATTAACTTCCCTATGATGTTACAGGCTCCTAGGCAGAAGAAACTTGCTTTGTCTCAGATGAGACTTTGGACTTTGACTTTTGGGTTAATGGTGGAATGAGTTAAGACTTGTGGGGACTGTTGGGAAGGCATGATTGTGTTTTGAAATGTGAAAAGACATGAGATTTGGAAGGGGCAGAATGATATGGTTAGGTTTTGTGTCACCACCCAAATCTTATCTTGAACTGTAATCCTCAGACGTTGAGGGAGAGACCTGGTGGGGGGTGATTGGATCATGGAGACGGTTTCCCTCATGCTGTTCTTTTGATAGTGAATGATCTCTCATGAGATATAATGATTTTACAAGGCTGTTTTCCCGTCTCTTGCGCACTCTCTTGCTCTCTCTCTTTCTCGCCTGCTGTTGTGTAAGACGTGCCTCTTCTCCTTCCAACATAATTGTAAGTGTCCTGAGGCCTCCCCAGCCATGCAGAACTGTGAGTCAATTGAACTTATTTTCCTTATAAATTACCCCATCTCAGGTAGTTACAATGTGAAAATGGACTAGTACAATGGTATAGTAAGTTCCATGCAGTTTTTATAAACAAGCATGGATTTAGTAACGTTCAGTAAATCCTTTCAAACACTTCAAAAATTTTCACTGAAAACAAAAATATAAACACTCAAATGCTGTTCTATATTGATATATGAAACACGTGGATACTTTCTGAATGTTAGAATCAAGATTCTGATACCCGAAGTGAAGAAAACCTGGAATAATCGCCCTTTCTCGAATAATTTTGCCTTAACAAACCTGAATTCTATTTGGGTATGCTGTACATCACAGCCACATTTATCCAAGTATTTTTAACATTTATGTTGACTGTCTGTCCCTAAATGAACTGAGGTTTTGGAGGGGAGAGAATTGTGTATTATTCATCTTCATGTCTCCAGTGCTTAACACTATGCATGGAATACAGGAGAGGCTCAATATATTTGTTGACCTAAAATGAATAAAGTCTGAATGAATAAAGACTAACAAAAATAAAAGCAATGTGTCATTCCACAATGAGGATTGGATCGTGGATAAGAAATTGGTCTTAAATTGTGTCTTTGGCATTAATCAAAGGATGTTTTCAGGCTTGAGCACCCTCATTTGAAAATATAGAGCTTGAACTACATCTATTGTTTATAAATACTTGGTTTATTTTTCAAATTTTTGTATGTCATGTTTTATTTATGGAGCCCTGTTCTCCAATGAAAACTTACCACAAATCTCAATATAAACAATGGATAAAAATAAACCTGAACTGGGTGAATGAGGGCGCATATTATGCAGCCTCATCTTCTTTCATTGTTGTTTCATTCTTTTCCTCACATGCCAAAAACAACAACCTCTTCTATGACATTTTGAAGGAACACAGTTTGAGAAACACTGCTCTAATATATGGTCTTAATCAATTAGTAGCCATAAAAATATACTATATATATAATTTGTGTTTAAATAACAAAATATTTTACAGTTAACATACCATCACAATATCCTCCTAGCGTGCCTGTCTTGGTGTGATTGAGCTATTGTTGGGGTTTGCTATATAAACGTATGTCTATCTAAAACAATTAAATTGATCAATAAAGTGTTAGGAATAAACAATTTCCTCAACTTATTTTTAAGCAAATTTGCTCTTGTTCTTACATTTTTGTATAACTCCCTTTAGAGCACCTTATTTTCAATGCTTAATGTAGTTGCAGCTACTAAAGACATATAAAATAAGAAAGTTAATTAAATATTAAGGATCCTCTCTCAAGTGTGATTCATTTTAAATTCCATATTTTACTCTCCAGTTGCTTTAAAAAGACAATTTTAATCTAATTAAAATATTGCCATACTCATGCTACCAGTAATAAACTTAATGAATGAGAAGAGAAGTCATAGGGTAACTATCTTCTATTAAAAACATCATCACACTATTAAGAAAAATGATTTTTCATTTGCTACAACAGATTTGTTATTACAAAAAATGGTATAGGTTATGTTTTTCTTGATAATTATTTAGTATCCTTGGTTGAATATGATCATGCATATTTAGTTTCTCTCCACTAGTGCCCTTTATATTAATAGGGTGCACTGATAAATACATTTCAATACATTGTTTCATTTTTATGGAAATGGAAAGCAAATATTCTTCCAAAGGTATTCACTACTAAAGAAATAAAGTCGCTGTTGTATGTTTTAAATATACAACTTAAATCCAGCATAGGTTTATAGCATAAATTTGTAAATAATATCAATTATTTAGACTAAGATTTCCTATTTTTCTTTTGCACTTATCTATTCTATTCACCAAGACAACATTTGTATAAAATATTAAACCAGACTCAGTCCTAGCTTTCATAGAGCCTAGGTATAGGGTAAGAAGAAGCAAAAATTTGATTAATAATAGTACTTTAAGTTTCTTGAGTACTTAACTTGTGCCAGGCACTGTCTTAATATTTTCAAGAATGTTAAACAGGAAGAAACATAGAAACAGATTCATGGAGAATCCCTTGGGAATGGGTCCCTAAACCTCTCTCACAATCAGAAAACTGAAGAAGCAGAAAGCAACCCCTGGAATTACTGGTCCCCAAAGCACACTGCTTTGCAGTAATAACCAGGAATCAAGAATCATTTTCCAGAACGGTGAACTCTGAGCCATATCACTAATTCCTCAGCAGGGGGAAAAAATTTGTACACCTCTCACTCCATTTAGATCATTCCTAAATTCAAATGTCATAGTAATTCATCTGGTGGGCAAGGCTGAAATCAAATCTAGAATCTTAACTCCAAGGAAATCTAGAAAATATAGTTTTAGCACACTAGAAGGGGTTTGGAATAAGCTTCCAAATGGGCCAATCTACAGTGTCCATCAAACCCAAATGCCACTTCTGTGTAAAAAGATTGTACATTATTTTACATACGCAGATTGGATATTTTAAAGGTTGGATCAAGACAGAGAACCCAGAAAACTATGCCTCCTCCAAGCCAATACATCATGAATTTGTGGAAGTGCTATTTTTTGTTAAACAAAAACAAAAACAAAGCAAAAACTGAAATAACCCTGGAAAACAAAAGTGAATCAGGAATACAGCATAAATGTCTTAAATCTTCTGGAGATTGACACCTTTTATTAGATGTACTATAGATATTGATATATCTATAGTATATATAAACTATATATATCTATTGATATATAAACTCCATAAAGGCAAGGAAATCTTTTATCTACCAATATACCCTTAGAGTTTAGAAATTGCATTATACATACTGAGCAAAAACTACATGTATGTTAAGATGACCCGATAAAATGTTGTATAAATTACAGCCCTCCTATAATGCATGGACTAAATTAAATTTTAAAAATTAAAACATCAATTAACTTATGAAAAAACTCTAGGAATGAAACCGATCACTGTGTAGTGACTATATTTTAAAAATTCTGTCACTTTAATTAATGTCCCATAGACAACGGACCTAAATTGATAATATTTAATATTCTGGAATAGAAGCCTTTGTAACATAAAGAAATCAAATTTTCTCAAATTAATTTCAAACCTCAAAAAAACAAAAAGACAAATCACAAACTATTAGAAAATACTTGAAATACATGAAATACAGTAGTAGCAGAATGTATAAAGAGCTAAATGATTGTTTTAAATAGATCAATGGACACAGAAAACTTGCCAAATAAATAATATATCTGTATACTTATATCTGTATAAGTATACAGAAAAACTCTCAAATTGAAAGGTCATAAAAGAGGAAATGTAAATTGAAATGTCAATGGGCATCATGTTTCACAACTGAGAGTGGAAAAAAAAATTTGATTGTTGATACTTTTTACAGGTGAAGCCACGAAAAGAAGAATTCCAGCATGAAACCTACAGGTATTTATGCCAGATGTCACACACTAGGGCTGTGACATAAGTTAAGAAACAAGAAAGAAAGGCAGACATAGCATGTATGGACCAAAGGGATGGTGGGGGGCCAGATATACCTAGAACAATGAAAACAGACAAAATTCAAAAGTGTACATACCAGAAAGACACTAAAAAAGCGAACAGAATTCACTTTTTTGGCATAGAAACTTTCTTGCATGTTGTACATAATATAGTTTAAGTACAAAGTGGAAATGTGTCACTGGAACACAGGAGAAAATAATCTTTCTTGTCTAGATACTACCAATAAGGCACCCATATACGTAACAGAAGTAAAAACAGACTTAAGGCTAAAGGGGAGAATCTATGGCTGAACATAAAAAAGTATTCGGCCCAAGGAGAGATAATACGATAATGGAAATCTAGGGACTTGGAACTACTAAAATGAGACCAATCCTGGGATTGATCATGAAAGGTAACTCACAAAAATTATATGCTTAGGCTGGAAATGAAGAAACGTTTTGAAAATATATATAGATGTTAATGTTCTTAAGTTACAAAAAATAGATGCAAATATAAATATGTTTCATGTCTGTAAATTCACTCTGTTAAAAAATAAAAATTTCCTATCAAGGATCTGATTTAAAAAACGAAAGAAGAGAGAAAGGAGAAATCAGCGGAGAAAGAGAGACTGATTTTTCTGAGAGTAAATCTCCAATATAAATACTTGTATCAGATGAACAACAACTTGGTGGGCCAAGGGCATCAACGCTTAGTCTTCTCCACACCATCTGGTACTTAATACACACTGTTAACTACCGATACCACCATTTATAAACATGAGAACTTAATTAGACTCTTTCCAGCTATTGTCCACACAGCTATAGTGACCAGTATTCTCTGTGGATTGGATTATCTCTATGCTTTGAGAGCAACTGGAAAGTAATTAAAGCGACTTTTTATTTTGGGCTTTTGCATATCATCAGCATAAACATTAATCTTGCTGCTGCTATTATTATATTTTAAGATTTTTAAAATCAAAGATGTATTGAATCTATGGGAAATGTGGAGCTCTTTCATAGTAGTTGTTGTTCTTCTCTTCTATAAAAGAAAATGAAAAGGTGTAGTGGCCCAATCCTGTAATCACAGCATTTGGGAGGCCAAGGTGGGAGGATTGCTTGAGCCCAGGAGTTCAAGACCAGCCAGGGCAATATAAGGAGACCTCATCTTTACAAATATTTTAAAAATTTAGCAGGACATAGTCGCACACACCTGTAGTCCCAGCTACTGTGGAGGCTAAGGCATGAGGGAATGCTTCAATATGGGAAGTCAAAGCTGCATTGAGCTGTGCATGTTACTGCACTCCAGCCAGGATGACAGAGTGAGACCTTTCACCCGCCACACACACACACAAAAGCAACCGTGGCAAATTCAAAACTTGATAAATGGGACGTAATTAAACTAAAGAGCTTCTGCACAGCAAAAGAAACTATCAATAGAATAAACAGACAGCCTACAAAATGGCAGAAAATTTTTGCAGACTATGAATCTGAAAATGGCCTGATATCCAGCATCTGTAAGAAACTTAGACAAATTTACAAGAAAAAAACAACCCCATTAAAAAGTGGGGAAAGGACATGAACAGACACTTCTCAAAAGAAGACATACATGTGGCCAACAACTATATATAAAAAACTCAACATCACTGATCATTAGAGAAATGCAAATCAAAACCACAGTGAGATACCATCTCACAGCAATCAGAATGACTTACTGAAAAGTAAAAAAAAAGAAAAAAAAAAAAAACAGATGCTGGAGAGGTTGCAGAGAAAAAGAAATGCTTCTACACTATTGGTGGGAGTGTAAATTAGTTCAACTATTGTGGAAGACAGTGTAGCAATTACTCAAAGACCTAAAGACAGAAATAACATTCAACCCAGCAATCCCATTACAGGGTATATACTCAAAGGAAAACAAATTGTTCTATTATAAAGGCACATGCATGTATATATTCATTGCATCACTTTTTACAATAGCAAACACATGGAGTCAACCTAAATGCTCATCAATTATAGACAGGATAAAGAAAATGTGGTACATATGCAACATGGAATACTATGCAGCCATAAAAAACCAAGATTATGTCCTTTGCCGGGACATGGGTGGAGCTGGAGGCCATTATCCTTAGCAAACTAACTCAGGAACAGAAAACGAAATACCACATTTTCTCTCTTGTGATAGCTAAGTGATGAGAACACATGGACACATAGAGGGGAATAACAGACACTGGGGCCTTTCGGAGGGTGGAGGTTGTGAGGAGGGAGAGGATCAACACAAGTAATTAATGGTTACTAGGCTTAATACCTGGGTGATGAAATAATCTGCACAACAAAACCCCATGTCAAACATTTATCTATGTAACAAACCTGAATATGTACCCCTGAATGTAAAATAAAAGTTTAAATAACAAATAAATAAAAGAGCAAAGATAGTGTTGTTATCAAGCACAGTGAATGAAACAACTTACTGGCTGTTACATTAGCTTTTTAATTTTTTTATTATTTATTTATTTATTTATTTATTTTGAGACAGAGTCTTACTCTATCACCCAGGCTGGAGTGCAGTGGTGCAATCTTAACTGACTGCAGCCTCCACCTCCTGGGTTCAAGTGATTCTCCTGCCTCAGCCTCCCGAGTAGCTGGGACTTCAGGTGTCCAACACCATCCCTTGGTAATTTTTGTATTTTTAGTAGAGACGGGTTTTCACCATGTTGGCCAGGCTATTCTCGAACTCCTGACCTCAGGTGATCCGCCGGCCTCGGCCTCCCAAAGTGCTGGGATTACAGGTGTGAGCCACCACGCCTGGCCACATCAATCTTTTAGGAGAAAACTTGGTCCTTGACTGTAGAATTAATCAGGGACATGGCATGAAGGAACATTTATGGTTGAACAATCAGAGAAGGTAATCCAAGTACAGGAGTTTTGTGGATTGCATGGGAGTGGAGGAAAGGGGAGAAGAGGGGAACTGCTCAGTACAGAACTCTAGCTCAGTTCCTTTGACCCTTCTCCACTAGGCATCAACCTTGGTCTATGAAAACTCGAACAAGCAGTAACACAGTTATAATAGCTGAAGACTAAATCCCAAATAGGATGCTGGTCCATCCCCCCACCCCTTAAAGTGCCTTCTTGAGAAAAGTCAAGGCCCCTGAAACAATTTACTGTTGGATTCAGCCAACACCTAAGGATAGGGCCTCTGTTTCCAAGTCTCTGCTGGAGAATAGAATCCTAACTTCAATAATTGCCAGCTAGCAGACACAGCTGCATCAATTGCGTTTACACTAATTAAATTTTTGTAATTTTTTACTTCTCTGAATTTGATCTTATGTTTTTCCCCTTCCCTACTCTGTCATTTTCTCTTTAAAATGCCAAGTCACCTCTATACAAATGTGAGTTCAGTTCATGCTGGATTATTTTCCCTATTGCAATAGTTATGACTGATAAAAATCTGTCCTTGCCACTTCAACTGGTGTCAAGCTTTGAGGTAAGACATTACAAAAATTAGGCTTCCAAATACAAAGAAGATCGGTAGTCCAATCTAGAGACTTTAAGGTTGTAAAAGTTTCACGACTAAACCATCATGCAATTGAATGAAGTTTGTTCTCTCTGTGTACTGGACGTCAGGGATTTGGGGCCCTTAGATAATGATCACTAAGATTCAACAGGAATGAATGCTATCTTTAGTTAATGCCAAGAGAAAGAATGATCATAAAATTGTGTTATAATCTCTTTCCCAAAACGTTTTCTACTGTGGTGATTTAGTTCTAAACTTTTGTTTTTTGAAACTAATTTTTTTTGTCATCTCTCAAATAGTCTCAAAACCAGGTCTAGCTTTCTGATATGAAATATTTTACAAATATTAACCTGTATCCTGAGTCTTTGCTGAAGTTGCTTATCAGCTTAAGGAAATTTTGGGCTGAGACAATGGGGTTTTCTAAATATAATCATGTCATCTGCAAACAGGGACAATTTGATTTCCTCTTTTCCTAATTGAATACCCTTTATTTCTTTCTCCTGCCTGATTGCCCTGGCCAGAACTTCCAACTCTATGTTGAATAGGAGTGGTGAGAGAGGGCATCCCTGTCTTGTGCCAGTTTTCAAAGGGAATGCTTCCAGTTTTTGCCCATTCAGTATGATATTAGCTGTGGGTTTGTCATAAATAGCTCTTATTATTTTGAGATACGTCCCATCAATACCTAATTTATTGAGAGTTTTTAGCATGAACGGCTGTTGAATTTTGTCAAAGGCCTTTTCTGCATCTATTGAGATAACCATGTGGTTTTTGTCTTTGGTTCTGTTTATTACGTTTATTGATTTGCATATGTTGAACCAGCCTTGCATTCCAGGGATGAAGCCCACTTGATCATGGTGGATAAGCTTTTTGATGTGCTGCTGGATTCGGTTTGCCAGTATTTTATTGAGGATTTTTGCATCGATGTTCATCAAGGATATTGGTCTAAAATTCTCTTTTTTTGTTGTGTCTCTGCCAGGCTTTGGTATCAGGATGTTGCTGGCTTCAAAAATGTGTTAGGGAGGAGTCCCTCTTTTTCTATTGATTGAATAGTTTCAGAAGGAATGGTACCAGCTCCTCCTTGTACCTCTGGTAGAATTCGGCTGTGAATCTGTCTGGTCCTGGACTTTTTTTTGGTTGGTAGGGTATTACTTATTGCCTCAATTTCAGATCCTGTTATTGGTCTATTCAGGGATTTAACTTCTCAGCAAACTATCGCAAGGGCAAAAAACCAAACACTGCATGTTCTCACTCATAGATGGGAATTGAACAATGAGAACACTTGGACACAGGAAGAGGAACATCACACACCAGGGCCTGTCGTGGGGTGGGGGGAGGGGGGAGGGATAGCATTATGAGATATACCTAATGTAAATGATGACTTAATGGGTGCAGCACACCAACATGACACATGTATACATATGTAACAAACCTGCACATTGTGCACATATACCCTAGAACTTAAAGTATAATAAACAAAAATTAACCTGAAATTATTATTTCTTAAAGGTGATCCAGAAAAATTGAAAGTAGATATGTGATCACTTCTAGAATCAATCTTCTAATTTCTAGTATTTAATCAGTTGAATAGGTGGTATTTGTATACTGAGGTAATTTTCTTTCTTCTTTCTACTGACCTCTCAGATTCTCAGGGATATAGACAGACTGACTTCCTGCTCATAAAACATCTGGGACTTTATAATTATTGATACTTTCTCTTCCTTTTCTAGCTTCGTTCAAGAGAGTGAGAAAGGTATTATTCTCCCTCAATGTGCAATTTTAACTCTCCACACACTGGCAAGGTTTGGCTTGAAATCATATTTATTTTCTCGAATCTTATGAAATCTCTCTTTTTTAATATTTATTTTTGAATCCAAGTTTACAACCACATCTCTCATTGTTTTATTTACATGGAGGCTCCATCTGCTGTCTAACAAATATGATCTTTCATCACTTTATCTCTGTTGTTTGTACTCACAAAAGAAAACACTCTTCTTTTTTGAAAAAAAAAAATTCTCTTTTAAAAGGTGTTTTGATAGCATTTTTATTCTCCTCCATCTTAAAATAATATGATTACATTAAAATGGAAGTCACCTTCCTTGAGTGATGATTTATAAATGTCAGAAGGTGAAGGTTGAGCATTGGAAGGGACAATTTTTTATTTAACTGTTTTTTTTTTTTTCCAAAAAGATATCTTGAAAGCTACTAAAACTTTTTGTATGTTAGAGAATATCAAATCTTTGTGTGCTTTTTAAACTCAGAACATTTTTATTCAATAATTTTGTTTATCACACATGGCAGTAATTCTCATAATTAATCTCTACTAACATAACAATTTTCAATGTTTTTTTGAAAAAATGAGGTATATCAATTATTAGAATCTAACTGATGGCTGGGCAAGTTGGCTCACGCCTGTAATCTCAGCACTTTGGGAGGCTGAGGCAGGAGGATCACAAGGTCAGGAGATAGAGACCATCCTGGCTAACATGGTGAGACCCTGTCTCTACTACACACACACACACACACACACACACACACACACACACACAAAGCTGGGCATGGTGGTGGGCATCTGTAGTTCCAGTTACTCAGGAGGCTGAGGCAGGAGAATGGTGAGAATCTGGCAGGTGGAGCTTGCAGTGAGCCGAGATCGTGCCACTGCACTCCAGCCTGGGCAACAGAGCAAGACACCATCTCAGAAAAAAAAAGAAAAAAAAGAATCAAATTGATAATTACACATTAAGTGACAGATATTTTGGGGAGATACTCTCAATGTGTTCATAATTTAGTTACAGAAATAACGTGGGCATAATGCAAAAAAATTCATAATACTATTCAAGGAATAGTAGATAACAGATGAAATTTATGGGATGAAAGATATTTAAATGTTTAGTGAGGAAATCAATATCTTATAATGGAACTTAACTTGTATACAGAAAAATAAACACTTGTTGAGATTCAGGTCAGCAACTGATGACTTTGATGAAATAGGGATATTTAGGTTGGTCAGCATTTGGATACAGAGATACAGAAGAGATTTGAGGCTAGTCAAAGAGCGTTGACTCCTGCGATTGTGAGGCTTCTTTTGTTTGGTTTTGTTGTATTTGTACAGAGTAGAAATAGGAAGTTTACTTGACTTAATGCAGACTAGATAATAGCAAAAGGAACGTGCTGCAGGCAGCTAGTTAAAATACATCATGCTTATCTCCGTGTGAAATGATAAAGGTCAAAATTAAGGTTCTGGCAGAAGAAAATATGGCAGAAATATGTCAGAACTGGGAGGTTTCCTGGATATAAATGTCAACTTTCATCATTACAAAAATTATAACATGAAACTAGTTGAAACTAAATTAGGTTTAGTTGCTTCTTTTGTCATTTATACATGTCAGAAACTATCTAGAAATTTCAAACATATGAAATTGTTAATAAAACGTCTTTTATAAACCTGCAAAATAAGAATGTAATAGACAAGATGGGCATATCTGGAAGAATAATGACTGTATCTGCTTACAGTGCCTGGTACCTTCTAGGCACTTACTGAACAGTATATGTATAAGCATGGAGGAAGGAGGAAGCATGGCATATATTATATATCAACTCTGACATGCTAGTCATTTTATGGCACATACACACACATAATTTATTATTTACATTAAGTTCTGAATAATTAATACATATAAAGTTATCCAGTGTGATTAATTTATTCTAGAGAAAGTAGATCACTGATAATTTAGTGCTTTATGCTTTGATTTGTCTTTAATTAACAATTATAGCCCTTTGAAAGCAAGGGCTGAATTTTTATTAGTTTAATAATCTGGGATTCCAATTGTTGAAATGTTCAATGGTTAATACTCATTTTAGTCAAGTTCTAAATTCTTGCTCAAAATTAGATAGCTAAGTATCTTACTAAAGTTAAAGAAAGAAGAAAATGGATGTCTGTAGAGTGCTTGCCATACCTCTTTATGGAACTAGATGGTTAGTATTTATAGTCAGGTTGTATTTTCTCAACAACCCGTAAGTCTGGATGTTAATTAACATTATCATAATTCACAAACATTAATTGCTTATTCCTTGGCACTATAACACAATGCATCATGTTTGTCTTGTCTTTTCTTAAAGATCAAACTACTAGCAATCATTTTAATGTATAATGTTATGGTTTTACATACCCATAAATATAATTTAGATACACAAACAATATTATTTCCAAGTAATAGTGATAGATTATACTGTGGGAATTAACAATACCAGAATAAAACACCCAGAATGTTTTTCACTTATGTTCCATGTACAATATAGGTCAGCAGAGACGCTCAGCTCATAATAGTTCCTCAGAAACCTGGGCTGAAGGAAACGCCATCTCAATATGTTCTCAAGGACACTGTAGCAGAGGAAATAAAATATTATTAACCATGAACAGGACTGTAACATTTCCATGCAGAAAAAATATACCTTCTATTAGACAAACATGTCACACAGTCATATAAAACTTGGAAGGATAATAAATGTATGTTAATAGCCTTAATGAACACCACAAATATAAGTGAATAATTTCTCAACTGGAAAATGTGGATAAGAATGAATAAATTAATTTGCCAAATATTTTTTAAATATTTCAAAGCACTGTATTATACTAAAAACTTAAATTTCTGTATCTTCTGGCTGGTGGTATAATAATAAATACTTTATTATCAATCTGATCAGTAAATTTTTCCTAATTAATTGTCTTCTCTTCTGAAAAAAATGTGTAATATTTTCACCATTGGAAAAACAAAGCGAATCGGATTTAATTTTTGAGAAAAAAAATGTGCTGTTTAAATTACCTTATAACCTTACATTCTTCTAAAAGGCTAAAATGTTAATCCCAAGATTTTTTTTCCCAGTATTTAGCAAAAAAAGACCTAAAATATCTTCAAAGTGAGATATCAGAGTGAAGGAGTTGAAATATTTATTAAGAATAAGTTCCTATGCTGCTATAAAGACACATGCACACGTATGTTTATTGCGGCACTATTCACAATAGAAAAGACTTGGAATCAACCCAAATGTCCAACAGTGATAGACTGGATTAAGAAAATGTGGCACGTATATACCATAGAATACTATGCAGCCATAAAAAATGGTGACTTAATGTCTTTTGTAGGGACATGGATGAAGCTGGAAACCATCATTCTCAGCAAACTATCGCAAGGACAAAAAACCAAACAACGCATGTTCTCACTCATAGGTAGGAATTGAACAATGAGAACTCATGGACACAGGAAGGGGAACATCACACACTGGGGCCTGTTGTGGGGTGGGGGGGAGGGGGGGACGGATAGCATGAGGAGATATACCTAATATTAAATGACGAGTTAATGGGTGCAGCACACCAACATGGCACATGTATACATATGTAACAAACCTGCACGTTGTGCACATGTACCCTAAAACATAAAGTATAATAAAAACAAATAAATAAAAATTAAAAAAAGAAAAGAAAACTATTCCATTAAATAGCATAAAATATGAGAAAGTACCTAATGGGTACAATGTGTTATTAAGGCAATGGAAAACCTAAAGCCCTGACTTGTATGTAACAAAACTACACTTGTGCCCCATAAATTTATACACATAAAATTTAAAGTTTCATCACAACAACTAAAAGAAAAAGAATAAGTTTCAAAAGAATGATATATTGAGATATTTCAATATGCCTGACTAAATAATCCCAAAATAGACAACATTGAGATGCCTAAGTTTTACAAGAAAAGCTTCCATATGACTAGATAAATGTTTCCTGTTAGTGTATCTTAATTTTAAGTCATCATTTTTATGGATGCATTTAACCACAGTGTATGTATTGACCTCATTTGCTCAAAAACCTAAACCCTCTGAGCACTCGTTCCTTTCCAGAAGTAATTTTATTCAAAGTCTGTGGGGAAAGGTTAGCAAAATCAAAATGAATATATTCCTTTAAATTTTATATTTCCTTAGCTCTCAGATTCATTGTGTTTATCTTTTAAGCTCTTGGACTTTAGACATCCCCAGACACAAATTCAAATAATGTGAAAAATCTACTACATTGTAATTTGTGTGAAATATAGAGAAATGCCAAGTGTTTGATAGGAATGAATAAAATCTCTGAATGAGTCTGGTGACTATAATCATTCAGACACAAAGTCTTTTTATAAGTCGCTTGGAAAGAAGCTAGCCAAATCAATTATCATTATGAGGGAGAGAGAGAAAAAAAAATTGTGCTGTTTAAATTACCTTATGACTTTACATTACCCTAAAAGGCTAAAATGTTGATCCATTCCAGGAAGATTTTATTTAATCTGCATGGCAAATATAGGACTGTTAATAAGAGAATGAGAGAAGGAGATTCACATATATTTAGCATCTTCTCTCCTTTAGACATGGTGGTAGATATGATGTAGAGGTAGATAAGAAGTAAGATGATGTAGACGCATATGCACACATATACATAAATACATATACACAACTTTGATAAAGTATGTAGCTTTGCTTTAATATTCCCATCTATTAAATCAAGATTATGTCCACTTCACTGGCTTATTGTGAGGATTATGTAACACAATTATTAGAAATATGTAAGTACTCTCCTCCTTCCTTTTTATCAAATGTCTCATTTTGTGTTTGTTCTTTCATTTGTTCTGTTAAACTATGTCCTAGCTAACAGATAAGATGCATTCCCCATGGCTGAGGTATTCAAATTTAAATCAGAACCAGGAAGCCATAGCTGGATGAGGGCATGATCATGTGCTCTATGTTCCCAGAAAGATGTCAAAGTATCACAGGACCACCCCTTTCTACAATCAAGCCAAACCAGTTCTTTGTTGTTAGTGCCAAGATAAACTGCAAACAGACCCTCCCTCCTTCCCCAGCAACCAGCAGTTTGAAAGAAATATCTTGACAGAGACTTCCAGTCTGGGACTTGGAAACCAATCAGAAATCACCTGTCCTATCCAATCGGGGCTTAACTATATGAACCAATCAGGGATGAGCTGTACCCACTAATCAGAACTAAGTGAGCATGAATCCTTTATTTGCAACCAGACCCACCAGACCTGATTGGGAACCTGAGTAGGAAATTTCACTATAAATTCTGAACTCCTTTTTTGTTCTCTGGAATGTACCTTCATTTTACACAAAGGCTGTGTCTCCCCAGTTTGCAAACTTTTCAAGGAAATAATGTATTTTTCCTCCAAATTCCTTTCAGAGAACATTTATTCACATTCTAACCAACATTTTTTTTTTTTTTTTTTTTTTTTTTTTTTAGTACATACCAGGTACCAGGTACTGTGTAGGAACTGGGAATTCCTTGTGTAATAAAACACACACAAAGTAACTGCCCGTGTAGAACTTATATTCCAGTGGCTCAATAACATTTTTAAAAATTACTTATGAATTTTTTTATTTCATTGCTTTTACACCAGAGTTTTGGCAGCTAATATTTTGAAAGCAATGTTCAAATAAATTACTCTTCGTCTATTGTTTCAATGAAATAAATACTCTATTTACCTTCCGCCTTTCAAAATTTTATAGATACAATCTCACTTTAATATTGAATAATGCCAAGCATCCAATGGCATTATTTTAAAATATATAGAAAGGAGTATTTCTATATTTCTATATTTGTCCATATTTTTTCCCACTTATAGCTTAATAGTTTTCAGTTGGCTACTAGTGGTATCACGTGGACACAGCCTCTGACTTACTGTGGTTTTGCTTATATAAAAAAGTCAACATCACGCCTAGGAGTCAAACAGCAAAAAACAATTCATTGTTGTCTTTACAAAAAGAAATTGTTTCAAACCACGACAGTAAAACCAATCCATATTTTCAATGCAAGATTTTGAAGTTATGATGAACCAGAGACCTGTAATTCCAGAATCTGAGGCCTGAAGCTAAAATAGGGTCTAATATCTAGCCCTGTTATTTATCATTTCTTTTCTCCACTTTAATTCAAATGCCTCATTTTGCTGACATTGCAAAATAGCTGTATTTTGAATAAAATAATGTTGAGGCCAGGTGCAGTGGCTCATGCGTGTAATCTCAACACTTTGGGAGGCCAAGGCAGGCAGATCCCCTGAGGTCTGGCCAACATGGTGAAACCTCATCTCTACTAAAAATATAAAAATTAGCGGGCGTGGTGGTGGGCCCCTGTAATCTCAGCTACTCGGGAGGCTGAGACAGAAGAATTGCTTGAACCCAGGAGGTGGAGGTTGAAGAAAGCCAAGATCACACCACTGCACACCAGCCTGGGCAACAAACAGTGAAACTCCATCTCAAAATAATAATAATAATAGTAATAATAATAATAATAATGTTGAATCTATATAAGGAATGTAAAAGTAAACAACATAGAGGATTTCTCCAGAGATCTAGATCTGATTATGTTTTTCCTTTTCTTGCTCATATTAAAGATTTTCACAATCATGGTGAAAGATGAAGGAAGAGCAAAGGGACTTCTTACATGGTGGCAAGCAAGAGAGAATGAGAGCCAAGCAGAAAGGGAAAACTCTTATAAAACTATCAGATCTTGTGAGACTTATTCACTACCATGAGAACAGTATGGGGGAAAACCACCCTGATAATTCAATTATCTCCCATCAGGTCAGTCCCACAACATGTAGGAATTATGGGAGCTATGTTTCAAGATGAGATTTTGGTGGGGACACAGCCAAACCATATCAAAACAAATAATGTAAAAGAAGATTGAAGGAAGGGAAAAGTAGTCTAATTTCTCTTATATATCCTGAGGCAAAAATTCAATACAATATTGCTAGAATGCAGCAGCATTTAAAAACTAATGCATCATGAACAGGAGAATTTTATTAATATAAAATATTCAATATAATAATATGATGGAGAAACACATAGTTGTCTTTCTAGAATTAAATACAATAATTGATGAAATACAATACCAAAACTTGCTTTAAGAAAGTGCTTATTAGAATGGGTCAAATTGTTATTTATTTGGTTTCATAAGACATAAAATTCTACCTAATTACCAGAATAATGTTTTATGGTGACATATAATACCAATGGTAAAATAACTAGTCAAGAACACTTACACTCACTCTCTTGCTTAGCCATGATAAGACATGCTTGCTTCCCCTTTGCCTTCCATCATGGTTGTAAGTTTCCTGAGGTCTCCCAGCCATGCTTTTGTACAGCCAGTGGAATGAGGCAAAATGGCTGATTAGAAACAGGTGTGGTCCGTGGCACTCACAAACAGAAAGAAAAAGGGGCAAGTGAATTCAACACCTTCAATCAAAGTATCCAGGTTCTTGTATTGGGACTGAAAGGCAAGCAGTTTGACCCATAGAGAGCAAAGAGAAGTGCAGGTGGGGGCAATAGCCCACCCAGGAGCAGCATGGAGCCAAGGGAACCCTCACTCCCAGCCAGGGGAGGTGGTGAGTGATTGTGCAACCCCACCCTGAAGCCACACTTCTCTCACAGATCTTTGCAACCTGTGGATCAGGAGATCATTTCATAAGTCCATGCCACGAGGGTCTTGGGTCCAATACACAGAGCTGTGCAATGTCTTGGCAGAGCCAAATGTTAATCAATAGGACAATGGGAAAAATGTCTCCAGGGCATGTCAGAGATATTCACAGCAGTCTTTCCTATCACAGGCCCAGAGGCCTAGGAGGAAAAAATGGCTACTCGGGTTGGGCCCAGGGTCCCTTTGCTGTGTGCAGCCTAGGGACTTAATGCCCTGTGTCTCAGCCACTCCATCCATGGCTGAAAGGGGCCAATGTAGAGTTCAAGCTGTGGCTTCAGAGGGTGCAAGCCCCAAGCCCTGGCAGCTTCCATGTGGTGTTGAGCCTGTGTGTGCAAAGAAGTCAAGAATTGGAGCTTGGGAACCTTTACCTAGATTTCAGAGGATATATGGAAATACCTGGATGCCCAGGCAGAAGTTTGCTACAGGGGCAGGGCCTTCAGATAGAACCCCTGCTAGGACAGTGCAAAAGGGAAATGTGGGGTGGGAGCTCCCTCACAGAGTCCCTACTGGGGCACCACCCAGTGGAGCTGTGAGAAGAGGGCCGCTGTCCTCCAGACCTGAGAATGGCAGATCCACTGACAGCTTGCACCATGTACCTGGAAAACCTGAAGACACGCAATGCCAGCCCATGAAAGCAGCCAGGAGGGAGGCTGTACCCTGCAAAGCCACAGGGGAGGAGCTGCCAAACACCATGGGATCCCATCTTTTGCATCAGCATGACCTGGATGTGAGACATGGAGTCAAAGGACATTATTTTGGAGCTTTAAAATTTGACTACCTGCTGGATTTTGGACTTGCATGGGGCCTGTAGCCCCTTTGCTTTGGCCAATTTCTCCCATTTGGAATGGCTGTATTTACCCGATGCCTGTACCCCAATTGTACCTAAGAAGTAACTAACTTGCTTTTGATTTTACAGGCTCATATGTGAAAGGGACTTACCTTGTATCAGATAAGACTTTGGACTGTGGACTTTTGAGTTAATGCTGAAATGAGTTAAGACTCTGAGGGACTGTTGGGAAGGCATGATTCGTTTTGAAATGTGAGGACAAGAGAATTGGGAGGGGCCAGAGGGCCAGAGGCAGAATGATATGGTTTGGCTGTCTCCCCACCCAAATTCCATCTTAAATTATAATTCCCACAATTCCTACATGTAATGGAAGACTTTAACACCCCATTGACAATATTAGATAGATCTTCACTAGAGAAAATTAACAAAGATATTCAGGATCTGAACTCCCGTCTTGATCTAGTGGACCTTATTCATACCTAAAGAACTCTCCATACAAAAACAACAGAGTATACATTCTTCTCATTGCCACATGGTACTTACTCTAAAATTGATCACATAATCTGAAGTAAAACACTCCTCAGCCAAGGCAAATGAACTGAAATCGTGACAAACATTCTCTCAGTCAACAGCCCAATTAAATTAGAACTCAAATCTAAGAAATCCACTCAACTACATAAAAATTGAACAACCTGCTCTTGCATGACTCCTGGGTAAATAATCAAATTAAGACAGTAATCAAGAAGTACTTTGAAACTAATCAGAACAAAGAGACAACATACAAGAATTTCTAGGACACAGCTATAGCAGTGTTAAGATGGAAATTTACAGCACTAAATGCCCACATCAAAAACCTAGAAAGATTTTAATAATCTAACATTTCCACTAAAAGAACTAAAGATCCAAGAGCAAACAAACCTCAAAGCTTGTAGAACACAAAAAATAACCAAGATCAGACGTGAACTGAAGGAGATAGAGACATAAAAATCCTTTCAAAAAACTAACAAATGCAGAAGCTCATTGTTTTTTAAAAAATTAATAAAATATACCACTAACTATGCAAATAAAGAAGAAAAAAGAGAAGAATCTAATAAACACAATCAGAAATGATAAGGAGGATATTACTACTGACCGCACAGAAATACAAACAACCATTAGAGAATACTGTAAACACTTCTAATTATAGAAACTAGACAATCAAGAAGAAATCAATAAACTCTCTGACATATAAGTCTTCCCAAGACTAAAGCAGGAAGAAATGGAATCGATGAATACACCAAAAATGTATTTGGAAATTGAGACAGTAGTAAATAGCCTACCAACCAAAAAAAGCACAGGACCAAATGGATTCAATGTGGAATTCTAGCAGAGGTACGAAGAAGAACTGATACCATTTCTATTGAAACTATTCCAAAAGATTGAAGAAGAGGAACTCCTCCCTAACTGATTGTATGAGTCCAGCATTGTCCTGATACCAAAACCTGGCAGAGATATAACAAAAAAAGAAAACTTCAGGCCAATATTTTTGATGACATCAATGCAAAAATCCTCAATAAAATACTAGTAAACCAAACCCACCAGGGCATCAAAGCTTATCAACCATATTCAAGATGGCTTCATCCCTGGGATGCAAGGTTGATTCAACACATGCAAATCAATAAATGTCATTCATTACATAAGTAGAACTAAAGTCAAAATCCACATGGTTATTTCAATAAATGTAGAAAGGGTCTTTGATAAGATTCAACATCCCTTTATGTTTAAAACTCTCAATAAACTAGGTATTGAAGGACTACCTCAAAATAATAAAAGCCATATATGACACACCAGCAGCCAAAGCTGGAAGCACTCCCCATGAAAACTGGCACACGACAAGGATGCCCTGTCTCACTACTCCTATTCAATATAGTATTGGAAATTCTGGCCATTACAATCATGCAAGACAAAGAGATAAAGTATAAAAGGTATTCAAATAGGAAGTGAGGAGGTCACATCATCTTTGTTTACAGATGAACTTATTCTATACCTAGAAAACCCCACCGTTTCAGCTCAAAAGCTTCTTAAGCAGATAAGCAACTTCACCGAAGTCTCAGGATATAAAATTAATGTGCAAAAATCGCTAGAATACACAAACAAATGCCAAATCATGAATGAACTCCCATTCACAATTGCTAATAAAAGAATAGAATACATACAAATACAGCTAACAAAGGAAGTGAAGGACCTTTTCAAGGAGGACTACAAACCAATCCTCAAATCAGAGAGGATATAAACAAATGGGGAAACATTTCTATGCTCATGGATAGGAAGAATCAATATCGTGAAAATGGTCATGCTGCCCAGAATAATTTAAAGATTCATTGCTATTCTCATTAAACTACCATTAACATTCTTCATCTAATTAGAAAAGATACTATTTTAAAGGTCATATGGAGCCAAAAAAAAAAAAAAAAAAAAGAGCCCAAATAGCCAAGTCCATTATAAACAAAAAGAACAAAGTTGGAGGCATCACACTACCTGACTTCAAACTATACAACAAGGCTACAGTAAACAAAATAGCATGCTGCTAGTACAAGAACAAACATATAGACCAATGAAACAGAATAGAGAACTCAGAAATGGGACCAGACACCTAAAACCATATGATCTTCAACAAACCTGATAAAAACAAGCAAAAAAGAAATAATTCCGTATTTAATAACTGGTGTTGGGAGAACTGTCTAGCCTTATGCAGAAATTGACCCCTTTCTTACATCATATCCAAAAATTAAATCAAGATGCATTAAAAACTAAAACCCAAACTACAAAACTATAAACACTATAAAAACCCTAGAAGAAAATCTAGGCAATACCATTCAAGACATAGGCACAGGAAAATACTTTGTGACAAAAACTCCAAAAGCCATTGCAACAAAAGCAAAAATTGGCAAATGAGATCTAATTAAACTAAAGAGCTCCCACACAGTAAAAGAAACTATCATTAAAATAAACAAACTACCTACAGCATGGGGAAAATTGTTACAATCTATCCATCTGACAAAAGTTGAATATCCAGAATCTACAAGGAATTTAAATTTACAAGAAAAAAACCAACCTCATTAAAAAGTGGGAAAAGAACTTGAACAGACCCTTCTCAAAAGAAGGCATACATGTGGCCAAGAAACATATGGAAAAAAGCTCAACATCACTGATCATTAGAAAAATGCAAATCAGAACCCCAATGAGAACCATCTCATGCTAGTCAGAAGGCTATTGTTAACAAGTCAAAAAACAACAAATGCTTGTGAGGTTGCAGAGAAAAAGTAAATGCATTTACTCTGTTGGTGGGAGTGTAAATTAGTTCAACCATTGTGGAAGATATTGTGGTCATTCCTTAATGACCTAGAGGCATAAATACCATTCGGCCCAGCCATCCTATTACTGGATATATACCCAAAGGAATATAAATTATTCTGTGATAAAGATACATGCATGTGTATGTTCATTGCAGCGCTCTTCACAATAGCAAAGACCCCGAATCAATCCAAATGCCAACTAATTATAGACTGGATAAAGAAAATGTGGTTCATATACATATGGAATACTCTGCAGCCATAAAAAAGAACAAGATCATGTTCTTTGCAGGGACATGGACAGAGCTGGAAGCCATTAACCTCAGCAAACCAACACAAGAACAGAAAACCAAACACTGCATTTTCTCACTGGGAGCTGAATGATAAGAACACATGGGCACATGGCAGGGAACAACACACACTGGGCACCCATGGGTTTGGGGGAGAACATCAGGAAAAACAGCTAATGGATGCTGGGCTTCACACCCGGGTGATGGGATAACCTGTACAGTAAGCCACCATGGCACACGTTTACCTACATAACAAACCTACGTATCCAGCACATGTCCCCTTGAATGTAAAATGAAAGTTGAAGAAAAAAATAAAAATAAGAACACTCGCTATCATTGTCATTACTTAATATTTTTCTGGTTGTACTTTTCAGTATCTTTTATCATGTGAAAAATAAAATAGAAAAAGAAAGAGGCAAAAATATCATTATTTTCAGTTTAATTATATATTTATAAACTTTAAAATAAATAATGAATAACTATTAAAATCAATAAGATATTTAAATAATAGTTTTTGTCACAAAGTTATTTTAAAAAATCAATAGAAATAATAAACTACTAGAAAGTATAAGAGAATATTCCATCTTGAAAAATCAAACAAGAAAGTAAAGTTTAAGACATCTACTTAATCAAATACAGAAACATCTCTAAAAGCAAATTTACTAAGAGAAGGAAAAGTTAACTAAGGCAAATATTTTATTCACTGATAAAATATACAATATTATTATTACAGTATGCTATTCCTAAATTAATATGTAATATTATGATCCTATTAAAATTATCAATAGTATTTTTAGTTAGGAAAGTAAGATTTCAGTTAATTTAGCTTCTAAATAAATATGGAAAATAAATATTTAATTTACGTTTATCCAAGAAAATTCTGAATATTATAATTAAAACCAGTAGATACTATTTTTCCAAGAGAGCAGATGCATGTAAAAGGCTACAGAATTAGAAAATGATTTTGTTCTGATACAGAAAAGAGTAGACAGAGGCATGAAATAGAATCAAGATCTAACAAGAGAATGAACTACTCACAGTATTTATTATATACTAAAAGTAGCATTTTAAATTAGAGAGTAAAAAAATAGATTATGCCATAAATAGCACTGGGACAAGTAGTAACACCATTTAACAACAACAACACAATTCCAGATGTGACAAAGAATTAATACAAAAAATGCAAACATGACTGACAAACAGGAAACAAAGCTTTAAAAGCATGAAAAAATACTAAACATATATGTTGTTCTCATATTAGAATGTAGAAAGCTTTACTGAAGGAGACAGAAACCCAAAAAGTAGAAATAAAACAACTGCTAAAATTATTTACCTAAAATTTTAAAATATCTATAGAAAAAATATCATAAAAGCAGATTTAAATGTAAGCATCACACTGAGGAATCTGCGGCAGACAGAATTCTAAAAGTCCCCCCAAATTTTACCCCTGATGACCACAGGTTTATATTAATGCAATGCCCTCCCCTTTAGCATGCAACAGAGTTTATAATTTGCTTCTAACCAGTAGAATATGGCAAAGATGAGTGGATTTTGCCAATGTAATTAAGTTCTCTAGTCAGTTGATTTTGAATTAATCAAAAGAGAAAAGCCTGTCCCTGCCTATTAAAGTGAGCCCTTTTCAAGAAGCCCAGATCTTTCCTGAACGAAGAGACACAAAGCAGCAGGGATTCTTCTGCTGGCCTTGAGGAAATCAGCTCTCACGTTGTGCAAGGACCTATGAAGGTCCACATGGCGAGGGACTACTGGCAGCCTCCAGGACCTGAGACCGACCTTGACAATTTTACTTTGGAATGTGAGACTGACACTCTGGGCTATAATTACAAATTATTTTAATCTGTTTGAAACCTTTATCATTGCATGTATTACTTTCTTCATCTATTTTTTTCTTAAATTATAATCTAATTTATCCTTAAACATCCCTGAGGCAGGTAAGCAAGGGCTTATTAATCTTCTATTTCAAAGGAGTACCTGAGGTGCCAAAAGCTTAAGTAACCTGGCTATGTGGTGGTTTCTATGCATATTTTGGTGATTTCTCCCTATAACACCACATGAAAACTAAGGGGCTTCTGTGGTTTTTCTGATGACCAAAACACCTTTTGATTGGTTTGGAGAGTCTTTAAATTTTTATTTCTCATACCATTCAGTGCAGTTTTGTTTCCTAATCCAAAGATGGAGTGACAATAGTCATCTCTGGAGAGGAGGGATTATAGGTGACTTTTATTTTCTTCTTTTTCTTTTTTTTTTTAAATCTTTTTACAATAAGCATGAATTAGATTTATAATCCCCAATCTGCCATTTTTATACATTTTCAAAATTTGCTTGAATGCACTTTTAAAGACTTCCTGACTGGATAATCATGTTTAACTTAGACTTAAAAGTATGTACGCAAAGAGAATAACTGTACTAAGATCAATATATTTCTAGTGAGGATGAGAGTAGACATTTAAAACAAGATACAAAATATCTCTTCGTGTTGATTAAAAACATGGGCTCTGAAACTAGACTTTTAGGTTCATATTTCAGCTCTGTGTGACATAATAAGACTCGATAAACATTTGGTGCTGGTACTCTTAATGACAATCAAACAATGTGATTAATATGCAAAAACCTTAACACCAGCAAAACTTGTGGTGACAAACTGGCCTCACCATTATCAGTTGTACAGAGTACTTAACCTCATTAAATCTCAATGTTCTCATATGTAAACAAGGACTATAACACTTTGTTTACAAAGTATATTGAGCCAATAATGATTATTATTCATTATTAATTAATTTTTGATATATAAAAATTATTATTGCTATCATTGATAGCTTCATTAGTCCATGTGACATAATGACATTCACGAAGAATTAATTAACTTGTGCATTATCCTGATTAACCAATTCTCTAAACTAGTATTAGCAAGATAATTCAGAGATGTCCGAGATATAAAGATAATTCTACCAGGGTCAGAATAGTAAGAATATTAAAGAGAAGACAGTTTCCTTGGTGAGCCACCATATAAAGATATTAGGTTGGTGCCTCACATATTCATTTAGCTTTGATGAGAGTCTCACAGTCTTTTAACCAAAGTGTATTTCAGAGAAAATATGCAAATTATTGATCAATCTCCAAATCACTCTCATACTTTGAAAAGCTAACATCAGCTTCTCTAACTCAGTTATCATCACCTACTGTCTTCTTCATTTAACAAATATTGACTGTGTACTTATCATATATCAAGCACTGGTCTTGGGTCTAGAAATACATCAACAAGGAACAAGATTTTCAAGTTCACATTCCTTGTCAAGTATAGAATACAAGGATGAGAATAAGAAACAAATGGCTGGGCGTGGTGGCTCACGCCTGTAATCCCAGAACTTTGGGTGGCCAAGGCGGGCAGATCACGAGGTCAAGAGATCAAGATCATCTTGGCCAATGTGGTGAAACCCCATCTCACTAAAAATACAAAAATTAGCTGGGCATGGTGGCACGCTCCTCTAGTCCCAGCTACTTGGGAAACTGAGGCAGGAGAATTGCCTTGAAACCAAGAGGCAGAGGTTGCATAGAGCCAAGGTCATGCCACTGCACTCTAGCCTGGCAACAGAGCAAGACTCCATCTCAAAAAAAAAAAAGAATATATGTATATATATATATATATATATATATACACACATATATATATATATATGTATATATATATATGGGAATAAGACAACTTCAGGCAGTTTAAGCACCATGAAGAAAACAAAACAGAATGATTTGGTAGAGAGCGATTAAAGGAGGATAGGGATGAAGGGCAAAATATTACAGATGGTGTTCAGAAAAGATCTTTCTAATACAATTATGCAGGAGATGAGATCTGAATGGCCAAAGAAATGATGCATGAAAAGATTGAGAGGAAAAGAATATTGCAGGGAGAAAGAAATATCATTAGAAAAAAATGCATTGAATGAGATTGATGGTATAAATGTGAGGTTTGATATTATAAAGTGAAATTGCAGGGGTAAACAATTACCAGATCCTCTGCAGTCATGTAAAATGGCCTAAGCCTGAAAGTTAACTGTTCCCTTTGTGTCTGAACAGCTGTGGGATCAGTTTGCCTGTAACTGCTGGTACCTAGCAACTGTAGAACTTCATGTTGGATGTGATCCTGCAGTGTTGTAGGGATGGAATCTCCTCGGATCGGCTGCAATCAGATGCATTTGCTTGAATCACAGACTTTAGGTTTTTATTGTCTCTATAAGTGGTTTAAAGATGTCAGATGGTTTGCTTTGCTTATATTTTGTTCTAAGAAAAGTGCATTATTTATAAAACTCGATAACTAAATAAGTAGATAATGATCTTTCTTAAGCTAACTTTATGTGTTTAAATGCATGTATATGGGTATCTGCGGGTGAAAGATTTAAGAGGCTACAAGGAAGAAACCTTATTCAATATTTTTCCCTCTAAAGACTCCATAATTTTGTGATAAATATGGTATTAAAAAATAATGCATTATACTGTCCCCTCTTATACTAGGTCTTAAAAATGTTTTCTTTAACAAGTTCTAAATCTTAAATTCACTCTTAAAGGAAAATAGATGTATATGGAATACTCCAGGAGTAACTACAGGGTGTAGCATACCATTCTCTCCAGCTTTTCTGATCCACTCACGTGTGTCATTCAGAATAAGCACTCAGTATCACAACATTAAAGCAAAAAGACTGCTTTTCAAATGTGGGAGAAAAAAAAGAAGGTAATAGCAGACTGATTTTTCCTTCATCACAATTTCTTTTATCTCCAAAGAGCCTCTCAAGAAGAAAAAAAAAAAAAAAAAGAAAAAAGAAAGAAAACCAAACTATTCTCCCTTACAATGGCTTTGCTAGCAGTAGATGTGGATGTGACTCACTTGGACTGTTTTGATTGCTGCAAATTTCCCATTTCATTGGCTTATTATGTGTAGATAAGTTTTCTAAGGATAATCTTCATCTAGTCCTTTGCTGTTGACCATTTGCACTGTAGTTTGAGTTCAAGAGTGTGAGAGTGGACCGGGTGTGGTGGCTCACGCCTTAATCCCAGCACTTTGGGAGGCCAAGGTGGGTGGATCACCTGAGGTCAGGAGTTTGAGACCAGCCTGGCCAACGTGGAGAAACACCATCTCTACTAAAAATACAAAATTAGCCAGGCATGGTGGTGCATGCCTGTAATCCTAGCTACTCAGGAGGCTGAGGCAGGAGAATTGCTTGAACCCAGGAGGCAGAGGTTACAGTGAGCCGAGATCGTGCCATTGCACTCCAGCCTGGGCAACAAGAGTGAAACTCCATCTTAAAAAAAAAAAAAAAAAAAAAAAAAAAAGAATGTGAGAGTGATTGGCAAAGCTAGTCACCAAACTTTTTTACTTTTCTTTTCATGCACACTGTTAGACTACATTTTCCAGCTTACTTGCACACAGATTTGGCAATTTTGACATATTGCTAGCCCATGGAACTTAAGCAAAACAGTATCTATCATTTTCTGAACTGACCCATAAACATCTCATATGTGCAACTTGCAACAGTGTTGTGTCAGCTGTCAAACTGATGAAGGTTAATATTGCAAACCCAAAAGCCATATATTGGAGACGGTGGAGCCACAGGTGAAAGGGCCTAGACCCTAAATCATCTTGTATAGAGCCACTTATTGATCAGAAACACTTATTTGTAAACTTTTTATGTGAACAAGAAATAAATTTCTGTTGTGTTTCAGCCATTTTTTGGTATATTCATCTCAACAGTTGTTATACAAAGAAAACAGTAAGTATTTTTAACTAAAAAAAAGAAGATATGAAGAAGTTATCTATTTTCTGCAGCATCTGAAAAAGTGACGTAAACAAAAATCAGGAAGTAGTCTAATAGGTTCTAAAACATCTAATTCTTCAGACACATGCTCCCAGAATGAAACTCTTCCTCTAGGAAAAACAAATCTTCCACATTTGCTGGAAAGCCATTTTAGAATAATCTGGTCATTTATTGCCAAAGAGGCATAATAAGAACAGATAAAATTGGATTACCAGAAAAGAAAAGGTAGAAAAAAGTAATTAACAATATTTGTGGGTAAGAGAAATATGTCCACATAACTAGTAAAATTATTTTTTGCTTTTAAACTACCTCTAAGCTCCTGGGATCACAGTCTTACATATCGGCCTAATAAAAGGAGATTAAAATCTGCTCATATCTGATTATGTTAAATGAAAATATTGAATAAAAGATTACAGTTAAACTTTACAAGGGATGTTTGTGATATTCAATGTGAGAAGATCATTTTATGCTTCTCTAATTTGGACTACGAAATGAAATTCAGTCAATATTTACAGCTTGTACACAGCCTTGTCTAAAAGCTGATATCTTACACAAAGGCAATGAAATGATATAAGAAGTTAATAAAAAGAATGAGGGCTATAGGGGATTCAAACCATAGGCGCTAAATTAGGATTTCTGGCAAATATAGAGAAGTGAGACAGTTTCTCTTCTCTAACTTGAATCTCACAATTTAAAAGAACAGCAAACTAAATTTGACTACATCAACACTGTTAACAACACAGAGCATAATCAGTTGATACCGATTGTGTTTGGCGGTAGAGAGGGACTGATGAGGGATCCAACAGGTAATATACGTAGTAATTAACAAAATGTCTTTAGAAGGTTTAATGACTTAGATTTATTCTGTCATTTCCCAACCTCAGGTCTTTGGTTAATTTATTTCACATTTTTGAACCTCACAAGCCTTATATGTAGTATGTGACTTGAAATAATCCACATCTTATAATACATCTGAAGCCTAAAGGAGATAATGCATGCATGATACTTAACATGGTGTTTGGCACGTTGCAAGTTCTCGATAGATGTTAGAAAATTTCTAAATAATCTTTATTATTCTTTTTTATATAATTTTGGCAATAGCTATTACTTTTACAAAAGTGTTACACAATTTTTCATAAAAGATGAGGAATAGAGAAAAACAAAGAAATGAGTATTGAATCCTTGTCAAGCATTTTCAAGTTGCCAGGCCCCTTTTAAAGGATTTCTCACATTAAACTCATTTAATCTTTAGAAGCTGTGCAGTACAAATATTTAGATTCCTTTTTATTATGAGAAAAACAAGGTTCTAAAGGGTAATATAAATTGATGAAGCTCAAAGCATCAATATCAAAATAAATTAAAAATGATTCTCAAGTGTGTGTTTTTAACCACCACACAAGTGTCCTCCATAATGGCACTAACCAGAACTCCCACTGCTAGCCTACAAACTTGACCATGTTGTATTTGACATATGTCTCAAGAGTGTTTTCTTCAGATCGTTGATGGTGGTTTTTAACATGTTGTTTGCAAGAGTTTCTTAGGACTGCCATAACAAAGTATCATGCACTGAGTGGCTTATTCTCTTACAATTCTGAATGCTAGTTAACATGAAATCCAAGGTGTTGGTGGGGCCATGCTCTCTCCAAACCTTCTAGGAGAGAATCTTTCTGTGCCTCTTCCAGCTTCCAGTAAGTCTCAGGCACTGCATTGTGGTAGCATAACACCAAGCTCTGCCTCTCTCTTCCCATCACTGCCTTACCTCTGCACCTGCTTCTTCCCATGGTGTTCTCTATATGTCTCTCTCTTCTCTTCTTACAAGGTACTTGTCTATTAGATTAAGGTCACAATCTACTCCAGTATGACCTCATCTTAGCTTATTACATATGCAACCATCCCTTTTTCCAAATAAGGTCACTTTATAAGGACTTTCTTTGGTGGCCACTGGGGGTAGAGAGTTAGACTTTGGCATATCTTTTTAAGGAAGACAGTTCAACTCAGAAAAACCCCATAATAATATCTAAAAGTAGATTAATTTCTAAATTTACATACTTTTAAAGTGCTTCGTACTTATTAGGATAGTGAAGAGACTGTTACATTTAGGTGATTATTTTTTTCATGCCAGAAATATATTTTTGTCCTAAAATATACTGAAAAATTGTAAACTGTGTGTAAGTGTATGGCTATTTTATTTTTTATTTCCTTGGATTATCTGGACATACAGGTTAAGTTTCTTCTTGGTTTCTCCAATCTACAGATTTTTGCTAATGGACAGAATGGACTAGAAACAAAACCCAAACTAGGCTCAATTTTATCATTGATGGTATGAAATGAAGCAGTATTGAGATCAGAAAATAAAGTCTAGACATATTTCCTCAGCCAAACCTGAGAAAGTTGCCAAAATGAAAATGACTTTATAGTAAAAATAAAGTAAATCCAGAGTGAAAACTATTTATTCAGCACCAAATGAGGAGTCAGCATCTTTAGGTCGGGTATGTATTTCCTTTTAACTTCATTCAGTTCTTCCCATCCAATCGCCATAGAGCATGAATAATACAAGCATGGATCATTGAATTCTATCAGGATAAACACCTACAAACAAAGTGGAAGGTCCAACAGCATTCATCCACTCACCATCAATTATTTATTGAAATTTTTCAAAAACAGAGTCTTATTTTAGGTATGGGAGGTGATTACAAAATGATGAAGAAACTTTCCTAGACCTTAAAGATCTCAGAAACAAATTGAGAAAAATTCTCACTTGTAACCATGTAATTGCAGAACTCTATAGATTTGTTTATTTTTAATTCATTTTATACCAAAAAGAGGATTTATGGAGTTTTTAAAATACATATTACATAATGACATATTTTTTTCAAAAAGGCTTTAGAAAAATAGTCTAAAATAATGAAATTAGGCTACATCTTAATAAATTATTGATAGTCACGGGTAACTAGTTTGGAGATATCTTTTGTTATCAACTCCGAAGGCATAAATTATCAACGTCTCTTCAACTAAAAGTATATCTGTACATATTGTTTTCATTTCTAGAATAACAAATAGAACTGGAAGTAATCACAGTTAAAAAATTAACAATTCTTCTGAAGCACTTGGGAGAAAAAATAACTATTACTTAGGTATAGAATACTTACAAAATAAAATAGTCCATCAGTAATTATACCTTTGGTGAGCATTTATTACTTACTTATTGGCAAGCATATTTCTCAAAACTCATCGTTATCATTTGTAGACTATTTTTTAAATAAGATACAGACATCCAATATGTCGTATTTAATATGTGTGTATAAATATATATGTGTGTTTATATTAATGTATATTTTCTAAAGTAAATATAAACGATTTTATATAGAATACACACACAGAAAAGCATAAATCAGAAGTGTACAACTAAATGAACTTTTGCAAATTGAACACACCTATGTAACCATCAGCCAACCAAAGAGAACATTATTAGCATCCAAGAAAACTCCCTCATAACTCCCTCTAATTTATAACCCCATGTGTTAATTAATTTAAACATACAGATTAGTTTTATTAACTTTTAACTAATGAAATTATACATCTTTATCTATAGTGTTACATGTGATTTTGTTTATTCTCAATCTGTACACAGCTGTATGATGTTCCATTATATGATTCTGCCACAATGATTTCATCCGTTATACTCTTGGTACATATTTGGGTATTGAGCATAATAGACCACTAGCTAATTAATCATTATATCTCTGATATTGAAAAATTTTTTTTAAATTTAAAAACATACTTTATAAATATGCTTAAAAACTATTAGCAACTTCATGCATGATTTAAAACATATGCGGTACAAGCAAATCTATTGTAAATAGCAGAATGAATCTTGAAAAATCAATATTTTTACATATGAAAATCAAAATTTTATTGTACAGTGTTCTACTTCAACTTTTAACAATTAATCATAAAACTTCTCCAAGGTATTCAAGTTCAAAATTGCTTGACTGTTAAAGGGCTTGTTCTGACATCTTATTCAGAAATGCTACATTATTCATGATATGTGTAGAACGAATGTTCTCTGGCCTGACGGGGATTGTAAAGAATCCAAGATCACCCATCATGATTAAAGAGAAATTTAACAGTTAAATCCTTAAATACATGTGACAAGGGATAAAACTACTCCTTTACATTATCCAAGTTACTCTTTGGCTTGCTGTCACTAGTGTTCAATCAGATGGAGACTTCTGACAAGATATGTTGCCTCTGAATTAGAAAGTCCATCCATATTACAGCTTCCAGTGAAAACACAGATGTCAGTTGAGATGGTCTAAGTCTTCCAGCCTGAGAATATTTGTCCTTTATAATTCAGATAAACTAATGTCTCTTCATCCACTCAGCTGGACACCCAAAACCCTTCTTTTACCTGCAGATGATTGTCTTCTTGGTTCAGGTTGAGAGGAGGAACTACTTTTCTCCTAATCTCTGACTCCACTTTTTTAAAGCCACATTAGGCCTATCATAGAATTTTGCTTAAACAAAAATACATTTAACGTAAAAGGAAATAATACTCTCCATTAGTGCTGCAAGATGATTGCATCAGTTGTAGTTTTAAATTGCCATTTCTTTGCTTCCTTTCTCTACTGCGTTTCTTCTTTACAGTTATTTATAATAAATGTTATAATTCACTTTATAGTCTGCACTGGATTTATTTATAGCTTTTTAAAATTTAGTTTAAGGCTTATCTTCCAACCTCAGGATTGATGGACTCCTCTAAGGATACAGTTCTTGGTCAACTTCAGTAAATCATAAACTCAAGGAATTGTTTTCAAACTATTGTATCCAAATTAACTCTTAAAGAGGTTCATGCCCCTAAAATAATTCAATGAGATTGAATCTCAGTTCTGAAATGTTCAGCTAGATGGCTTTTGGCAAATTATTTAAACTCTCTTCCTTAACTATAAAAGGAAATCACAATAGGATCTACTCCATAGGGTTGTTGTGAGTTAATTTGCGTAAAGTACTTAATTTGTGCTTGCCACATAATAAGCATCATGTATGTACTGATTATTATTATAATTATTATAAAATGCTTCTGAAATACCGTGCACAAACATTACCCATAAAATTTCAAACTAAAAGAAAATTGGAGTAATGTGGTCTTAGAACGTAAGAGGTTTTGACATCTACCTCTACCCTTTAACAGCAATGATATTTTACGCTATTATATAAACCACCTGGGCCTCAGTTTCCTGATCTGTAGAATGGGCACAATTATTCCTACCTAGTAGAGTGGATCCAATGATTCAATGATGTAATTAGAGGCATGCTGTAGCATATATACACTAAATGTCCAGTTACAGGACTTTTCTTTATTCCATTTGTTTAACACCTGAGTGGGACGTTTTTTATAGCCTACAGTTACTTGACAAGGGTAAAATAACCAGTGTTCAAGGCGTTAGTAGATAAGAGATAGCAAAATGAATGATCACACCTAAACATGTCACATTTTATTCTGTACTCCTGTTCAACAGACCAACAGAATGTGGGACTTTAAAAGAATGAAATCTAGTGCACAAATAAAACATGACACTTTTTATTCCTAACAGTTTTCCATTCCTGTAAGATTTATGGTTATATTCAGCCATAGAGATGGATCTGTACCTCAGGCTGGCAAGATTTATAAAAATGAGACTGGATCAAAATAAAATTCTAGCAATGGCTTGTAGTTACAGGCTAAAATTTCTGTCATTTCAGCAAAATACAGTTGAAAATGTCATGAAATCCTCCAATTATTTTCTTTACTTATATTTTCAGTTGTTGTCAAATAGATGACTTGGAGAGAGCCAAAGAATTCAGCCAGCCAGGTGGGAGGGGTTTCCTGGAGGAACTCCAATCAGCCTGCCCAATGAGGTCAAGCTTCAGGAAGTTGACGACATTTGCAGCAGGGAGGAGCCTAACCCCTTCTCTTCCTGTGTGGGAACGTGGGATTCAAGCTGTGGGTCGGAAGCACTCTAACAGGGACTATGGCCTAAAAAAGTCCCTGTTTCTCCCTTTTTTTCTTTTCACCCAATAAAACCCTGCTTTACTTACCCTTTAAACCTTCTGTGAGCTTAAATTTTTGTGGCTGTGGGATGGACAAGGATTCCATCTAGTTGAACTAAGGAAACGTCCTACAACAGAATGATCAGAATTCTCAGAAGCATGGTATTCACTTGTTCTACTATAAGGTTATTGACTTAAAACATACATTGCTAGAAATTTCATGCATTTACTCATTTGTTGATTACTTGTACTAATGGAAGAGAGGAAGAATTATTGGTACTATTAAATAGTATCTAAAAAACATCATGTAATTATTCATTGCTTTGCAAGAGAATTAAAATAAATAAATATCCATAAATATACATTGTTTATGTATATTAAATACAGCTGAAAATCATGCACTGTTCCTTTTTTTTTAAAAGTGGGTAAATAAATGAATTAATGAATATAAAGTGAGAACCAGACACTATTTTGTCTTTTAATTTCTAAAACTATAATAATATCATTTCTGAAGAGAGAAAATAGTTTTTGTGCTCTCAAGTTTTCAAAGTTTTTAAATCATACATCTCCACAACACCTGTATAGTATACAACATTTTTCTTCGAATTATTTCTTACTAAACAGAATTGCTCTTTAGGTATCTTTGAGCCTGCAATTCAACTGAGCTCAAAATACAAGAACTTGATCCAAACCAGGGATCCAAACCAATTTTTAATTTCGGACTAATTGGACCTTTGTCCTAAACTTGCTTTACATTTAAATTCTTTGGGATTGAACTCAACATTCACATTCCCCATTTTCAGCATGTCTTCCTGAGACTAATAAGATGAGCATATTGGAATATTATAACTCAAGAACCAGTCCATTAACCTAGTAACAAAGGTCAACTCAGGAATGTTTGGGAAGTGACATAACGTTAATATTTTTAAGGTTTCTTATTAACAGTAAATTTTTAACAAACATAGTGACCGTGATCAGTTCTTCTATTTCATATTATTTGGAAACATCAATATTTATGTTCTTTTTATAAATGCCAATGTTATTCCATGTTAGCACCTAAGAATTCCCTTGTCTCGAGACATCCATCCCAATGCTTCATGAATCACTGATTTTCTGATTATTCCCAAGTCTTTAGGACTACCTCGGATCACTGTAAGGATCTTCAGATCTGAGAGAGCTATCTCACATTCAGGAAAGACAAACTGGTTATCTTCCCTTCTCCATCCCAACCAAACATGTGTCTGCCTATGCTCTCTTGTTTAGTTAGTGGTGCCCTATGTTATTCATCCTGTTTCTGAAGCCAAAAACATAGACATAATCTTAAAATCTTGTTTCTTCCTTTATGGCTTACATCTAATTGGTCACTGGGTTTTATTCATTCAATCCTCCTAAATGTCTTTCAAATCTATGTATGTCCACATTTCCTGCACCTAGTTAAGATAACATCATTTGTTGCTAGGATCACTGCAACAATATCCCTAGTTGTCCTTTTTTTTTCCTTTCCATTACCCCCACTGTAGTCAGGGGGATTCTAAAATGAAACTCTGGAAATATTATTACCATGAGTAAGTCTTTACTGTCTCTCCAAAGTAGTTACAGTGAAGTCCACACTTTCTATGTTAGCTTCCAAGATTCTGTGACTTGACCCTTCCTTATCTCTTCAACATAAAATCCCATCACGTCAACAATTCATACTTCAGCTGCATGGTACTCCTATGACTCCTTTCCACTCATATGCTTGGCATACCATGTTTCCGAAGAATCTTTTTGTTTCCTGCCCAACACCTTCTCGTCATTCAGTTCTTAGTCTAGATGTTCTTTGCCTTGAAGAGTCTTTTTCTGAACACTGTTCCTCACTATCCACCGCAAGGTCAGAGTAACGAGGACCGAGTAAAAAAGCCTAATATACAATCTTCCTTAAAAGGCTCTTACAGTAACAACATGATTAAAATGACTGCTTACATTTACTGTTAATTTAATATAAATGGACAACATTAAAAAAACTTTCTGCAACTTAATGTTTTGTCATAAAGATTTTAGAAAGCAAAAGTCACCATGTTGTCAACACACCAGATAATAGTGCTCTTACATGATTATTTAAAATGAATCAAAGATCACCAAAGCTGGAGTGAGGAAGACAAATTAAAAGTTGTATATAAATGGATTCTAGTAGAAAGATTAAGCTGTAGCTATTATTATCAAATTGGGTTTAAATCCCAACTTTAATATTTACTAGCTTTAAAAATGTGGGAAAGTAACTTAATTCATCTGAATTTTGGTGTCCTTTCTTGAAAAAAAGTGATAATATACCTCTCATAGGGTTATTATGATAAATAAAGGAGTTAATACTGAAAAAGTTCTTATAGGCACTGCCCAGCACATGGTGTTCATCCAATAAATGCTGCTAGTAGTAGTAGTAGCTTTAGGACGAGTAAAATCCTATAAACAAAAGTAATTTATAACATTCAATATCTTTTATGAATTCTGAAAAGTCAGCATCTCTGAAAGAACGTTTTCTTGAGCAAAACTGAACAATTATATAAAGGATCTCCTTCACACAGGTCCTTTATCATTCTAAATGAAACCACCTCTCATTGTTCTGTAACTTTTATTTCTGGAAGTAGTGAATTGCTAAAGAAAGATATATGAGAATTCCGTCCAGCTTATATCTTGATCAGACTCATTTATAATCTTCAAAATCTATTTTTTATATTGTACAGAATGTATAGTATTAGATTTGAAAGACACTTTCTGCCATCATAACGATAATAGCAGTACCTCGGGGAAACATTGATTTCAAATGCAGTGGTCATAAAAATCAAAACTCCATTTTTATTTAATATAAAAGTGATTTCCAACAAGCCAGCCAGGCTTCAACAGCAATTCATAGAAACCAATTTGGTTATGTGATGCAAATTTCAAGAGCACAGTAGTACATTTTAACTGCTCATTTATTTGTTAAGCATTTATTATGCAGTGTTATTATAATTACTTCTTATGATCTATGTTGTGCAAGATCTGTCCCGACTCTAACTATATCACGTCCCCTCTTACCCTGCTCTCGTCATTGTAGTTTCTTTCTTTTTCTTGAATAACTCCGTCCCGTTCCAACTTCTTACTTGCTATTCTGTGAGGAATGGATGGCTATTGTCACTGTAAAGTTTCTTCTCATGCTTCCAGTGTTTTCATCAGCATCATCTTTTAGAATAAGATTTTGACCAAATTTTAAGTAGTTTTCTCCTGTTATATATTCCATATTCAGCTATTCTCTTTTGTTCCCTTCATGCCATTCCAATCACAATTTTAACAATGTTTGTTAGTTTTAGTTTTTCTTGTTAAACTACATGAAGGAAAACATGATGTCTATCTCATTTGCTAGTCTATCTCTAGGATCTAGCATGTTACCCAATATCTAGTATGTGCTCAATAAAAACGTGTCAAGTGAATGAATTAACACAGTGTGCTTTCTCATGAATTCAAGAAAAGGAGGTTGTGTAGGTCAGGGGTCCCCAACCCCTGGGCCAGGACCATCACAGTTCCCTGGACTGTTAGGAACCAGGCCGCACAGCAGGAGGTGAGTGACCAGCAGGAAATCATTATGCCTGAGCTCTGTCTCCTGTCAGATCAGCTGCAGCATTAGATTCTGATAGGAGCTGGAACCCTATTGTGAACTGTGTGTGAGGGATCTAGGTTCTGTGCTCCTTATGACAATCCAATGCCTGATGATCTAAGATGGAACAGTTTCATCCCAAAAGCATCCACCACCCAACATCTGTGGAAAAACTGTCTTCCACAGAATTGGTCCCTGGAGCCAAAAATGTTGGAGACCGCTGGTGTAGGTCACAGAAAACTGAAGATAGATGGCCTATCATAGATATTGGTCACAATGAAAAACTCCCAAATTGATTAAATAGTTAAATAGAGAAGGGGCTACAAAGAAATTCATATGTGATAATTAGTTTGATTCTTCTATTAGACAACTGTTTCTAAGTTTAAAAGCAGCAGAAGGATATCAAATTAACATCAGTAGGTTTAATGACATAAAACTTGAATACATTCAAAGTAGTGTAATAAATTTAAAACAAACTTGGGAGAAATACCAAAAACACAAATGTTAGGCAAAAGACAAATTTTTAATTTACAAGTACGTCATTTAAATTATTAAGAATACAATTATATCAAAAATGAGTGAGTAATGGACCATAACTATAATAACTATAAAATCGTCAGCAGTAATTGTGATTTTAATATGTGCTGTGTTCAAGACACTGCATTGTGTTTTATATACATGGCTTCATTTAATTTCCTAATAATCATATGAGATAGATAGCATTATTAAGAGTATTTTATGGAGGAGGAGTCTGAGGAACAGGGAGGCTAATGAATTTACCCAGCATTACACCCATTTGCAATGGGAATAGATTTAAACTCAGAACTTTCTCACAAAATGTTCTAATTTATAACAACTCTGGTAGATTGACAATTGCAAAATGGGGAAGTATAAAAAGGAAAAAATATAATTCCACAAATAAGTAATGGATGTCACTCTTATCCCTTATCATTTTTGCACACTCCCTTCCTTGCAGGGCACAGCCTACTTAAATCCAAACTACCATCTACTCTGCCCCTGATTCCATGTAGCTGAACACACTTATATTAGCATATAAACATGGTGAAATTTTTCCCATTTTTTAAAAAAGACTTCTCTTTTATTTTCCGACTATGTGTTGTCCCATTTACTCAGACTTCTATGAAACAAAACTTTGAGGAGTCTTTATCCTCTCAATATCCAATTTCTTTGTCAATCCTTCTCTCTTAAATTTACTTATCTGGCTTTGACTTTTCCACTCTTCAGAAACTCCTCTTGTCAAGTATGCCAATGACCTTCACTTAGCTAAATCTAATGGTCACTTTCAGTCTCCTTATATTAGACCATTCTGTAGCGTTTAACCAAGATGAGTGTTCACCCTTATCCTTGATAAATGTTCTATATACACCTAGCTTTCAGAACACCACACTCTTGATTTTTCTACCCCTCCAAAATTTCTTTTCATTTTCTTTTGCTGTCTGTGCTCCTTCTCACCAAACTCTTAATATTTGAGTGTTCCCAGTTTGGGAATTTTATGTTTTCTGTCTGAATCCAGCCCTAAGGAGACCTCTTCTATATGCTGACAATACCCAAATTAATATTTTCGTCTGAGACCTCTCTGCAAGACACTAGATTATATATAATTTTATAACTTCCTGTGTGATATCTCTACTTACACATCTAGTGGCTTTCAAAACTAAACATATCTGAAGAAAAAAAAAAAAAACCCACCATGCTACACTCCTTTATTCCCATCTCAGGTAAGAGAAACTCCATCCTCCAGTTGCTCAAAATGAAAACATTTTTTTTTTCTGTTTCATTTTGAATAGTTTCTACTGCTGTCTTCAAGTTTAGTAAGCTTTTATTCTGTCATGTCTAATCTGCCATTAATTCCATTTAGCATGTTTATCCCCTGAGTCATTATAATTTTTTTTCTGGAAGTTTGATTGGATCTTATCTATGTTTTCTATGTCTCTATTTACATATTTATTTAAACATATGTAATTCAGTTATAATAGCTATTTCAGTGTCGTTTTCTGTTTAGATTCTAAAGTCTATGTCAGTGTTTATTGACTAATTCTTCTTGCCGTTTTGTGTTGTGTATTCCTGCCTTGAGTCATACTTGATTATATGTCAAACATTGTGGATTTTACCTTATGGAGTGCTAGATATATTTTCATTCCTGTTTCCAATATAGCCATGTAACATATATGTGTTTCTTAATACAATATTGACTTTTCAAATATTTTTTCATCTTTAAACTAAGTTTTCTTTGTAACTTCATTTTTATACTCTTATAATGCTTGTATCATTTAAACTTTTCTAAAATATACTGTTTATAGTCATATGAATTAATTATAATACATGGGAAATAAAAACATTTCCTTTTCACTTTTATTGGCTAGACCAATTAATTCCACTTGTTCCTTAGGGAAAGAAAGAAAATAGATTATAACTTGCTATTTGAGATATTTGCTATTTGAGATATTTAGATGAAAATAGTTTATGAGATAATTTAAATTAACTTTTATAAAAAGAGTCTTGTTATACAATATTGATATCTAATATTGGATGATACTTTGGTAATTTGCCAAAACAATGCCCAATTTAAATTATTTTGTAAAATCCCAGTTGACACAGATGTGAACAAATATAAAAAAAGATGATTAATTTTCTGTCAGTAACGATACTATTATGCTTTACTTCATTTGACAAATTATTGACTCACAAAAAAATTAAAAAGACATATAATTTTGTTATTTTTATGTACGTGTCTCCAAAATTATAAATAAGCCAAACAATACAGACAAAACAGATAATATAGGGAAGTGAAATGTAATGATCCAGTTTGATTGCTGATATCAGGACAAAAATATTTTATGAAGTGAAAAAAATGCGCTTTGTAATGATTCAATGAGAAGTCGACTCAACTGGGAATGGAAAAATAAGATTAGGCAGAGCATGTGTTTGAGTTTAAGCAAGTTGCTTAAATTCTCTGAGCAGAGATATCCTCATCTATAAAATGGCATCATTAATATGTATATGCAAATTTGGAGTGGAAATTAAATGAGGTGAATACATAGTTCAGAGTTTCATACATGCATACTCATATATACTCACATTTCATATTAGTAAACATTTTGATATATAAACCATAGTCTAAAAAATGAACCAAAATTTGTTATGAAACATATGATTTACAAAATATATTTATATGAAAGTTTAGCTGCCCAAAGTGCCTTCTCATTAAATTTTTTTAAATTTAGTTTCCAAAATGAGGAAAAATTTCTTTTAGGCATGTGAAGATTCACACTTTATTCTTACTGTCAGTGAATATTAATGAACACTGCTATGTTTGAAATTTTTATTTATAAGTTAAAGAATAAACAACCAGTATAGTATAGTATATTGGAGACAATAAAAGGTTATTTAAGCTCTGTATACTATATTTTAAGTAATTGTTGAAAATTTATGGATGCTAAAACCATAAGTCTTCCCAAATAGGAAAAGAACCATGAAATAAATCAATCACAATAAAGACAACAAATGCATTATAGGGAGAAGTTGCCTGAAAATATAATAGGGTGGGAATTTGAATGGAATCCTTACATAATATAACTAGATTCCATGTTAAACATCATTGTAATGGATTACTGGGCCACCAGGAAGGAAATACCATATCTATGGAACATCTTCTCTAAGTGGAAAACAAACACAAACCAAGCCACAATTACTAGCAAGCTGTAAAATGTGGGGGCCTGAAGCAAACGCTAATATCAGCTTAAAGACTCAACCTTGAACTTAAAGTAGCGACAGTAAGCCAGAGTATCCTATAATTAGCCTCTTTTAAAGAACCAAAACCATCTCAGGAAAATAATACCCTTGGAATCATGCAAAAGGAAATGCAAATTTTCTCTGGAATAAAGAATACCTAAATAAGCCATCAGAATTCCCATAAATTAAGATGAAAATATGTGCATTTATAATCAAATATGACCAAGCATTTAAAAGAATATGGAACTATTAGGGTCGGAGAAATAAAACAAACAGACATCACTAACCAATTTAGATTCTCAAAAACACTTTGGATGTTAGAATGTAAGATAAATAAGAAGAGTAATTATGTAGAAAAAATTTTATTAAAAATAAAAGATCAAACTAAAGAAAAGTGATTAGGAAAGTAGTGAGTGTAAGAATTTCCAAGGAGACATAAAAATGAATCATAGAGAATTTTAGAAACATAAGACATAAATATTGAAATTCAAATATCAATAGATAAGTTTAGATAAAGCTCAGGAAAAATATAGTGAAACAGAAAGTAAATCCAAAGGAAGTATTCCGAATGCAATGCAGAGGGCAAGGAGAAGAAAATTATTAAGAAAAAAAAAGGTAAATCAATATAAAAGATAAAGTAAAATATTCTAATATAAATCTAATTAGACATTTAGAAATGAGATTAGCAAAAATGGAAGAGACCTGAGCTTTGAAGAGAATATGACTGGGTATACTCTAGAATGGTGAAGGGCATAAATCCATAGAGACAGAAAGAACAAGATACACTAAGCAGGGTGGGAAAAAAATGTCTTTGTAGACTACAGAACATCAACACAAAAAGTATATTATAAAGAAAAACCCCAATAAAATTGAAATTGGACTTTCTGCCAAACAGTGTAAGCCAGACAACATTAGGAAAATTATCAAAGGTTTGAGGACAATTTTAAAGGAAAAAGTGAACTACTAAAATAAGAATAATATATTTATATTTTTGGAAAAGTTACTGTAACAGGATTATATTTAAAGAAATACCACAGAATGTCATAAAAAGAAGAAATTAATTAGGAAGATAAATGTGTAAGATTACAGAAGAAATAGCTGCCCACTTAAAAAAGAATGTAAAAGAAAAGAGAATTTACAAGGAATTCAAACAATTCAAAAACAGAAACAAAAATTACCATGTTAAAACGTGGACAAAGGGCATGAATAAATATTTTTTAAAAGAAGACATACAAATGACCAACAAGCATATGAAAAAAATGCTCGACATCACAAATGATCACATACATGCAAATTAAAATCACAATGAGATATCATTTTGCACCAGTCAGAATGATTGTTAAAAAGTCAAAAATAACATGTTGGCAAAGATGTAGAGAAAGTGAAATATTTATACAGTACTAGGAGATAAGTAAAGTAGTACAACCTCTATGGAAAACTGTATGAAGATTTCTCAAAGACTTAACAATGGAACTACCACTCAATCCAGCAATCCCACTACTGGGTATCTACTCAAAGGAAAATAAATCATTCTATCAAAAAGATACCTCCACTTGTATGTTGATAACAGCACTATTCATAATAGCAAAGATATGGAATAAGCCTAAGTGCCCATCAACTGATGAATGAATAAAGAAAATACGGTGTGTGTGGGTTTAGCCATAAAAAAAGAATGAAAGTATGTATTTTGCAGGAAAATGAATAGAACTGCAGACCATGATTGTCAGGCCTCTGAGCCCAAGCTAAGCCATCATATCCCCTGTGACCTGCACATACACTTCCAGATGGCTGGTTCCTGCCTTAACTGATGACATTCCACCACAAAAGAAGTGAAAATGGCCTGTTCCTGCCTTAACTGACGATATTGTCTTGTGAAATTCCTTCTCCTGGCTCAAAAGCTCCCCCACTGAGTACCTTGTGACCCCCACTCCTGCCCGCCAGAGAACAACCCCCTTTGACTGTAATTTTCCTTTATCTACCCAAATCCTATAAAACGGCCCCAACCTTATCTCCCTTCCCTGACTCTCTTTTTGGACTCAGCCCACCTGCACCCAGGTGATTAAAAGCTTTATTGCTCACACAAAGCCTGTTTGGTGGTCTCTTCACACGGATGTGCATGAAAATTATCTTAAGTGAAACTCCGAAACAAAGTCAAATACTGCATGTTCTCTCTTATATGTAGGAGCTAAATAATGTGTACACATGGACACAGAGTGTGAGATAATAGACACTGATGTTTCAAAATGATGGAGAGGTAGGAGGGTGGGAGACGGATGAGAGGTGAGAAATTAGTTAGTGAACAAAATATACAATATTTGGATCATGATTAGACTAAAAGCCCAGACCTCACCACTATGCAATATGTCCATGTAACAAAATTGCAGTTGAATTTCTGACATTTTTACAAATTAAAATAAATAGGCATACACACAAAAAATTGTGGGGTGCAGTGAAAGCAATATTTTCAAGTTAATATATAGCTATCATTGTTTATATTAGAAGAATAGAAAGCTTGAGAATTAAAGATTTCAATATTTGAATGTAGAAGGTTGTAAAAGATCAAAAACCTAAAACCTGAGAATCCACGGAATAAATAATGAAGATGACAAAATTAAAAGCAGCAACTATATCTATATCACCCAAACCAAAAGGTAGTTGTTCTTGGAAAAGAGTAATAAAACTGGCAAACTTCCAGTTAGATTTCTGTAGTAATATAATCCTTATTTATTGATTTATTGGCTGGGTCCATGATTGCCGACAATAATTGTTAGATTCTTCAGCCTCTCTGCCATCTAATTTTGTCCATGTGATTAAGTTCTGGGCATTGATATGAAAGCTGAGTCTTCCTTATAAGACAGTTGGCACATGCCACATGTCACTTTTACTTTCTCGTTTATACTTTCTTTCTGGCTAGATGCAAACATGATGGCTGGGGATGAAGGAACCATCTTAGTCCATTAAGTGCCTTTGGGAGTGGAGGCTAAGGAAGGGTCAACAATAGATTAGAACAAAATGAAGGCCTATGCACCTGTAAAGCAAAGTGCTTTTATCAGCCCTGGATTGCCTGGTTTCAGACCTGAAAGAATGTAAATTTAAATATTTCCAACTTATTTTAAGCCACTGTTATTTTTAGTCACTGTTAACTTGGATCCAAACCTGCTTCTAGTTGATAGAGCTATTTTGTGGGAAGAAAAGACTCTTCCAAGTCATATCTTCTATTTGTTTCAATCAAAAATAAGGTGAATCATCAATGGAGAATGAATTGCGAAGAAGACAGATGTTGAAGTTTTCATCAGAGAGGAGAAATGATTACTTCAGAAAATAAGCTTATTAGGGAACAAGCTAGAATTGACAGAGAATTCTAAGTGAACTCTGGCGGTAGTGACAGTGATTTGAAGTTGCAGCAATTTGCCAGGTGGTATAACTTGTCTATACCATGGTTCAGATGTTTAGATTGAAGTAGGGAGAAGGCAGCTAGTTTGAATCATCCAGTTATGAGTTTTACTCTGAGAGAATTAAGAAGAGAAAATACAGGAAAAAGCTGAGAGTATTTGCCAAAGATTAATTATAATAAATGAAGCACAAGACCCAGATCAGTTCAAAAGGAAAAGTATATAAGAAGTTAGAATATAATGAGCTCAGAAAAACTGTACGAGTGGGCAGGTGTCTGCAGTCTCAGCTACTCAGAAGGCTGAGGCAAGAGAATCTCTTGAGCCTAGGAGTTTTGAAGCCAGCCTGGGCAACATAGTGGGACTCCTTTCCTAAAATAAATAAACAAGCAAACAAACAAATAAATAAATAAAAATCAGGGCAAGAAGCTATGGGTCTTTGATGAAGTTCAAGAATGTTGTAGAAGTTTGAAGATCGTTATCTGAGAGTAGAATGATGATTGAATTCAAGATTTGTAAACTTTTCCTTTAGTACTGTGTGCTCAGCCTAATACTTTTTATTTTTCCCCTTCTCCTTGGTAAAAACAAGATGCTGAAAATTTGAGACAAGTTGTCCATGTAATTACAAATGAAATCAATATCATTTAATGGAAAATTTTAAAACATTTCAAAAAATAAAATACAATGGTCTTCAGAGACATGTTCCCAATGGCTATACATAAGGGGTCCTAAAATAATCGGAACTATTATTGCATAATGAATTATTCTAAAAAATAAGTATAAACATGCTCAATGCTAATAAAAGCATAAAAACTCTTACACGAAATTCACCAATCTGTTAGTATTCAATATATTTTTTCATGTATTCTCTTAGAGGAAATTGTATCCCCTACTATCTAAACTCTCACTATCTGAATTCTCTTTGGTATCAGAACTAAGGATCCAAATTTATATGTACAAGAGGGAAATCCATTTAGGTGTATATGTTACATTTTTCTTACAATTTTCAATGATTTTTATTCTTAAAATCTTGAATATCTTATTAATAAAACACAGTAAAGCATTTTAACATTTTTCTCCACATCTCCATTTAATATATTTGACCTCTTCAGTGATATCTTGCTGACTTTAATCTTAAAAGTTTTGTGCCTCTTCAAACATTTTTAAACCATTTCACTTTGATCTTCATTTGTCTATTTTTTAAAAGGCAATCGTAACAAAAACATAAAATAACATAGAAAATCTATGTTTCTGAAATTTTTTCATGCAAAATGGCTTATAAGATTTCAAACAACTGCATATATCAGAAGTCATTTTCAAAGAGTGCTGTTTAATGTGCAGAAGTGGTCAGACTTGGCTGAGATTGCGACTATTAATGGCTATCTATGGCTCGTTAGTATTTCCCAGGTGGGGTTCATTAGCATTGCCAAGTGATTTAAATTGGATGGGTTTTGAACAAAATTTCAGGTGGTTGGAAGTCTGTAGACAAATAAAATGCATAAATTGTAATATATGATTGTGGGTGTTAATTTTATTCCAAGTGGAATTAGGAGGTTTGAAACAGACAAGTTTTAACCTCATTGTTTTCATTAGAGATAAAAGTAGAAAAAGTCACCACATCAATATAACGTATAGCTCATGAAGAATTCTGTACTTTAAAATTTATTAAAGGCATGATTTTAAATGAGCTACAGAAATCGCAGGCATCCATAGGCTATTAGTCTTAGAAACACTGCACAGAGCCTAAAGGACCTACTATAGTCAGACTTAAAATGAATGTATTCTACTTCAATAGGCATTGTTCTAATACACTTTAAACATAATAAATTATTTAGTTTAAAGTTCTAAGGAGCTCGAAGTCAGACTAACTCTGGGAAAATATAAAAATAATTCACAGAAAAAAAACTGCAAGTAAAACTGTGTCTTGAAAGCTGAAAGGGTATTCAGCAGATAGAGATGGAAGGCAGGGCACATGCTGGGAGAATAAGAAACACATACAAAGTTACAAAGAAGGAATGCATACAACCATTTGGAGGTTAGGAAGTGTTCACTGTGGATGGAGGCTAAAACGCTTGAAAGAAAAGGTCAATGAAAAATGGCCAAGAAATAGGGCCATATAATTTAGGATATGATCCTATTATGAATGGAAATATTCAAGCCAATATTTTCAGCTTGGATTTTATCCTTGCAAAATAGTCATTAAGCAGTACCATGACGTGATCAGATTTGGAATTTAGAAAGACCACTCTGCTGGGGTAATAGAAGATCAATAGGACTGGAAAGGGAAGGAGATGGGCACCTGACAGTGAAAGACAAGGCATTAAGTGGTAAAGAGAAATGGAAAGGTTCAAGCGATCCTTGAGAAAAAGAAGCAACTTTTTTTTCAGTTGGACATAGAATAGTTGTCCAATATTATAGACACAAGAATTGACGAGAGACTTAATGTGAAAGTAGAAAAAGAATAGAGATATCAGTGACTGCAAGCTTTCTCTTCTACAAATAGTGTAGGCGTGGGCTCCCAGAAGATCAGTGCTTAAGATACCTTTCTGAATGGGTGGTTCTGCTGCTCATGGATTTTTGTGGTGCTGAGTATGTGAATTTTCATGCATTCAAAAGTGTTAATACATATATCTCCACAGAGACGTTAAATGCCATTCACTTTGAAAGGGCTTCTTAACAGAAAACAAAATGAAACAAAACAAGACAATGAATCTTACTGGCAGACAAAATGAACACTAAAACAGTTCATATCACTGAAGAACCCTGGCAGTCAAACATATGATAGTCGGGCAAATTCATTTTGTTAAATTGAGACATTGATCACAGACACACACACACACACACACACACACACAAATACATACACATATATATATATATATATACACACACACAAACACACAGACACACATATATATAATACACATATATATGTATCGCATTTGCCTAAACTTTATCACTATTGTTGACTAACAAAAATTATTTCTAAAGCACTCACCTGGATATTAAATAATGGGGACTGGTCACACAACTTACACAGACCATAGCTCCCAGAGAATAAAAGGTACAAAATATTATGAAAGGATAACAGCATTCTAAAATGATTCTCCTTAGGGAGTCCTGCCTTCTCAACTGGCATTTGCTACTGATGGCCTTGAAGATGGGCATTTTGGGGCTGATTTGTAATAAGGAGCTTAATGTTATCCATATCAAAGTTTATTGATCACAAATAAGGATGCCAAGACAATTATTGTCATTGTCTTCACAAAGCCACAGATCAGCTTATGTCATTTCATGACATAATGACAAATGACAAAGCTCTAAAAAAATGAAGATGCAGAGTTATGCAGACCCCTTTGAGAAGATGTTTAGTGGGTGAATCATACACCTCAATGGAGTCATAAATGCCCTTATTAGTTACTTCTTTTTACTCAGTTGTGTCCCTCTAACTTAAAAATCCTTCTTAAGGTGTACTGGAAATTTTTCTAACACATTGTATGATAATATTAAGGTTATAAAACAGAATATTAGATCATCATATAGTCCTTTGTTCCCAGGTTTCCTTGACCTCCATATATCTATGCAATTAAGTCATAAGAATTTAATAAAAACTACATCTAAGAGCAAAAACATTTTAATAATACCACTATATTTAAAAGTTTCCAATAATACAGCCAAATGAGTTTGCTTCATTGAAGATGAGCAATTTATTAAACTTTTATTAAAGAAGAAGATGGAGCAAATATTACCTTTTACTCGGAACTTGGACAAATCAGCAAAACTCACAATATTTCATATATCAAACTATTTTAAAAGAATCTAGTACAATTTGTGAGAATGATAATAAATTTTGGTTGAGTTTTAACTTGAAGTATTCTTCTAGGTGTTATTGCTATAATTCCGTGGTATTTTTTCGCTGCCCCATTTATGAATAGGTATTATTCAGCTTTAGATATTTACTTCAGAAGCAATAACAATGGGGTTTGGGCTCAGTGGCCAGGCCTGTAATCCCAGCACTCAGGAGGCTAAGAAGGGAAGATGGCCTGAGTCCAGGAGTTCAAGACCAACGTGAGCAACACAGTGAGACCCTGACTCAGAAAATAACATAAAATTAAAAAGAACAAGCTATCACAATAAATTTAAATTGTGATAAATTTAAACACACAATAAATTTAAATACATATAATACTATACATGTATACAAGCAAGATTTTATGCCCTCAGGAGACAGTAAGTGGTGCATAACGATAAAGCTGGTGTTCACATCCCTTGCTTTATCTCTCCCTGGTTGTATAATACTGGGAAAGTTACTTTACTTAACTACACTGTGTCCAGGCTTCTTATTGGTAAAATACACATAATACTAATACATGTTTCATATTTTGTATGATAATTAAATGAATAGATTCATGTTAAATTCTTTGTGCAGTGCCCATCAAAGACAATCTAGGTCAATAAATGTTAGCCACTTTTCATAAGAATTAAACTGTGAAGAAGGGAAGAAAAAATAAAATAAACCTGAAAAGAAACCAAAGAGATAAATAAATCTGGATCCTGGTGAGCTGTGTGGGAAAGCTGATGAAAGTCAAGACTTTTCTATCAAGAAGACCTGAGAGCAGAATTGGGAGCTGACTCAGCCAAAATGTATGAGAAATCCATTCCCAAACCAGAGCCTGGGAATGAAAGCCTGTGGACAGCCAACCACCTGGTGATCAAGTCTCTTCCCAAACACCTACAAACATGTAGATGAGTAACCTGGTAAAAGATCATGGCACATTGAGTCAACTTCACCCTGTGATCAAAGTGGAACTGGATATGAGCAGAGAGAAAGAGAGAGTTTCCTATTATTTTAGACTGAATTTTTGTGTCCCAACCAAGTTCATGTGTTGAGGCATAAGAGTCTATGTGGTGGGACTTGGTGGTGGGACCTTTGGGAGGCGATTAGGCCATGAGGAGGGAGTCCTCAGGAAAGGGATTGGTGCCTTATAAAAGAGACCTCAGAGAGCTCCCTTGTCCCCGCTTCTTCCATGTGAGGACATGGTGAGAAGATGGCTATCTATTAGCCATCACAGAACTTGACCATGCCAGCAATCTGATCTCAAACCTCCTGCCTTCAGAAGTATGAAATATTTATTGTTTCTAAGGCACCTAGTCTATGATACTTTGTCACAGAAGCCCTAACAAAGATATCTATGAACAAGATTAGCAGTAGACACATCAATTCTGTTATACATGATTTTAACACATCCTGACAAAACTTCCCCACGTTTTAATTTAAATATTAACAAATTTGCACACAGAAAAAACTTACACATAATAAAAAAGATCTAACAGTTAACCTATTGCTAGTTTCTGTGAGGAATTTTTGCTAATTGCAAAGATGATGGAACTCTAAAAATAAAACATGGACCATTTATACAAGTTTGCCCACTTGAAAGTATTAAGCAAGACCTTTTTTTCAGCACTGATATCTCCTCTGAATTAGAAACAAAAACTCCATACTAATATTATCAGTTATGAAAAACAACTCCCCTAGAAAGTTGTTAAGGACTTGGGAAATGGAAATGACACGAGTGCCTTGTACCTTGAAAAGTTTAATTCCCCCAAATTAAGTGATGTGGGCAAAGAAACAAGGACTTGTGGTAACAGTAGCTTCTAGTGATTGGATTTAAGATAATGATGAAGACAAGAACGCCAATGATTTTTATCATTCATTGAGCCATCAGTATGCACCAGGCACTGTATTTATATAATTTAGTGCTGCCAGCAGCTCCATGAATTAGGTACTTCCAAGGATAGATACTATCCTCAGTTAATGATGAAGAAACTCGGACCAGACAGGTTAAATCGGTTACTCAAGATCACATGACTAGCAATAGCAGCACGCTCTGTTAGGAACATCAAAAATCCATGTAGCTGAGGTGGGTTAAGTAAATATTTCAAGCCAAGAGCACAATAGTATATAAAAACCAACTAGATACAGAAAATTATTCTAAGATTAGGGGCATAAAATGACTTTAGCTATAGATTTGAGAAGTGGATTACACCAAAAACGAAATGAACAGGGTGGAATTAAGGGCATAATGTGCACCTGTATGTTGGAAACTTCTAGAACTGGGTAGCTCTGTTTTACTGCAGTCTGTACCAATAACTAATCTGGGGAAGTATTTTATTTTTAAAAAATATCTTTAAGTATCCAAATAATGAAGGATCAGATAATAGCATAATCTTAGTTTTCTCCTCTATAACACTAGGTGACTGAAAATAAAGGAATAGGCCCTATGAGTAGCTAAAAGGAAAATTTATGACCAAGAAAGTTTATACTCAGTGAGATTGTCTTTAATAAATAATTACAACAAGGAAATAGTTTAAAAGTAACAAAGCAGAATTTGCATCACCAATGCATACTACTTGAAAAACTTATTCCAGCTAACAGAGAAATGACTGGAAATTGAGTTTTAAATAATAACTATTATTCATTGAACACAAATTATTTGTCAGATGTAGTGCTATCTGTTTCTCACATTCATTACTTGTAAAATTCTTATAGTAACCCAAGTGACTAGGCAATATTTCTGTCTTAGTCATTCTAGGCTGCTATAATGAAGTACCATAAACTGACTGGCTTAAAAAACAGATCTATTTCTCACAGTTCTGCAGGTTGGTAAATCCAGCAGATCCACTCCCTGAGAAGGGTTTCCTCTCTGGTTTGCAGATGCCTGTATTCTCATTACATTCTTGCGTGATGGGGAGCAGAGAATTCTTCAGGTACCCTTTTATAAGAGCACCAATCCCACTACTGAGGGCCCCACCCCCAAGATCTAATCACCTCCCAAAGATCCCACCTCCCAATACCATCACACTGGGAATTAAGATTTCAACATATAAATTTTATGGGGACATAAATATGCAGTTCATAACAATTATTAAATCCATTTTGAAGACAAGAGTATTAGTCCGTTTTTGCATTGCTATAAAGGAATACTTAAGACTGGGTATATAGGGTTAATTTGCTCATGGTTCTGCAGGTTGTACAGGAAGCACAGCACCGGCATCTGCTCCTGGTGAGGTTTTAGGAAGCTATCATGGAGGAAAGTGAAGGGGGAGCATGCTTGTCGCATGGCAAGAGTGGGAGGATAAAAGAGAGAGAGAAGTGTTCAAGTCTTTTAGACAAACAAATCTCCTGTGAACTAACTGAACAAAACTCACTTATTACCAAGGGGATGGTGCTAAGCCATTGATCAGGGATCTGCCCCCATGATCCAACACCTCCCACCAGGCCCCACGTCCAACATTGAGGATCACATTTCAACATGAGATCTGGAGGGGAGACACATCCAAAGAATATTAATGAAGAAACTGATGCACAGAGAAATTAAGCAACTTGTCAAAGGTCATTTTAAGTTAGAGTAAGGAGTCAAACTTAAACAGTACAACTGCAAACCAAAAAGGTTCAAAACCACCAAGAAATACAGCCTCTCGGGGAAGATTATTTTGAGATCAAAGTTATTCAAAGATGTTCTCTTTCAACATGTGGGCCCAAGAATAGAAATCTAGAAATAATTTATTGAAATCTTCATCAGTTTCACTTTCTTTCTCATGAATAGAAAATGGGCTTCTTGTGCTACATACTACATACTTTACCTTATAATACTTTGCAAGGTTTCATTATCACCCAAACCAATAACTGCTGATAGTAAGTTGAGATCATCCTAATAATGACATTTATCTGAGAATAAATATTTATATGAATATATTAAATAAATATACCATAATGTTAAGTGTGATAAATTTGGGGATATTTTAAGTACCTTTCGATTTTTCTTTAACTTTCTTTTTCTCTCTACTCTCTCTATCTCTTACTCTCTTTCTCTCTCTCTCTGTCTCCCTCTTTCCCTCCTTTTTTTCCTTCTCTCCATTCTTTATCTATTTACTTATTTATACTAATTTTTTGCAAAGAGCATGCATTATCTTTGCCATCAAGAAAAGCAAATGTAAAACTCACCATATACAATTTAGTACATAAAATATATATTAAAAGTAAAAAATTAAAGGAATAAATTTTTAAAATTTACAAAACTAAATTTTACAAGAAACACATCAAACTATAAATAGTACTCATATCTAACCACTAAAGTTGTGAATAATATTTTCCTAATTTTTCTCTTTTTGCAATATTCTAAAATAAATATTTATAAGCATTTTGTAATATAACATTTTTGCTAGGGCATCAGATATATAATACAATCGGAGTCAAACATCTAGTTTCTGCTGCGTACTCTAGATTTCAACAGGTTGACCTCAATCGTTAAAATTAGTATTCTTTGACTTTGATAATCAAAGGTGTTCTGTCCTTAAAACTGTATGAAAATTTATTTCCTTAGCTTATTTACAATATCATGTACAGGATGCCCAAATGTTTTGTGAAATCCAGATACACAATGTTTACAGCATATTTCTAATCCAGTCACTACCCACATGCTGATTTAAATATATCTGATTATTTAACTCCCCATTTGGCATTTAAAATCCACAAAGGACTTAAAAAAACAACTAATTGAAGTATCATTTAAATACAAAAATGCTGGGCACATTTAATATATACAACTTGATATGTTTGGAGATAAGCATAATCTCTTGAAAACACTACCACAATTTATGCCAGAAACCTATCCATCACCTCCAAAGTTTCTTCCCACCGTCTTTATCTATTATTTTTCTGCATGTGACAAGAACACTTAACATAAGCAATAAGTGCTTAGCATTTTTTTTTTTTTTTTTGAGACAGAGTCTCACTCTGTCACCCAGGCTGGAGTGCAGTGGTGAGACCTCCGCTCATTGCAACCTTCGCCTCCCAGGTTCAAGAGATTCTCCCACCTCAGCTTCCTGAGTAGCTGGGAAAACAGATGCATGCCACCATGCCTGGCTAATTTTTGTATTTTTAGTAAAGATTGGGTTTCACCATGTTGATCAGTCTGGCCTTGAAATCTTTTTTTTTTTTTAATTTTATTATTACTATACTTTTTAAGGGTACATGTGCACAACGTGCAGGTTTGTTACATATGTATACATGTGCCTTGAACTCTTGACCTCAAGTGGTCTGCCCACCTCCACCTCCCAAAGTGCTGGGATTATAGATGTGAGCCACCACTGTCCGGACAGCACATTTTTAAGTAAATAATGATATATTATTAACTACAAGCACTACGCTGTACAGTAGATTCCTAGAACTTACTCATTTTGTATAACCGAAACTTTGTACCCTTTGAATAATACTTCCCTGTTTATCTCTTCCCCCAGCAACCACGTCCACTCTGTGCTTAAATGTGACTGTTTTATATTTATCATATAAGTGGTATAATATACCATTTGTCCTTTGTTTGGCTTATTTCATTTAGCATAATGTCCTGTAGGTTCATCCAGATTGTCACAAATGCCAGGATTTTCTTAATTTTTAAAGCCGAATAATGTTTCATTTTCTTAATTCATTTGTCTATCAATTGACATTTAGTATAAAAGATGTCTTGGCTATTGTAATGCTGCAATGAATTTGGGGATGCAGATGATCTTTTTAAGATTCTGATTTCAATTCCTTTGAATATGTATCCAAAAGTCAGATTGCTGGATCATCTGGTAGTTCTGTTCTTAATTTTTTGAGCAAACACCATACTGTTTTTCACACTGGCTGCGCCAGTTTACATCCCCATCATGTTGTACCAAGTTTCTCTTTTCAACACATTCTCACCAATATTATTTATATTTTTGTTTTTGTTTTTGTTTTAATAATAGCCATTATAACAGATATGAAGTAATATCTCATTTTAGTTTTGATTTTCATTTCCCCAGTGATTAGTGATGCTGAGTACTTTTTATTTGCTGGCCACTTGTATGACTTCTTTGAAGAAATGTCTAAATTAGTTGCATTTCTATATACTAACAACAAATTATAAGAAAATAAAATTAATAAAACAATTTCCTTTACCATAACATCAAAAAGAAAAAATTATTTAGAAATAAACTTATGCAAGTAGAGGAAAGACCTTTACACTGAAAACTATAAAACACTGATGAAAAATTAAAGCAGATGTAAATAAATGGAAAGATGTCCTTTGTTAATGGATTGCTATGACAAATATTATTAAAATGTCCATACTAGCAAAAGCAATATACAGGTTCAATGTAATCCCTGTCAAATTCCCAAAGGCAATAGACGAAATAATCCTAAAACTTATATGAAACCACAAAAGACCCCAAATAGCCAAAGTAATTTTGATCATTAAAAAAAAGCTGGAAGCATCACACTTCTTGATTTCAAAATATATTATAAAGCTACAGTCATCAAAACAGTATGTTAGTGGCCGCAAAAAAACAAACAAACAAAAAACAACAGACATATTAGCTCCCCCTTATCCCTGGTTTTGCTTTTGTCAGTTTCAGTTACCTGTGGTCAATTGTGGTCTGAAAATAAGTGAATAAAGTACAATGAGACATTTTGAGAATGAGAGATCATATTCATATATTTTTTACTCCAGTGCAGTGGTTATAATTGTTCTATTTTATATTAGTTATTGTTAATCTCTTACTGTACCTAACTTACAAATTAAACTTTATCATATATATATATATATATATATGTGTGTGTATAGAAAAAATAGTATGTATAGGGTTTAGTATTATGTGAGGTTTCAGACATCCTCTGGGTATCTTGGAACATATCCAAATAGGCCCCACTTATTCAGTTTTGCTTTCCATGGTATCAGTTACCCATGATTCACTGTGATCTGAAAATATTAAATAAAAATTCTGTAAATAAAAATTTCCAAACTTTTAAATTGTGCACTGTTTTGAGTAGCATACACTAACAACATGCCCAACACTAACAAATCTCATGCTCTATTGCTCTGTCCCACCTGGCACAAAATCATCCCTTTATCTAGCATATCCAAGAAGTTTGTGCTACTTATTTTTAGTCACTTAGTAGTGTCTTATCAGATCGACTGCCACAGTATCACCGTGCTTGTGTTCAAGCAATTATTTTACTTAATGATGGCCTCAGAAGAGAAGACTGGTGATGCAGATAGTTCAGATATACCAAAGAGAAGCCATAAAATATTTTCTTTAAATGAAAATGTGAAAGTGTTCCACTTAATAAGGAAGGAATATAATCAGATGCTGAGGTTGCTAAAATCTATGGTAAGAATAAATATCCTATCAGAGATATTATGAACTGTGTATTATTATAACTGTTCTATTTTATTATTAGTTATTGTTAATTTATTATTTATTTACTTATTTTTATTATACTTTAAGTTCGAGGGTACATGTGCAGAACATGCAGTTTTGTTACATAGTTATACACATGTCATGGTGATTTGCTGCGCCCATCAACCTGTCACCTACATTAGGTATTTCTCCTAATGCTATCCCTCCCCTAGCCCCCCAACCCCTGACAGGCCCCAATGTGTGATGCTCCTTTCCTGTGTCCATGTGTTCTCCTTGTTCAACTCCCACTTATAAATGAAAACATGCAGTGTTTGGCTTTCTGTTCTTGTGATAGTTTGCTGAGAATGATGGTTTCCAGCTTTATCCACGTCCCTGCAAAGGACATGAACTCATCCTTTTTGATGGCTGCACAGTATTCCATGGTGTATATGTGCCACATTTTCTTTATCCAGTCTATCATTAATGGACATTTCGGTTGATTCCAAGTCCTTGCTATTGTGAATATTGCCAATTTCTTACTGTGCCTAATTTTAAATTAAACTTTGTCATAGGTATGACTATATAGAAAAATCATAATGTATACTCAGCTTTTTCTATCTATGAGATCCTCATCCACAGATTCAACCAACCTTAGATCAAAAATATTTGAAATAGAGAAATAATAAAAATAATGAAAATGAAAAACTATGCAGTATAGCAACTATTTACATAGAATTTGCATTGTTCTAGCTATTATCAGTAAGCTAGAAATGATTTAAAATATATGAGAAGATGTGCATAGGTTATATGCAAATACTATGTCATTTTATCTAAGGGACTTGAGCATCCATGGATTTTGGTATCTGTTGGGGAGGTCCTGAAATCAATACCTTGTGGATACTGAGGGATGGCTGCGTATTGGGTTTGGTACTATCTGTGGTTTTATTCATCCAGTAAGGATCGTGGAATGTATCCCCCACGGAAAAGTGGGGAAGACTGCATAGACCAGTAAAACAGAATAGAGAACCCAGAAATAAACACAAGCATATATGGTCAACTGATCTTCGACAAAGGTGCCAAGAATGCGCAATGTGGAAAGGGTAGCCTCTTCAATAAATGATGTTGGGAAACATGGATATCCACATGTAAATGAAGAAAACTGACCCTTATCTTACACTATATACAAAAATCAACTCAAAATGGATTAAAGACCTAAATGTAAGACCTGAAAATATAAAACTCCTAGAAGAAAACATGAGAAAAAAATTTCTTGACATTGGCCTTGGCAATAATTTATTGGGTATGACACCAAAAGTACACGCAAGAAAAGCAAAAATAGTTAAGTGGGATCACGTCAAAGTAAAAGCTCCTGCACAGCAAAGGAAACAATGAAAAAATTGACAAGAGAATCTATAGAATAAGGAAAATATCAGCAAACCATATATTTCTTAAATTAACTTCTCAGTTAATTTAAAATTTTGGCTAGGGTTGAGCACTATTATATGAAAAACCATGATGACAAAAACTGTCTTGTTTTTAATACCTTTTTGGCATTTAAAAACGTTTTATTTCAGTACTATTAACAATAATAGCAATAATCAAAAGAGGAACTCTTTTAAATAATATTGCATTAAATTTAGAAAATAGGTCAAACAAGAAAACTACAAGATATAGGAGTTTACAGAGAGAATGGTGAACTTAAATCTACCTTAAAGAAAAGAAAATACTATTTATTTAATAGTTTCCTGTAAATGTGACACTTTTATATAATAGCAGGTAGCCAATTTTCTGGGTGAGCTTATGTTTTCCACTTTCTTAAAGTGTTGAAGAGATGAACATTAGCAATATATGATTCCTCCTCAAATTTCAGGGTATGTTTATGCTTTTCCTGTCACCCTACAGCTTTTTATCTTAAAGAGAAGTTTAAGAAACTAACAGCTTTTAAAACCGCTATTACAAAATATCATTTTATATCCCGATATATAAAAGCCACATTCACAATAAATTCAATTATTGTAAGCAAAGAGGTAACAAAGTATAAAAAACACAATCTTCAGATCAAATATATTTAAATTATTTTTAATAAATACAAAAAAGTTGTTTAGCATTAATTTGCATGTGATTGGTTAGGAATTTTTTAAACAGCAAGCATGACATATTCAATAAAGGTCATATGATCAACTAGTGGCTTTTCCCAATTACAACAAGGTCACAATTACAAATATTATTAGTTCTTGAGTTATTTTCGTGAACCAGAAAACCTATCAATAAGTATAATGTCACCCAGAAAATTTCAAATTTCAGATAATGTGAATATCAAAGTTTAGTGTTGGAGGTTCCTCACATTCTCTATGCATGTGATTGTATTATTAATTTGTAGCAAAGGGAAAATACTTTATTCCTTTTATTTTCTATTCAAATGTAGCAATAAGTATGACATTTTGTAAAGTTTTCACTCACGTCACATCTACTGGAAACATTTCATGAAAGGTGATGTTCCTTAGTTTGAAGCACATCAAAACCTGAATTTGTATCTGCTCAGGAAAATCTTGAAAATTTGTAGAAAACCAACAATTTTAAAATCAAATGTAGTGCAGGCACCCAAGATTAACAAGCAGTAAGGACTTATCTGTGGATGGTAAAGTTTAATTCATGAAAATTGTGGCTGAATAATTGAGTTTTACTTATGTCTTTCTAATTATACATTACACCTTTTTACGCATTATGATCAGTTTAAAGCGCAATCAGTTGCTTCAACGACTATGTCGAATATGTTAAAAATAAATTGTGAACAAATCTATCAGTACTATTTCTGAAGTAATTCTGCAACTAACTCTTGCTTTCTTAGCATCAGTTGTTTTTACAAATGAACTTTGCTGGAAATATTCATGTATAGCCAATAATATAGTTTATATAGGCAAGGCAATATAGTTGGCCTTTTGGCATCATGTTGTGGTAAAGTCTTCTAAAAAGAAGCATGGAAAACTGACATTTTCAAACCTAGTTAGCTAATTCAACAATTGTAATCCCACCAGTGGCATCCCTTGGGATCAATTCAGGCCTCATTCTATAAACAGTAACTTACAACAAAATGTTTGATGAAATCAATACATAATCCTTGAAGTCCAAAGGGATTAAATCTTATGAAACCAACAATATGGCAAATGAAAACACATCTCTCCAACCACTAATAAAACTGGCAAAATTAGAAAAAAAAGAAATGAAGGAAGTGCTTACTTTTGCTTAATCAACATTAATCATTTTTAATACATGATCATTACTTGTGAACCAAAAAAGAAAACTGCAATATATTCCCAGAAACTGCATTGTGCCAAAGTTAGTAAATAGCTAGCATCACAAAAAAGGGTATTGCTTACTGTACAGTACAGTTTTATTGTTTAGTGTTTGCTTTTTACTTATTGTTTGCTTTGTTGTGTAGAAAACCATGTAATGTCTCCCTTATTGAATGAATATTTCCCAAAAGGCATGAATATACATTTGAATTAAAGCAAAGAAAAAAATACAGATTTTGGGGGTTTTTTGTTTTTGTTTTTGTTTTGTTTGTTTTGTTTACTTTTCCTATAATATATGTAAACTGGTATGTTGGTGTACTATATAGAAAACCTAGATTTCCAGAGCTTCAAGAATCACACAGTGCTGATGGCTGCTGTGAGGACTGAATGAACTAATATGCATAAAAAACTTGGAACGTTGACTAGTATGTGACGGGCTCTCTGTAAGAATTATACTCTGAACCATTCCAATTCAAAAAGTAAGGTATGAAACAAACCAATAATGAATATACATAACTTTGTATTTGTAAATAACCAGATATTTAACTTTTAAAAGAGCTTACACACGCCTCCATTGAGAAACTTGGCATTCAAAGATGTTTCTAATCTATCTCATGAAGCAGAATTGCAAGATCATTTTGAATTTAATCTTTTAAAAAAAAAAAACTAGAAATACATTCGAAATGTTTACACCAACATAGAAAAGATATTTTTAACCATATGCATAACTCAAATCTAATTCTAATTACTAAGTTTGTTACGGATTTACTGAAAAATGTATTCTATTGTGCAAGTTAATTGCTAGTTTAATAAGAGCTGAATTTGTGATAGGATCCATTAATAAAACAAATTGTTTAGATATCATAAATTTATCTGAATTTCTCAAAATATTATTCCTTACATACCTAGGAATTACACACATACACACTCACAAACATACATCACTGACACACACAGCTAAGTCCTTATTAAAAGATCTTTGGGAATATTACTGTAAGCTGAAACATAAACCTGTAAATTGTACTTTCCTATTGGCAATATTAGGTAATGTTATATATTAAATACATCATCGACTAGTTTGAGGTGGGATGTATAATTACCTGTATAAGTATTTCTTCATATATAAACAAACAAAAATAGAATATTTCAACTTAATAAGATGGAAGACACAGTGGTCTAGATATGTTGATAATTAAGAATTTTGGCAAAAAACCAAAATTATGATATATAATATTTATAAGTAGATATTGAATAATTTACCTTTCCAAATGACTTTCACATGAACTTTCTCTACTTTAATATTTTAGTTATGATGCTTACTATGATAGAATAACAGCTCTTAAAATATTTGTGTGTCTACATTTGTATAATTTATCCACAGTAGAATAATGGCTCTTAAAATATTTGTGTGTCTACATATGTATAATTTATCTACTTTCTCAGAAGTTAAAAAGGGAAAAATGCTTCACTTGGTTTAATTAGCAACAGTCTCACGTTTCCTGTGGTTTCTTCTTTTCAGTAATTCTGAGCTCTTAAATACTGATGGAAAATATTAATATCTTTAATATAAATTTTAATAGCAAAATATTATGGATATTAAATAATTATGTTAAATATTTACTTTAAGTTTTAAAGCATGAATTCAGTAGATAAAAATATAACTTGTCTTCTCCACAATGTTACAAGTGGTTTTGGTATAGTGTCCATGTTTCTCAAGCATGCAGATGTCAAAGATAACTGCTCCCCTCCCCAGTTAAAATTTTCCACTTCTGCATACTTTAAATTAATAAAAGGGAAGCACGAGGTGCCTATGGCACCTCAATTAAAAGGAAAATAAATGGCACTATAGGGTAGCAATGGGTCAGGTACTGATCCCCTTAAAATTCTGAATCTTTTCATATGTTAAAAGATTTGTCCATTGCTTCAAAAACATGCAGATGAATGTTGGTGTGCCAGGAGACTAATAATAAGAACAATCTGTTTAGTAAATCTATTAACATAAACTCATATTTCCAAGTAACTAATAAATACGTCTGTGTTTCACAGACATGTGTCTGAGGGCAACAGGCATAGAATACATTAAACAAAGTATTAATGGATGCCAAAGAACCATGATAATTCAGAAGGTGACTTGAGCTACTTCCTTTCTTCTTTCATTGGAATGATGACAGGCCATGCCAAAGAAAAGTACCTATAAAGCTTTGGTGCTCTTCTAGAATCCATGATTATATCATGGCAGGGTTTCTGTCCCTCAACCAGGAATTCAAAAAGAGCCACATAAATGCAAATTATACTTACCAAATAATGAGAGTAAAATAATAGATTCTGCGTTGTTTTGAAAAATAAACTATGAACTATTTAAGAAAAAAAATTTAGAAACATAGCTCAAGGGGATCACTTTTCCAAACCTGAGATAAAGTCAAAATAGAGAGATCCCTGAAAAGATTTCTCAACATTAAGATTGGCACTTAATAGAATCACTAAATTAAAAACAAATTATTAAGTGGTTATATTTCTTCCATTTTATAATCAAACACATAGGAACATGAACAGGAGAAAAGAGAAACATCTTAGCACACTAGTGGCATCACAGCTCATTAAAGAACTCCCAGTACTAAATTAATACATGTTTTACATAGTCTTTAATTTCAAGTCATTATAAGAATGAGATGCACTTAAAATTTCAACTAAATTCAGTGGGTGTGACATGAATGATATTAACACCAATCACAGGGCATGACAGAGGAGGTAAAAAATATTTTTGAATAAATATTAGTTAAATCATAGTAGTAGCTATAAAATAATGAGATTATATCTCTATATATGTACATGTATTTATCTACATTTTGTACATACCATAACTCTTTATGTCATTGTACAACTGCACAAAATAGGTGTAATCTTATGGGCCAAAGAGATCAGTGTTAGTATATATAAAATGTATTTTCTGAAAAATTGATCTTATTGTGATAAATTAATATCCTTTTAAATTTGTTTTTAAATTGGTTCATGGAAAGGAGAATAATTGTTAAGAATCTTGTTCTATAATTTAAAAGCAATTTCCATGGAGCATCCCTAGTCTCCCCACAAGAGCAGAAGCTCCTTTTAATTTATTTAAACATTAAAAGAAGAAGAAATATGTAAAGAGTACATCAAAGTTTAAAGAAATAACAGAGAATTCTGATCCCCATCACTGAAAAATCTGAACTGCCAGAATGTCATTGCACTCAAGTAAAATATTACCACATGAAATTTAAAATAAGAATAACAGTGATAAGTTTTGTGGTCAATCTGCCATAAATGCTAATAATATGGGTGCCATCAATATAGTAGCAGCTCTTTGCCCGAAGTATAGATGAGCCTTTTCTGTGGTCATACAGAAACTGTTATTTACAACGGTTTTTACATATACACATATTTATAAATTTAAGACTTATAGTCAGACATCGAGGGGGCAATGTGGACTTTACAAGAAAAATATTCTTAAAGTATCTAATAATGCATACCATATACAGCAATTTCATTGCTTGCCTTCTGGCATTGTGTACTTTCTTATACAATTGCACACATCCCTAAACTATACAGAAGAGCTATGCGATATTTAAATGTATAAGAAAATAGGATATCTTCTATTTCAATGTATGAATAAAGTGCACATTTTAAAACTAGGTGACAAAGAAAGTGTTACTGGAAGGGAATTAAAGAAATACATTTATTGGCTCATGTAACAATTTTATTTTATTAAGGATTATGGATTACCTCTTGTGAGGGAATTTTTAATGTCAAGGCTGTCTTCTTGGCAAATTCCGTTAATAAGTTGCATTTGTGACCTTGGTTTTATACAATCATGCAAAGCATATAATAGAATCACATGGAAACAAAGAAAATTTAAAAAATTAAATGAGGCAAAGGAATAGCAAGTTTTGCTGAGATTTTGCTTATTTCCATAGATACTCCTTTTATTGATTTTATGAACATACCTATTTATGCACTATACTCAAATACTGTACAAAACTGCAATAAATGTTACTATTCGACTACTTATGTTTCTACAAAAACACCATCGTAAAGGTGCATGTTTTAGTAAAAGTCAACTAATAACTGCTAATGTACATGTCAATCAAAAGTATTTGAGGTTTGCCAAAAACTTTGAATCTAGGCATAATACACAATTTTTAACTTTTATTAGCATATTTCAGGGGCATAAATAATATTTTAAAATATTAAAAGAAAAATGAATTTTACCCATTAATAGCTAGTAATTATATAAAATTTAAAATTGTGGTTTCTAATTTAGCTGTGTGTGTGTGTGCGTGTGTGCGTTTATGTTTGTGCACATGAAATAATCCACAATCTATTGGTGATGTGTTAAAGTTGCAGTGTAAAAATGTTCAACCCTTACCAAAACCTTTTCTGGTATACAAAGCTGTTGTAAATTTGAGTCAGCGAAATTTAAAGTTGCAATTTACAAAAGCAGATTTACATTAATTCTTATCTGAAAGAACTGCTTTCACAAGAGAAATATGTGCCAATTAACTGCCCTTTCCTTTATAATTAGTGGCTTCTGAGTCTTGAAAAGAAGCCTTAAGGCAGAATTTGCAGTAAACAGGAAAAGAGGAGAATCATATAAGTGCTTGTCGTAGTGTGGGGCACCTATGAATTCTCATCAGTGGGAGTATTTGGCACAATTTTCTAATCCAATATGCATGTTGCTCCACAGCAACCAAACTGGATGCCTTTTCCAGTCTCCAGCACCAGTAAAATTTAGCTGATCAATTTCAATACAACACATACCTGGAAAGGTTAAGACACATTTATTTTCTTTTTTTTTTTTAATTAAGGTAGTTTCCAATGATTAAAATGAATTGTAGGATTTCAATTACTACTTTCAAATAAACTCTGAAGCTAAAAATGTAATGACCATGACATTTCAATAGTTATTAAATCGTAGGCATAATTAACATCCTGTCAGGCTGACTCATAATTATTTGAGCTTGTCATGCTGTAATATGTACATGGCTATAGATACTATATAGAGTAATTCATAGCTGATTTCAAATCTCTAGTTTTTCTTATGTGTGCCAAGCTTCCAATTACATTAACAGGGACTCTGAGCACTCATGAACAGAGCTGATGTCAGATACAATGTTTGTTACTTCAAAGGATTCATCTAGGAATGACAATGATGTTATCTTCCATCATAATTAAGCAACAGTAGAAAATACCCCTACTTAAGAGCTAAACCAAAAAGGTGCACAAAGGGTTGTACAGGATCCCCATTTTCATCTCTATTAGAAGAATAGGAAATTAATCAGGTCATCTGAAATTCACTTTAAATCAGGTCCTAGGGTAAATCTTTTAAAAAGGCAATGGCTGTTTTGGCATGGAGTGCTTTCTGTCTGCAGTTCCATGAGTTAGCAAATGCATGTCTCCATTAAAGGTCTACTGGTAAGCTATGTCACTATATACATACTGTACATGTTGGATCACAAATTAGCAGTTATTAGTCAGACTGTACATAGCAAAACAAACCAAATTTAATGTTGCTATACATCCCAAAGATAACATGGGTCTCAATTCAAGGACTGACCCCTAATACAGGTTCTCTGTTTAAATATGTAGCCCAGTAAACTAAATTAAATGTACCAAACAAAACTGGAAAAACTATTCTGGACATTCTGTCAATTTTGCTAACACTGTTAAAAGTTTTCTTGGCTTCAGCTGGCTTGTTTTCTGGCTTCTTGTTGGGTTCTGGCGTGGTTGCACTCTTGGAGATGGTGGAGAGAACTGGATCTTTTGAAAGATTCGGAGCATAATTGGCAACAGCCACTGCATAAGCGTTGTTCTGTATCATAACGGAAGCCTTTTCTTTTTTCTATTGAAAAATACAAAAATTAACAGAGTGTGGGTTGAGTCTGCTACTTAACATTTTCTGAAGTCCACTTCAAATTCTGAAGGAAAGTATCCTAACACAGATCATCATGCATTAGAAAAAAACAGAAATTAGGAAAATAAATAAAGTTGTTTATTAAATTCCAAATCCATTAGGGTGAGAAAACCCCCAGTAAAATTAGTGGTACCACTTTCCTGGAGAATCTTTTTGGTTGTGGGTTGACATGGAAAATAACCAATAGAAAAATGCAACTTTAAAAAACAATATAACTTTTCTCATGAGTCAGTCAAGTATTTGTCAAATGAATGACTGAATGAATAACTGAAATGTAGAAATATTTTAACAAGAGCAATGATAATCTACAATGAATGATCCCACATTTCTAGCTTAGGAACAGGATTCCCTCCCACCTCACGTCAAAGTCATATAGCAATGCTTTACTCAGATGTTGGGAAATTGTAACCTTATGAAGATGGCAGTGCAACAAATACTAGAAACACGGAAGGAGAATAAAATACAAAGTCTTGGATTTTTGCTTAGCTCATCCCGTTTCACTTTATAATCTCTAGTTCTACTATCACAAACTCTTGTCTGAGTCACTATTATCTCCTGCCTGGACTTTGTGTCTGTCTAGCTTGGCTTGACTTTGTCCAACCATTAGACACATTATGGCCACAGGGATCTTTTTTTAAGACATAAATTGGATCATTTAACTTCTATGCTTACATCCCTTAAATAATATTTCATGGAACTTAGAATGAAAACAACATTTTTTTTTACAATGGCTTCTTTCTTTTGCTCATTACTTACTGGCTCCTCTGAAATAACGTCAGTTTTCAAAATACTTCCTTGCTTTGGTGCCATGCTTTTAGCCATGATATTTCCCCAGCCCAGAACACCTCAGTTTTGAAAACCTGGAATACCATCTCCCCACCCCATTTTTCACATGAACACCAATTCCTTCTCTTATTTCGGTCTTGGTTTAAATGCCATTTCCTAAGAAAGGACTTTCTTAAGGTCACTCTAACTAAACATCTCTTTGCTCCCATATATGCTCATTCATAACACTCTAATTTGTTTCCATTATGACGTTTTTCAAAATGTGTTATTTCTTAGTCATGTGATTATTCGATTGACATCTTGCTTTCTCATTCAATGAAGGCTGGTGCTGCTTCTGTCTTGTTCACCTTTGAAATCTTAGCACTTAGCATGAAGCCTTCCACAAGTTAGCAGCATAATACATCAGTGAAATAATATATAATTCACTTAATAAAATGAAAATATAAATAGTACTTATCTGTTTCTTTACTAATATAAATATATTGTTAGTTACTTGAATACAAAGTAAATTGAGACAGCAGTGAATTATCCAAAATAGTGAGCAGGGTGTAAAGCAACAGATATAGAGGACAAATTGGTCTACAATCATATTTTGACTCTTAGTTATTTTAATTAAGAGCTCTCAAAGTGTTCAAATAAGTTTAAAAAGGAGCTCTGAAAGCCCAGAAGATTCTAAAAACAGTCATGGATTACCCATCTTTCACTGGCCTGAGTTTCTTCCTCTCCTTTTTCCCCTGCTGACATTCTTCCAGATCTGGCTTAATTATGAAAGAAGGAAGGACAAGAGATCACCATTTGTAAGTTTGTAAAAGCCACAAAACATCTCTTCTTCAGTAATGAGGCATTTAGTTCCCGTGTTACAAATAGAGGATAATATCCTAGTGAAAACTGATAAGGAAATTATAGCGAACACTTTTTGAGCACTAGAATGTGTCAGGTTGATTGTTAGCCGAGGTGACATCTCTGACAAACCTCACTACGGGATAAGAAGTTCCCTTATTAACCCCATGATATAAGTTCAAAAATGAAGGCTAAAAATGTTTTGTGACTTGACCGGGTCTGTGCCTATTAAATGGCTGAAAAAGCTCTCAAACTTAGATGTATCTGACTTCTAAACCTCTGCTTTTAAACACCATGCCATATGCTTTTTGGTCTGAGGAAGCTGTTTGAGACATGGAGTATGCTTTTTCCTAAAATATACTTGTTGAGGTTTATATCTCTAGGTCAATCATCAAAAAGGGCTTTTCAACTTATAATGTATATAACATACAGTGTTTATATTATTATTTGAACCAAACTGAAACCTCATTTAAAATGATATCAGATTGCACATATAAAGAATCTGGGCCTTGAGAAAGCTCCTTAATATTTTTCTTCAGCTTGTAACTTGACAAAAGGAAGATAATGATACTAAAGGTATATCAAACTGTTGTAATAAACAAATGGATGAATATATTATTCTAACCACATTGAGAAACATATATTCTCCTAGAGGAGTGCAAATCATAACTATTACAAGCCAGACAGTGATTACTGGTGTACAAGATGTAAAGGCAATATAATTTATTATGTTTTAGGTAGAAGAAGACAAATATTTTGTTGAAGAACTCAAGGAAAGTTTGATGGAAGCAGGACATTTATGTTGGATGAGGAACTATGGTGTAGGATTTAGGCATTTAGACAAAGAAACATAAAATGTAAATGTCTTTTTTTGCAACAGGAGTCTCCAGCTAGAAACCCTATACTAATTTTAACGAATATTTTCTTGCCCCTCACTTGAATATCCTTCAATTGCACATATATGCTCAGGAAATGCAGGTACAAAATCTCTGAAAAACTCTAGAGCAGAGGGACTAACCAATCTGAACAGATACTCTGACCAATCAGAACTGATGTTGACTGTAAAAATCAAGCAGCAGCACATACCAGCCAAGTATCAACCCTGCATATTTGTCTGTTGGCATTTTTTGTTTTATGCTAACACTGTGGACTCTTTAATAAGCAGTGTTAAAACTCGTTCCAAGTTATGTTTATAATTTTTATTGACAGCTATAAATAACAAAATCCACCTTATTTTCTTCATTGTTTAAAGTATGGCTTCAATCTCTGAATCGGCGTAAACCTCAGAGTAGGGCTCAGAACTTAAAAAGGTAATGGTTTTGGCCTCAAAGTGCTCTCTCGTAACTTGGAAACTACCATTTTCAGGACCAAGTAAGCAAAATACAACAGCTATAAGTACCATTTTTAGTTAAGAACCCAGTGGCTGGCACCTGTAATTTCTTACCAATTCACTGAATGAAGGGCAGGGTATTCCTATGGTGCTGCATCTTCTCACTCAATTCCTAGTCTCAGCACAGCAAAGCTTTTCTGGCTCAGAATTTTACAAAGTCTTATTTTAAAGGGGAAAATAACTCCCCTGAATCCGTTTAAAAGTAATAACTGCAAATCTATAGTAAAGCAGACTGTTTCTCTTTGTTTAAAATTAAAACCATGTTTATGGAGAAAAACATACTGTTGAATTCATAGCTGACCTACAATTCTAAGATCTTCTAAAGCAGAGTCTATAGGTGAAGTCTACATAATATATATTATTAATATTCTTTATAAGACACAGATTTGATAGTGATAATACCAAAGAATATCCATACCCTAGCTAAATGATATCCAGGAGGTATTACATGGCCCTATTCACTATTGACTTCTATTAAAAATAACTGTGTTGGGAGAAATTGTGCTATAGAGACCTTTTCGAATATCATGCGGGCTTCGGATCAAGCCAGACCATCAGCAGGCTGAATCCTTGGGCCACATGACTGATTTCACTTTATTTAATGTAACTTTTAGCTTACACTCAGAACCTGAAGAAAAATAGTCCAATGAAACCTTTTGTGTTAGTGATTAAAAACAGTACTCATTTCCATAAATGAATTTTTTAATGCTCATGTTCCTATACAACTTTTGTTTCTTTTGAGAACTAGAAAAGTTCGGATAGTTCTGACTGCCTAATTCCTATTGCCTCATCTCATGATATATTTCTACTTTAAGGTACCTAGATAGGCCACTTCGTATCATTTTTGAGAATAAGGCCAGGTATAGCCAAAAATATACACTGTGTTCCAGAAGTCGATTTTAAAAAAAGGTAATGTTACCAGTTGAGAATGGGATCAGTGGGAAGGAGACTGGGGATCATGCAGGCAAACTGACACTATTTTCTATTAATCGTAAGTAATTCTCATGGCTTTTGAAAGCTATGCGTGAATGATTGACAAAATATCTCTCCGGAATTCTTAACCACTAAATCTCACTAGACTTCTCTACCTACACGTCCCACAGGTAATTAAAAGAAAAAAATGTCCAGAAGTGCACTCAGCTTCCATCCACTCTCACTTCCTGCTGAAATCTGTACACTCACTTGTACCCCCTAACCTGTGACTGGTAACACAATTCAGTCAGAACTGATAGTTAACTCCACATTGTCCCCTGGTTACCTCCTTACCATAACCAGGCTAAAACTGATTCAGCTGTGAGTCACATCGACCGAGACAACACTTTCCACTGCCTGTACTTAGTTGCCATTTCATGCTTTTCTGCAGGACCCTGGGGCTTGCCTCTATAATTAAACATGTATGTATCTTTTTCACTTTTGTTTTCCTTTCACTTCATTGTAGGCTCTTTGAAGGCACAGACTGTGTATTGCAGAGCTCCTAGCATAGTTCCTGGCTCAGAAACATTTGCTTAATGATAAATGAGTGGCATGTAACTAAAATGCTTACTATGATAAAAATATATATATAACATATAAAGTATAACAAGATAATATGTTATGTAGACAATAATAAATACTTTATCAGATCAATTGATACAGAATTCAGTAGCTTATTCTACAATTATTTTATGTAAGTCTCCTGAATGTCTTCAATTTCACTATCTACAGATATGTAAGACTGGGAATAATAAAACAGGCTAAATTAAAAAAAAATCAAAGCTTGTGGAAGCTGTTTTACTTGTGATTTAGACCCATATCAGAAGGTGAAGGTTTGATTTATAAAGAAAATAATTTTTTTTTATATATTATCTGGGTGGGGGTAGAGTAAACTATGCTGTTATACAGTTTGTTGAACGTTCAGTTGTCAATGAAGTGGAATGAAAAAGAAATATAACCCACACAAATTGATTTTCCATTTTAAAATGACATTTAGTAGGCTTAAGTATATTTTGAATGTATTACTTTATTGAAGTCTTTGGATATATATTTAAAATATCAAGTCTGGAAAAACCTGGATTGCAGAAATTAAAATGTCTTACACCATGGTGTCAAAACAGCCTTGACTTCCTATGAGCGGTAGAGAAAATAATTTGCTAGTAATTCAGCCAATGTTCTAGCTAACATATAAACACCTATGAGTAAAGTGACCTGGCATTTGAATGAAAATAACAGTTACATGGTTTGGAGTCAGAAAGAATCTTAGGGACTATTCCTTACAATAAAGAAATGGGGCTCTCATTCAGACACTAAATATAATAGGCTTTGGAGAAAAAAATCAGGTCTCCAAAGTGCAAGTCTATGCTTTTTCTACCATACCATGTTGCCTTTTTACAGTTACTGTGGCTACTAGAAAGCCCATTACTTGTAAAATAACAACATGCTCACTGGTCAGATAATGCTATTGTTAACTGTCTACTAATCATCCTGACTGAGAAAAGTGATACTTACAGAAGATTGTTTGAAGGTTAAACAGTCCATCCACTTCTCTAAGTACTCTAAAGTCTTTTCTTGGAATAAACTGGGCCATGAGAAAGCTATATACTTGGACCATATTAGCTTAGCTCCTTGAAGAATTGCTTTCACTGAGTTGTATGTTAATGTAATGCCTTCAGCTTTTATTGAAGGGGACTACAAGAAACATCAATATGAAATCCATTATTGCGTTTATTGGGAAAAATTTGACATCACTTTCTACAGTACCCAGCTTCCCCTAATTAAAAAAAAAAAAAAAACATGATATTTTGTTTTTTCAAAAGGCAATTTCAGTGTAAGGAAAAGTTTTTCTCTGAGAAAACTTACGTATCTAAAGCAAAATAACTCTTCCCTCCCCCAAGGTGTTACTTTGGTCACCAAGAAACTGAGAATTTGAAGCTTAACTGCTATTGCTATGGACTGCAGCTAATGTGCTGGCCCAAAGGTGAATGTATCTGAGTCTATTTTCTTTCATCTTGATTTTCTAATTTTATGTCTATTTTATTTAATTATAATTTAAATACATGCATTCTTTTGATGAACTGCGTGAAATACTTTGGAACAAGGCGGGATGTTATAAATGCAAATAAATAAATAAATACACTTGAAAATGTGATGTTTTCTATGAATTAAATAAAATGACTCATAAAACAATAGCACATTCCATAACTGTCTGCATATTTTGTTCCTATGTCTATGTTTTGAGTAAATTATTATCTAGTGTTTTCTATAATTTCCTTAGCCAGTTTGGACTCACTGACTCAGATTTAGAATTGATAGCAATCTCAAGGAATTACAGTAAATACACTTTTTATCAACTCAATAAGATATGTACTAAATACTGTGCTAAGTAACAGCAGATATGATGATGAATAAGGCAAAATATTGCCCACTCAGATCTCGTAAACTAGTGTAAGAAACAGACTTATCTACAATGTAGCTATAATGTAATGAGATGTTGTAAAAATAATTTGTACCAAGTGGTGTCGAAACACAATTTGGGGAACGAGAGGAGTTAAATACATTAATCTGAAAAGTTTTCATATTATGTAAAACCAGATAGATCTTAACAAATAAGAGGAGTTTGTCAGTTAGCAGCAGCAGAAGAGGTATTATTACAAGAGGGGTCAGCAGGTCTGACGTTATGGAACTATGAAGAGGCATGGATGTTTGGGAAAATGATTGTGGCTAGTAATGGTTAGAGAAAGAATATGATTATGAAACAGATCTATCCTCAATCCTGGATTCACTACCTATTAGATGTGTGATTCTGACCAAGGAACTTTATTGACCAATTCTCATTTCTAAAATAGAAATATTCCCAGACACGTGGAAGTAAAAACATAATAAAAAATCTTCCTTATTATTCATCATAGAAACAAACACAAGAGAAAACTATATACTTGGACTACATTAGCTTAGCTCCTTGAATAACTGCTTCTAATAATTGATTAAAGAACTGAAGAGTTAGTTAAATGATCTGATTTATGATTTAGAATAACTGACAGTAATGTAGAGATAGATAAGAAGACACGATTAAAAATAGAAAGGAGTAAAAAAAAAACTATAAAAAGTATGAGAGATGGTGAAAATATGGTCTAAGATATGTAAGGAGAATAATGAACAAGATTTAATGACTGACTGGATGTTGAGTGATACTTCCGAGTTGTTGGCTTATAAGATTAGGTTGTGGCATTAACTGAAGTATCAATACTGATGAATAACTAGGTATGGGCAGTGGAAAGATCTAAAATCAATTTTCTTTTATTCTTTCTAAAACAGATATTGTCATATTCAGGATGAGACTGAGGTTGAGATGTTATATTCAGGTAGAAATGTTCCAGGAATAGGTTAGATATATTATCTTGTAAGTTAAAAGGTACGGTGTATAGTTATCAATAATGACCTTGAATAGTGAAATGAAGGCATGGGTTTTAAATTTTGATTGGGTAATACCTCTTTAACTCACACCATATTTACTGAGCACCTAATACATGTAAGAACCTGTACAAAATGCCAGAAAGAAGTGATGTGTTAAACAAAAACGGTCATTGTCATGATCAGTGAAAGAGTTGAGACAGAAACGTGCAGTTACAACCTACAGTCAAGGCTCTAATGCAAAAGAACAGAGTACTGTACACACTTAAAATGGAGGCCTAATCATTTACAAGGGCAGGGGAGGGCTCAAACATTTCCTGAGGAATTGATATTTGTGCTGAGGATGGCAAATGGGGGGACAGTATGCTTAGTGTTGCAGATATTCATGCAAGCATTGTCAGTAAAACCCATAAAGTGAGAATCACACAGTGAATACTGAAAACAAAAACAGCATTAAAGAAAGCAGAATTGACTGTCTTTAGGGATAAACAAGAACAGATGCCAGGGAAGCTGGGTCCTCTCTGAACTCTGGCAGAGAATCAAAAAACAGAAAATGAATAGTGGCAGCTGCCAGGATGTGAGGGAAGAAAGCTCATACTCTGAAGTTTGATTTAAGAAAGAAAAGAAGAGAAAAAGTGGCTGTGCTGAGCCTGAAGAATGATTCTGGAGCACAATAGTAAAAAAATTTAATGGGGATTCCTTGAGAAAAATAGGAAAATTATTTTCAGATCTTAAAATATGGAGTGCTCTTATTAGTGCTCTTCAGCTACAAGATAGTAAATAAAAGGAATTTAGATTATCATTGGTCGAGAATTAAGTTGAAAGTTATAAGATAACATTGCAAGCAATGCTTTAAAAAAGTTTGAATATAGAAAAGAAGGGAGAAACTGAGGATGTGGGAAGAAAGTGGCATAGGCTTGGAATGTTTTATTCTTGGTAAATTAAGCATATTAAGCATCTTCATAAGCTGAAAGAAAGGAGGCAGTGGAAAATAATAAGATGGCTTTGAAGACATAAAATAAGGAAACAATAACTAATGGAACAGGTTTGAGAAAGCAAGAAGGATAGAGATCCAATCAAGAGGTGGGTTGAAAGAATTTGTATTGAGCAAAAGGAGGAAAGGAAAAACATTGGATATGAAAAAGGGTTCCATAACAGCCTGGGGTTGCATAAATAGACACCTTTGTATTTGGAAAGGCATAACAATTGAGAGTTTGATAATCTGATCCAGCACTGTATTTTTCTAATGATAAGGTTTTCTTGTCTAATTTTACAACTGAGGCTAAAAGTAGTGTAAAGTCCTGCCCAAGCTCACAGAACAAGGTAGCTTTGCCTTTTAATATAGGGCTCAAACGTAGCTTCAGTATAACTGAGAGTGTTTATTTATTTATTTGCAAAAACTAAATTTAAGTAACAGTGCACATTCTGCATGTAATATGTCGAGTGTGCAATCCACATGTAAACAGGTTAAAGACATATGTCTTTTTCTTAAAACATACAATATCAATATGGAGCTGAATCATTATTCTTATGGGGCAAATTGATACTTGGTATTTTATGAATTTTCAAAGAACTTTTCATTTGCTCGTTGGATTGACAGATAACCACATTTGCTCATGTTTACTAATGTCAAAACAAAAGGACTTCCACAAGCCTGGTTAGTCAGAAAGGACACTAAAAACAGTCTGTGGACAGAAACTCTGTATTTAAAGAACATTATAATATTCTGCTTAAAAATTAAGTCTAAGGAATATTAAGATAAAAGTATATTACACTGAAATAATCTTTTAGGCAGATAGGCTACTTTAGGGCACTCTTCTGGATATCCTTTTAGTTTTAAGGACATTTTCATTCTTAGTCTGAAGGTAGGTTTATGAAACAACTCTCAAAACTCATCTGAATCATGAAATTGGATAGAATACCCACTGATAAATTCATTATAAGTATTTTTTACAAAACTTTCCATGAAGGCAAAGAAGTGCTCCCACTGGTATTACATTGTCAGATTTAAGATCACAAACTCGTTCATTCTTTTATACAATGAATATTTATGAAATGCCTGCTAAGGACCAGGCACTGTGCTGGACACTCTAGCTATGGAAAAGGAAATGAGAACAGCAATGTCTGATATATTGTTTTCCTGAAGTAAACCACAAGAACTAAAATAACATAAACAATGTTCATTCTTTTCCTGAAAATTAGGTTGGAACCTAACTGATTTTGACATAGATTTATCCCGGCTATGTGTAATTTGGCATATGGATAGACTTATTCATGAGGGTAAGCTATTGCCTTTATAGAGCATTATCAATTATTTGTTTTTCACATTTAGAGGTACTTCTGTTTTCCAAGGTAAAGAGTTGAGAAGGCATATCATTTCAGAATGTCAATTTGGTACTCTCTAATATTAAAATAATATATCAATAAATTTATATATGGGAATTCATGGCACAAAACATTTGTCTTTTGTGACATATTTACAAAGGTCTAATATTTTATCTCCAAAAAATTGGTATAAAGATGCATGTGTAACCAATATACCTTAAAAAATAATTGCATAGATACCATGAAAAAGCAGTACACCATATGGGCAATGAAAACATAAATCAATACTAAAATGTAATGGAAATGCGGAAACAGCCCAGAAGTTAAGCATACAAAATTGACCAGATTCCTTTTAATATTTATTTGTTGGCTCTGTTAGTAGGGAAAACACAACTTATAAAATGAAATAAATCATCAGTCTTATTAAAATTTCTATGGCTTACAAAATTAAGGAAAAAGACCGAGACTTTTAAACTATAATATTTACTGCTTGCATATTTAAACTGTAACATGGTCATAGAAATGAAAAAATATATTCAAATAACTGAAAAAGAAATCAAATCTGCCAGTATGTTAATCCAAATTTAATAAAAGAAGCATTTAGGTTGATACAATGTTAAAGATATCCTCTGAATACAACTTTTTACCATTATTAAGAATATAGATGATTATGATACATTCAAATCCTCCGCTTAGGCAGATACATAATCTACAGAGTATGAAAGGAAACAGCTGTTATATCAATGCACAATCTCCCATTAGATTCAGTATGTGAAACCTAAATATGGACAGCAATAATCTCAACAGAAGTTAATCTTAAAAACAAATAACTTTTCCCTTTTAGACCATATGAGCAATTTAAAATTCCTAAGCATTCCAGCACCGACATATTTATTCCATACAACATGGGAAAGATTTTGAAAAAATGCTATCTGGGCTTTTACAATCAATCAGCAGAGCCTGGAACGGGTGAAGAGGATTCAATTCATTGATAGAGCCTGGAATTCTATATTAAATAAAATTAATGCCCATTTTATTTTTCCAATCTCTTTATAATAATGCAGTGTGGTGTTAAAACCATGAACTTAACAGTCAGACAGGTAGATCGGAGTTCAAGTATACTTACTGACAAGATGTGTAAGCTTGGGCAAGTAAATAACTTTACTGTTTCAGATTTTCATGAGTAAAAATGAGAATAAGAAGGCAGTCTAGTCATAAGGATGCTATAAAGATTACGCAAGAGAGCATATGTAAAACACTCAGCATAGTGCCTGACACAGCTCAACAGATGCTACGGAGTGGTTTTAATGGAAGTATTACTACTACAAGCACTCCTAAAGCATTTCAGGCAAGAACACTTTAAAAGAAATTGATATGATTCAAATTCATATATATATGGATGTCTTTAATGTCAGTTTTTAGAAACATATCTGTTACAAGCTGAATTCATTAGGGTATTTTCTTAATAATGATAACACGGAAGCTGTCACTTACCTTGTCATTTACTACACTCTTCCCATCCCAAGCCCATCCTCTTTTGGTGAAGTAATTAACAGTTGCAAATTCAATTAGGGCAGAGAACACAAATGCATAACAAACAGCAATAAACCAGTCCATGGCAGTTGCATAAGCCACTTTGGGGAGAGAATTCCGAGCACTTATGCTTAGAGTTGTCATCGTTAGGACAGTTGTTACTCCTGCAAAAGAAAAGATAGGAACCAAAAACATCAATAGGTACTAGCAGGACAGCATGGGAAGTTCTCCCTCCATCCCCCAAAGCTTTTACTACTCTTATCCACTAAAAAGGAATAAATAAATGAATAAATACTAGAATACAGTGTAAAGTTAATTATCTTAAATGGTTATGATATTTCGTGATGTAATGACTCTCAAAATACTTTCGGTTTCCATTTTTGTTCTGTATAAAAATCACTTTTCCTCTTCTTAAGTACTATTGAAGTTAAAAAGACTGGGGATACTGAAGTAGAATTACCTACAAGGAAAAGCAGGCACTTTAAATGGGCCCATTGCCAATTAATACATATTTTTGAAATCTTATAAAATCCTCACATTAATTTGTTCATCATTTATTTGAATCATGTTAAGCAATGGACCAATAACCCACAGAAGTAATCATGAAGGAACCGTGATTTAAAAATACTTCAAGAGGCTGGGCACGGTGGCTCATGCCTGTAATCCCAGCACTTTGGGAGGCCGAGGTGGGTGGATCACAAGGTCAGGAGTTCAAGACCAGCCTGGCCAATATGATGAAACCCCCCCCCTACTAAAAATACAAAAATTAGCCAGGCATGGTGGTGGGTGCCTGTAATCCCATCTACTTGGGAGGCTGAGGCAGGGAGTTGCTTAAACCCGGGAGGCAGAGGTTGCAGTGAGCCAAGATCACAATGCCGCACTTCAGCCTGGGTGACAGAGCAAAAGTCCGTTGAAAGAAAGCAAGAAAGAAAGCAAGAAGGAAGGAAGGAAGGAAGGAAGGAAGGAAGGAAGGAAGGAAGGAAGGAAGGAAGGAAGGAAGGAAGGAAGGGAGGGAGGAAAGAAGGAAGAAAGGAAGGAAGAAAACAGAGAGAAAGAAAGAAACTAAGGAAGAAAGAAAGAAGAATACTTCAAGCACGACTATTTCAGTATGAAATTAATAATTCTGGATTGCTCAGCATTACGAGGACATAATTTTCTTTTAAAACATAACTTAGAATCCATAAAATATAAAGCAAACCACTAAAAACCAAACCTCATAAAATATAATTAATTGTTTTGTAATTTTCTTGGTTTTAAAATAATATATTTCCTTTCCTTTTAACATACAGCTTTTCTGACAGTGGTAAGGGAAGTCACAATTGTTAAAAGAAAAGAAGGCAATAATTCAGGAGGTAAATTGCATTATAAGTCCTCAAAATGGCTACTACAATAACCTGTTTTGTCAGGGATCCAATATAAGTTTAGTTGTGTGCACTGGAGGTACATTAAATTAAAAGAAAATATGAAAATGTTAAAGAAATGTTCATTCATATTTGAAGGTTCTTTGTATTTTATTTTCCTTTAGGATAAAGCAGTATTTTTATTCATTTACAAAACAGTAATTCTAAATAGCAGTAATTCTAGTAAAGCATGAGTAAATGCATCTAGAAATACCATATGATTGTAATAGTAAGAATGAAAGAAAAAAGGAACTATATTTCACCGGTTGCTGACTTATTAAAAACCACATTTACAGAAACATAGTATGCTTGCATGTGCTGAACTGCGAAAGGTTTCAGACTGATATGTTGCTTTCATTTGAGACTTTTGTACAAAAGAATAGAATATAAAACAAATACACGTACATATATACATATACATGTATGTACATATATGTGTACATGCACGCAATATAGGAAATGAAAATAACAAATCAGCAGCAATTGTAAAGGTAATACAAAAAAAGTTGCTTTTTAAAAGCAGTATTATCATCAAAATGTTAGTAAAACTTTAAAAAATTGATAACTCTCCTGGTATTGAGGAAGATATGGGGCATTACAAATTTGTGCCATACCTAAGAAACTGTTGTCTAATCCAAGGTCGTGAAGAATTAGGCCTATTTTTCTTATCAGTTTTAGAGTTTTAGGTCTTACCAGTAAGTCTTTGGTCCATTTTGAGTTCATTTTTGTGTATGGTGTAAGTTAGATGTCCACATCCATTCTTTTGCACCTAGATAGCCCGTTGTCCCAGAACCATGTGTGAGAAAAGACTTTTGTTTCCCCATTAGATTATCTTGGACACTTCGTTGAGAATCAATTGACCATAGATATATGGGATATCTCTGTACTCCAAATTTTATACCCTTGATATACATATTTATCCTTAGTCAAGTTTTACACTGTTTTGATGACTATAGCTTTTAATTAACTTTCGAAATCAAGAAGCTTGAGTCCCTTCTTATTCTTATTCATCAGTCTTAGTTTTCTTCGAGATTGTTTTGGCTATTCAGGATCCCTTACATTTCTGTATGTTGTTATGGTTGTGTTATGGTCATTTTGTTCATTTCTGCAAAAAAGGTCATTGGAATTTTAATAGGTATTTCATTGAATCTGCACATGATATTCGGTACTAATGCCATTTTAATGATATTAAGTCTTTCAATCTTTGAACACAGGATATATTTCCATTAGATCAATCTCTCTCTTTCTCTATAATAAACACTTCCATTTATTTAGGGCTTCTTTAATTTCATACAGCAACATTCTATAGTTTTCAGTGTATAAGTCTTTCATCTCCTTGGTTAAATGTATTTATAGATATTGTATTTGTTTGGATGCTAATGTAAATGGAATGGTTTTCTTAACTTTCTGTTCAGACTGTTCATTGCTTATGTACAAAAACACAACTGATTTTTTCTATGTTGATTTTGTACCCTGCACCTTTGCTGAATTTGTTTAATAGCTGTAACAATTCGTTACAGGGTTCGTTAAGGGTCTTAAAGTTAGGGGTCTTCGTTAAGGGTTAGGTGTTCGTTAAGGGTCTTCTATAAATAAGATCATGCAAATAGAGAGAGTTTTACTTCTTCCTTTCCAATCTGTATATTTTTATTTGTTTTTCTTACCTAATTGCCCTAGCTAGAACCTGTAGTATAACGTTGAATAGAATTGGTGAGAGCAGACATATGTGTCTTATTTCTGATGTTAGGGAGAAACTGTAATCCTTCACCAATAGGTATGATTGTTTTCATTTTTTTCACTTTCCACAAATATGTTGTATTATATTGATTTGATTTTTGTATGCTGACCCAACCTTGCATTTCTGGGATAAATCCGACTTTGTCATGCTATGTAATCCTTTTAAAATGTGGCTGATTTTAGTTTGCTAGTATTTTATTGAGGGCATCTGCATCTACATTTATAAGGAATATGGAACTGTAGGTTTTTTATTGTCATTTCTTTCTCTAGTTTGGTACTGGTATCTTGGCAATACAGCCTGATAAAGTGAGTCAGGAAATGTTTCCTTCTCATGTATTTTCTGGAATATTTTGAGAAAGATTGTTGTTAATTCTTTATATGTTTGGTAGAACTCACCAGTGAAGCCATTTGACCTTGAGGTTTTCTTAATTGGAAGATTTTGTTTACTAAACTCATAGTTTTATTTGTTATAGGTTTATTCAGAATCTTGAGTCAATTTTGGTCATGCATAGTTTCTAGGAATTGTTATAGTTAATCTAGATTATCTAAATTTTTGGCATACAATTGTTCCCAGAATTACTTTGTTATACATATATATATATATAATATATACATATATATAATAGAATAGAGAGAGGAGAGAGGGGAGGGGGGAGAGGGAGAGAGGAGTCAGTTTTTGACATTTACCAGGTGAATGCAGTAGTGTGATTTACTCATGCACACCTCCTGGTTAAAGTTTTGTGCCTCAGACCTGAGTATCTGGTTACAGATAGTTTTCATATTTTTAGTAGAGACAGGGTTTTGTTGTATTGGCTTGTCTGGTCTCAAACTCCTGGTCTCAAGTGAGTGATCCACCCGCCTAAGCCTCCCAAAGTGCTGTGATTACAGGCATGAGCCACTGCGCCTTGCCACTTTATATATGTGTGTGTGTGTGTGTGTGTGTGTGTGTGTGTGTGTGTGTATAAAATATATATAATATATTGTATATAATATATTGTATATATATTATACATATGTTTATTTATCTATGGTCAGAAGTGATGTCTGGTCTTCTTTCCTGATTTTAGTAATTTGATTTTTTTCTCTTTTTTTCTTGGTCATTGTAGCTAAAAGTAAGTCAGTGTTATTGATCTGTTCAAGAACCAACTTATGGCTGTGTGGTAATTTTTTCTCTTTGTTATTTCTGTTCTCTCTACAATTTATCTCTACTCTAACACTTATTTTTCTTCCTCTTGCTTTGGGTTTAGTTTGTGCTTTTCTACTTTTCAAGGCAGATGGTTAAGTTATTGATTTGAGAATTTTTTTCTCTTTTTAACATAAGTGGTTAGAGATACAAATTTCTCTTTAAGAACAAGCTTTTGTATTTTCCATAACATATGTTATTTTTTGTTTCCATTCATCTTATTTTCTAAAACCTCTTGTGATCTCTTCTTTGATTTCATGGTTATTTAGAAATGTCTTGCTTAATGTTTACATATGCAAATTTTCCAAATTTTGTTTTTTATTGATTTCTAATTCTACTCTATTGTAGTGTACTTTGTAATAACTCAATCTTTGAATTTGTTGAGACTTGTTTAATGGCCTAATGCATTATCTTCCTAGAGAATGCTCCATGCCCAGTTGAGAAATATGTGCATTCTGCTTTTAATGACCAGAGTACGTTAGGTCTAGTTGGCATATTCTTTATTCAAGTCTTCTACATTTTGCTGATCTTCTGTCTAGTTATATTCATTTTTAATATTTTAAAATTAAAAATTTAAAAATTTAATATTTTATATTAATAATATAGTAAACAATTTTTATATTTAATTTTTAATATTTAAAATAAATATAAAATAAATTTATAAATTTAAATACAAATAAACATACAATAAATTTTATATTTAATTTTTAATATTTTATTTTAGTTTTGACGAATAATTCTTGGTTGAGTATTTTTCTTTTCAAATATCTTCCCATGGCCTCTGGTCTCCATGGTTTTTGATGATTTTTTAGGTGCTAATTATATTGAGGATCCCTTTTATATGAGGTGCTACTTTGTTTGTAACATTTGGTTGTTTAAAGATTCTCTATTGGCCTTTGGCATTCCACAGTTTTATTATGATATATCTAGTTGTCATTTCTTAGAGTTTACTTATTTCTGGTTCATTGAGCTTCTTGGATGTGCTGATAGATGGTTTTGATCAAGTTTGAAAGGTTTTAGCCATCATGTCTTCAAATATTCTCTTTTTTTTTTTTTTTTTTAAAGATGGAGTCTGTCTGTCACCCAGGGTAGAGGGCAGTGTCATGGTCTCGGCTCACTGCAACCTTCGCCTCCCAGGTTCAAGCAATTCTCCTGCCTCAGCCTCCCGAGTATTTGGGATTACAGGCATGCACCACCACTCCAGCTAATTTATTTTTATTTTTAGTAGAGATGGAGTTTCACCATGTTATCCAGGCTGGTCCAGAACTCCTGATCTCAGATGATCCACCCTCCTCGGCCTCCCAAAGTGCTGGGATTACAGGTGTGAGCCACTGTGCATGCTCCAAATATTCTTTTTTCACCTGTCTCTTTCTACTCTTGTTCTGTGACTACAACATATTCATGTGTTAATATGCTTGATGATGTACAACAGGTCTTATAGACTTTGATTAATTTTCCTCATTTTTTTCTTTCTGTTCCTCATATTCAACAATCTTAATTGGCTTATCATTGAGGTAACTGATTTTTCTTTTTGGACTGTTTGAATCTGCTGGTAAGCCCCTCTAGTGAATTTTTTATTTCAGTTATGATAATTTGAACTACAGAATTTCTAATTGTTTCAATTTTTCAATAATTTATATCACTTTATTGATAAAGTGTTTGAAACATCATTATTATATTTTCCTTTAGTTCTTTCGACACGGTCTCCTTTAGCTCTTTTATCATAGTTAGCATAGTTAAAGTCTTTGTGTGGTTAGTAAAATGTCTGGGCTTCCTCAGATAGAATTTCTAGTAATTTTTTTTTCCTGAAAATGGGTTATAGTTTCTCTTTACTTTGGATATCTCATATTCTTTTTTGAAAATTGGACATTAGGAATATTATAATGTGGCAAATCTGGAAATGCCACCTTTTCTGTTTACTGCTTTGGCGTAGCCTGGTCTCATGACACTATAAACAGAGAGTACTGGACATCAAACAAAGAGATAGTGCACTTACCTGGAAAGCTCACAAACCTTCCATGTACCTGTCTACCAACAATGTGCATTTTTCTACACCTAGTTGGGCACTCTCTAAATGTTTCCTTAGCATTTCTTTAACAGACTGTTTCTTTTTTTTATCACCTCTGTGATCTGTACAATTCACTTCTTCTCTGGGAGGCTCTTTTGTCAGTTAAATACAAAAAAAGGTACATACTTTAAAGCGTTTTTAGCACTAAAATTCTCTATAATATGTGAAATATATGTGATTATTCCCCATGCACAGACAATACTTAACTTGTAGCACTTTTTATTTTGGTTTATTTTATGTAATATTTTTATATCAAGGTATAGGCCAAAAACGTTAGATAACTGATGTTTCAACTCTCAATAGCTGAGCAAACGATGTCCAAGCAAAGAGTGTTGGGTGAAGATACACGCTGAGAAGAAAGTCAAACCAAGGTAGGTAGTTTAACACAGAGACTGACACTGCTGTAGCAGCTTCCCCATTTCTAAAGTAAGGATCACCAACAGGGCTTTCCATTACTGTTGTTACTAAGATCAAATGAGTTTCTTCATGTAAAGCTGTGCACCTACTATAAAAAAAAAAATACTTCAATGCATTTATGCAGAAAATGTCACTCTGAAAGAAAAGGTAGATTTAAATCAGAAAGACAAAAGAAAATAAAATCCTCCTATGTATTTGTGGTTGGGGTGCGGGGTGGAAGTTAAGAAGAAGTCTCAGAAACCAAACAGGCACGAAAGACTGCAATAGAACACATGTAAAATTATTTGATACCACCTGCTGGTTACTGCTAGGAATGACAGAAACAAAAGATACTCTGATAACACGTGTTGGGTTTCCCCTGCTTCAGGCCAATGGATAAAAATTGAAAGGACAGAATATAACAAAGGTATGCAAAAGACCAGGTTGTATGTGCCTCTAGAAAGAAGTTCTACAGACTGCAAAACCTGAGCTATGCACACTGCAGCATTAGTAGAATGTGCATTCTCAGGTGTCTCAGGTGCAAGAAACTTTGACATTTTGTTGAATACCCTATCCCCCAAATACAATAAAATAAACATTTACAAATACAATCTAAATGTACTATAAAAGGTTATAATTTTTAACTCAGAGCTGTACTGCATCTGTATGATAAAATCATTGGAATTTCTATGTGTTAGAGAAATTAGAATTTGGATGACATATTTTGTCAAAAACCTTAACTCAGACTCACATCTTTAATATTGGTGAGAATAAAGAAAGAATTATGATCTAGAAGAAAATGTTTCAAAGGCTAATAATAATGTGGACAAGACTGTTGAAGGAATCAAAATTGTTCCATTTACCTAAATATATCACAGATTTAATTTATCCAAAACTCGTGTCCCTCTCCTCACTTTTCTTCCTGAAGTCCTTCTCTCAGTGAAAGACTTCACAATCTAAATGATGCCATTTTCATATTGGCATCAATGTGAAGCTGTAGAGATATAAAAATTTTGTCAGTCTAGGGAATTGTACATGTTGTTTACTCTACCTGGAGTCTTTTCACTGTCACTTGTTTACCTGTTTTTTATTTAGCTACCTTCTATTTCTTTACTTAATAAATTATTATTAAGTGCCTACTAAATGTCAGGTACTTTTGTAAAAACTGAGAATACACCAATTAACAAAATTGCAAAGGTTCCTGCACCCTAGGGTGCCCTTTCTCCTAATGCTGCAGTATACATAGCTCAGGTTTTGGAATCTGTAGAATTTCTTTCCTGAAGGCACACACAACCTGGTCTGATGCATATCTTTGTTATATTGTCCTTTTCAATTTTTTGTTATTTGGCACAACTGTATACCCCAATAAATTATATGGATTAGAGCCTGCGTGTCTTCTCCCCAAAACGTAAGAGCATGCTTAGTTGAGGGTAGTACTTCATTTGTTTTTTAATAAATTAATAAATATTTATTGAAACCACCCCGCCAGTAATCTGTAACCAATAAATATTTATTTTTAGGATAATTGCAAGAAACCTATACTTCCTTTTATGAAGCAAGCATAAATTTCGTCCCTACTTTGTGCTGAGCACTGTGGAGTTGTGAACGGAGTGTTAGCAAAGCCAGATAAGCTCTCTAAGAGATATTAAAAAATAAAAGTACAAAACAACCCAACCTCACAACTGAACAAGGTTTAAGATGACCTATAATAGAGCAGCCCACCTTGAAATGGAGGTTGGGTAGGGCTTCCCTTAAGAAGTAGGGACAAAGTTAACGGGGTATCCAGAAAAGGAAAGATAATCCTAAACTAGAAAACAGCATGTACAGAAAATCCCAGGAACACGGTGAAGCCGAGGGCATTTAGGAGGAATAGAGAGAAGGCTACAAGGCAGGAAGGCCAGAAATAAGGGTTTCATGAAAGAAGGTGAGGCCAGAAGAGGAAGCTGGAGCCAGACTATTCAAAGCCTGTTTGATTATGCTAAGGTAATATAACTTACTTTCAAGAGCAATGGGAAACTGTTTATTATAATGTAAGTTCTGGGGTACATGTGCAGAACGTGCAGGTTTGTTACAGAGGTGTACACATGCCATGGTGGTTGGCTGCACCCATCAACCCATCATCTACATTAGGTATTTCTGCTAATGCTATCCCTCCCCTAGCCCCCCACCCCCTGACAGAAATTTAAACAGTGTTGTGGCGTGATCAGTATTTCTTATTTAAAATATGACTTTGGCTATTATTTAGTTTTAGTTAAGGCAGTATTGTTTTTCCTCCCCTAGTTGTTTTTAAGACTGTCTCTGTCTTTGCTTTACAGCAGTTTGAATGTGATATGACTAGGCGTGATTCTTGTTGTTGTCTTTCATTTTTTAAATTTATGCTTCTTAGTGTTCTCTGAGATTTCTGGATCTGTGGTTTTATTTGGAAAGTTCTTGGCCATTATTACCTCAAATATTTCTTCTCTCTTCTCACTTTCTTCTCTCTCTCTCTCTCTCTCTCTGTGTGTGTGTGTGTGTATACACACTGTTCACACTCCAGATATATTTAGACAGGCTCTCTCTATATAGACCGTTCACTGCATATATATATATATATATATATATATATATATATGAGAGAGAGAGAGGGATACATTTTGGAAAATGTATTAAGTTTTAGGAAATATATAAACTAAGCACCAACTAAACACCATTCTCTGGAGTGAGAAGGTAAGAAAACAAACAAGATAAGATGGAAATAAATTTTCTCCTCCTCTATCTGTCACTTAACAATTGTGGCACAAGACATCCAAGCACAGGATAGTCTTGGTATCAGAGACCTAGGCTTTCTATTTCCTATATCTCTGCCATATTTAAGGTGTTGGCCATGTTCTTGAGGTTCAGGAAGGCTTGCCAACACTAGACTGCCTTCCAGCAAACAGAAAGTGGAAGAGAGAAGGAGAAGCATATATATTCATTTTAAGGGCATGTTCCCGAGTTTAAGGGCATCTCCCTAAGATTTAGATAACAAACTGAAAATTATACAACTAATATTTACTCATATTTCTTTGAGAACTTTACTCATATCTCTTAGCTCCTGTAGCTATAATGGGGGGGGCAGAAAAATGTAGTCTTGATTTGACACACACAGCTTGAATCTGGAATTCTATTATTCTGTAAGTTATTGGGAGACAGTAGTCATCTCTGACAGAAGGATTGCTGATGAACATTTCTATGTATTAATTTGTGTAGCTCATGTAACAACCATGTAAGTAACCATATAATTATTATTCTCATTTACAGATAAGGAAATTGAGTTTACATGAGGTGTAGTACCCTACTGAAGATCATACTTCTAGCAAGTAGTAGAGATGAGATACAAACCCAGGTAACCTAACTCAGAAGTCCACACTCTTTACTACTAAATTATATTGCTGAATCTATAAATGAGATTTTCTTTCAAAGACACTTATGTCTAAATTGTGTATTTTTCAATAAAATTAATCTAACCCTTGCATTTTACTGGTGAAGTTGCTAAGATCTTGATGAATTTTAAAGTTGCATCATACATTAAAGTATTTAAATTGCTTGAGAAGTGGCTATACATAGAGAAAAATGGGCCCTAAAGGCAGGCAAGAGTTTGAATTCTACTTGTGCCACAGCAGTGATGTGACTTTGCTAAACTACAGACCCTTCCTCCATCTGCAAAAGGAAAACAATATTTTGGGGGTTGTTGGAAGGAAAACCTATGAGCATACATGCCTTAAATACAGAGTTGCCCACAAATGTTAAATTCTTCCCTCTCTACTTTCTTTCTGAGCCGCAGTGGCTTTATCTCTAAAATGGGAATTAGAATATGCATCTTATGTAATTCCAAAGATTAAATGATGTATTCAGAGGCCCTACGTAGAACCTGTCAGTAGAGAATCCTATAGCTTCCCTGTTATTTCTGAGTTCATTAGACCCCCAAATTGTAGACAAAGATGCTAAGAAACCATAACCAAGGATGCAACAGTCCCATCTAGTGGTGGTTTAAGAAAAATCAAAAGACAGTTAGAAATTGCACTGCTTAAATGCATGCCTAGGAAGCATTGGGTAGTTTTATTTTTGTTAATTCATTTCCCACCTTGGGAAAGAATTTAACGCGGCTCTCGTGGAAAAAGAAAGGAAAACCTTGAAATGCATTCCCCTTCATTCTTCCATTGTTCCAATAGAGAGCAGAATCTCTTCCGAGTAGATTCACCTATTTCTGGTCTCATTAAACCCATCATCTTAATGACCAAACTACTCTGTTCCTAGATTTTTAAAGGATATGATTCAGCTCCTTAATTAGGCATAATTTGATAGTGATGTTATAAAATGAATTTAGAAGGCTTTTTAAATTTTTATGATTTAATCTTAACCAACCTCTTGCACGAACAACCCATCAAATCATAATCTACTACACTTGAGAGGTGATTTCCAAGAAGTCTATTGTGGTTCACATCAAATGAAACCAGTTATGACCTAGAGGTTCTGCATTAAGGTAAGGGTGGACAAAGATGGCAGACCAGGGGTATCGCTCCAGGATCCCTGCACCTGTGCCCCTCTATAGAAGAGGTTCGACCTGATGTGACTATAAGAACCACTATTATATTCCTATTTCATGAGTTTAAAATAACATATTCATAATAATGAAAAGCAGAAAATAAAATAACAGGAGACCATCAAAATCCCTATCCTATATAAACTCCCCATTGTTATCAAATTATTTTTCTATTTCACTTTGTAAGTTTCATTGCCATAAAATGTAGGGTGACTGGTCCTATGTTAATAGTTTTAATGATTTCTTATAACTCCTTGAGGTGATTTAACTGAGGAGATAACGTTATTTGTGATAAATAGTACATCATTAGAGAATTTTTATCACAAAAATTCACCCAACTGGAAATTATTTTCTTGAAATACAAAAACCTATTTGAAAACAAAGGATAGCTTTTATTATTTGTTTGGGAGTTATAAAACAAACAATAAAATGCACTCAAAATTAGGCTGTAGTGAAAGTAAATATTTTACTACCTAGTGATAACCTAAGCCTTCCAAAAAGTCGAATAATCAAGAGTAGAAAAGTCGATATTTTCCACATTTCTGAAAGCTTAAATGAAGAAAGTAAACATTACACTTACCAAAAATAATCAAATCCAAATAAAACAAGAACAAAAAATCTATTCTCTCGAAACACTTGAAACCTGCTTCATATATTCAATAAAGTTAAAAAGCTGTCACAGATGAGTTCCAATAAAGAGTACATTATGGAGAAATGGGCTTACTGAATGTAGTCAAAAGCAGTAAATTCTTCACTCAGATTACAGGGATATAGGCATTTTTAAGCAAAATTAACCTAGACATGGGTTAACTAGGTTAATTTCCCTTAAAAATGTACAATATGACACCGGGGCAAGACTGGATTTGGAAAAGCCACTTTATAGGATTAGTTGTTGTAGTATCATCTGATAGTGATACTACTACAGGACAAAGAATCTGAAATCCTTCAATAACCAGCTGCTGACAGATAACAGTTAACTAGGAGAATTCAAATCTAAATGTTCACCTCAAGTTCTGATGGAGATTTAGTAATCCTGACTCTCAAACAGAAATATAAAGAAATCACCAAGAGTATTACTGACTTCAGACTCAAAAAAAAAAAAAAAAGACAAAATAATTTGATGTCATATGATGTAATAGAAAAAGTGAAAGCATTAGAGTCAGGGAGATCTAATGTCAAATTTTCTTTTTGGTGTGGACCTGCTGTTTGATAATAGAGTAGGATTTTAACACCTGCGGGTCTCAATGTTTTTGTCTGAAAAATGGGGATGATGTCACTTTCTTAATTGGGGATTTTTTTTCAGAATTAAATAATGAGTTAATCTGAAGTGTCTAACAGAGTATATGGTATATAAAGGGTATTCAATAAATGCTACTTTTATTTTTGTGATCATTATTACTATATAAATTTTAGTGTAGGAAGTAGGAGTAAGTTTCCTGCTCTCATGACTTAAATGGTCATAACTGTATTAAAGTGACATCTGCATGTCCTGGTCAGAATCTAAAAATTAAAAAGAAATAACCAAAAAACAATAGCATATACTTTTAATTCCCCCCATGTCCTTACTGTGAGGAGATAATAATTCATGATATCAATCAAGCCAGACCACCTATATTCCAGAAACGACTTCTCAGGCTGCCTCTAGACTAGAATAATCAAGGCTCTCTAATTTTCCTTGCCATGGTTTATTAATGTATTTTGCTTCAGTCACTTTCTTAATTGGCAGTGAGCTAACTGTGATGAGACTCTGACAACAGCAGGGAGGAGGGTTGCTGGTGGGCTGGCAGCTTGCATCTGATTATCAAATGCTGCCTTGTGCCAAAGTCAATTCTGGGATGCCAGGTGTGCCTCCTGTTAGCACTCCCAGCCCATGCCTTCTGGAAGACTCATTTGGAACGAGTTTCTGCCCTGTACAGGTTATGTACTCATTGATTTCCTATCCTGCTACCACCCAGGCATTCTACTCGTGCTGCCACCTTCTCACTTACTTTTCCAGTTAAAACCATCTATATCTATCTCCGTCAAATGCTGCCTCAACTCTTTAGCTTGGACAAGCTGAAGCCATACTCATGTGACTTTCTGATTGTCTCTCTTTGCATTAGTTTGTTTTGATCAGTTCTTACAGAATGTCCTTTCCTATCTCTGCATGCCCTTATTCATGGGCTGCAAGTTCAAATGTCCACAGGGACTGGGCAGGAAAAATCAACTGGTAATGTGGGCAACAGTGTGGAAAGGGCTGAGGCAAGCTAGAGAGCACGTCTAAAGGCAGCTGCTGCTATTCAGTCCCAGTTGAAGGTTGCCAATGCAAGACTATGAGTCCCTGCTTTACCAAATCTCTTAATTTTTCATTGCCTATTTTTAATCAATGAAAAATATTAGCATATATACATAGGCAAATTCACATATGTATTTTTGTTTGTATAATCTATATCTACTTATCTATCTAGCTAGACAGTTTTCATGTCTCATGTAACTCTATCGTACTCAGTAGATAGATATAAAAAATGTAAGAAGTAGTTTTGTATACAAATATGGAAAGTAGTTGAAACTTTGTAGTTCTGAAGATTAAGAGCCCAGGATAAAGAAATTTTAATTCAAGAAAAACATACACACACACTTATACACACTCACACAATAGTTGGATCCATAGTATATTCTACAGTGTCCTTGGTTCTCAGAAAATATCCAAACTTTCTGTTTGTTGAATAAAAAAAATACAGGTATATGTTGACTTTAAATTTAAGAAACTCTTCACACATATTGTTCCATGGATCATCTTAGGATCCCTATGGGGTAGATAGCACATACTTTACATCAATCTGAAGTAGAGAAAATCTAGAGTTTAGAGAGGTAATATAACTTACTGAAGCTAAACATGAGGTCAGAGTCTGACATAAGCTTCCTTCATTCCTGCTGCAATATTCTTTCAACCAGGTAGTAAGTACTTATAGGGTTATTTGTCTTATTATTAAAAGATTAACTCTATATTGCTTGCTTCAGATCATGACTCTCTTTATGGTACAATAATGTCATTATTAAGGACTTTCTGCCCACAAGATTGTTTCCCAAAAGTTGTGAAGAAATGTTCTTTTTCTTCTACCAATCTTTCTGATCACATACAATATATAGCTGTGTTTCATATAACGAGTGTATGAGCCCATTTCCTTATAGATTTCAAGGACTACATGAAGAAGCATGGCTTTCAGTCACCAGTTGCACTGAAAACAAGTATTTCTAGCTTTAAATAACTAGTTGGGAGGAAAAAGGAATGTTCCAGAATAGAATTAAATGTTAACAGTAGAGATTAGATAATGGTGAGGGAAATAGAATGAAGGGAAGGTAAAAATAAGAGATGGGAAATAAAAGAGTAATGGCATCAATAAAGGTATGAAGGAGGTAGATATATTGATAACATAAGATGATAATTTAATAATTATATATTTAACATTTGGTTTTATAATATATACTATATGTATAAAAAAGTGAATTATCAAGACAGAAAATGGTTTTGGGAACTCCCAGAACTTAGTTAGTGTCAGAGTGATAGCAGCTTTGTGCGCTGTGTTTCCCATAAATTTCATAGTTGGCTAATCAATTGCAATGAGTCAATTTAATTTATTTTCTGTCTGATATCTATTAAAATTCCTTTTTGATATAGCATTCTGATCTCCTGTGGCTAACTACCTGATGTACACTTTTCATTTATATAGATTTGCTCTTGCTGACTTAACTCCTGTTGAATTGATGAATGACGGTGTTTATTATTTATCATTTATGTATGAATGTATAAGCCAATTTATGTTATTTATCTATATATCTGTCTGTATCTATTACCTCTGTACAGGACTATCTAAAGTCACTTTCCACTTACGTATCATCTCACACTTATATCAAATTCGTAAGCACTGTAGTTTTATATGATAAAATCTGGCGATGGATAATCCCTTTTCATCTCTTTTTTTAATTTTTTTTTCTTTTTTGCATCACAACTGTGTTCTTCCATATAAAGAGTTATATTAAACGGAGTCATATTGATATGTCATAAAAATCTTATGTAGAAATATGTCTATATATATAAAAATACTCGTACATTCAAATATATATTTCACAGTAATTTTTATAGATTCATTATTTGGACTATCCCAACACAGTTTCTGTTCACTACTGTCTTCCCCTTTAAATAGTCCAACTCATGATTGCTATTATGCAGGAAACTTAGGGATCATGTGTGCTAAGTGGTTCTAGTCACTTTGATGAAACCACTTATTAATTCTATGAATTTAGAGTTCTATGATTTTCTTTTGGAATATACTATAATCTATAGTGGATTATAGTGGAAATGGAAATTGCATTCCACTACTTATAGATTATATAAGTATTGGAATGGATTTTTTTTCTTATCTAGCATGTATCAATCTATTTATTAGGCACCTACTATATGCCAGACATTCTTCTAGGCTTATGAGTTTTTTTGAAAAAATGAGATAAAAATACCTGCCTCCTGAAATTTAAAATATAGTGGGAAAAACAGAAATCACACAGAATATATATATATATATTTATATAATGTTGGAAGATGATCTATGCAACTGAGTACAAAAATAGAGTAGGGCCAGGGGAGCAGAAGAGTCAGAAATCGTGAGACAGTTTGCAATTTTAAGTCAGGTTGGAAAATAGGTCTCTTTGAGAAGATGATAATTGAGAAAAGCACTGAGGAGGTGAAGGAGTGAGCCACACAGATACCTGGGAAAAGAGAGGTCCAGGCACAAGGAAACAAAGCTGATAGGTGAATGTCTGGCATGGTCATGGAATAAAAGAAGGCCAGTGTGGATGTTAGGGAAAGAGTGAGGGATAGGAAGGGTAGCAGAAGTTCAACTTCGAGGGGAAGGGAGTTTATGCCACATAAGGACTTACTGATTTCTGAAGGGTCTTTGGGTTTTACTTTGAGTATATTGGAGAGCCAATAAAGTTTGGAACACAGGTATGACATTGATCTGACCTACATTTTGAAAGGACCCTTCTGACTGCTATGTTGGGCATAGAGTTCTGTAAAGGTGGAAGCAAGGGTCGATTAAGAGTCTAGTGTAGTACTGTGGACTGACCGTGTTACCTCCAAATCCATATGTTAAAGTCTTAACTCCTCATGTGGCTATTTCTAGAAATAGATCCTTTAGGGAAGTAATTGAGGTTAAATATGGTCATGAATTTATAGAAGAATCTGTCATAATGGTGGAGCCCTGATCAAAATGGGATTAGTGTGGTTATAAGAAGAGACGCCAGGCAGGGCGCGGTGGCTCACGCTTGTAATCCCAGCACTTTGGGAGGCCGAGGCGGGCGGATCACGAGGTCAGGAGATGGAGACCACGGTGAAACCCCGTCTCTAAAAAAAAAGAAGAGACACCAGACAGCTCACTTGCTCTCTTTCTGCACATAGACTAAGGAAAGGCCATATGAGAACATAGAGACATGGTGACCACCTTTAAGCTGGAAAGACAGCCCTCACCAGAAACTGATCTTGCTGAACCTTGATCATCGACTTCCAGTCTCCAGAACTAAGAGAAGATGAAGTTTCTGTTTTTTAAGCCATCCTACCTATGGTATTTGTTAACAGCAGTCTGATCAGGCTAAGACAGACATGCAGCAATCCAAAGGAGATATGGTAGTGGTTCAGTCTAGGGTATGAGCAAGGCTACAAGTAAAGCAGATATTGAGGGGAGGAAGTTTGAAAGTTCAGTTTTGTGCAGACTGAGTTTGTCTATTGGACATACAAATGAAGACACAAGGAAGACAATTGGATGTATGTATCTGGAGTTAAGGGAGGAGATCTGTACAAAAATTCTAAGTTTGGTAATTATTACACATAAATAGTAGAAAGTCACAATAAAGGCTGAGAGCACCAAAGTAGAGAGTATAGATAGAAAAAATAATGGCTAAAATTTGAGCCAGATGAACTCAAATATTTACGGGCTCTGGGCAAAGATAGGGACCAGCAAAGGAGATGAAGAAGGCAAGAAAAGTGGGGGGTGAATTTAGGGAGTGTGGTTATCCTAGAAAGAGAATGAAGAAATTAAATTATCTCCAAGACATCGTATTTCTCATTTAGTGGAAGGAATGTACTCTGTCAAAGGCCACTGATATATCAAGTAAATTGGCCTGAAATTTGGCCACTATAGTTAGCAGTGTGACGGACCTTGCCAGCATGATGTTAGAGTAGTAGAGACAAAAGCTTGATTAGGTGGATTTGAGAGCTCATGGGAGGAGAAACTTTGAAGACAATAAAAACAGCAAATTCCTTCAAGTAAATCAGCTTAAAAGGACAGCAAATAAATGAGGTGTTAGCCAGGGCATTAGAAGAGTAAAGGGAATTTGATTTGAGGATTGGGTAATTAATGCCATATTTGTCTTTCTTCTAGAGATGATCAAGTAAAAATTCAAAGACACCGATGACATTAGAAAGAGAGAGATGCATTACTGGAATAATGCTCTCAAGCAGGAGAGAAGGAATGCATTCTGGTGCACAGGTAGAAAGATTGGCAATATGCAGAAACATGATTAGGCAGAGTATGTCAGCGTAGGAGCTTGGATACATGAGGCTGTGGGATTTGAAGGAGATTCTCTTCTAGTTGCTTCAGTTTTCTCAGTGAAGTACAAATCAAGGTCATCATCAAAGAAAATATATGCAAATAGCAGAGTGAGGGTGCGTGATAATCCTTCTAATGACAACCTCTTATTCTCCTTTCCACTGGAGGAATATTTCTCTTCCATCTTCAGGGTGAATTTGACAATTCCCACTGGCTCAAGGAGTGGCCTGTGACCCAAGCCTTGCTAATAAGTATATAACTAGCCAGGATGATTGTATCAGGGAAGAGTATGTGACCTATGCCTAACCAACAAGACCCAAGAATGGGACTTTGGGATGGGAGACATATCTGAGATGGTGTTTCTTGTGCATACTTAGACAAACTTGTGACTAATAAGAATAAAATTAACAGAGAGGTATAAGACAACTTTACATGGATTTTATTCCACTGCAATTGAAACTGAACCCACACTAGCATAATTTGCTTAAATAACAGAATGACAAAGATTCTGAAATTCCCTTCAAACAAAATCAAACACTAATGATATGATGTCAAAGAAGCTGGATTCCTGCCCAGATCTGTTTTTCCCAGAAGTTTATAGAGGTCCATAGCTTCTGAAATGGCCATTTTGCAAAATGATTATTGTTATTCACACTAAAACAAGATCAGACCATCCTTTAAACATGTTTTTGACATGAAGTAGAGAATTAGTATCAGATAATAAACAATAATTTTTTTTTTTTTTTTTTTTTGAGACGGAGTCTCGCTCTGTCGCCCAGGCTGGGGTGCAGTGGCGCAATCTCGGCTCACTGCAAGCTCCGCCTCCCGGGTTCACGCCATTCTCCTGCCTCAGCCTCTCTGAGTAGCTGGGACTACAGGCGCCCCGCCACCACGCCTGGCTAATTTTTTGTATTTTTAGTAGAGACAGGGTTTCACCGTGGTCTCGATCTCCTGACCTCGTGATCCGCCCGCCTCGGCCTCCCAAAGTGCTGGGATTACAAGTGTGAGCCACCGCGCCCAGCCTAAACAATAATAATAGCAAATACTTGCATAGCGTTTACTATTTGCCCAGAATTCCACTAAGTGCTCCATATATGAATAAATGTGAGTGCGTACAAACAAGTATGTGTTTTATTTCCCTAAACTGCCTTATAAGAAAGTTATTATTACTAACCCAGTTTTACAAAGAGATGAAACTAAGGTACAGAGGGGTTAAGAAACTTGCCAGATGCCACATAGTTTGTTAGTAAAAAGGCCAGGTTTTGAACCAAGATACTCTGGCTGCCAAGTATGCGCTCTTAATCAACTTATGGCCTTTATAACAACTTATTTTGATTGTGGCAGAAACCACTAGCTATCAGTCTGATAGATTCTGATAGTCAACCCATGACAGTAGAAAACTGAATTTATTTAAGATAGCAATTTCTCAGATTCTCCAGTTGTAAGACACTAGGCTAATGACACATAGAAATTATGAAGAGGGACATCTGGAAAGCTCATTTTATGGCAAACTGAGAGCAGAATAAGTCTTTTACCCTTTCTCATTTTATTCTTCCTCTTTCCTGTAATATGAGTATAATGACTGGAATATCAACAGCCGTTTTAACCCACGAATTAAGCAAAACCATAAATTAAGGATATCAAAACAGAAAAATAGACACTGAACACCTGATGCCCATGGTGCTGCCACACTAGCCTTGGACCAACTACTTGTGGACTTCTTCCACATAGGGAAAGAAAAGAAAAGTATTATGCATTCAAACCACTGTATTTGGGTTTTCTGGTATAAAAAGTCAAAATGAATCAGGGCTATCAGTAGAACTAAGGTGAAAAATGATCAATCCAAACATACCCCTTTTGGGGGTTTAATTACTCTAAAATTTATATAAAACAAGTAGCTAATATCTTTGAAGGTACCTTGAATTCTGTATGAAACAAAATGCATTTGAACTCTCTGTACTCACCAAAAACCTACAGCCTAACCGATGTCATTATTTGATTTGAGTTTTTTAGTTTTTTTGTTTGTTTATTTTTTGAGACAGAGTCTCGCTCTGTCACCCAGGCTGGAGTGCACTGACTTCAAGCTCTGCCTCCTGGGTTCATGCCATTCTCCTGCCTCAGCCTCCCTAGTAGCTGGGACTACAAGCGCCTGCCACCACACCCAGCTAATTTTTTTTTCTATTTTTAGTAGAGAAGGGGTTTCACCGTGTTAGCCAGGATGGTCTCCATCTCCTGACCTCGTGATCCGCCCGCCTCAGCCTCCCAAAGTGCTGGGACACAGGCATGAGCCACCAAGTCCAGCCTGATCTGAGTTCTTAATAGAAAAATAACTCTGTTATATACTCAATATAATATTAAGAAAAAATACAAGTTCATAATTCATATAAACTTATCCAAAACTTAATAAGTGATTTTGCTTTAAATATAGAGATAGTAGTTGGCAAATTCATCACAATTATGTTTTTTATATAAAGTTCTTTAAAAAGTTCAGAAGCCATAACTTCACAAATTAAGCCATATATATGTATAACAAAATGAGGTTTGTATACTGTTAATGCTTTGTCTAGTCTCAGGAACCTCGAAAGCATAACACCTAAGGTCTAAGTTTTCCCAAGTGCTTTCTTATATTGTCAGCAGAGAGCAAAAATCTCACCATGAAGGGAGCTGGGCTTACTTTTTGTTCAAGGATGTAAATAGGTGCTTAGTAAGTATCTGTTGCTATTGACCGAATTGGATAAACAGAGAAAATGAAAGGAGGCTTTTACTTTTGCAAAACACAAGGATATCTTTGAAAGAAATCAGGCTGGCTTCAAATATCCATGAGATAAATGAAATGTACCAGAAAATGAATAGCTAAAACCCAATATAATGGAGCAAAGTCTCTAATATCAAGGCATACACATTCTAATTTTAACTTCTCTGCCTACTGTCTTATTTGCTCTGTTTTATTATTCTATTCACAGCATGAAGGCCATAAAGACCTCAGAGGTTGAAAAATTTGACATCTGTCTTCCAGAGCATATTAATTTTTAAAAAAATTCATTAAAATTAATTTAAAAATTAAAGAGTAGTTTTTTTTGTTTTTTTTTTAAATTAAAACTTGTGTGGATTACCCACAACATAAAGCTTTGGACTTAGGGACAGTGCAGAAGATTTAATTATCTCTCATCAGGGAGAGGGTTTATAAACCTGTTGATTTAAAGTGAGAAATCTAAAGAAGGTAGAAACTTTTCTAAGAAACTGCTATGCAATAATCCAATGATGATGCTCACCCTCAAAAAATAAATAAATAAAATTCAGAAAACAGTGAAGGATGAGGCTGGACAGTTTTCAAGCCTCATTCCAGGCAGATCTTCACATTTTTGTTTATCTTTGACCTTCTCCCTTCAATATACACATGCATATGCATACACTCATACAGAATATTTATTACTAGCTCTACACAAAATAACTTGTAGAATACTTTTACCACCTGACAACCTCAACTTACATAAAATATGAGTTTTGAATCCTTAAAGTTATATTATAAAGAGCTCATATAAAATTTATACATTCATATAGTCTGGATTTTTTATTTTATATATGTTATATTTATCATCAATCTTTAAAAACATTTGTATGTTTGCTATAGTTAAACCTGGCAGCCTTAACAACAAACATCTTCTGCTGATTGTAAGTTAAATATCTATTCATCTATTTATCTCAACTCTGTACTAAGATTGGAAGAGTCTTCTGTCGACTCCCTTTGAAATATACACCTATTTGACTTATACTAGGAAATTTCTGTCTTTATTTACCTCAATGCAGTATTTAATTTTCTTTATAAACTTTATTAAACAAATAACTCATTATTTTATTAGAGATGTGTCACATAGTTGCAAATTAATTTAGGTCTTTCTAAAATATCACTTCTGTCCCATTTATTTCCTTTCTGTTCTTTATTACTATATAACTATTCCCTGAAATCATTGTTCTGTGTTATTTGTGCTCTGAAAAATCATGCAATCTTGTTTTTTTTTTTAAAGTCATCTGCATAAAACATTTCTTTTCACGTTTGGCCATACCTATGGTTTTGGTTTTGGTGCAATAACTTGCAAAGTTTTTAGTAGATATTTGAGAAGATTCTTCTTACTCCTGGGATGCCCTTGGAATATAAATTCAGTGCTATATTTTAAGCTCATGACTTTTAAAAATTATTTTACAGAGGAGAGATTCATATGACATACAATTAAGTTATAAAATTCAATGACATTTATGCATTCACAATGTTCTGCAACCACTGTCTTTTTCTAGTTTCAAAATTTGTTTTTATTATCCTCGAAGGATACTCTGTCTCTATTAAGTAATCACTCTCCATTTATTCCACTTCTATCCACTGGCAACCACTGAACCATTTCTGTCTCTATGGATTTGTCTATCTGGATATTTCATATAAAGGAATCATAAAATATATGACCATTTTTGTCTGGCTTCTTTCACTAAGCATAGAATTTCTAAGGTTCATCCAGGTTGTAGCATATATCAGCACTTAATTCTCATTATGGGTAAATAATATCGTATTGTAAGTATATACTATATTTTGTACATTCATCTGCTAATGAAAATTTGGATTGTTTCCACCTTTTGACCATTGAGAATAATGCTGCTGTAAACATCCATGTACATGTTTCTGTGTGAACATATATTTTTATTACTCTTGGATCTATATTTAGAGGTAGAATTGCAGGGTCTTACAGTAATTCTTTGTTTAACTTTGTAAGGAGCCACGAAACTTGTTCACAGTGGATGCAACATTTTAAATTATCACCAGCAATATACAAGGATTCCTATTTTTCTACATCCTTGACAATGATTACTATATATTTTTCAAATAATTATATAGCCAACCTAGTGGTTACGGAATGTATCACACTGTGGTTTTTGTTTGTAATTCCTTAATGACCAGTAGTATTGTACATCATTTCATGTGCTTGTTTGTCAGTTGTATACTTCCTTTTGCAAAAAGTCTATTGAAGTCTTTGCCAAGTTTTTAGACTTAATTGTTTATATTTTTGTTTATGAGTTAGAGCTCCTTATACCTTCTAGATATTAAACCCTAATCAGATATAAGATTTGCAAATAGATTTTAATATTTTGTAAGTTGTCTTTTCACATACTCTATAATGTTCTTTGATACACAAAAGTTTTTTATGATTAAAAGAAACTATTTATTGCTGCTTGTGCTTTTGGTGTTAAATCTAAGAATTCATTCATTGTTAAATACAAGATCATGAAGATTTATCCCTATTTTTTTTCCTAATAGTTTTATATTTTAGGTGCTATGTTGAGATGTCATATATTTCTGATCTATTTGAGTTAATTGTTGTTTCTTAAATGAGTTAGGGGGTCCAACTTCATTCTTTTGAATGTGGCAGTTATCCGGCTATAACAGTACCATTTGATAAAGAGATTATTCTTTCCCCATTGAATAATTCTAACAACCCTGTTGAAAATCAATTGGCAGGTAGCGTGATTCCTCCAGCTTTGTTCTTCTTGTTTAGGATTTACTTGGCTATTCAGGCTCTTTTTTGGTTCTACATGAATTTAACCTGTATTCCAAGCTATCCATGCTCATGGATAGGAAGAATCAGTATCAGTAAAATAGCTGTCTTTGTCCATTTTCACACTGCTGATAAAGATATACCTGAGACTGGGCAATCTACAAAACAAAGAGGTCTAATGGACTTACAGTTCCACGTGGTTGGAGAGGCCTCACAATCATGGTGGAAGGCATGGAGGAGCAAGTCACATCTTACATAGATAGCAGTAGGCAAAGAGAGAGCTTATGCAGGGAAACACCCCCATATAAAACTGTCAGATCTCATGAGACTTATTCACTATCATGAGAAAAGCAGGAGAAAGATCCACCCCCATAATTCAATCACCTCACACTGGTTTCCTCTAATGACACGTGGGAATTGTGGGAGTTACAATTCAAGATGAAATTTGAAAGGGGACACAGCCAAACCATATCAATGACCATACTACTCAAAGCAATCTTGGGCAATTTTGAATGGGAGTATGTTCCTGATTTGGCTCTCGACTTGACTGTTGTTGGGGTATAGAAATGTTAGTGATTTTTGCACATTAATTTTGTTTCCTGAGAATTTGCTGAACTTGTTTATTAGCTTAAGGGGCTTTTGAGCTGATGCTATGAGGTTTTTCAGATATAGGATGATGTCAACTGCAAACAGGCTTCATACCTACAACTGCTTGATCTTTGACAAATCTGACAAAAACAAGCAATGGGAAAAGGATTCCCCATTAAATAAATGGTGCTAGGGTAATGGCTAGCCATATGCAGAAGATTGAAACTGTATCCCTTTCTTACACCATACACAAAAATTAACTCAAGATAGATCAAAGACTTAAATGGAAAACCCAAAACTATAAAAAGCCTGGAAGAGAATCTAGGCAATACCATTCTGTACATAAGAACAGGCAAAGAGTTCATGATGAAGACAATAAAAGCAATTGCAACAAAAGTAAAAATTGACAAATGGGATCTAGTTAAACTAAAGAGCATCTTCACAGTAAAGCAAACTATCAATGGAGTGAAAAGAGAATTTACAGAATGGGAGAAAATTTTTGCAAACTGTGCATCTGAAAAAGGTCTAACATCCAGCATCTATAAGGAACTTAAACAAATTTACAATGAAAAAAAAACAATGAAAGTGGACAAAAAACATGAACAGACACTTTTTGAAGGAAGGTGTACATGTAGCCAACAATCATATGAAAAACACTCAACATCATTGATGATTAGAGAAATGAAAAGCAAAATCACAATGAGATACCATCTGATACCAGTCAAAATGGTTATTATTAAAAAGACAAAAAATAACAGATGCTGGCAGGATATGGAGAAAAAGGAAAACTTATGCACTGTTGGTGTGAGTGTAAATTAGTTCAACCATTGTAGAACACAGTGTGGTGATTCCTTAAAGTCTTAAAAATAGAAATACCATTTGTCCCAGTAAGCTCATTACTGGGTATATACCCAAAGGAATATAAATTATTCTATTGTAAAGATGCATGCCTGTGTATGTTCATTGCAGCACTAGTAACAATAGCAAAGACATGGAATCAACTTAAATGCCCACAAATGGTAGACTAAGAAAATGTGGTAAATATAGACCATGGAATACTACACAGCTATAAAAAAGAATGAGATCACGTCCTCTGCAGGAACACGGGTGGATCTGGAGGTCATTACACTTAGCAAATTCATGCAGGAATAGAAAACCAAACACTGCATGTTCTCACTTATAAGTGGGAGCTAAATGATGAGGACACATGGACACATAGGGAGGAACAACACACACTGGGGCCTTTCCAAGGGTAGAGGGTGGGAGGAGGGAGAGGAACAGGAAAAAATAACTAATAGGTACTAGGCTTAATGCCTGGGTAATGAAATAATCTGCACAACAAACCCCCATGACACAAGTGTGCCTGTATAACACACCTGCACTATCCCCCTGAATGTAAATAAAAGTTACGTTAAAAACTAAGAAAATCAATTGTCCGTACATGTTTGGGTTTGTTTCTGGGCTCTCAATTCTATTCCATTGATCTATGTGTCTGTTCTTATGCCAGCACCAGGCTGTTTTGATTACTGCAGCTTTGTAGTAGGTTGTCAAATTGGAAAGTGTGAGTATACCGATTTATTTTATATTTATTTATTTATTTATTTATTTATTTCATTATTTTTTTATTTTTTATTTTTTTGAGATGGAGTCGGGCTCTGTCACCCAGGCTGGAGTGCGGTAGCACGATCTTGGCTCACTGCAAGCTCCACCTCCCGGGTTCAAGCCATTCTCCTGCCTCAGCCTCCAGAGTAGCTGGGACTACAGGCGCCCGCCACCGCGCCTGATAATTTTTTGTATTTTTTTTAGTAGAGACGGGGTTTCACCGTGGTCTCGATCTCCTGACCTCATGATCCACCTGCCTGGGCCTCCCATAGTGCTGGGATTACAGGCACGAGCCACCATGCCCAGCCTGAGTATACCAGTTTTGTCTTAAATTTTCAATATTGTTTTGGTGTTTACAGGCTCATTTTGATTCCATATAAACTTGAAAACCAGTTTTTGAATTTCTGAAAAAAAAAAGTCATTGAATTTTCTACACGTATTGAATTGAATCTGTAGATCTCTTTTGAGATTATTGCTATTTTAACAGTATTAAATCTGACAATCCCTTAAGGTAGAATGTCTTTCTATTTAATTAGATCTTTTACATTTTCTTTCAGCAATGATTTGCAGTTTTCAGTGGACAAGTCTTTCACCTTTTTGGTTAAATTTAGTTTTAGGAATTTTATTCTTTGGGATATTATTATAAATGATATATTTTTTAAATTTATTTTGAATTTTTCACTTCTGATGTAAAGAATCAAACTGATTTTTGTGCATTGATCTTGCATTCTACAACATTGTTAAAATTGTTTTTAAGCTCTAGTAATTTTTACTTTGGTTTCTTTTGGCATGTATATAATACAGGAATACAATTTCAAGGAATAATTATATAGTAATGAAAAACATAAAGAAAATTAGTGGGAGAGAAGTGATGTTTCAGAAATGTCACTTCTCTAAATTAATTTGTGACTATGTGACACATTCCTGATAAAATATGAGTTTTGTGTTTTTTGGCATTTGTTATACCTTTTGAAATATTACATTAATGTGGTATAGTATACTGATTGCCTTTTTTATGTTTACCCACCTTTGTTTATCTAAGTTCCACTGGTCTTGGTGTATAATCTTTTAATGTGTGGTTGGATTTATATTGCTTGTGTTTTGTTAAGGATTTTTGCATCTATATTCATCATGGATATTAGTATACAGTTTTCTTGAGGTATCTTTGTCTGGCTTTGGTATGATGGTAATTCTGACCACATAGAATGAGTTAGGAAGTCTTCTTTAAACTTCAATTTTTTGGAGGAGTTTGGAGATGATTGGTGTTAATTCTTCAAAAATATTTGGTAGAATTAAACAAATATTAGCCCTCTGGTGCTAGACTTCTTGTTGGAAGATTTTTGCTTACTTATGGAAATTCTTCACTTATAATAGGTCTGTTGAGTTTTTCTATTCTTTTTAGTCAGGATTGTTAATTTGTGTTTTTCTAGGAATGTGTCCACGATTATTGTGATGGTTGATACTGAGTGTCAACTTGACTGGATTGAAGGATGCAGAGTATTGTTTCTGGGTGTGTCTGTGAGGGTGTTGCCAAAGGAGATTAACATTTGAGTCAGTGGGCTGGAAAGGGCAGATCCACCATTAATCTAGGTAGGCAAGACCTAATAAACTGCCAGCGTGGCTAGATTAAAAAGCAGGCAGAAAAACATGAAGTATATAGGCTGGCTTAGCCTCCCAGCCTATGTATTTCGCCCATGCTGGATGCTGTCTGCCCTCAAACTTCGCGCTCCAAGTTCTTCAGCTTTGGGTCTCAGACTGGCTTCATTGCTCCTCAGCTTGCAGACAGCCTATTGTGTGACCTTGTGATCATGTGAGTTAATACTATTAATAAACATACATACATATATATATATATATATATATACGTATATATATCCTATCGGTTCTGTCCCTCTAGAGAATGCTGACTAATACAGACTTTTGTGCCAGGAGTGTTTATAAAGGAATAGAATACTAAGGATGCAGTTCTTTCATCGGTTTTGAGATTTCTGGAGTTGACTGTTTAATATAATTAGACCCCAAAATGCTAAGGACTGTACTTCTAATAGTATGGAGAACACTGATGATCCTTGGCATGAACTGCTTAGCTAGTTATGCCAAATAAATGCATTTGATACCCCTGATTCATGGCTAGATAGAGGCAAAGAGTTTAGGGACTCTATACATAATACCTTTGACTAAATGTGGAGAACCAAGAAACATAAAGAAGTTGGTTGTTTGCTCCTGAGTTCACTGGACAAAATGATGAAAAACAAATGATGAACTCAGGGATTCTAACTCGGGGCTTCAGAAGCAGATACTGAGCCTCAAATCCGCTAAGATTGCCCTGAGAGTCTTATCTCCTGTAGACAAAGAGCTGAAATAGTGAAAAATCAGACACAAGCTCTTATCATGCAAGTGGCTGACCTGCAACAAAAGGTGCATGTAGAGCCTCACCAGGTGTCTACTGTTAAAGTGAGGGCATTGATTAGAAAAGAATGGAACACTGCAACTTGGAATGAAGATGTGTGGGAGGACGCTGATGAAGCTGAGAACACGGAGCTTGTAAACTCTGATGAATGGGATAATGGTGGAAGAAACGTAGAGTTGGATCAGGCTGAATTTGTCAATTTGGGCACACTAAGTAGAGATTCTGCATTTACTGTTGCAGCTCAGGGAGTTAAAAAAGGTTCTAAGAGTTTATTTGATTGTTTAGCTGAAATATGAGTTAAAAGATGGCCCACTGTGAGTGAGCTGGGAATGCCTGATCTCTCTTGGTTTAATGCAGAGGAAGGGATCCAAAGGCTTAAGGAGATTGGGATGGTGGAGGGGATAAGTCACTTTAGACCTACTCATCCCAGCTGGGAAGGCCTAGAAGATATACCTCTGACCAGTGCTTTGCAAAATAGATTTGTGAGGGCAGCACCTCCATCTTTGAAGAGCCCTATAATTGTTCTTCTCTGTATGTCAGATCTAACAGTGACAATTGCAGTCACTCAACTACAAAATTTAAATATAATGGGAATAATTGGATCCCAAGTTGGCAGGGGCCAAGTAGTGGCACTCAACCCTCAAAGGCAAGGTGAGTGGAGCTACTGTAATGGACAGCAGAGGCACAACAGCAATCAGAATAGTCTGAATCGTGTAGAGCTCTGGCATTGGCTAATTAATCATGGTGTCTCTGTAAGTGAAATTTAGAGAAAGCCTACTGCATTCCTATTTAGTTTATATAAGCAGAAAACTTCCGAGTTGAATGGACAAAAGACTAATTTGGAATTATAAAAACAGAGAATCATGGTGCCTCAGTTTCCAGACTTAAGCCAGTTTACAGAGCCAGAACCCCTTGAATGGAGGGGGGTCCCATTGAGAAAGGACCCCACCACACTACCGACAATTCATGCCATTAATCTTTCTCACATCCTTCCCCAAGGAGACCTCTGGCCTTTTACCAGGGGAGCTGTGCATTGGAGAAATGCAAATAATCAGACAATTCAGGGACTACTGGACACAGGCTCTGAGTTGACGTTGATTCCAGAGGATCCAAAACGTCACTGTGGTCCTCCAGTTAAAGTAGGGGCTTATGGAGGTCAGGGAATTAATGGAGTTTTAACTGAGATCTGACATACAGTTTGTCCAGTCAGGCCCTGGACTCATCCTATGGTCATTTCCACACTGCCAGAATGTATAATTGCCACAGACACACTTTGCAGCTGGCAGAACCCACACATTGGCTCCCTGACTGGTAGAGCGAGCACTATTATGGTAGAAAAGGCCAAATGTAAGCCATTACAGCTGCCTCTACCTAGAAAAATAGTAAATAAAAAACAATATCACATTCCTGGAGGAACTGCAGAGATTAGTGCCACCATCAAGGACTTGAAAAAGGTAGGGGTGGTGACTCTCACCACATCCCCATTCAAGTCTCCTATTTGGCCTGTGCAGAAGACAGATGGACCTTAGAGAATGACAGTGGATTATCATCAGCCTAAGTGATGACTCCAGTTGCAACTACTGTACCAGATGCTGTTTCATTGCTTGAACAAATTAACACATCTCCTGGTACCTGGTATGCAGCCATTGACTCAGCAAATGCCTTTTTCTCCATTCCTCTCCATAAGGCCCAGAAGAAGCAATTTGCCTTCAGCTGGCAAGGCCAGCAACACCCCTTTACTTTCCTACGTCAGGGGTATATCAACTCTCTGGCTATGTGTCATAATCTTATTCAGAGAGAAACTAATCACTTTGGCTTCCACAGGATATCACACTGGTCCATTATATTGATTACACTATGCTGATTGTAACCAGCAAGCAAGAAGTAGCAAATATACTGAACTTATTGGTGAGACGCTTGTGTGCCAGAGGATGAAAAATAAATCCAACTAAAATGCAGGGCACTTCTACCTCAGTAAAATTTCTAGGGGTCCAGTATTTTGAGATATTCCTTCTAAGGTGAAGGAAAAGTTGCTGCATTTGACCCCTCCTACAACCAAGAAAGAGGCACATTGCTCAGTGGACCTATTTAGATTTTGGAGACAACACATTCCTCATTTTGGTGTGTCACTCCGTCCCATTTATTGAGTGACCTGAAAGGCTGCCAGTTTTGAGTGGCATTCAGAACAGAAGAAGGGTCTGCAACAGGTCCAGGCTGCTGTGTAAGCTGCTCTGCCACTTGGGCCATATGACCTAGCAGATACAATGATGCTTGAGGTGTCGGGGCAGATAGGGATGCTGTTTGGAGCCTTTGACAGACCCCCATAGTTGAACCCCAACGGACATCTCTAAGATTTTGGAGAAAAGGCCCTGCCATCTTCTGCACATAACTACTCTTTTTTTTGACAGACAGCTCTTGGCCCATTACTGGGCTTTGGTATAACATGAACATTCGACTATGGGTTATCAATTCACCATGTGACCTGAACTGCCTATAATGAACTATCTGCCTTCCGACCCATCTAGCCATAAAGTGGGTCATGCACAGCAGCACTCCATCATCAAATGGAAGCAATATGCATGTGATCAGTCTCAAGCTGGTCCTGAAGGCACAAGTAAATTACATGAGGAAGTGGCTCAAATGCCCATGGTCTCCACTCCTGCCACCCTGCCTTTTCTCTCCCAGCCTGCATCGATGGCCTCATGGGGAGTTCCCTATGATCAGTTGACAAAGGAAGAGAAGACTTAGGCCTGGTTCACAGATGGTTCTGCACAATATGCAGGCACCACCCAGAAGTGGACAGCTGCAGCACTGCAGCACAAGTTCTAGGACATCCCTGAAGGACAGCAGTGAAGGGAAATCTTTCCAGTGGGCAGAACTTCGAACTGTGCATCTGGTTGTGTACTTTGCATGGAAGGAAAACTGGCCAGATGTGCAATTATATACTGATTCATGGGCTGTAGCTAATGGTTTTGCTGGATGGTCAAGGACTTGGAAGAAGCATGATTGGAAAATTGGTGACAAAGAAATTTGAGGAAGAGGTATGTGGATGGACCCCTCTGAGTGGTTAAAAACTGTGAAGATATTTTTATCCCAGTAAGTACTCACCAACGGGTGACCTCAGCAGAAGAGGATTTTAAAAATGAAGTGGATATGATGATCTGGTCTATGGACACCACCCAGCCTCTTTCCTCAGCCACCCCTGTCATTGCCCAGTGGGTCCATGGCCAATGTGGCCATGATGGCAGAGATGGAGCTTATGCGTGGGCTCAGAAACTTGGCCTTCCACTCACCAAGGCTGACCTGGCTACAGTCACTGCTGAGTACCCAATTTGCCAGCAGCAGAGACCAACACTGAGCCCTCGATGTGGCACCATTCCTTGGGGTGATCAGCCCAGCTACCTGGCGGCAGTTTGATTTTAATGGACCTCTTCCATCATGGGAAGGGCAGATGTTTGTTCTCACTTGAATGGACACTTATGTCGGATAGGGGTTTGCCTATCCTGCACGCAATGCTTCTGCCAAGACTATCATCTGTGGACTCATGGAATGCCTTATCCACCATTATGGTATTCCACACACTGTCTCTGACTAAAGCACTCACTTTATGGCTAAATAAGTGAGGCAGTGGGTTCACGCTCATGGAATTCATTGGTCATACCATCTTCCCCATCATCCTGAAGCAGCTGGATTGATAGAATGGTGGAATGACCTTTTGAAGTCACAATTACAAAGCCAACTAGGTGACAATACTTTGCAGGGCTGGGGCAAAGTTCTCCAGAAGGCCATGTATGCTGTGAATCAGCATCGAATCAGCATCTCATATATGATACTGTTTTTCCCATAGCCAGGATTCATAGGTCCAGGAATCAAGGGGTGGAAGTAGAAGTGGCACCACTCACCATCAATCCTAGTGATCCACTAGTAAAATTTTTGCTTCCTGTTCCCGTAACATTACGTTCTGCAGGCCTAGAGATCTTAGTTCCAGAGGGAGGAATGTGGGCACCAGAGGAAACATCAATGATTCCTTTCAATTAGAAGTTAAGATTGCCACCTGGACACTTTGGGTTCTTGCTATCTTTAAGTCAACAGACTAAGAAGGGACTTACATTATTGGCTGGGGTCTATCAAGATGAAATCAGTCTACCACTCCATAGCAGAGGTAAGGAAGAGCATGCATGTAATACAGCAGATCCATTAGGGCATCTCTTAGTATTACCATGCCCTGTGATTAAGGTCAGTGGGAAATTATAACAACCCAATCTAGGCAGGACTACAAATGGCCCAGACACTTCAGGAATGAAGGTTTGGATTAATCTACTAGGAAGAAAAACGAAACAAAACCTGCTGTGGTGCTTGCTGAAGGCAAAGGAAATACAGAATGGGTAGTAGAAGAAGGTAGTCATCAATACCAACTATGACCACTTGGCCAGCTGCAGATACAAGGACTTAATTGCCATGACCATTTCCTCTTTCTTTTGTTAAAAATATATTTGTGCATGTATACACCTGTACAAAGAAAATGTCTTCATTTTGTTCTCATTTTCCTTTATCACTCGGCAGAAGATTTATTGACCTCATATTGTTAATTTGATGTAGTCACATTTGGGTTGGGGATTGGTGCACTTCTGGTTGTACGAAATATAGTTGTATTACCTTAGGTGTAATTATGACCTTACTATTGTCTTTATTTGAAGAATACCTATGATCTCAGGAGATGTGTATGGGATCCAGTTGACAAAGGGTGGACTTGTGATGGTTAATACTGAGTGTCAACTTGATTGGATTGAAGGATGCAAAGTATTGATCCTGGGTGTGTCCATGATGGTGTTGCCAAAGGAGATTAACATTTGATTCAGTGGACTGGGAGAGGCAGATCCACCATTTATATGGGTAGAAACCATCTAATCAGCTGCCAGCACAGCCAGAATATAAAGCAGGCAAAAAAAAACGTGAAAAGATTAGACTGGCTTACATCTCCTAGCCTACATCTTTCTCCTGTGCTGGATGCTTCCTGTCCTCAAACATCAGACTCCAAGTTCTTCAGCTTTGGGACTCAGACTGGCTCTCCTTGCTCCTCAGCTTGCAGTTGGCCTATTGTGGGACCTTGTGTTCATGTGAGTTAATGCTACTTAATAAACTCACATATATATGGAGAACTGATATACGTATATATCAGTACTGTCCCTCTAGAGAACCCTGACTAATACAATTATCTAATTTGTTGGTGTGATATCGTTATTTATAATCCCTAGTAATGTCCCTACTTTCTGATTTTAGGTTTTGAGTTTTCTCTCTTTTTCTGAGGTAGTCTAACTGAAGATTTGTCAATTCTGCAGATATTTTCTAAGAACCAACTTTTGGTCTTGTTGATGACATTTTTTTTTTATTCTACATTTCATTTACCTCTGCTCTAATCTTTATTATTTCTTTTATTCTACTGTCTTTGGGTTTAGTTTGTCCTTATGTTTTTATTCCCTTAGAGTGTAAAGTTATTTATTCGAGATCTTCCATATTTTTTAATGTAGGCATTTATAGCTACAAATTTTCCTTTGAGCTTGACTTCACTGCATCTCATAAATTTTGGTATGCTGTGTTTTCATTTTAATTTCCCTCAAAGTATTCTATAATTTCCCATGTGATTTATTATTTAATCCATTGGTTGTTTAAGAGTGTGTTGTTTGATTTCCACATACTGGTAAAATTTCCAGTTTTCATTCTACAGTTATTTCTAGCTTTATTCCAATGTGTTGAGAGAAGAGGCTTTGTATTATTTCAACTTTCTAAAACTTATTGAGAATTCCTTATAGTCTAATATAGGTTCTATTCTAAAAAATGTTTCATGTTCATTTGAGAGGAATGTGTAATTGCTGTTTTTGAATTGTAATTATTTTTCTTTCACCGTCTCTTCTGCATTTTCTTGTTTCCCAATTTTATTATTCCAAGATTATCTCTTTGTAATTGTGCTCATCTTTTTATTAATGTTCTTTGTTTACATTTCCTATGTGTTCTTTTAAAACTCTTGACATATATTTTTCTTACAGAGGCAATCTTTATAGTTCTGTATATGCATGGGTGTATGTGGGCTTTGTTTTGTTTTATTATACTCACAATAGTGGAAACACATTTGATGATGCTTAGAATTGAACTTGTTCTAATTTTTTGACATTGTTCATTTAGAAAGTTTAATTTGGAGAGGTTGTCCATTGCTATAGATCACTTTATTGTCCCTCCACCCACTTATCTGTCATTTGTTTATCACATATTTTATAGCACTTAGAATGTCCCAGGCTCTTTGTTAATAACTGTGTGTAGAAACTCTCAGTCTGAAGAATGAGAAATTGATGTAAACAGAATTACCATAATGAAATTTAATTTATGCCATGATATAGGCATTTACAAAACACCATAAGAGAACAATGGAAGGGGAGCTTTTTTAGAAATGTTTAGGGCACTAACTGGTGAAGATATTAGTGTATTAATATATCGTATGTGCCTCACATTGAAAATTGTGTATCAGCTAAAATTGTAGACCATTATTATCTTGGAATTTTCAAAATTCTAGTATAATACCTAGGTTTAATTGCTAAATATAGTGAAGGCATATTATTTCTTAAATGCACAGCTTTTAAAAGATCATATACATATATTATATGATTATTAGAATCATATATTCTAATTATGATTATTAGAATTATATTCTACATAATTCAATTATGAGTCATAAAAATATCACCTTTTTGTTCACTGAGCTTCAAATATTCTGTAATAAAATGGAATAAATAGATCATAAGCATGTGTAATATTAGTACAGAGGAAACATGAATGACATTGTAATAACAAGCAAATGTTTATAACCCTAAGTTAAATTTGTTTTGGCAGACATATCCTAATTTAAAATTTTTATTCCTGAATTTAAAAAAATTATATAAGTGCATACGCTTTTTTAAAAATTGCTCTTTTTACTATCCTCTTCATTCACTCCTCTTCTTACTCCTTTATTTCTGATGCATGTTGTGTTTGTTTAGTTCTTTCTAAAATTTTCCCATCAAATGTAGTCTGCAAAACAGTTTTATTGTTAATCTTACACAACTTGGTTGCAATTTTAACTCACTACAGTATCTTGAGGTTATTTACCCTTTGAATCATGTTTATAGTTAGTGGCATAGTCTCTAAGCAAACTTCTTCCTCCAATAGTGTAATAATAAAAAGCATATTTCCAAGATTGAAAAAAGATATGTGTTTGTTAAACAGCCAGATGAAACTCTGGAAAGAGGAAAGTACCAACAAAGTCTGCTTTGCGTTGCTTATTACATGTTGGAGAATTGGGTTTCTTTTTTTTTTTTTTTTTTTGTCTACTCAACCACATTACAAGTATTTTCTTTAGGTAATTGTTCATCTGAAATTCTTCCCTCTTCTATAGATATGTTCAATTTCCTTATTCTTTCTTGATCCCTCCCCCTTAAAGGACAGTCATGACAGCAGTATATGTAGTTTAAGGAACTTAAGGCTTGGAGTAAAGCTCTGCTTTAAGGTCTTAGACAAGATACCTAAAATTTTACAGTCTCATTTCTTTCCTCCTTAGAAAAGAGATATTATAGTCTACTTCATTGGAAAAATAATAAGTAAAGAAGTATGCAACATGAATAGCATGTGGCTTATTATAAAGTAGTTCCCCATGTTGTTCAAATTCTCATGTTAATAATTATGTATTAATAATAATAATGATAACAATGACTCACCTTTCTGTATAGCTGTCTTAATCTTTCTCTTCTTCCAAATTTATTATATGCTCAGCTTTTTTCCTTTCTCATTTCTTATTTCCATTTCAATCCTATTTCACTCCAAAGCAACTTTACTAATATAATTCCTGACCATCAGTAACCTTCTACTAGTCAGATTCATTCAATGCATTTTAGACTTACTGGTACACATTTGATATCATATATTCGGTATGGATCTGTGTGTGTGTGTGTGCGTGCATGTTTTGAGATGTTGAAATTAACATCTTTTCCTTTTAGAAAATTGTCATCCCCTGGTTTCCTTCCTTATTTTCTGGTCATTCCAATTAGTTCCTTTTTATTCTGCAATTTTAGGATTTTTAAAGATTCCGTCCTCTAATCTCACACTCACCCACCTAATTTTTCTTGGAGATAAGTTCTAGACTTATAAGTTCTATCATCTTGTCACTAATGATTTTCATATTTATCAATAGTTTCCACTATTCATCTGTGTTCCAGATACTTACTTCTATTGTCTACTGAACATAAAATTGATAGTATAAGGAACATCAAAATACACATAACTCAAACTACAATCAGTTTTCCTATTTGCCCTTCTGTCTTCATTTCTTATTTTATTAATAGCAACGTTATCCAACTAAATTATCCAAGAAAAATTCTACATGTTAGCCTAAATTATTCTTTTTTCTATAATTGTTATATATGTTCACCAAATCTATTGATTCTCTCTCTCAAACATCTTTTGATCCTTTTCTTTCTTCCTTTTTATACTGTCTTCTTTTAAAATAACCTAATAATTTCTCGTATGAACTATTTTAGTAGCCTCTTAACTTTCCCCTACCTCTCGTAATTTCTGTTTTTCAATTCATTCGCTGCAAAAATGTCATATCTTTCTAAAATACAAATAGGATCAGATTAATAATAAGAATAATAGCTTTAGTTAGGCAAGATAAATTAGATCTGGAGATCTACTACATAGCATGTGCCTATAGCTAACAACAATGTTTTATCTTAAAAATTGCTATGAGGGTAGATCTTATGTTAAGTATCCTTACCCTCCCTCCCTCCACTCAACTCAATAATAATAAAGAAGGTGGGAAAAAATTTGGGGAGGTAATGAATACATCTATACCTTTGAGGATGGTGATAGTTTCACAGATGTATTCTATTCCCCAAATTCAAAGAGTTGTATACATTAAATATGTACAGATTTTTACATGTCAATCAACCTCAACAAAATGGTTTTGAAAAAGAATGGCTAACAATTATATACCATGTATTAAATGCTAGGCATTGTTCTGACAGCTTTAGACGAGTTATGGTCCAAAACACCATAGTGACTTGCTATAACCTGTTAAAATAAAAGTACATTTTATTACGATGACCTATAAGGTCCTTCTCATCTAGGCCTCAAACTATTTTCTATCTAGATCTCCACTGCCACTGAAACAGCTCCCTATCGATGAACACATCATTTTCTTTCATCTCTTAATGTCACTGTACAATCTATTCTTTTGAGCTAGGATTCCTGCCCCATCTCATCTGCCTGGGAAACTCCTACTCATCTTCCAAGTCTCAGCTCAAATGGTAACTCAGCCACTTACTCAGCTCTAGGAAGGATCCATGCTGCTGTTTTCTATGATAACTTGTCTATGCCTCTTTTACAAGACCTTTACCTTATTACCCTTCCTGATTATACAGTGCCATCCACTATACCAAGTAATTGAATTCACTGACTATATTTTATCACATTTGCATCTCTAGGGCCTGGTACAGTATCTAACAAAATAAGTCCTCAATAAAACTTTCCTAAATGAATGAGTGGACCAAACACAAAAAGGTAATCTACTTTGTTACAAAACGTGCTTGGCCCCATTCATATATCTATATATCCAAAAAGCAGTAACCAAATTCCTCTGCATGGTTTCTATCAAGAAAATGAACTTTGTTATTAAATAAAGTCATGGAATGAATAATATACCACTCCTTTCCATTTTATTCTTTTTTTTTTTTGAGACATAGTCTTGCTCTGTCACTCAGGCTGGAGTGCAACAGCCTGATCATAGCTCACGATAGCCTCAATCTCCCACGTTCAAGCGATCCTCCTGCCTCAGCCTTCCAAGTAGCAGCAACTATATGTGTGCCACCAAGCTTGGCTGATTTTTTTTTTAGAGAGACAGGGTCTTGCTATATTGCCCAGACTGGTCTCCAACTCCTGGTCTCAAGAGATCCTCCCTTCTTGGCCTCCAACGTGCTGGGACTACAGGCATGAGGGATTGCACCAACTTCTCTCTCATTTAAAGTACTAATATCTTTAGTCATCTCAAAACAAAACCAAAATAAACATATAAAGTCTAGCTATATGGAATTCCATTACTCTAAATTTAAAAATTCCCCTCCCTAGTTTTATTCAAGAAAATCAAACACTCTAATAAAAGTGAAAGAGGTCTCTCTTCCTCCCTCTCTTTGTACCTCTGTTTCTAACTTAAAATTGTAAGATCATCACTCTTCATCTAAAAACAACAGAAAAATATAGGAAGCCTAGAAATATGGTAGTGAGACTGTAAATTAAAACTTCTAAGAAAATTCTTCTTGTGGGGGGCTCCAAAATGCTATTCTAGGGAAAACACATTTTGAATAATCCCCTCCCGTCTTTCTTACCATACCTTTTTCCACTTGTTCTTCTCCTGGCTTATATGTACCAAGCTGCTCACATGTAAATATGATGGGCTACTGCACTTCTGCTTTCCTCAAACTGCTCTCTCTGCCTAGAGAACCCTCTTTCTTGTTCTTCTTGGGAGGTACCTATTCACTAGCATTTGGTTCACAGCCATCTCCTCCTAAAGACTTTTATAAACTTTCCCCCAACTTTCTTCCTTCAGCCCCTATTTTACCTTGTGCTGACTTTTGTAATGGTGACTAGAACACATCATTGTATTTCTTGGCCTATAAATCTGTCTAAACGCCTCTTTAAGGCAGGCCCCACGCCATATTTATTTCTGTATCCTTAGCGCTTATCAAAAATACGTAGTAGGTGTTTGATCACAGCAACAATAAAGAGCTATCATTTTTTGAGCAAAAAAAAAAAAGAAAATTCTCCTTATAGAAATATAGTACAGACAGATGTTGAACAGCAGTATGATTTAACAGAAAGAAGACTAAGTGTGTTTTAAGAATATTTGAGTACTTTTCTATCCTTATATCCCTTCTTAGCAGTGTAGCACTATGTTACCACTCTGAGCCTACTTCCTCACCTATAAGGCAAAAACAATACTCCCTGCCCCACATACTACAAATAATTAGTTTGAGGATCAAGAGAGATGATGTTTTTGAAAGTATGCTATGAAACATAATGCGCTGTACTGCAAAGTGTGTATTCACTCACCAAACACAGTTCTTGCGGGCACAGATTCTCTGTTAAGCCAGAATGAAACTTGGGAGAGAATGACAGTCATGATGCAAGGCAGATAGGTCTGAATCACAAAATACCCAATTTTTCTTTTCAAGTGGAAATGAGCTGTCATTACAGTATATTCACCTGGAAGAAAAATTTAAGAAGCTCAAGGAGTAATAGTCAATAGTTTGAACATTTAGGAAATAGAAGGGATCAGAGGTAGAACAAAAACTGATTTTTTAAAAAATAATATATCACACATATGTCAGGAAATTTATATCACCTTTAAAAGCCTCCTTAGCATAGCATGAGCGTTTAGAAGAGAATTTTAGTACAAGAAACTTGCAGCTCACGTCCCATGATATGGTAGAGATTAAGTACCTCTTACGTAAAATAAGTGGAACTAGAAGTGTTTCAGGGTTTGGATTTTTCAGATTTTGGAAAATCTACATTATTACAAATTGAGCATCCCTAATCAAAATATATAAAATCTAATATGCTCTAATGAGCATTTCCTTTGAGCATCATGTCAGCACTCAAAAAGTTTTTGTTTTTTTTTTTTTGTTTTGGAGCATTTTGGATTTTAGATTTTCAAATTAGAGATGTTCAATTTGTATTTGTTTTCCTCTCTAAGTCATGCTTATTGACCAAAGGAATTCAGAATTCATAAATGCTCTCTGCCAACAGTTTATTTTACTTGGTTAGGCCCTTCATTCCATGGGTATAAACCTCAAGTCTCTGTTTTGATTGTTCTCAGTCCTCTCTGGCTCCAAAAGTATTGATGTCTGGCCACATCTACAAGACTGATATTCTAGCCCACATTTTCCCACTTTTAACCCTGTTGCCAATTCTGAATTTCTCACTGTTATATGTCTGTGCTAATTTGCTTCAGTCACTTCTATCTAATCCTCATATCTACCTTTCTTTCTGCTCCCTGGGTTTTAATTATTGCCAAATGTAAGATAATTAGTCCACACAGCTGTTTTTTTTTTTTTTTTTGTCTTTTAATTTTTATTTATTTATTTATTTATTTTAAAACGAAGGTGGCCCTCAGAGAGGGAATCAGCTTTCTACACAGGCCTGTAGTAATTATCAACATCAAAAGTTGAATAGTTATAAATTATCTAGAATGGGGTGAAAAAATAGAAAACTAAAGACATTATCACTTGTTGGCCGGGCGCGCTGGCTCTCGTCTGTAATCCCAGCACTTTGGGAGGCCGAGGCAGGCTGATCACGAGGTCAGGAGATCGAGACCATCCTGGCCAACAAAGTGAAACCCCGTCTCTACTAAAAATACAAAAATTAGCTCAGCGTGGTGGCGCGCCTATAGTCCCAGCTACTCGGGAGGCTGAGGCAGGACAATCACTTGAACCCAGGAAGTGGAGGTTGTAGTGAGCCCAGATCATGCCACTGCACTCCAGCCTGGTGACAGAGGAAGACTCTCTCTCTCAAAAAAAAAAAAAAAAAAAATCATTTGTCAAAAGGTAAAAATTAAAATTTACTACTCTGAGAAGACACATATGTTGCAAATACATAGTGCATTTTAGGCCAGTGTTTCTCAAACTTCAATGCAACTATTAATCTTGGAATCTTGTTAAAATGTAGATTCTGATTTAATAAGGAGTGGGGCCTAAGATTTCAAATGTCTAAAAAGCTGGAAACCATCACTCTCAGCAAACTATCACAAGGACAAAAAACCAAACACCGCATGTTCTCACTCATAGGTGGGAATTGAACAATGAGAACACATGGACACAGGAAGGGGAACATCACACACCGGGGCCTGTTGTGGGGTGGGGGGAGGGGGAAGGACAGCATTAGGAGATATACCTAATGCTAAATGACGAGTTGATGGGTGCAGCACAGCAACATGGCACATGTATACATATGTAACTAACCTGCACGTTGTGCACATGTACCCTAAAACTTAAAGTATAATAATAATAATAAGAAAAGCTCCCAAGCACAGCCTACGCTGCTAGTTCTTGGACCTCAAGAGCAAAAGATTTTAAACAATCTGACACACTTCCAAGTCCTTTAACCTATTAATATTCTTAGGCACCAGTTTTTTAAAAGACTAATTTTACTAACCTGTACTGGATTTAATTGTCTCCTTTCCAATTGATTGGCCCAGCAGGTCATATTGATTTAACCTAGAGCCATCAGGAGCAACCTGTACTGAATCAGATGCATTGTAAGTCCAAATATAAGTGACCTCTGAAGTTGTATATGCATCTATAGGAAATCAGAAAAAAAATATTTTAAGCATTTTAATAAGAACCATCAATCTAGTGCTACACGAACGGTTGTGTATTTCATACAATCACTATATACTTTCAATATTAATACTTAAACATCACATTTAGGGCAAAAATGTCTCATTTGAATTTACTTCAATATGAGTGTTATGAAGTAGACCAAAAGAGATGATCATACCATGACAGTATATTCATTGCAACCACTTTGAAAGGTGAAGAGCAAATTTTTTGTTAGAGTCTATTACAATCACTGAGCCCTGAGATGATTATAACATCTCCTACAGGCCAAAGGTAGCATATGAAAACACTGTGGTAAACTAAGCTGTTTAGCTTATTTATAAATAGCAATCACTCATGAGATAAAAATCATAATTCAAAATTAGATTAATTAATGTAGCCTAGTTAAGAGTTAAATGAGTTAGCTATCATAATACAATGCATTTCATTAGAATAAAAAGTAATTATTACAGAACATATAAGTTAAACAATAATGCTATACTTGCATCAAGTTGCAAACCCTTTTAAAATCATGCTCATTTTTAAATGAATCAATGCACACAGGTATCACTAGCCTACACATTCATAGCATCCCAGTTAAACTATGGATTGGCAGGAAGAGGAAAAACTGCAACCAGATCAGACATAACTTCCTGATTTATTGGCCAAGGATGCAGAACTTAGCAGAAGTAAGATGACTTCAGAGCTGGCAGGCAGGCAACATAGCTGGTCTTAGCCTTTCTCTGGCAGTGGCATTTTCTTACATCTCTATGCCCCAGTGTGGAACAGATAACCTCTCCATGTAGACAGAGTCCCTCCACAGTTGAATAACAGGTAATTCTTTCTATACTACTGACCTTCTGAAGAACTTCTATGCACTTTTACTCATGAGAATGTTTAGAGATGTAGTTACCCCTAGTTCTTGAGCAAAACTCAGCATCACAGTCACATTACCAATTAAGGGAGAGAAAGTGCCAGTTGTCTCTGGCAATAGTTCTACCTCCAGCTCTCTAGGACACTGGAAATCTCATTCTCTGCAATCTACAACTTTCCTAGCTTTAATAGCACCATACTGTGGTGACTCTGGTTCTGAAATTGATCTAAAGTCTGTGATTGCAAATCAATTTCCACTCAACCATCAGTAACAATAGAGTAAATGATTATGAGTTTGTGTTTTCTATTGACATACCTGGCATTGTCTAACGGCAATGTTGTCTGGTTTTCTGAATGTTGCTACTAAATGTTATTATCAGTGAAACACCATTATCACTACATATACAGTCACCTACATTCACAATTAAATTATATTATGTGAAGCAATTTTTGAAATAGGATTCTAAAAATGTATATGTGTATTTATATATGTATATACTTTTAATAGCAGATAAATGTTCATATGATTTGATATGAATGCATTTTAATTATTCTAAGGTTTAGTTTTCTAATTAATTTCAATTCATTAATCATTAATGATTGATTACACTGAGAAAAATAAAAACCAACATTACTAATATGAATAACTAGCAACTCATTTGTAGACCAAGTGGCTTGTTTTGTTTCCCCCATGAATACATATTCTGGCTCTCTCTTCAATAAAATTTCAAATGGCACAGAATTTAACAAAAAGGTACATCAGATGATCTACTTTACGTTGGAAGGGCCCCACAATACTCTGTAGTTGTCAATAAATTATGAAGTTTTTTTTTTAGTAGAATGACATCACTTTTGAATTATAATGTTTCTTTTAAACATAAATAAGAAAAAATGAAACCCTATAAAAGAGATGAATTTTTAAGGCACTAATGAGATACTGATAGGCAGCAGCGACTCTGTCTGATTCATGCCTATACTTCCAGGACCTGCTACAGTGCCTGACACACAGAAGAAAAAGTCTCAATTCACTCTTACGAGATTAATAAATTAAGTCATAATATTTTAACTATGTTCTTTACTGCTATGGAAGATGGAAATCTAGAGAAAAGCTCAAGAGTTTATTAAAGAAAGTGATTGATTCTTCACATGTCTTTTGAAAAAGCAGTTACTGCACTTCATTATTTAGATAAGAATATAGTTTTGAGATTTTGTGTCTGGTGAAAATAATGCAGCAGAAATTTACGCAACGCAGATTAAAGCCTCTCCCGAAGAGAGGGAGTTATATACATTAACACATATATAAGCCAAGAGGTCATAATAATGTTTCTCATTAAGGTATCAAAGGAGAGAAAGACAGTTTTACAAAATTCATTATAAATTCCACTTGTAAATCAAGCTGCCATTAAATAATCTTGTTTGTGTTAATTAACCCATTTTTGAGTCCTATGTTGCACTAAGCAGATGTATACCAACTGATTCTTAATATTTGGTTACCAGGAAAAATACTTCGAAATTATTTTTAGCTGTCAATTTCTAATCTGAAAGACAAATTACAGCTTCTTTTGCATTAATGAATAGAATATCCCTAGACTTTCATTCAGAAATTCTAAAATCAAGTTAAACAACAAGGAAAAATTTAAAGGTATGCGGCAGTAGGAATAAAACAAAACAAGACTGAATTTAAAATTGTAAGCACACAGAAAAAAAAAAATGCTTCTTTTGATTGAGGACAATGACGAAGTTCCTGAAATACAATCTTTTTGTGGAGTGGGGGTAGGGAAGAAGAGGGCTTTCAAGTAAGGAAGGAATAAATGAATAGAAGAAAAAGTCACAGCTGCTTCTGCCAAACTTTGTTATACCAACATTGTCAGCTATGGCTTGGCTTGTATATTACTCCACACTGGTGACCATACTTTTAATACTTATGCATCAAGCACCTACTACAGGCAAAGACAATAAAATAACACAAAAATTGTTTATTCAGTGTGTCAGAAAATAAATGTGAAGAAAACAAAATTAGTGCTAATTAGTTAAACAAAAAATGCCTAGCAGCAAACTTTATTTGTTGCTCATAGCTCCTTCTGGGTACAGAAAACTATATTCTCAAGCATGTGATATTTCTGCACTCTGTAGATGCAATATAAGAGATTTTTAAATTTCATTTAAGTATTTTCAAGTGTGCTTATTTCATTTTCAGAATCGAGACATCCATCACATCATTTATATTTGATGCCTTAATGACAATACCTTGTCAACTAAAAAAAAAAAGTCCTTCTTACAACCTGATTACATCTTGAATTAATCTTTTCTTTGGTATCAAGGCTTCTCAATTTTTTCTATAATGCCTTTTATGTAATGGAAATAAGTCCTTCTCTGCTGCATCTGTTGTGGTTTTCTCAGCATCATGTTTACATTGTATAACATGATTGACTATCTTAAATAATGTTGGAAGAAATGCCAGTACTGAAGTTATGGTTTCCATGACAATAAAAGAAGGCTTTGCAGTTAAATAAAGAGGAGATTCTCAAAGCAAATTGAGACCTGACACCTTTTGTAAGAACAAGCAAGATTGCAGTTCTTGTACCACAAAAGTATGATCATCAAAATAATTAGAGGGTTTTGCATTCATATGAGCCAGCATTCTTCCGTTTTCTTTTGCTTGATACAGTTTGTGAGGAGAAGGCATACTATTCAGCGATACATAGTTTTAATCAGGTGAGAGTACTGTATTTCTATTCAACAGAGAAGAAAAAGTCAAAAGCTGTTCAGAAGGGACAAAGATGAGGGTGTCAGAAAGAGCACAGTCTCTAAAAAGGTCAGGCAATAGGACACCCTCACACAAGAGGGAGGCTGCTTAGCTGGGTTCACGGGTTTATGCTGAACTACCCAGAATGTCATGTGGGCCTAGGGAGATGATTTGACCTTCCTCCTTTTCAATTATTCTGGAAGTCTGAATGCTTCTGCTTGACATACAAGATATAACCCCTCTGACCTAAAGAAGAGCCAACTGCACAGACCCTTTTCTGAAATGTCCTATGTACATAGAAGGTGCCAGAATGTAGCAATGCAGCTACATTATCTCCTTTAATTTAAGAAATAAAAAAGAAATCCTTCCATTAGTTACAGTAGAAGACAATGACACAGACTAAGCTTCTGTGCATGTCATTTGCAACGGGCTGATTGCCACTTTAATAAACAATAGAATCTGTCCTTTCCAATTCATTCTTAGTTGATGAAAAAGGAACATTTGAGTTTTTAATGTTCTAGCACTTGAAAAAGAAGGTAAATTACAGTCCTTACCTTCAAGGAACTCCTGGTCTGATTTTACACATGTACTAAAACACATAGCAGTAAAAATAAGTGATAATTGTTTAACACCCTGATTAAATTATAATAATATTTGAGAGATGTTCCTTAAGGGCAATTAACATGGCTTTTACTTCCATATCTTATTGACAATTGTTAATCATCTCATAATTTGAGAAAAAAACTAGACAATTGAGCAGTGCTGCTGACTTTCCCTGATATTATTGACCCAAAACATGTAACTTCATCCCTGTACTTACAGCTGCCAAATTTCAGAGGACATGAATGAGCATCCATTGGGAAATCCTCCAAGTGCATTGGGCATTCAGCTTGAACTGTAAGCCTAAAAGTCAAAATTTCACTATTTGTTTAAGTATATTGGTAAGTCAGGAAAAATCACTCGTCATTACTGTCAACAGACTCGATAGAGGTAGAGCCTTAATCACAGCGTTTTATTAGGCTCATTCATATTTAAATAATCTTTTGTTCATTCATGTTTAGGTGATCCCTCAGAAGACATTGGCGTATACAAATTCTGAGTATAACTGAAAATAATAATTAAAAATATACTTTAGCCATTTTAGTTTCTTAAGAAGTGAAGAAATTACATATGCATTTTAAAGAGCTCTTTTCTCATTAAGCTCACTATTAACACTTGAAGTCTTAAGGACCAAAAAAAATCTCTATCATTAAAAGAATGCTATTGTCTCCATTATCTCATCAACAAACATAGAGCAAAATTGATCAAAGGATTCAACATTAGTTCAGAGGAGCTCCCTTCAACATATGTGAATTGTGAATTAATACTGTATACTGCATATATATTCACAGCTATACATATAGTGCTAGATATAAATACATACAAAGATGTATTTCCTAGAAATAACTTTATCAAGTTAAGGTTGTTGGCTAAATTATAAACACAAATTACGGATGTTAAATATATATTTTTCTGTATCTACTTGATTACAACAAAGAGTAGTCATAGATAATTTGATATAATGCAAACTCCAATTATTCCATTTCATGTAAAGACAAAGTAGATATAGCAGGTACTAAATAAAATTTATAGAGAAATCTGTTATAATAAGCAAAGCAAATGTGACCATAATTTGTTATGGCTTAGATTCTAAGAAAATGTTTAAATAGAACCTTAGACAATATATTCCAAAATTATGTATGTCCTGTGCCTGCATTGTATTTAAACCCTAAAGTTTTACTCATTGCCTTAATTCATAGAAATGATCAATGTACAAAGTCAACAGGGGCATTGCATCTGAATATATTGCAAGATTCAGAGGGAGAGGCAGAGGCAGAAAGACTAGCTAGCACTTCCATTTAGGCAATGAACATTTAGTAATGAGTCCTCAGGAAATTTTTCTTTAAAGATCAGAAATAGGACTGTATTGTTGTCCCTTCTTAAATAACTTTCATAACCGAAATCTAACACTTATCTTATGAAATGACAACACATCAAATAACTGGAATACGTGTTTCTGTCTATATATAATGTTGATGTCAGATGTCTGTTTTAAATCTTTTATGAAATATTTTAACTTTAGATTCCACATAATCTTACTAGATTTGTGATTTTTTCTTACATAATACAAGTAACTTATTTTACAAAATTAATTCATGAATATGCTTAAGATGTAATAGGTTTTAGGATCAACAACTATTCATTCTGCAAGAAAATTTTATTAAAGTTTAAATCATATAAACAATGCTATAGGATACTTTTTGAGTTACAAAATGGCAATTTCATATGGTTCAATCTAGTACATGTCTATAGTATCCAATATACTTGTAAGCCTTATTAAATAAAGCTTTCTCTCTGAATTTAAATTAAAGTTATTTTTTCTTTGGAGTAACTTCATAGGGAAAATTAAAATATTAAATTAGGCTGAGTGTGGAGGCTCACGCCTGTAATCCCAGCACTTTGGGATGCCGAGGCAGGTGGATCACTTGAGGCCAGGAGTTCGGGGCCAGCCTGGCCAACATGGAGAAACACTGTCTCTACTAAAAATACAAAAACTAGCCTGGCATGGTGGCACGTGCCTGTAGTATCAGCTACTTGGGAGGCTGAGACAGGAGAATCGCTACAACCCAGGAAGCGGAGGTTGAAGTGAGTCGAGATTGCACCACTGCACTCCAGCCTGGGTAATAGAGCAAGTCTCCATCTCAATAAATGAATAAACAAATTAATTAATTAATTAATTAAGTCTTACTTTGAAATAACAAAAATTTTGATGGAATATCTGATAAGATATTAAAATTGTATGTTGATACAAATAAAATTCAAGTCATTATTAAAAATGTGCTTAATAAAAATGTCATGTGAAGAATAATGAAAAACATCAATTCATAATAATAAAGGCAATTCTTAACATTTAAAGAACGAAGATGAGACTCAAACTCATAAATACTATTTTATATAGTTTTTTTAAATCAAAGCATTTGCAAAGCATATTATGGGTACTTCAGTAATCTGTTAGAAAACACTCAACTTTTGCTAATACTTGACAGCTAGATTGGCTGGTTGTTTAATACATGAAAATTTCTCAGTATCTCAATGCATCACATCAAACCTAAAAACATACCTCATGGTATACAGCAGAGTCCCATCATCCTGAATTCGAAGCAACTTATTTGGCATTGTCATATTATGAGCTACTGATTTTTTCCCATTGTGAAAAAAGGTATCTGGAGTCCAGATTTTGCTAGCCATTAAATTGTTTAGTCGAAGGATGTTCATAGGACCTTTAAATTTTAAACGTTCATCTTTCCATTTTTGTCGAAAGAAAACATCAATTGTATATTCCTGAAATAAAAAACAGAATTTCTTTGAAAATAGTAAATGTTGTAGACACGAGACACTATAAAATTCCAAAATAATATTCTAATTAATTTAAACAGAGCTATATTGAAAGAAAAACATTTTTAATCAGAAAGATTACTCCTTTGGCTTATCAATACATGTTGCCACATACAATGGGATAAAGTACGTCTGTGTATACTATTAGCTATATATTCTTCTGAAAAGAAAAAAAATAAATTCACTTTGGCCTCTTTTAGTTGAACAAGGTCTCAGTCAAACTGCTCCACTGCATCCTGTAGTTTAGAACTGCTTGGAGAGGGGATAAGCTTGGGCAGGGTCTGGTCGAATTATTTTAAGATGCCTATTTCAAGAAAAAATGAGTAGGCAGCTTTCCCAGTAGCAAATAAATAAATAAATAAATAGTTTTCAACAATTAAAAAGAAAAAAACATAACAGAAAAAATTAAAAAGAAAAATTAAAAAATTAAAAAGAAAAAAACAACACTTAAGCACACTGTCAGATCTGTATGAATCATCATCTCCTGTTGCCAAAGAAACTGTAAATTATCATATTTATTTTTTATCCTAAAAAATGGTGAGAACATGATATTGTTAGCAAGACTGTCTTAGGAGATAATTTCAATAAAGTTTATTCATGACATTAGTTGTAATACAAGCAACTTACAAGTTTTTAGAATACTTAAATTATGACTATCTTGCAGGTAAACACCCTCATGTTAAAATGTACTTTAAAATATTGTCACAGACCTGCTAGTGATCATGTCCTCTATTATTTTTCTCCAAATTTTAACTTAGGTGAAACTCTCTTTCTCTCTCTCTCTCTCTCTTTACCTCTCTCTCTCTATCTTTACCCTATCTTTCTTAAGGTAATGTACACATTTTAAATGAGATATGCAATGCACAATTGTGAATACTATTTACAATCCATTGGATGTTAATTTTTTGTCAGTGTATGTTTATATAAACATACTATAAATAATTAAAATGTTCAATTACACACCTGAGATTGGAAATTCAGAAACTGTCCTTTGAGCACAAAACCATAGTTATTACATGTTTGAAAATAAACAATGCAGCGATAGCAATTTTACTAAATTAATTTTTTGCAAAAAAGAACAAATAAAAAGGCCATATACTTATAAAATAGAAAATCATTTGTAGAAATCTGAATCAAATACATGAATCTCAGTGATCCCTCAAAACTTGAAACTGTGATGATACTAACAAGTGAAAATCCTAGGTAATGGCATGTGAGTAGCAAATGAACAGAGGCTCTGGGCTGTTAATCCTTAAGGGAATATTCTATAAGCTTATCCATGCTCACTATCATCTATCTTTTTAATGCTTAACTCTAAACATCAAATGAAACTCTAAAATTAAAAAATAATGAACAAAGGGATGAGTCTTTGCACTGTAAGTTTCATGTAAGTATTTATTTTTTAACTGGGATTCCTCAAATACTAGCCTAAAGTGACTGCATATGATTCTTGCTTACTTTTCCAGGCAAAATTAATGAATTTTAAAACTTTTTATAAAACTTCAAATTCTATACTTCATTTCTGTAAGATGAAGATATGTTTTATCTGTTTCAGAAGCTATTGATATGACAGTCATTTTCTGGAGGTCAACCACATAGGAGATACTTAAAATTTACAAACAGGAAGTTCCAAGTGATTTTTTTTTTACATTTTAATGACGTATTTTACTTATTTATTTTATTTTTTAATAACTTCAACTTTTATTTTAGATATGGGGGCATATGTGCAGGTTTGTTACATGAGCATATTGTGTGATGCTGAAGTTTGGGATACTATCATCCAGAGAGTCAGCATATTACCCAATAGTTAGTTTTCCAACCCTTGTCCTCCTCCCTCCCCGCTCTAGTAATCCCCACTGTCTATCGTTGTCATCTTTATGTCCATGAGTACCCAATGTTTAGCTCCCACTTATAAGTGAGAACATGTATTATTTGATTTTCTGTTACTGCGTCGATTTGCTTAGGATAATGGCTTCCAGCTGCATCTATGTTGCTGCAAAGTGTATGATTTTGTTCTCTTTTAAGGCTTCCTAACATCCCATAGTGTACATGAATTGAATTTTCTTTATCCAATCTGTCATTGATGGACATCTAAATAAATTCCATGTATTTGCTAGCGTGAATAGTGCTGCAATGATCATATGCATGCATGTGTCTTTTTGGTAAAACGATTCATTTTCTTTTGAGATATATAACCAGTAATGGGATTGCTGGGTTGCATGGTAGGTCTGTTTTAAGTTCTTTGAGAAATCTCCAGACTGCTTTCCACAGTGGCTGAACTAATTTACATTCCCAGCAACAGTGTGTAAGTATTCACTTTAGTCTGCATCTGTTTTTTTTTTTTCTAACTTTTTAATAATGGCCATTCTGACTGATATAAGATAGCATCTCATTGTGGTTTTGATTTCCGTTTCTCTGATGATTGGTGATGTGAAGCATTTATTCACCTGTTTGTTGGCTGCTTGTATGTCTTCTTTTACGCAGTGTCTGTTCGTGTCTTTTGCCCACTTTTTAATGAGGTTGTTTGGTTTTACTTGTTGAATTATTTAAGTTTCTTAAAAATTGTTTCCAGAATATTATTTACCTTTGAGGGCTCACAGTGTCCTAGGTGTGTCCTGCCAATCTATCTAGCATAGTTTGAGTCTTTTTCTCCCACCCTCACCATGCAAACTCATGTTATGCTCTAGGCAGTTGTAACAATCCCCACTCCTTGACATTCCTCAAATAGAGCAAGTTCTCCACCTGCCTCAGTCCCTTGAACACCTGCAGAAAAACACAGCCAGCTCTCTTTGTATTTCTATAGAGCTCTTCATTCTTTCAAGATCATCTATTGCAATTGTACATTTGCTTCTCTGCCTTCCGAATAGCTTATAAATCTTCAAGAAAGGGACCATGGCTTTCATTTGTGTTTTATTTTCTTTTTGTTTTCAGACATACACAAGAGTGTAAAGAATATTACAAACACCTTGTAACCATCACCTAGCAGAAATGTCATCACAAATCTTATTGAAGCCCTTCCTCTTCTGTTTATCCCTTCTCAATCACAGCCCCCTAGTCCCTGAGGAAATAAGTATCTTGAATTTAGTGTACACCATTCCCATACATGTACTTTCACATTTAGTACATACACACACACACACACACACACACACATATATATATAGTGTGTCACATTTTAAACATTCATATACACAGTATCATACTTTGTATATTTTTCTGACACTTGCATCTTTTAGCTACTTTGCTGAGATTTACTCATGGCAATATATCTAGCCCTTTGATTCATTTTCACTGCTTTATAGCATTATATTGGAAGACAAACTTCACAATATCGTCATCGTTTTTCCTCATCCTTATTTTTCTTATTTATAATTTGTCACCGTCACAAGCAATATTGCTACAAATATTCTTGTTCAACACTTGTCATACAAAGCTATAAGAAGAGTTACTCTAGACCAGAGGTCAGCAAATTTTTTCCATTAAGGGTTAGTCAATAAACATTTTAGAATTTGTGGGCCATATGGTTAGTATCACAACTATCCAACTCTGCCACTGCAATGTGAAAGCAACCATAGATTGCATAAATGAATGAGCATGGCTATGTTCCAATAAAACTCTGTTTACAAATATAGGCAGCTGACAGCTTCTTTCCCATGGGCTGTAGTATGCTGACACTGCCCTAGACTAAATCTATAAGTAGGATTACTGGAATTTCGTGTGTGTGCATCTTCAAAATAACAAGATATTTTTAAATTGAAATTGTAAGTGGTGTGTTAATTTATATTCTCACTAGAAGTGTATAAATGTTCTTGTTTATGTACAACTTGGTAGAGACAGAATATTTCATTTTAGACATGATTAGTGTGAAACGGGTCATGGTGCAACCATGTGGATTTCTCTGTTAATTAGTAACAAATAATATATGTTCATGTTTATTAAAAATTCTAGTTTTCTCCTCTATAAATTGTCCATTCACTTCATCTACTCAGTTTCCTTTTGGGTTGTCTGTCATTTTCTTACTAAGTTATGATAATTATATAGTTTCTATACTAACACTTTCTTAAAGAATATACAACTCAAGAATAATCACACTAAAGATATACAAAATATCATAAACATATTCCCATATGTTTCTTCAATGGATATAAAAGCTCTGCTTTTTACATGAAGGCCTTAAATTCATCTTGTATTATTGTACATGATATGAGATCAAGGTCCAACTTTTTTTTTCCAATAATAGAAAACTAGCCTTATCGCATTATTTATTGACTGGTCCACTTTTTCCCTATACACATGCAATGGCATTTCTATAATATATCCAGTATCCATATTGGTATGGATCTGTTTCTGATTTCTATTTTGTTTTGATTATTTGCCTATCCATAGTTTAATTCCAAAGTCATTATTATAATAGTTGTATAATAAGGTTTAATTAACAATATTCTCTTTATTGTCCAATTAAAGCTATTTTATAATTTCCATCATGGTTTTTCTTTTTCTTTACATAGAAAACATTTTTAACTGTGTTTTTATATTTCCAAATGTATTGGCTTATTTCATTTATATTTCATCATTAATGTTTGATTTTACTGCAGTTGTAATAAGATATTAGGCACTATAAAATAATTTTTTGCAATTCATTGAATATTTAAGAGATTTTTTGTTATTGAACCTGACCATCTCCATCTTTTCATGATAATTCAGTCCATTTATGCCTATTGTGATTACTAATATTGGGCATGTTCCCAGACTATATTGTTTTTAGCAGTGAATTAAAATTATAAGGATAGAAGAGATAACATATTGGACTTTACATGATCAACCGATAAAAACAAAGGAAAAACTCTACAAAATTAAAAGAAACAATAAAAGAACACACGCAAAAGCCCACACAAAGTAGAAGGGAAGAAAAGTATCAAACTAAAAGAAAATGTAGGAAGTATATAGAAAACAACAATATCAAACGTTACTGAAAGGTCGTAACGGCTTAGAAGTAGAGAGTGTAGAAGGCAGAATGCAATGAGTTGAGGAGTGAACACAGGTACAAGTGAGTAAAGAGTAGAGTTCTCTCCTCCACTCCTGAATTTAAATGCCAGTAAAGGAAATCTAGTTTTGCCAGTAAAACCTAGAGACTAGCTAATATAGGTTAGCTATTGTTGTATTAAAAAAAACACACACACACACAAAATGCAGGAGCTTAAAATAATAACCATTTATTATTAGTTTAGAAGTCATGAGGCTGGAAGTTGGCTGATCTCGCCTGGGTTCAGGTTGACCTTAGCTGAGCTTGCTCATAGTTCTGTGGGTTAGGTGGCCATTGGCTGATCTAGGCTGTCACTGTGTAGGGCTGCTGGAGCAACTCAGCTCAGCAAGAACTATCTCTTGTCCTGCCTCACAGACCACTGGGCTAAACTGGCTTTTCTTTCTCTTGACAATGGCAGAAGTACAAAAGAACAAACTCCAATGCACAGGCCCATTTCAAGCTAGTGCTTGTGTAATATGTTTTAACAGCCCATTGGCTAAAGCAATTTACATAGTTAAATTGATGGATAATTGGTGTAGTAGGTAACCCCAACTCTCAGTGAGAGGGCACTACAAAATGAGATGGGAAAATGTGGCTACAGGAAGGGTTAAAGGACTTGAGCCAGTATTTCATCATTGCAACCGAACACACTAGGCCTCTCTGAGAGAGAAGTAAAAGATGTTGGTGAATGAATAAAGAGTTTGAGGTCATCTGAAATTTCAATGAAAGTCACATGAGTCTAATCTCAGGGAGGCAGGTTGGTTATAACTTAGTAAATGTAACTATTATCAACTATATTATACCTAAATAAAGGGTGAGCCTTTAAGTGGAAGCAGGGTAATCAGCTTAGGACAGCGGCTTACAAAGTAAAGTGTGTATATCCATTTGGGTGCAGGAAGAAAATATTAGAATCTCAATTTTTATATATCACTTTAAATATAAAAAGTAAATGAAGTTTTATATATGGAACGATATAGACATTATTAAGAGTAAGAATGTAAATAAGTAAATTAATGTCATGTTTATAAGGCATTCTATGGGAAGAGAAGGGACAACAACAGGAAATGGGGGAGTGAATGCATTTGTTATCAGTGTACCGTGATTGTGCCTAGTTAGGTGAATTTACAGTACTTAGTTTTGATTAAAATAGCTCTAATGAAAATAAGCAATTGGCTTCAGAAGATTACTGATAAAACACCGTGGAAGAAAATAATAATTGTACAAACGAAAGTGGGAAACAAGAAAAACAAACGCCACTCTGCCCAATAGGAGCTCTACATGAGCCAGGTAAAAAAAATGGTAAACAAATAAACTCTAAAAAAATCCAGAAAAAATTTATAATTATCAGTGAGGCTATTTAAAATATGGGTTTATGCCCACTGCTTATAAAAATAAGTTTCATCTGAAGCACATGTTGTAATTTAAAATACTGGTCAATGATAGTATCAGATCATTGCAAGTAACAAGTCATTTTAAAAACAAGAAATCCAGAACACAGAGACAAATATCCAAAGTTGATGGGTGGATTTTTAAATATGAGCATCATAATTCAGTCACCAATAGCCAATGACACACTTCTTAAATTTGAATCTATAATAGTTGTAAAGGCAAGTATTAATGTGATATAAATTTAGAATCATATCTTTTAATTGCTACAACATAATGTATTTAAGAAAAATATTAAAAATAATAAACTGCACTTAAACATTAATTACTAGAAATATCATAAAAATTTTAAGTGGGAGCAAAAATAAATGTACTTCTTTGATAAATATAATAATTAGTCCTTAAAATAAATATTATTCTTAAATGTTCACTTTGGTCCATATTTTATATTTTTATATATTAGTATAAAATATAGGTATAGATATGTAGATATATAAACAAATATAGCTGATTAACCAGTTTTTGTATGTTTTGTTTTCTAGATTAAAAAGACAGGGAAAAAAGACATTTCAATAAAATAATATTCTTTGCATAGCCACTAAGTACAAGATTTCCAAATAAATTATTTTCATGTGATTCCCTTAAATGCTTGTAAAATGCACACTCTAAGTATTTAAAATAATATTCTTGAAAAGTGCATTTAAAATTAACTTCAGATTTTCATGAGTATGTACTAACAGAGTTATTACTTGGTTTGTGTTTTATAAGAAAACACAAAAATAAAAAATAAAAACAGTCTAACTCCTTCATACAAACTTAAAGGCTTAGATCCATCAACTGAGATTCTGAAAGAAATTAATAATAAAAGGATGAATTACACAATGCATTGGAGAATACACATACATATACAACTAAAGTGCAAATTTAATAAGAAACAAACAAAAAACCGCAAGGATAGATCAGCTTGCATGTATCCTATGGATACATGGATACACAGGAGAAGTGAGACTGACTGTTGGGTTACACTAAAGAGTTGAAAAATCCATACACTCCAAGATTTCAAAAATTCCTTACAGGAAATTTAACCCAATTTCCTCCTTTCACAGACACGAATATAGATAAATTCAATGAATTTCCTGTTTTCAAGTTTGTAAGTGACAGAACCCAGACAAAGATGCAGTTTTCAGTCAAATGTTTTTGCCACTACTAAAAATCTCCATTTACAGTAAACTCCTTAAGTGTTAGATTCATAATTTGTCCTGGAAACAAAGAAATCACTCTCTATAAACTATTGCACAGTTTATCATATAAACTTGATTTTAAGGACACATTAACTCAATGAAGGCATCGTATTCTTTACCGCCTGACTACATTAATTATAAATCAATACTTGTAGCCAATTCCTGAAGAATCTTATCCACTCACTAAAACATAACTAAATTGTAGGACTGCTCCTGGAGTGATTTCTCATTTACTATGATTTTCTACATTTATTTACTTATTACATTATACTCTTGTGGCTAATAAAGACTAGTCTCCCTTGAGTAAATTCCAATCAGCGTGTTTCTTCTATAATGAAGAACAGGTAGTCTATGAAGCAGGTATGCAACAATGTAAAAACTATCACCCTTGGAATACACAAGAATAATGAGCTCGAATACTTTCAGTTGTTACTCAAAAGGGGCTAGATAACAAATTTAGCACAGTATTTGCATTGCAAAAATTGCAAAAAAAAAATGAGAATCTTAAGAACAGATCAGCAAAGGGCCAATAAACCCAATTAGTACAAGCCTTATTATACAAAGATGTTCACCAAACTACAGTTGCAGAACAACATAGCTACTGCACATTCAAAACGTTGTGGAGGTAAGATATTTGGGCATTCTTTTTGGAACTAGGGGCCAGGCAAATTTCACTAACAAATTAGAAAATGTTACTAAAGATTCATATTTTAACAGAAGATAATTAGAATATATATAATAAAAGTATTCAATATGATTAATAGTTATAGTAGACAGTGATTTACTTTGATATAATATGTGTCATTTAAAATTCATAACATCCTTATTGCATATGCAAAATTATACCAATTTCACAAGTGGAAAATACTTCAAAAGCAATATTTACTTAAAAAAAAGACAGAGAGGCGAAATTTGGTCTCAAATTCTGTGTTTCTAAATACCATGGTCTTTTCTTTATACCATAAATAAAACAACCCTTGAAGGCAGAATATCAGAATAAAATTTCCTTCTTTCATAGATCAATAAATGGACATTACTCATGGCTTATGAAAAGCTACAGGAAGAACTAAGTTGTAGGACTGAGACTGGAGTTTTGGAATCTCTGAAAAGGGTATTTTCTTCAAAACCTGATGTTGGAAAAACTGAATAGCCATATGCACTAGAATTGAACTGGACATCTATCTTATCCCATACACAAAAATCAACTAAAGGCAGACTAAAGACCTAAAGGTAAGACCTGAAACTATAAAAATCCTAGCAGAGAAGATAGGCTGTTTGACACTGATCTTGGCAATGAGTGTTTTGAACATCACTCCAAAAGCTCAGGCAACAAATGTAAAAATAAACAAGTTGGCATACATCAAACTAGAAAGCTTCTGTACAGCAAAGGAGACATCAACAAAATATAAAGGTAGCCTTATGGATTGGGAGAAAATACTTGCAGATTATATATTTGATAAGAGATTAATATCCAAAATACATAAGGAATTCACACAACTCAATAGGTAAAGAATCTGAATCAACAGTTCTCCAATAAAAACACAAAAGTGGTCAATAAGTATATAAAGAGGTGCTCAACGTCGCTAATCATCAAAGAATTACAAATTAAAATCAATATCACCCCACACCTGTTAGGATGGTTATTATCAAAAAGACAAGAGATAACGAGTGTTGGCCAGGGTGTGGATAAAGGGAATCCGCGTACACTGTTGGTGGGGATGTAAATTGGTGTATCCATTAGGGAAAACAATATTGATATTCCTCAAAATGTTACAAGCAGAATTACTATATGGCCCAGGAATCTTTCTGTTAGGTATATACCCAAGAGAAATGAAATCATGACCTTTAAAGATATTGGCATTCACATGCTCATTGTAGCATTATTCACAATACCCAATATACAAAAACAATCTAAGTGTCCATCAATGAATGAATAAATTATTTAAATATAATGTATATGTACAATGAAATTCTATTCAGCCCTAGAAAAGGAGATCCTGTCATTTGCAACAATATAGATAAACAGGGAGGGCATTATACTAAGTAAGATAAGTCAGATGCAGAAGGAAAATACTGCATGATCTCACTTACATGTGGAAAAAGGGAAGGGAGAAAGGTAGGTTGGTTGGTTGAATACATAGAATAAAATGATGGTAGTTACTGCGGTGGGATGTGAAGAGGGAAAATAATGGGGAGGTGTCAATCAAAGGGTATAAAGCTAAGATACATAGGATGAATGTCTACAGATCTAAGGTAAAACATAAGGACTATAATTATTGTATACTGGAAATGTAAGTGCTCTTACTGGAAAAAAAGGCAACTATGCAAGATGATGGATATGTTAATTTTACTTGACTGTAGTAGCCACTTACTATTATAAGTGCACTGAAATATAATGTACATCTCAAATGTGCATAATAAAAAATCTTCTCACAGTTAAAACGAACTCAAACACAAAATCAAATAATCATAATGATACATATTAAGTAATAAGAAATAGATGTTAAAAGCACAAGTTCTCAAGTCGGGTAGATCAGGGTACCTGGCTTTGAGCAGGTTAGCTAACCTTTCTTTATATCAGTTGACTTATCTGTAAAATGGTAGGAAAAATAGCACTTACTTCCTAGGACTCTTGTGAGGATGAAGTGAGATAATATTTGCAAAGTTCTCAGAAAATGGTTTGGACACCAAGGGAGATAGTCTGGCATAAATCATCTTCAAAAGATCCTTCTCCCTCTCCCCATACTCAACAAAAGGGTGCCCAGACAAGGTAGAGACACCCAGCAATTAAAGGTCATAAAGTTCCAGAGGCAGAGGCCACACAGGATACCACAAAGAATGCCACTGGAGAATAAGCCACCTGTGTTTCTGGTGACTGCAATAAGGAGGTCACTGAGAAGACATCACAAGTATGCCCCATGGGAGATCCAGTATTCATCCACCAACCGTACAAACGGCATATATTGCTAACAGAGAACTACCAATAGAACCAGTTCAGTAAAAAGCTATGTTCCCCTTTTACTACTCTCCCTTACCATTGCACCAACTTTGAAAAACACAGAAAAAGAAGAGGAAGAGTAGATCTTGGCCTGTCTCCACAGTAAATCCCTCATCTGTGAAGAAGGCATGGAAAAGGACAGAACATCTAGATGGCCTAAGAGACTGATGCTGAAATTAGTCTGGACTGGACTCTTTAAGCTGTGGTGTGCACTGAAGCATTGCCGTAATGTGAGGAAGGGAGTTTGAAATAATATAATCTTGCTGATTTCAGTCACCTGAATCTCCAAAGCCCTGGAGGTGAAGTAAAAACACTCTCACAGCCTCCAAGGCCCTGTACGATCTCTTCCTCTCTACCTCTCTAGCCCCCCTACAATAATCCCCCACCACATCCACACACCCATGCCCCAACACACACACCCCTCTATGCTGCCACAATAATGACATAAGTATGTGTCAGGCCTCTGATTTATCACGCTGCATTTTGCTATGCAAACTCCCTAACCTCTGTTGATCAGTCTTCTCTATCCCCTCCCTATATCTGGACAACTTTTATTCCACACTGAGAACAAAGATCGTGACCACCTTCTTCAATGCTGTGTCATCAGCATCTAAAAAACTACTTGGAACATAGGAAATAAACAATACTTTGCCCATGAATAAATGAATAAGGAGAGTCACTGTAAATTTAATGCAGTATGAAGGATACTGAGCCATAAGGTTTCTGATGAGACATAAGAAGAAAGCCATCATTAGCAGAGGCAGATGGCAGAAAAGCTCTCAGATGTCTTATGGCAGCAATCTGCAAACAATACCCTAATCCTAAATTCACAGGTGTCAAGTGACTTTCGTTTGTGTGTTTGCATGTGTGCATCTAGGTAACTATATTAAACTAATCTCCAATATACTTTATAGTTATACAAATAGTTATATTTTATAAAATAGTTATATTTTAACTATAATTGTTATTTTTAAATATTAAGTTACCTTTTACAGAATGTATACCGTATAATAATTATATTTTAAAGAAAGTCAACACATACCAAAAAGCCATGCAATTATAAGTTGTCTGGTAACAGAAAGCATCGTGTTTTAAAGTATCATTTGGGCATATCACTATAACTTTTTAGGGGGTCACCGTGGTCTTCTTAGTCTTTATGGCCTTTATGGTCTGGCTCGGAACACTTTTCTAACCTAATCTCTCCCAAAATTCCGAAGAGCATTCTAAGCTCCAGTTATACTGAACTTTCACATTTTACTAAACTCAACAAGCTTTTCCAATTTGTGCTAAAACACTGTTTTTCCATTGTGTAGCTAGCCAGTCCTTATTTATTCTTCTTAGATGTCTTTTTTCCCTAAAAACCGTACCAAACTCTGTATCTACCACCCACATCCCCTCTGATACCACACTAATCCATAAATACTTCAATGAAAGCATTATCTACTGTTTTTAAATGAACCATTTTCCTTAGCTGTCCTCCAGTGAGCAATTTGAGGGCTACACTTACTTATTGCAGTTCCTAACATGGTGAGAAGCACTGAGTGTATACTTAGGAAATCTTGTTGAAATGTACAGACACAAGTTATGCCTTCTAGTAGCTCAGACTGCCATAAAAATAAAAATAAAAAAGTTAGGAAGATTTTCATAAGCCTGTGTACAACGTCATTAAAAAAAGAAAAGTATGAACGCCATGTGGTGAAGCACAGGGATAAAGAGGACTGACGACTTGGAGTAAGTCCTCCAAGAAAGAAATCAGAAAAAAAAATAAATAAATAAAAACGAAATTTGAACTTGGCTTTGACTAAATAAAATATCTCCAGTTGGCAAAGGAGGAGGTAAGCATAACAAGAACAGGAAAAAACATGTGCAAGGCCAGAGAGTTGTTAAATATAATGACATGTTCAGGGAACAGTGAGAAGTTCAATGCCATCTTTAAAAATAAAAGCCTCACTGATAGTTATAATGCCGTATAGCTACTGCCCTCTGTCTCGCCTCCTCTCTTCAACCACGCTGCTTAAAAATGTTACCTCCACTCTTTCTCTATTTCCTCACCTCCCACTTGCCTCCACCCACCGCAATCTGGTTGCTTTTACCACAATCAGCAAATACTTCTGTTTTTAATCTAATGACATATTTAAAAACCTTTTCTTGGTTTTACCATAATAGATGACACAATGTTCCCTCCCTACTTTTGTAATGCTCTCTTGTACTGGTATTCTTAAAGTCACAATTTCCTGGGACTGTGAGAAACCATTGTTAAAATCCTCATCATGGGATCTGAGACTTTTCATGCCTGTCAACTATCTACATGTATTGGTATCCCCTAGAAAATATATGGTAGTAGCAACAGTGGATAATATTTATTATTCTTAATCTAGGCATACAGGTTCTTTGTGGCTTTCCCAAAGACAGTCTCAAAACTTGAAACCTAGGACAAAAACATGCAACCTCTGAAATTTTTATTTTAAAAATCACATTTCCAGAAATCACAGTTGTTTATTATTTAGGTTTTTTTTTCTTTTGTCAACATTTATTTTTGGTTCAGAGGGTACCTGTGCAGGTTTGTTACATGACTAGATTGCATGTTGCTGGGATATGATATGCAAATTATTTTGTCACCCAGGTAGTGAACACAGTATCCATAGGTAGTTTTTCAACCCTCCCCCTCCCTCTCCATCAAATAAGCTTCAGTGTCTATCGTTCCTATCTTTGTGTCTATGTGTACTTGATGTTTAGCTCCCACTTACAAGTGAACACATGTCATATTTGGTTTTCTGTTCCTGTATTAATTTGCTTAGGAAAATGGCCTCCAGCTGCATCCATGTTACTGCAAAGGACATAATTTCATTATTTTTTATGGCTGTGTAGTTTTCCATGGTGTATATAGAGCGCATTTTCTTTATGCAGTCCACCACCGACGGGCATCTAGGTTGATTCCATGTCTTTGCTATTGTGAATAGTGCTGCAATGAACATACATAGTTCATATGCCTTTTTGGTAGAACAATTTATATTCTACTAAAAAGTAGAATAGTAGTAAGTATATAGTATATAGTAATAAGCTTGCTGGGTCATATAGTAGTCCTGTTTTAAGTTCTTTCTGAGATCTCCAAACTGCTTTCAACAGTGGCTAAACTAATTTACATTCCCACCAGCAGTGTATAAGCACTCCTTTTTCTCTGAAACTTTACCAACATGTTATTTTTTTACTTTTTATAATTGCCATCTGACTGAGGTGAGATGGTACCTTGTTGTGGTTTTGATTTGCATTTCTCTAATGATTAACGATGTTGAACATTTTTCATATGCTTGTTGCCTCCGTGCGTGTCATTTTAAGAAATGTCCTTTCATGCCCTTTTTCCATTTTTTAATGGGATTGTTTGTTTTTCACTTATTAAGATTTTATAGATTCTGGCTATTAGACCTTTGTTGGATGCATAGTTCAAAAATAATTTCTCCTATTCTGTAGGTTGTCTGTTTGCTCTGTTAATAGTTCCCTTTCTCATGAAGAAGCTTTTTGGTTTAGTTAGGTCCCTGTTGTCTATTTTTGTTTTTGTTATAATTGCTTTTAGGGACTTCAACATGAAATTGTTGTCAAGGCCTAGGTTCAGAATGGCATTTCCTAGGTTTTCTTCTAGGATTCTTATAGTTTTGGGTCTTACATTTAAGTCTTTAATCCATCTTGACTTGATTTTTGTACATTGTGAAAAGAAGGGTCCAGTTTCAATCTTCTGCATATGGTTAGCCAGTTATCCCAGCACCATTTATTGAATAAGGAGTCCTTTCCCCATTGCTTGTTTTTGTCGACTCTTGTCAAAGATTAGCTAGCTGTTAAGTGTGTGGCTTTATTTCTGGGTTCTCTAGCCTGTTCCATTGATCTACATGTTTTTGTACCAGTACCATGTTGCTTTGGTGACTGCAGCCTTGTAGGGTAGTTTGAATCAGGGTAGTGTGATGCCTCCAGCTTTGTTCTTTTGCTTAGGTTTGCTTTGGCTATTCAGGCTCTTACTTTGGCTCCCTGTGAATTTTGGAATATTTGAATTTATTTTCTAATTATGTTAAAAGTGATATTGATAGTTTGATAGGAATAAATCTTATTTAGTTTTTACAAAAGAATGGGGAGGGTGGTAGGGAATACTACTTTGTGACCTTAGAAAACCAAGAAAGCTATGACTGGATGTACTAAGTTCCTACAACCCCCCTTCCCCAAGAAAGGTAATGAATGGAGTCAAATTACTTTTACCTGCACCCTTCTGGAACTGTTTCCCCACCCCCAGGTAATGTTTTACTATGCTCAAAATACATGGATTCATACAGTTACCCAGTTACCAAATAAGCCATCTCACCTTAACTCTACAGAATCCCATTTTGGCAGAGGACTGTAGCACAGATATTTGATGAAAGCACAGCACTGCATCTGATAAGACAGTGGTCTCTGCTCTTTTTTTTTTTTTTTTTTTTTTTGGATCAAAGCATAGCCTAGCTCAGAAAATGGAACCTCCCTTCATTTTGACAGATACCCACATTTGCTCCTTCTCAGTCTCTTCTTCCAATTTTTTTGTCCTCTTCCTGTCCTTTAAATATTGGTGTTCTAGAGTTTCTGTGAAAGTAAGATGTCCACTTCGCTCTAATCTCTTTCCTTGTAAAATTTTATGTATGCCTATGGTTTCAACCACCATTAGATGGGCCCCAAGCCATCTGTACTCCAAGCTTCTCTATTGGGCTCCAGATCTATGCCTGCTACCTAGACATCTCCAATTAAAGTCTCAAACTCAGCATGTGCAAAACATAAATGTTCATCCCCCAGCAACAAAACAAAAACAAACAAAACTTTTCCTACTGTGTTCCATATCCCAGTGAATAGTACCACTTTTCACCCAGTTCCCCAAAATGTCATTCTATACTTCTTCCATCCCTACATCCAACAGATCACCAATTCTAACCCACAGAGAACTTTTAAATCTTTTCAGTGCTCTCCATCTTCAGTTACACTGCCCTGGGCCAATCCACATTCATCTCGTGCCTGTAATAAAACAGCTTTCTAACTAGTCTTCCTTTTCCCTATCCTTTAATATAAATTATTGGACTACAGAACTCTTACTCTGACACATACCCTCTACCTTCCTCCACCTGTTCACCAATCTTATAATAGATTTGTGCTTCCCTTAGCACAAATTTACTATTTGTTCTACAAATAGTAAATATGAGTCCATAGGTCATAAGAATACCCCAGGAAACAACTATTTTAAAAAATAATTCAGATGGTTACAATCCAAGTATCCATAAATCACATTTTGTGGAATATTATTATAAATTCTAGGAGGGTGCTGAAAAATATTTGATGAATGAATGAATGTTCCCAGTGTCTATTTTCTAACTTTCCAAAATGTCAATAACCTTACAGCAGCCAGCTTCTACATGATGGCTTTAAAGGGAGTAAACATTGTTAATTTACTTTTGATACAAAGGGTTTGCCATGTTTGTCACAGGTTTTCTTAGTGAACTACATTTACAAATGGCAACTTCTGATAAAGGATAACAGATTAAGTTCAGTGTCAATTTTGACCAGATATTAGATCTCACAACTCTCTAAACTTCCTTGATGTTGACTACTGAACTAAATAATATCCCAGTAGCTTCTGGAGATTCTAAGAGATAATGCACTCTGTGTTTTTACAGAGGAAGAAAAGTATTAACTGGAGAAATCAACATAATCAATAAACCAAGGTCATACTTACCAGACTGCCTGCTTCTTAGCCTAATGGTAAACTCTCTATCAGATATCTCAAGATTACTTCAAAGTTTTCGTTGCCCAAGCTCTAACCCTAACACTTCACAATAGACAACCATTTGGGCTGAGGTTCTCAGTCTAGGTTTAGGTTAAATAATTGGTAGTTATAATACTTATACCTTAAGAATATGCACATACAGTGAAAATGTTTAGTAATATAAGAAAGACATCCTATATAGAAACCAAGGAAAAAGGGAAAAAAAAGTAGAGTAAGTTAGAAATTGCTAAAATATACATGCCTACTACAAACTTGGTCAATTGTCAGCTACTAATACATTTCAAAAATTAATTACCTCCTTATGTTGAAATAAAATATTTTTAACTTAATTGCAGAAACTGTAAGTAGAATCTTTAATTATAATTTAGATCTACAACATTTTTGGGACAATTACACCAGTTAGTGATTCCAAGATAGCAGTGTGTGTGTGTGCACGTGCATGTGTGTGTGTGTTTGCATATTCTTTTGGTTCATAATTCTTTTTGCTATGCTGCTTTTTTTCTCTCAGGCTAATGTCATAACAAATCTACATCACTGACCTGAATAAGAGAAATTAGGAATTTAGGTTTTGCTACTGACTGTGCACACTGATTAGAAATAAAAGTGTATCAGCTAAGCTACTAAAAGTAAAACTAACTTCGTTCTTTACTTTTTTTTTCTTATTAACAAATTGCTTCTGTAAGGTATTCATTCGATATCTCCACATCCACTTTGACTTGTAGGTAATAATATGGCTATGTTTTCCCTTCCCATCATGATAACATTCTTTTTATTTAGAGTGTCACAGCCACGTCTCATTGCTCAAGCTATTGCTCCATCCATACTAAACATAAATTCCAACTTTGCCTCCTTACTTATCTTGATTTCCAGTAAAAATAATATCAACATGGAAATCTTTGATCATCAAGAAGACCAAATCCTTTCTCTCCATAAAATGTATATGTTTTTTAATTGAGCACCATCTTCCCTAATAGATTTACAATGTGAGTAAATGCATGTGTTTGTATGTGTCTGTGTTACTTGTGTCTATAAGTTATTCAACTTTAATTTTTCCTAGCTGCATCTTTCTTCTCTAGATTTGGACAAATATCAAATATCAACAGTACCTGTTGAGTGATCAAACTATCTCCTGGTCCTCAGTTTACATCTTCCCTGTATTACACATTATTAGTATTTCAGCTATCTGTGTACTGCCTCTTAACTCCAAATCCACCCTTCTTTCATTTCCTTTGTGATACCTGATGGATCCTATAAATACTGCTTCTCTGCCAGCTCATACAATGTCAGGTTTTGTCAATAGAGGGTGCTGGAGGGACACTCCAATGTAGTCACAAGAGAAGGGCGCTTTTCTTTCTTGGTCTCTCTGGGTCAGCTGCACTGCCATTTTTTGGCACAGCTTCAAAGGACTGACATGCTATGAGTTTTCAGCCCATGAAGCATATTTCTGTGGACCAGCTTCAGCATATACCCTCACATGTTTCTTCACCACCAGTAGCTGCATGTTCCTGTAGCAGCAGCACCCCTCCAGTGAGGTCAGAATTCACAGGTCTTAGGGGGAAATGGTGCTCTTTCCAGTCTTCAGTTTCTTTCTGATTTTGGAAGTGGTGACACTGCAGCCCTAGAAGTAGATATTCTATCTGCATTTCTTAATTCTGTATCGCTTGGAATCTTCTTTTATCCATGTTTTAAAAAGAATTTAGCTGTCTTTTATTAGCTAATAATTCTTTACATCAGATTTTCCCTTTGATTTCCTGTGACTGGACTGTGTTTATATAGTATGCTCCCATTTGGTAGTTTTGTGATTAACTAGACTTCCTCTAAAACAACTGTTGGCAAGCCTGACTAAATGAGGTAAATAAAGACAGAAATAAAGCAGGAAATCTGACAAGAGCAGAACAATCTCATAGAAATTTTTTAGGCTAGATGCATTAAGGGAAATGTATTATTAGGGAAAATGTCTAGGGCCTTCAAGATTTTCAAAAACCTACTAAGATGCTGAATATGCATTTCATTTTTGAGAATATATCTATATTTCAGTGTGCCTACGCACACACACACACACACACACACACGCATGTATTCTGAAATATAAAAAGAAAACTAAAAAATCAAAGTAAGTGGTTTTTTATTTAAATGTTATCAACTGAAATTCCACTCAATGCAACCTATATTGGTACTGTGAGTATATTTTAATGTTTACTATGACTTGTGGTAGAATCCCCCCAAATAAGAAAGCATATCTTGAGTCTGCTAAAAAATTTTAAAGTTCTTGGGTTCAATTTACAGATAAAACACAACTGCTTTTAGTTCAATTCAGATATAAAGTAGCTAAATGTGTTCTATTGCTAATGACTATATACCTAACATCAACTACCAGCTTTTTAAATATGTTAGCAATCCCAAAGAATGGTCACAACAAGGAGAGGTAGAGAATGAATCTAATTTATTATCATCACTGGAAAACAAATGACTTTGTACATTTTGGCAAACAAGTACGATGTGAATTTGTGTAAAATCCCCAAATACCAAACATGTCTTGCTAGAAATATATATGTTCGCATTTATGTACGTATATATGCATATATATATATATATAGAGAGAGAGAGAGAGAGAGATTGAGAGGGAGAGATGTTTTAGGTAAAATAATTCACTTTGCAAAATTAAAGCTAAAATTTCAATGCAGTAACTGCTACTACTGAAATTTACAACATGAAAAAACTACAATATTGAAAATGTACTGATATTTGGGAGTCTTATATCATTTGCCTTTCTGTTTTGGCTGATAATAAGACACAAAGTAACCGTATGTAAGAGTCATAATTTATATAATATGGTAATTTCTCAATGTAGTAGTTAACAAAATTCTGACTCTACTTGATTTTAGATAGAAGTTAGGTGTTTATCTGCACTGTGTCTCTAACATTTGGGAACATTTAAGACAAGCTGCACTAAGACAAAGAGTATTTACTAGGACAAAATTATATCTATAGCCAAACAGTAACATTTGGAATGCACACTCTCGCTAAAAAAACATTGTCTCTGTCATCATTCTAAGGATCTGTCCACTTAAATTGACCTATAGAAAGAGGCAGATTAATATTTCAGGTCAAAATATACAATGATGCAAGGGAAAAAGGAGGGTTATGCTGAAGAACAGGATTTTTTCCTCTTGTACCAGAATTGTGCCTAAGACCAGAGTTGAAGGAGAAAAATAAAAGCACTTAAATCTTGACATTCCTGTTTCAACGAATTTTAACGGACTGCCAACATTTAGTATCAACCACCTCTCCAGAGGTGGGGATCACCCCTCAACGACATGGGGCCTTACATTTTCAGCCACCCAGGTCAAGATAAGAAATCTCTGAGGTCAGAGGTGTGGCTCTGATGGAATAAACAGCATATTTTGTACCATAAAAGTGTAATTTAGGTTCTCTAATGGAAACGTAGGGAGCTCCTATTAAATTAGCTGATGATGTTTATGAAAGCCTACAAAAATGAAATGCTTTTTGTTTTGTTTGTTTATCCAGGTAGAAAATGTCCAACCTCGTCAACTTTCCCCAGAGTTATCAGAGAAAGGTAAGAATTTGAGGAGAAATGACATAGTGGGGGATAACTGGGCAAAAAGGGATAAGGGCTTCTCTAATTCTCAGTGCCTGGGCCATAAGGAAGATGAATCTCTAAAGAGCCATGAAGTCCTGGAGAGAAGGATGCCTGAGGGGTGAATGAGCCACAGATTTGGCAGGGAGGTAGCAGGGGACAAGAGACATGCACATCAAGGGGATGCAAAGTAAGGCAAATGTCAGTTGACGTGGTGGAATCTGACAAGTTATTAATGAATGAAAAACTATTTCATAAAAGATGTCTATTACAGAGCACTATAGTTAGCAGTAAAAGTGAAGGACTGATTATTAAATTTTTAATGCTTCATCAATAATTCATCTTTGGTGATTCTAGTCCACCAGTACCTAACACATCAAACCAATTTTCCTCACTTATCTATCTCATTTTATTTTATTTTAATTGATTGATTGACTGGAGACAGGGTCTCACTCTGTCATGCAGGCTGGAGTGCAGTGGCATGATCACAGCTCACTGCAACTTCGACCTCTTGGGCTCAAGTGATCCTCCCACATCAGCCTTCTGACCACAGGCAGGTGCCATCACACCCTGCTAATTTTTATATTTTTTGGTAAACATGGGGTTTCACTATGTTGCTCAAGCTAATTTCAAACTCCTGGGATTAAGCAGTCCTCCCACCTCAGTCTCCCAAAGTGCTACAATTACAATTGTGAGCCACCACACCAGGCCTGTCTCATTTTAAAGGAAAAATAAATAACACCAGTTCTATAGAATCCAAGATTACCAACATTATAATTTTTTTAGGTTGATTTATATATGCCCACTATGTGTGCAGATTATATGTATTGTATGTACGTAGATAGCAAAACAAGGCAATCACTTTGCTCAATTCCACTCGGAGGGTTTTTTGCTGTTGTTGTTTTTGAATGTGTTAACACTGACCATGACCTAATTCTGCAAGAAGTCTTTATCTGTGAAACTGTATTCACTTTCCTTATGGAAGTCCACAATTCTGCCTTAATCCTTCTAGAAAATTTTTCTTCTTAATACAATTAATTTTATTTAAATAATTGTTTATCACACTGTAGCTAGGTAGACATGTTTTGAAAATGATGTAAAATACATAGGGCTAATCCAAACACTGAAGTTTGAAATGAAAACCACAGATCCAAACATTTTTAACTATCCATGTATTTGAGTAGACTAAATAGACGTGAGACATATACATAATTCTATAACACTAAAAATGCTAGTCTACTCGAAATTACCCCCCACTCCCCATTATGTGAAGTAAAAATACTATTTAATGAAAAACTCACCATATCTGTATCTGAGACAGGGCCAAAACTGGTCACGTAGATGTTAGTGAAGACTTCAGTAATACTGTCTGATATGAGAAAAGAGATTGAATATAGATATTATATAATAAGAGCCACAGGAGAGAGAAGGGTTTGAGTACACGGTATGTTTTGAAAGCTGTGTCATAAATTTGGGAGTACTGGGTTTTACTTTCTTGTCAACTTTCACAACCGTAATGACTATAGTGCTCAGTTATTTCATTGGTTTTCACCATCCTAACTGCAAAATGCATAGAAGTATTGTGACATTCTTACTTGGAAACCATATCTGATTAGCGCATCTTCATTTATATTGCTCAAAATGAATAGTTTCTTAGGAAACATCTTAAGTGAAATAGTTTATAATAAATGTGTTACCAGTACTAAAAAAAAAGGATGTTATTGTCTGATATAATCCTAAATTTGATGTTTCAACTAAATATTTCAGTATCTCATGATGGTAAAGATTCAATTTACAGATTGTAAATCAGTATATCTTCTCCATACAGCACAAAACAGCTTGGTAATTATAAATAAACATAATTCCAATTAATATAAAAAGCTTAGTCATTCAGTGACATAAGAATAAAAGAAAATAACAGATTACTTTCAAACAAGCTTGCTTTTAATTGTACTTAAGAATGCCTGAAATGCTAAGACGGAACTAAATCGGATTCTAAAATTATGTAACATAATAACTGTAATACAATTAACTGGAGTGCTCTATTAACCGGGTAATTTAGATCTTTTATTTTAAATAAGCCAAATGGTGATGGGGAAAAGGTCAAAGACAAGATCAAAAAACAAAAATCTTTTCACTGCTCCTGTAGTAGAAAAAAACACATCATTAATGTTTATCATCATGAGCTAAATGTCTTATCCATTAGCTGTCAGATTTGTAATTCTACACAAACAATAACATGAATTGTTTTTCGTATTATACTGGACATTAATTTACAACCATTAAAGAGAATAAACTATGTCTGGGATTTTGTATCCATTAAGGTAAGAATGGAAAATAGAAAGGATATTGATAAAACAGGTTAGACTTTGAATGCCTGCTACATACCAGGTACTCTTTAAAGCACCTGAAATATCATAATCTGCGTGTCAAACCTATGTGGTAGATTATCTGTTATCCCTATGCGTGTGTACAACTATTCAAAGAAAGGTAAGCGAACTTGCCAAAGACCCACAGCTAGCAGAGTAGAGTAATGATTTATAACCCAAGCAATCTAGTTTCTGATCACTCAAGCTAAATCAAAGCATTATACCATAGCCAATGATAAACTTAAAACTAACAGTAGTTTCTTATTAAACGCATGCTTCTATTCACCAGAATATTCCGTGCCAAAGACATAGTTATAGTGCTCCAAATAAATATGTTCATTAAGCTTTGTTGTATATACTATTTTATCCCTAAAACTGTATTTTTGAAATTCTATTACAAAAGCATTAGAAAATAAATTTATAAAATTATTTCAGATGTCACCTACCCCAAAGACCTGCTCAGGAGCAGCTTTCTGTGTATACAAAGTCCCATAGGACCCTGAGTTCAGAAGAGTCCCATGCTTAATTTAATGGTCTATTTGTGCTTTCTTTAAAAAATCTTAATTGTTTTTTAAACAAAGGGCCCTGTATTTTCATTTTGGAATGGGCATCACAAATTATGTAGCTGGTGCTGGACCTGAGTTTTTATATACTAGAAAGCAATTGTGGAAATGAGACTCAACATTTTTTTCCTTTTATCCACACTAAATTAATCACACTATTACATTTATTCAATTAGTAACTGAATAAAACTTTGTTACAGCTGTTGACCTAAAATGTTCCAGAGAAGAGAAATTAAAATATGAAGGTAGCTTTTACCCTAAGAGAAGAAACTAAAATGATTCTCCTTAGTTTAAGTAGTAAAGTTAGAGTCCAAGAAATGACAAAAATGTGTGAATGTATTGATGCTAAGGATATGAATAATATTCATTATTTGCTAAATGGCAAGTAAAGGGTAAAGGGGTATCAGTACCTAGTGGCTATAGGGAGGTGTCAGCTAAGAACTGAAATGAAAAATAAGGTTAGCCTCAAAACTCTAAGCAGTAAGAGAAACACCTAAGACTCAGAACATAGGTATAAAAAGTTATTTTTAGAAAAAGAAATGGTTTCATGGATTACTGCCTTCATAAACATAGCTAAATAATGTATGCATTGGGGAGATACTGTCCTACTATGGAAGTTCAGAAAAAGGAAAATCAGCAAGCCAAACACTGACGATGAACATCCAATAGTGTCTAAGTCTGGGAAAGGTATTCTTAGCAATGAGTTTTTGTTTGTTTGTTTGTTTGTTTGTTTTTTAGATTTCAATATGGACGGATGCACAGAGCTATAAACAACCTACATGGGCTAATGAAATATTTCAGTGTAATGATTATAGATATTTGATACATCTAACACAATCTTCTAGAATTCTATGATCCAAATCAATCTTTGGTTATATTTTGGCTTTCCCTAAGACAAGGAAAGGGAAGTGAACAAAGGAAAAGGGAAAAGAAAGGAATGGAGGGGAAGGGAGTTTAGGGAGATTATATGAATGTAGGCTATTTCCAGGAGAATATAGGTGATTCTAATCTTGTGTCTCTGATTTGTCAAGACATTTTATAGTATCGTCTGCTTATGTTTGTTTTCCCATGTGGATTTGGAACATCTGATCCACTGAGCAGATGTATGTTACAGAGTAAGCAAGTGAATTTACAGTCTGGTGGCAACCTGAGTCTCTGTGCATTTTAGTTACCATGGTTCACTCTTCAGTCTCGATCACTCTTTTTCTGTTGTTTTTGGTTTTTAGATGGAGTTTCGCTCTTGTTCCCCAGGCTGGAGTGCAGTGGTGTGATCTCAGCTCGCTGCAACCTCTGCCTCCAGGGTTTAAGTGATTCTCCTGCCTCAGCCTCCCAAGTTGCTGGGACTACAGACGCTCACCACCATGCCCGGCTAGCTTCTGTATTTTTAGTAGAGATGGGGTTTCACCATGTTGGCCAGGCTGGTCTCAAACTCCTGACCTCAGGTGATCCACCCACCTCGGCCTCCCCAAGCACTGGGATTACTGGCATGAGCCACCGTGCCTGGCCCTCATCACTCTTACTTGACACACCAAGATCTATCCTGACTCAGAGCCTTCAAAATGGCTATTATCTCTCATTTTCCCTTTGGTTAATTGCTTCTCTGCATTTAGTCTCAGTTTAAATGATCTCTCTTCAGAGCAGGAGTTCACAATCCCCTATGTAATGTAAGCCCTATTCTCTCATTTTTGCTCTCTGACACTTTCTTTTTATGGGAACTTTCAACTTTGCCATTATTTGAATGCTTTAATATATTCTTCTTGCTTTTTGTTTTGTGTTTGGTCTGTCTCCCCAATCCAGGAGTTAAGCTCCACAAAGAACGGAGACTGCACCATTTCTGCTTACTATTATGTCACGAGGGCTTTTACAATGTCAATCACATGTTACATGCTGTATGTTTGAACAAATTATTTCTCATTTTAATTCATGTAGAACATCGATCTTTTTCCAAAATATTTCATCAACATTAAAAATGGTCATGCATGGATGTTGCTAGTCATGAGGAAAATATGCCCATCATTTGTGAAGGCAGAGCCCAAACTTTCCATTGACAAAGGCAGGTTGAGAGTCTAAGTAATAGGCTTCCAGTGAAGTAACAAAGCTGAGCAAAGGGAAAGAATGTACTTGAAGACAGCACTGATTCACTGCAAACCAAAATTGAAGTCAGAACAGTTACACAGCTCCTAGCAGAAATATCCACCATTAGTTACCTCAAAATAATGGTTTACCAGCTAAATAGTTGACATGAGAAATACCAAGAGTAATATGCAGAAGTAAGAGGATGTTCTGTATAGATTTCTCCAGAGGCAAAATACAACAAGGTTGATAATAGGTACTTTAGGAGAAATAAGTAATGCATGTGGCATACATAGAAGAATGTATAATCCTTAGAGCAATCATCAAATTCGGGATGGTGAAAGATGCCTGCAGACATGTACTGAGGGACACATAATGTATTCCTAATATTTGATTCTTTTAAAATTAATCCTAATCAATTTTGACAAAATCTTAAGATATGATGGGGGTGGTCATTGTTAATCTTACTCTTCTGTGTACTTCTCTGATTTTTTTAACTGATTCACAGAAAAAATAAATGGCCTGAAAGGATATCCAAAATGCACATATAAATAATTTCAAGAAGTGTTTAATTAATGAAAAATTGATTTTTGCTGGGAAATGCAGCATAGAGTAACAATAAAACTTCTTTATAAAACCTTTGCAAAACTATGAAAGAACAAAATTAATGCTCAATTATGATTTATTTTACAAGATTCACTTAAAATAGATGGTTGAGGATAAAAAGTGAGTAAAGCAAAACATCTGCCTGTGAAAGACTCACAACATAATAGAAAAAAAAAACCATTTAAAAAATTGTAATACAAGAAATGTCTGCTGCAACCAAACCAAAAAGATAATATCTCAATGCCCATAGAAGCATCTTGGAGAAAGACATGGAGGTTTCACTCTTTTGTAATTTTCAATGGTCCTGAGCATCCTCTAATCCAACAAAGAGCAGAGTAGATATTCGAGGCAGGGAAACTCCTTTGTGCAAAAGTCAAGTCCCACAAATAGTTAACTTTCACGCTTAAACAAGGTTAACATGCATATACAGAGGATGAGATGAGGTTGTAAGGAAAGGCAGAGTTGTATCAAAACAGATCCGACATGCCACAATAATACGACTATTGTCCTTATATACATGGCAGCAGAAGATTCACTGAAGGACTTTGACTTGGAGAATTTTGTGGCTAGGGCTATGTTACCAGATATATTATGTTACATTTATATAGAGGGCAAGCCAAGACAAAGTAGACTGAAGATAGTGTATTCAGTTTGGAAGATGATGCCATTGTTAAGACCAAAAAAAAAAAAAAGAGATTGAGATTAGGAAATGGTAGAAGTCAAGGGAATAATCTGTTTGTTTTAAAGTAATATTGCAGGAATAGGCCCTTTGGTTTGACTGTTAGAGGATGTGTGGAGCCTGGAAAGGAGTAGGTTCAGTAAAACTATAAAGGCATAAAACAAATGAAGAGGTTTGGAAAGTAAATGGAGGGTAAGGACATGAAGAGAGTAAGTGGAAACTATTCTTTTTAAAAGCTCGTCAGAAAAGATTTTGACAAACACAATAATAGTTGAACTGTACTGGATTATATAACACACAATAGCATGCAAACTTTCCAAACAAAAATTTCTAACATTTAGCAACAGCAAAATCCTCTTTTTGTAAATGATTGATTGACATTTGATATGTACATTCTTTGTACCAGATCTTCCTTCTCTTTCTCCTCCACCATAGACACACACATACACACCATTTTGAAACTGATTTTCTCAAGAGAGTGGTATACATATACATATACTATTGTATATGTAGAGTTGAAAAGAGAATCATAAAAATGTTTCTGAAAGTTTTTGTGGGCATCATATGAAAGAAGAAGTGAACTCATATTGACCATTTATCGTTTGATCTAGGCAGTAACGATATTATTCTAGGAATAGAAAATAACTTCTCTAGGAAAATGTCCACGTCAGTGATGTGGAATCCAGGAAAACTAATTATAATTTGATTCACATGCAATTAAGCCAGTAAAGTTTCTAAGTACACAATCATCTGCATATTTAGAAAAAAACCCAACCTCTTTTATCCTACTCTTACTTTTATTTTAGGTTATTGCATTAGCCAATCTTCAATAATTGTTTTAAATAATAGTGAAAATAAAAACCAGGCATTCATTATTATTTTAAAAAGCTTATCTTTTTAAAGTTCAGAATAAATTCAGGGAATAAATTCAATATATCACTTCCCAAGGTGAGGTATCCACAATAAATGGGAAGAGAACTATCTGATTCTCTGTGGTCCATATGTGTGCCAATTACTTGACTTTTGTAGGCATTTAAGATTGAAAATCTTGGAAAGTTGCAATTTCCCATAAAAAAGATTATTTCCTCTCTGTTCCTATCCATAGATTTTTTTTCTTGGATTAATTCTCAGGCTATTATTTTCTATGGCTAATGTCTCCTACCCATTTCTGACCTTCTAGTCTTACTATTTTCTTGGAGTTTGAGAGTGTAAATAGACAGCTACTGAGAAGTAGAAAGGTTGGACCAGTTTTCTGACTTAAAGCCACTCAATTTCAAAATATAGATCAGGCAGTTAAGATGAGATGAAAGATTTTTTTTTCACCATCTATAAGGCTAGTCAGGTTTATTCTTTCCTATTGTTCATTATGGATGGGTATATAGTTCCCAACACAATGGAATATAGCAATGAGTAAGTGAGTGAGTGAGTGAATAAAGTTGTCATTCTATCTTAAACTGCAGCCACTCCAAATCTCTCCCTAGCTCTGTAGGTTCATTTATTTATTATTGTTTTCTGTTTGCTGTATGTATCTACTCCTATGGTAGACATGAGACACATGTGGCCATTTAAATTAAATTTTAATTAAATAAAATTAAATAACATTTAAAATTTTGCTCCTTAGTACACTGGTCATATTTTATCCATATGTGGCTATGTTACTATCTTGGATAGAAGAGCCGAACATTTCCATTATCACAGAAAGTTCTGTAAAATAGCATTTGTCTATATCCTCCCAATAGAAGTTAAGCTCCATGAAGACTGGGGTTTTGTTTGCTCAGAAAGATAAAGCTGTAGCACAGAATAGCCCCTGACATAGTATATGTTCTTAATAAATCCTGGTTAACTAAATAAATTCTTACTCTTAGTTCACAGTCATTTAAAGTAGATATAGCCTCTGCTATCATAATGAAGCTTATTATAGCCTAATGAAGAGAGATACTATGCAAAAAATCAAATACATATACAATTGCAGACATGATATATGCTATGAGAGTATGCAATAAGGGAACTTCTCCTGGAAACATTTTCTTCACTTCTTCTCCAGGACGTCGTAATCACTTTATTTTACTCCAACCTTACTGGTTACTTCTTCCCTAAATCCTTCACTTCTAACTCCTAATCTAATAATATTGGAATGCCACAAATTTCAGTTTTTGGTGTTCTGTATTTATACTTCTTTGATGATTTATTTCATGTAGTCAAAATTTCTAAATTTCTATTTGCAGTCTAGAACTTTCTTCCAAAATATAGACTTCTATATACAACTGTCTACTTGGCACCTCCACTTGGCTGTCCAATAGCGTTTTTAAACTTATCATGTCTCAAACAAAACTAATTTTCTGCTCCAAAATCATGGCATTTACAGCCTTCCCTATTGTATTTTATTTATTCTAACTCTTAGGTCACAAATAGTGGTTTTATTCACATCTTCTCTCTTTTCAACAGTAAATCTCTTCTCAAAGATAGGTACAATCCAAAGACTTCTTACCTCCTCTGTTATTACGACTCTTAAAGCTACCATCATCTGTCTCTGGGAATACTGCTTGCACTCATTCACCCCTACGGTCTCTTTCTTTTAAAGAAAATAATAGATTTATTCAGATACAATTTATACAATATAAAACATACACCCTTCTAAAGTGTACAATTTAGTGCTCTTTGGTATCATCACGAGGTTATACCACATTACTCTAAACTTGAAACATTTTTATCACCACAAAGAAATCCCATATTTATTTGCAGTCTTTCCCCGTTCTCCCTTCTCACAAGCTCTGGCAACTACTAATTCAGTTTCTGTTTCTATGGATTTGCTTATTTTGAAAATTTTATTATAAATTAAATTCCTTCTATTCGATTCCATTCTATTCTATTCTATTCCAAATTTATAAAAATTTTTTGTCATGAATGAGTGTTGGATTTTGTCAAATTACTGTTTTTCACCTGTGCAGATGATCATGAAGCATTTGCCTTTTTTTCTGTTGATATTGCATATTATAGCAATTTATTTCCATGTGTTGAAGCAACTTTGCATTCCTGGCATAAATATAACTCGGTTTAGTGTGTATTTTTTTACAGGTTGCTGAATTTAATTTGCTAGTATTTTGTAGATACATCTTTCAATTTATCTTTTGATTTTGTTGAGCTTCCTGGAGGCACAGAATAATGTTTCTCACCAGTTGAGGAACTTCCTAGCCATTATTTCTGTAAATAATCTTTCTGTCCTTTATTTCCTTTCTTTCTAGAAATTCTGTTATGCAAATGTTGGTATGCTTTATGTGTTCTCTAGGTCTTTAAGGCTGTATTCCTTTCTTCTTTTTTTTTTTCTTATGTTCCTTAGAATGAAAAATCTCAATTAACCTTTTTCAGATTTATTGATTCTTCTGACTGTACCAATTTGTTACAGAATCCCTCTAGTAAAGGTTTTATTTCTGTTGGTTTTTATATCCTGGGTTTCTATGAGATCCTTTAAAAAATATATGATGCCCATCTCTTTGTCATTATTCTCTTTCGGTGAGATACTGTTTTTATACTTTCCTTTTATTCTTTAGACTTTGTTTTCTTTAGTTCATTGAAAAGATCATTTAAACTTGTTGACTAGTAATTCTGATATCTAAGTTTCCTAAAGGACAACTTTTATTGATTCCTGTTTTTTTCTGTATATGGAACTTATTTTCCTGTTTCTTTTCATGGATCATAGTTTTTGTTGAAAACTTAAAACTGTAAATACTATATGATAACTCTAAAGATAAGAAATCCTTCCACTCTTCAAGGTGTGTGTGCATGTATGTGTGTGAGTGTGTGTGTTGCTATTTGTTCCTGTTGCTATTTTTTGTTTAGTGACTTTATAGGACTATTTCTGTAAAGCCTGTATTCTTTGTCTTTTGCAGCCATTGAAGTCTCTGCTAATAATAGCAGTGATTTTCTTAAATGCTTTGAAGCAGTCAGTTTCCCAGCCTTTGCACAAAGGTTCTGGGGGGTGAAAGGATTAGGGGGAAATAATGTCTTCAACACTCCAGTACACAGTTCATAACTCTGCCTTAGCCTTCACTTCCTGCTTTTGCAGAATCTCAAGGCCATCCAGCATGAAAGATTAAGGCCATTTTAAGTCATTTTCAGGCAATTCTGCGAGGCTTTCTAGATTCCCAGGAATAGGTTTGAGGTTTTAAAAGCCCTCTATTGTCATCTCAGTGCTCAGTTTTTTCTTTAGATTTTGCCCAGCCTCTTGTTAATCCCAGTTTATATCTCTGTTAAAATTACTGTGACATTAAACAATACCTGCTAACTGTTTTCATCAAATGCCCTGGAAATAGAGTGTCCACAAGAGCAAGCTAAGTCAAGTCAAATAAAGATTAGCCCTGAGAGTGGACAGACAGGTCAAATGGTCACAGTTTGCTGGTGATGGGACTTTTGGGGAAGATCCAACCTGATTCTGTCAAATCCAGTGGCTGCTAGACTGCCACTTTTCACAATTAACAGAGTTGCAAGACTTTATTTTTAAGTTGAGCATGGAGAATGCAGAAAAGAAGATAAAACAATGAAAGTTAAAAATACACAAAGCTCAATGTGTTTAACAAGCTTTGGACATTTTTCTTGTAAATGCTCCTCAAATTGTTGCAAGGCTTTCATTAATTTCAAGAGTACCAAGAAGGTTGATTATACAACTTCCGCCACTACTCTTGTTGCTTTTATGGAGGAGCAGATTTTTGGAGGTCCTTACTTTTCCATTCCATAAGTATTTTTCCACAGTCTCTTCTTAAATCAGAAATCAGATTGTGCCAATTCTCTTCACAAAACCCCAGAATGCCTCTATACTCACTCCAAATATTAAAAGCTGTGGCCTTATATTCATGACCCACACAACACTTCATAACCATAACCTGTTACTTTGTTTCTTCTCTGTTATTGCCCTCACTAACTGCTGCCTCGCTGACCTCTTGACTGTTCATTAAACATGCCTGATATTTCACAGACATTTTCTTCTGCCTACGAGGCCCTTGTCACAGATGCATAACTTACTCTCTCACCTTACTGTTTTATTTTATATTTAGAGAAAAGGTCTTACTCTGGTGCCTAGGCTGGAGTGAAGTGGTATGATCACAATATCATAGCTCACTGCAGTCTCCAACTCCTGGGCTCAAGTGAGCCTCCCATCTCAACCTCCTGGGTAGCTGGTACTATAGGTGCACACCACCACACATAGCTAATTTTTATTTATTTATTTTATTTTAGAAACAGGGACTGGCTTTGTTGACCAAGCTGGCCTTGAACTCCTGGCTTCAAGTAATCCTCCCACCTTGGCCTCCGAAAGTGCTGAGATTACAGGTATAAGCCACAGGCCCTGCCTGCTTATTCATGTTTAACAAATATTTATATAGAGTTGACTACATGCCTGACACTTTCTAAGCTTTTTTAAAAATAGTAACTTACTTAAGACTTTGCTGAAAGATCACTGTCTTCCAATAAGCCTGAAATGGACACTGTAATTCAAATTTCACCTTCCCTCCATCCCCAATACTTTAGATCTCCCTTACCTTGCCCTGTTTTTCCCCACTTTTTCCACAATAACATTAATTTTCAGCATTCCCTGTAAGTTTCTTACATATTGCATACATATTTTAAAATAAAAACTAAGAAAACAAAGATTGATTTTTCTCCTGATATTTCCCAAGAACAAATAATTTCTGGAACGTAGTAGGAGCTGAATATTTGTTCAGGGAACCAACCATTTAGCCTGACTCAATTTGGGGTAGAGGAAGGGTAGGATTCCTTAAACAAATTGTATTTCAGTGATATAAAAAGGTGCATTATAAAGATCTTTTAAAAGTGTGTAAGTTTGAGTGAGACACATAAGAGAATATTAGGCCTAACTAGCATAGGGGAAACTGCAGATTCAAAGATATTGATATAAAATATAGTTGGATCTCATGAGGAAATGAAAAAAAGTACAGAAAGAGAACAGAGAGGGAGTAGAAGAATAATACAAGGTGGATATGAAGAAACAGGCAGAGCTAACATGCACGCTTTGTAATTGTGTGAACTTGGACAGTGAGTTTGATCTGTATAATATGTATAACTCAACATAGATAATAACTATACCTACCTTATGGTCTTGTTATAAAGATTAAATGAGTTACTTTATAAAATCACTTATAGCTGACACATACAAGGTAATATAAAAGATTTTGCCATCTATGTATATCTGTATCTAATTGGGGAGTTCCAGGCTGCGAATGCATACTCCAGAGTCCATGATTCCACTGAATAATAACTAGACAATTTAGTTAACCTCTGTGCACCTAAGTTTCTTTATCTCTAAAGCAAGAAAAGTAAAAGAAGCCACCTCACTGGGTTCCTGTGAGGATTAAGGCTTGACAGGAATACAGAACAATGCCAGATAACAATGTTCCATAATGCCAGCTATTGTTAGTGTTACTATTATAATTGGAGTCCAAAAAGTAGATGAATATACCTAATATTGGAATACACACCAAGAAATCAAAAAGGATGCAGTCCCAACATTTAAACAATTTATAAATGAAAGTAAGCTAGGAAATTAGGCTAGAAAATAGCATACAGAGAGATAGTGACCAAAAGTAGAGGAGAATATAGTATCTCAAAGACTAGAGATGAGTGCTGCAAAGGCAATTCACGTTCCTAGGAAGGAAAGAGTGATGTACAGTTGATGCTGCTGAGAGATCCAGTAGTCTGAGGCCTGGAATATTTGCTGGATTTAGAGATCTTGAAGTCACTAGTAGAGTAAAGAATGCGCAGAAGCCAGCTTGGTGTGAGAGATATTAGAGAAGAGGAAAAGACTAAAGAGACGTTAAACAAACCTTAAGAAGTTTGACTGTGAAGGGTAAGAGAACTCTAGCAAAAGGGCAAGGTGGAGGAAAAGAGACATCTTTTTGTTTTGCTTGTTTAAGGCAGAAGATAGTTGAACATATGGCAAGGCAGATGGGGAAGACTGAGGTTGAAAGGGAGAAGCTGAATATACAGGAGAGAGAAAAGATCAATGACAGAGGAAAATTTTCTAGCACGCAGCCAGGACATTAGCTAAAGGGGATTGGCAACTAATACGCAGAGCGAGGAGGGAAGAGAGAGCATCCTTGATTATATCAGGAATGAGTAAGGAGCGTATTTAAACAAATGGAAATAGATTTTTAAATCTAGTGGTAAGAAAGTTGAAGATGTTCCTGGAGATAAATTTCTAGTTAGCTGCCAAATATATGTACATCATTCTTATTATAATAAATAATGATTCCAGGTCAAAAGTTTTATAGTTTAGGCAATCCTATTAATAAAATGTAAAATATTGTATATCCATATGATATGGGTTGGCTCTGTGTCCCCACCCAAATTTCATCTTGAATTGTAATTCCCATAATCCCCAAGTGTCAAGGGTGGGACCTAGTGGGAGGTGATTTTAGCATGGGAGCGGTTTCCCCTATGCTGTTCTCATGACAGTGAGTGAGTTCTCACGAGATCCAGTGGTTTTATAAGGGGCTCTTCCCCCTTCGCTTGTTCACACTCTCTCACCTGCTACCATGTAAGATGTGCCTCTTCCCCTTCCACTATGATTGTAAGTTTCCTGAAGCCTCCCCGGCCCTGTGGGACTGTGGGTCAATTAAATCTCTTTTCTTTATAAATTACCCCGTCTTGGGTATGTCTTTATAGCAGTGTGAAAATGGACTAATAGACCACGTAAGACCAATTTAGTATCTAGTATCAGCTCCTTGTCCATATTCCCTTGACAATCACAATTCCTATACATGAAATGGCATCCTACTGCAGCTGCGATGCTCTGCCTGAGGGCTTTCTCTGGTGGTGAGGGTAGACTGGAAGTGTACAGAGTTTATGTTCCTGAGAGCAACTAGCAATCAGTGACTAATGGGAGATGGAAGAAATATAACTCAGCTTTCTCTCCCCGTAAGTAGAGACAACTCTGAGGCATGTTCCACGTCACTCCTCAAGAGTCCACAGTGGTACTAAACCATAGCTGTCCTGAGCAGTAAGCTGCTCATTAGGATACCTTGCACTGGCGTTCTTTCCTAACTGGCTCACTTTGCCACTCCCTCTTCTAGTCCATCCTGATATCATTTCCCAAATAAATCCATGTTTTAGAGTCTGCTTCTGGGGAAAATGAGAGGCAACTACAAACATCATTCGCTTACCCTAAGAAGAAAAAATGACAATAGTTACAGACACAAGAGAAATATCAATTACATTCACTGGTGCTAACCATCCAAGCAATAAGTTACACTGTCTTTATCCCTGTAATTTAGATTTTAACAGTGATATCAGTAAAGACATGAATGTACAATGCTGAGAGTAAATCAGGCTGTAGATGACATCACTTTAAGATCATGATGCTAATAATTTTGCTCATCTTGTATCATAACTAGAATGTCATGCACACATTTTAAGATGAGTTAGTCATTGCTGTGCTTTGCCTTACACTCTCAGCAACAACAAAGACATTCTGCTTTTTGGGATGATTCCCATAACACCTACATGTGCCATTTGTCATCCATCAATCGAATTAAAGTCAACAAATACTTAAGTGAATTCTGTGTTTATGATACTTAGTGTTCTCTAGTAAAAGTTAAAAACATTAAATTAGATAATAAAATTGTTTCCATTCTACCACTAAGGAATGCTTGCCCCTTACCTCGTATCCTACTACCAGTGGGCAGTCAACATACATTTCATAAAAAGGATGACTCAAACAATATAGTACTGTATTTGGATAGTCAACAAAGGGTCCATAAAGGCAGGAAGAGTTAAGAACAATTAAAAAACCCAGGCATGTATTTTGTTTAGGTACAATCATTTTTTATTATAGTTCTAAGTTTTGTTTTTGATATATTGTAATGATTTGGAACAGTGAAATATAAACATATGTTTAATATATTATATGTCCTGTTAGTGTAAGATTCCTGGTGCTTTTAAAACATGTTGCATATTTATGTATTATATTTATTATTGTAGTTTTCTTTGTTTACATTTATTTATCTAAATTAATTATATTACATTTATTTTTAAAGTACAGACTATTTGGGAATCCTGAACAAGAATGCCTGTATGTGCACGATCACCACTTCTATTCAACAGTACTGGAAGTCCTAACCAGAGCAATTTAAGCAAGACAGAAAAATAAAAGGCACCCAAGTGGGAAAAGAAGAAGTGAAGTTTTCTCTGTTTGCTGACAATATGATCTTACATATAGAAAGCCATAAATAATCCATCAAAAAACTGTCAGAGCTGATAAATTAATTAAAGCTGTAAACTACAAAGTTAACCTACAAAATCAGTAGCATTTCTATATACCAGCAATGAACAATCTGAGTCCTATTTACAATTGCATAAAATACTTTGGAGTAAATTTAACCAAGGAGCTAAAAGATCAATGAGAACTATAAAACATTGTTGAAATAAATTGAAAATGACACATATAAATGAAAAGATACCTTATGTTCATGAGTTAGAAGATTTAATATTGTCAAAATATCCATGCCATCAAAAGTGATCTACAGATTCAATGCAATTCCTATCAAATCTCCAAGTTGTTCTTCACAGAAATAGGAGAAGCAATCCTAAAATTTGTATAAAATGACAAAATATCTTGAATAGCCAAAGCATTTGTAAGCAAAATAAAGAAAACTGGAGACATCACACTACCTGACTTCAAAATATATTATAAAGATAGTAATCAAAACAGCATAATACTGGCATAAAACTCATATATCAACCAATGGAATAGGAAAGAAAGCACAGAAATAAACCCACATATCCCAGGTCAATTGATTTTGAACAAAGGTTTCAAGAACACGCTTTGGGGAAAGGACAGACTCCTCAATAAATGATATTGGAAAAACTGTCTATCCACATGCAGAAGAATGAAATTAGACGTTTATCTTATCCCTGATACAAGAATCAACCCACAATTGATTAAAGACTTAAATATAAGACTCTAAACTATCAAACTACTGGATTAAAACATAAGGGAGAGCTACATAATATTGGTCTGGGCTATGATGTTTTGGATATGACCCTAGAAGCACAGTCAACAAAAGCAAAAATAAACAAATAGAACTGTATCAAACTAAAAAACTTTTGCACTGCAAAGGAAACAACAGATGGAAGAGAAAAAAATATAGACTGGGAGAAAATATTTACAAATCATAAGTCAGGTAAGAAGCTCATATCTACACTATAAAAGAAACTCAAACTACCCAATAACAGGAAAACAAATAATTCTGTTTAAAAGGGGGTTACAAAAGACTCGAATAGATACTTTCCAAAAGAAGTATACAAATGGTTAACAGATATATTTGAAAAATGCTGTACATAACTAATCATCGGGAAATTCAAATTAAATCCATAATGAGATATCACCTCACACCTGTTAAAATGCCTATCATCAAAAACATAAAAGATAACAAGAACTGATGAAGATGCAGAGAAAAATGAATGCTTGTACACTATTTATAGGAATGTAAATTAGTACAGTCACTAAGGAAGACAGTATGGGGGGTTCCTCAAAAAACTAAAAATAGAATTATCATATGATCCAGCAATTGCACTTTTAAGTATACCCAAAGGAACTGAAATCAGTATGTTGAAGAGATATTTGCACTCCCATGTTTATTGCAACACTATTTATAATAGCCAACATAAGGAAACAACCTAAACGTGCATCAATGCAGAAATAAATTTTTTAAATGTGGTATATCTACACAACAGAATTCTACTCAACCTTTAAAAAGAACAACATTCTGTCATTTGCAAAAAAACATGGATGAATCTACAAGACATTATGCTAAGTAAAATAAGCCAGCTACAGAAAAAGGAATACGGCATGATCTCACAAGTGGAATCTAAAAAAAATTCTGTATCATAGAATAAAAGAGTAGAATGGTGGTTACCAAAGGCTGAGGATGGGGAGAAGAGGCAAGAAATGGAGAAATGATGGTTAAATGATACAGAGTTTCAGTTAGGAGGAATAAGTTCTGATGATCTATTGGAGAGCAAGGATACTATAATTAATAATTACATATTTTATACTTCAACATTACTAAGAGTGGATTTTAAATATTCTTGCCCCAAAGAAATGATAAGTATGTGAGGTGATGGATATGTTAATTACCCTTACTAGCTCATTCCACAATATATACATGTATCAAAACATCACATTGTAAGGGATAAATATATACAGTTATAATTTTCCAATTAATTTTTCTTAAAGAATGCCCGCACACTTGTAGACAGGATACAAAACGTTCATGAAGTAGAAACTAAAGACATCTCATCATGATAGTCTCTGGTTTTTAATCACAAATAAATACAACACAAGAATGAATGCAACGTCTATATATCGCCAACACATTTGGGGACTGTTCTGGCTCTTAAACCATCACCTAGGTAGAAGATTTGGAATGCCTTCTCCTTTGAAATGTCTTTCTTCACTATCTAGTGGTTCAGCTTACTCCAGAAAGGGAGTTGAAGACCTCTCTCATCAAAGCACCAGTGAAAAAAGTCAACTAGGAAAGGGAAGCAGAGACTGAATGCACACTCATTTGCATCTATTTAGTGGGATCATTTGGTTCAATTAACAAATATCTACCAAGAGCTTACTAAGTACAACTTGGAGACATCCCCACCTTGACAGACAAGGGAGAGAATATTTCCAAGGGGAAGCTGTGTGTGGTTCCTTCAGCCATTTACATCTCTCAAGGCAATCTTCCATCAAGCAATTGCTGCATGCTCAGTCTGGACCTCTGACAAGGGAAAGGAAGACTGAAGATGCTGTCAAAGATACAACTTCTATTATAAACTGCCTTCTCCTGGTAAGAATAGAATCCCGCTTTATCTTAAGCTGTTAAAGATGGAAATCAGAGCGCATGGAGTATGCTAGAACATTACGAGTCCACACTCCAGTCAGAGCACTGGAAAATACAGAGCTAGTATTCCTGGGTTAGTTAGTAATTTGTAGTCTGTTAGTCACCATTCTGAAATCTCATGCTGTTCTCTAAAGTACTGATAGAAACCAGCTTAACAGCTGAGTTAGGAGAATGTAAAAATAAAAACTTTGCTGTTACAAATTTACATGTTGTTTCTAATATCCATATTAATGAGAAAGAACTCATTGGGGCAAATTTTATCTTTGTAAGATGTTATTTATAAATCAACATAAAGTGAAAACTTAATGTATTAAGAAATACGATTCATGTATATTACTAATAGTAAGGGACTAAACATTTTTGCCATATTCTTATTACAAAAAACTTCATAAGATAAAGCAGGCTAATTGTTTTTTTTTTATGTTTCTATCATTCCCACACAATACTGCTGTTGACAACAATATTTCTGCTTACTTAGCAAAATAATTTTCTGTTATTTCTTTACTTTTTGTAGAAGAAAAGCATTTCAGTGTAATAAAAAATAACAAAGTACAACTCCAATAATTTCAAATGTGTGTTAATGCCGTGCCTTTCAAACATTTAAAATTCTGCCTCCTTTATTTTCAGTCTTGGTAAAAGGCACCATAATTGAGGCAATTGTCAAACTTTTAGGCTCAATCTGAGCTTCTGACTCATATTCTACATCTTAATTTTTGACCAGGTTCTGCTGGTTAAATTTTCTATATCTTTCTTGAATTTTCCTTTCCTCCCCATCTGTACTGGCAGTGACCTCTGGAGTGACCTCTTAAGGGTTTTCCTGCCTCCAGTCCTGCCAGTTCCTTCTACCTTTCATTATATTGCCCCAAATGTTCCTTCCCAATTAGAAATCTCATGGTGTCCCTTTTCTGATCAAAATTTTTCTCAATGGCTCTTATTTGCCTAAGGTTCAAATACCTTAGCATGGAATATAAAACTTCTCATGATGTGTCTTTTTGTTCATGTTCACTTCCTAATCCAATGATATTCTGTATTGTGTGCCTTAGACACACCAAATTCCTTGTTATTCTCCTTCATACCTTTGTTTCTTTGTACATAAAATACAAGTACATACAAAGTACATACAAGTAAAAACAAAGTACATACCTTTGTTCTTTCTTGTACATAACATATCCTCTCATTTAACCTTTGTTCTTAAAAAATCAGCTCAAATCATCCTTCCTCTGTGAAGTTATCCTTGCCATCCCTCAGATATCTAATTAGTCTTTCTATTGGATTCCAGGATTTGTGTTGTTTCTTCAAATAAAATAATTCACATTGTAACATTCAATGCGTGAGAAGTTATTAAATGGCATGTAATACCACTTTCTATTCACCACCCAATGACTCCTAGTACTTTGTTGTATATGATGCTAGATAGATAGATAGATGATAGATAGATGATAGATAGATAGATAGATAGATAGATAGATAGATAGATAGATAGATGATGGCATCATAGATAATCAGAGAATAATACAAAGCAACCCTAGAAAAAACCACTTTATCTTTCACTGTTTTCTATCATCTACAGCCATACCTGGTTTTATTGTGCTTCACAGAGTGTGATTATAACAAATTAGAGGTTTGTGGCAACCCTGTGTCCAGCAAGCCTACTGGCATCATTTTTTCCAATAGTATGTGCTCACTTCATGTCTCTGGGCAACATTTTGGTCATTCTCATATTACTTCAAAAGCAGCCAACAACATTCAGGCAAGACCCTCCACCTGCAGAAAGACTGTAATTTGCTGAAGGCTCAGATGATTGTTAGCATTTTTTAGCAATAAAATATATTTAGTTAATGTACGTTTTTTAGACATAGTGCTGTTTCACACAATGGACCACAGTGCAGTGTAAATATAATTCTATATGCACTGGGAAGCAAAAATTTATGTGACTTGCTTTATTGAGATATTTGCTTTATTGCAGTAGTCTGGAACTGAACCTGGCATATCTCTAAGGTATGCCTGTAGTTATATTATCTTTGAAATATGGCTTTTATGTAGGGAATTTGTTTTTATCTCCTTGTTGGATATCATATTATAATCAAGTATAAGGCTATACAAATCCTATCACACTTAAATATGAAATAAGTGAAATTTATACCTATGGATAATTGGTATAATTTACGTGTAGGAAAATTGTTATGATGGTACATTGCTGAATTACATTAATCATATATGAGAAAAAATTTAAGGCAATGTTTTAGATTTAGATGCTAAAAAACATAGGTTTTAAGATCAGTTGCTTTTGTTGCAAGTAGAATTTGGTTTTCACTTTCAACAATCCAATATTTTTCATCTACAACATTCCAAAGTTAAATGCATTCAGAGCCTTGTTGGCAATAGTACAAACCCTTGCTATCTTTCCCTGGATCTCCTGGATCAGTCTCAAAAAGAAACTCAGTACTTACAACACAGAGCTTATTGATATTCTAATTTGGTGGTAGTATCACTTTCTTCTTAAAAATAAATTTAGCTTAAAGTAGTATAAAAGCAAAAATGAAATCTACTAAAGTGATTAATTTTACCACATATTACTGATGGAGTTTCTTGAATGTATGTATATTGGAAAATATTATGATTACTCTATACTTAACATGTAATTAAGAACTTTTAGAAATTTAAGTAGCAACCCTTAAGTACTTGTCATATCTCCTGAATTCCAAATGTGTGATAATAAAAGGAATTTACCACCTATTAAGCATTGACTGTATGCTGAACTAGATTAAATTTATATATATGATCAAAATTTATCTTCATGATCCCCTATGAACTGTAATTATATTCATTTTATTATCATCCAAATTCAACAGCTAATATGAGACAGAGCTGCATTGAAATATTTTACTCTGATATGAAATCCCATTCTCCTAAGCACTACAGTAATAAAATGCCAGTCACAAACACAACCAGTAAAAGGATTTTTATTTAGTGTATACCAGTATCTTGAGTAGTCCCAGTATAGCCAAACCATGTATATGTACTACACAGTCTTCATGGGCCAGCCTCATGTTAAATGTTTTGGAGGTAATATAGAGATAATAATAAACTTACAGTCCAGTTAAGAAGTCAATTCTATTTATGAAAACATAGCAACATTTAAAATTTTCATCTCATTATATGTATTATATATATGTAGGTATATATTATCTTTGTTCTATATCATACATCATACATATATTTATATATATGTATACACATACATATATTTATATATATGTATACTCATACATACATGTATATAAATACACATGCATCTATCTATATATGTATCTGTCATATCTGTGTCTTAATTTTGATGTTGAACTGCCTCAAACTTAAATTAAAATAATTATACCACTTTATCTTAAATCTGAAACTTCCAAAGAGGGCTACATGAAGACATTGAGAAATGGATAAATGAATGTGCTTTCTTACATCCTTTCTGATTTCATTCTTGTTTTTCCTCCTTCCGAAAAAATAATTAAAAAAAACTGAGTGCCTATTATACTATTTAATATACTAAGATAAAAGACAAATAGAAAACATAGTATGTAGATATCACAGTCATGGAGGAAAAAGAAACAAGTAGACAGATTATGTCCATGAAGTGTGCCTAAATCATAAAAATAATCAAAAGTGCAAAGGTGTGGTGTAGGAGGTAAGAGATAGGGGGAGGGGAGGCACATGATTCTGAACTCAAAGCTGGGGAGCCAGAGAAGCTTCCCAGAAAAAGGCTTTCCAGACCATCCTTATATCTATAATGCATATGTCTTTTTGTTAATTTTTCTTCTGCTTTAGGAGCCTTTCCTTTCTATCACTTCAACTCATTTTATTACATGGTCTCATTGTTGGATGCTTAAAAAAAAGAAAGAGGGGTGCTATTCACCATAGTGAATATTAATACTTATGATAAGCTCCTTTAATGAAATTCTAGGAGATCTAGAGTTTACTTAGAAAGAAAATAGATGCAGCACAGGGTTTGGAGCTCAAAGTGAGTACAGAAATTCATAGAAGAAATTTAACAAAGAAATTCACTAGACAGGGGAGAGAGATGAAAGGATGAAATAAAGATAACTATTAAATTAAGCTAATGATTGAATGTTCTAATGGTCCTTCAAAATTGTTTTGGAGGCTACACCTAGATCTGATCATGATCAGAGCTTTTTCATTTAATGAAAAAGATTCTTTTTAATTTAATGCAAGTTCTTAAACTCAGCATTCTTTGCAATTTACAACACTTACTTTATTCTAAATCTGTCTCTGAATCCTAATTATGTCCATACTTTTTCCAGACAATAAAATATTTTTAGACAGTTCCTACTAAAAAAAGTAGCGAGACAAGAAATATATTTTCTACAGACAAAATTTTTAAAAGATATATGAATGGGTAATAACATTGAAGACATAGATAAGAAAATAATCTTCCAAGAAAAATGATTACAGACCATGTCTGAAATAAAAAGTTGTGTTTACTATTTATTAGTCTAAAACATGTCTTTAATTTCTCAGCATGATCTTGTCCATAGAAAATATTTTAATGTAAATATTCAAGTTCCTTGATTCTTTCTTCATTTGCACTCAAATTTTATCCTTTCCTTTATCTGTTTTGATACACTATTAGGAACAGTTGATCATTTTTTTCCTACCCTAAATTCAGTTGTCACCATATCTTCTTATAAAAGTATTTGTTATATAAACTTATAAGTTGATACATTTGGGGTTTTACCAAAAACTGGGTTTTTTTTTTTTTTTTTTACCTGTCCACTCTTACTTGTTCCTGCCATTCCTGGTAGTCTTTTAAGCTGCTGTTTCAGCTCTCCAGGCAGTTTTTAAAGGCAGCTATGGTACAACTCCAGCTAATAGATGAAAGAATTCGCCCCATGTTTGCCTTCACTGAACTCAGAACGTGGGACGGTTAGACTTTTGCTGTAAAGGCAGAGAATCACTATAAATGAGGCTTTGCACTTCATGTAATGAAAACATATCCAGTTTGTACTCTCAGGGACAGTTACAACTAAATCAGGGTATTCCATGTATGCCCTGATACTCCTCACTCAAGCTCTCGTGTTTGGAATTGGCATGACATTTCTGAACTGTTTACAACTGTTGAGCCTCAACATTCTGCTTATATTTGTGACTCACAGATTATGAAGAAAAAACAGAAATTGTAAGTAAGCTACATGATTTCTTTTTCCTCTGGTCCTCCCAGAAATAATAATGTCTGCTTCTTTTCTCAGTGTGAATGTTTTAATGTATCCCATCTGTAAATGTTCACAAGAATATAAATCCAATACAAAAATGAAATGCATCATTTCCCGAAAGCATTGGGGAAATTCTCTTCCGTTCCTAAGGATATATCAACACATAAAGAGAAGAACAGAGATCCACTTCTGCCCACATAAGAGAAATTTTAGATAGACCCTTTGGGGCTTATTGTGTCAGGTAATTGTATCCATTGTCCATTTCCATTCACTGTAGAGTACTTGTCTCCATGTAGCCAGAGAACAATGAGGTTACATCACTCCTAAGGCTCTTAAAAGAGGAGACCGTTTTCTGCAATCAAGAAGGATGTGGGCATCCATATTGACTCTGGAGAATGTCTATGGTAAAGTGCTTGGATCAGACAATTTAATGGGAGATGAAAAGTCAGGACCAGAGTAAGTTTAACCCAGCTGTAAAGGAAAAGAAATTTCTCTCTGGAAGTCTCCACTTTCCTTTCATGCCTTACTGTTTTCTCTCAGCAGTAGAGCTGTCTCCACACCCTTTAAAGTTTCAGCTATTGTTTACTCAGCACCAATTTTGTGCATATCATTTTTAATAAGTTCTATGGAGAATATAAAGAAGTACAAGTGTGTTCACTGTTCTCTTTTAAGTGTGGAAAACAAGAAGCCACAAATTATAAAATAATAATAATCATATTTATGATAATCCTTCCTGATGCTTAAGCCAAAGCCTTGTAACTATCCTTGACTTTCCTCTTTCACACTCATATCCAATCCATCGGAAATCCTGCTGACTCCATCATCAAAATATATCCAGATTCCTGTCACCTGTCAAGAATTCTACTGCTCCCACCCTGGTCCAAGCCACCATTGTCTCTCACCTAGGTAAAAGCAGTGCCCTCTTGACCAGTCCCCTTGCCCAGACAGTCTACTGTCACCACTGTAAACAGACTGAGTCTGATAAGATATAAGAAAATCAAATCGTGCCATGGCTCTGCCCAGGACTTTGCAACGATTTCTCATTTTACTCAAAGTAAAAGACAAAGCTCTTACAATGGCCAGCAAGGCCATAAGTGTCTGAGCTGTCCTCTCCGTTACATATCTGACTTCATCTCCTGCTAATCTCACCCTCTGTGTCTTTGCCTCATTTCTCTGGGAACACTTCTATTTCCCATCTCTTGAACTGAATGCACTCTTCCCTATTGTAGAATGCTATTTTTTCCAGTCATCCACATAGGTGACTCCTTCAAGTTTCTATAAGCCCTCATCAAAATCTCAACATCTCCATGAGGCTAATATAAACAGCACCACATAAACTTAAAAAATTGTTCATCTTGCTCCCAATTCTCCCACTTCTTATTTCCCTGCTCTTATTTATTTTTATTTTCTCCATAGCATTCGTCACTTCCTGACATACTATATATTTCACCTCTTCACTATGTTTGTTATTTATTTCCACTCCATTCACTAAGATGTAAATTCACAGGGGCAGGAATCTCATCTGTTCACTGATAAATTTCAATGGATTAGAACAATTGCTGGCACATACTTGACACTCAATAAATACGTATTAAATAAATTTATGAAGAATTAATAAAAAATAGTGTCCTTTACTGACTGCATTCTACCTGCCAGTGCTTTGCTAAGTACTTTGCACACATTATTTTATTTTGTCTCATAAACCCTATGAGGTAGGGTATTACTCCTCTTCTTGGCAAATGCAGAAGCCAACATTTAGAAAAGTTTGTTACTTGCCCAAGGTTACACAGCAGGTAAGTGGCAGAGCCAAAATTGAAACTCATATCCAGCTCTAAAGCTTGGATGTTAACTGCTGTGACATGTTGAAAGTAGCGACTTGTTTTACTACACAGTTCTGCAAAATCATGAGTTTCTGTTGTGTGTAGGAAAGGATTTAAGCTTTCTGGACTGAGAAGCATAAAGTAATTATCAAAAAATATATTATTCCAGAATCTAATCCTAATTTAGGAAATTTTTCAAAACAAGACACTGGCTCATAATATCTATAGAAAAAGGCAGGAAAAACACAGGGAACAAGTGTGAATTTTAATTGGTTATCCTTTTCATTCATCTATCTCATCATAGTCTGATTCTCATTTTTCTCTTGAGGATTGCTTCTATGTGTCTCTAATGATTGATCTCTGTTCTTGACCTCCAATTAACACAAAAACCAAACTATTGGTAAATTCATCATTTTAAAATCAGCCAGGTGGTTTTTGAAAAACCCTTTAAGCGGCTTGTTTGGAATCAGCTGACCCTCATCTACGTACTCTGTTGATTCCTCTTGAAATCACACAGTTTCAAGAACGCTAGCACTTAGTCCCAGCTTGATGAAGCAAGGAAATCCTTTAACTTCCCTCACTTGTGGTGCCAGCGTATCCGCTTGCCACTCTTTTTGTACACATTACATTATTTTAAGCTTGAATTTGTCATCCAGTTTTGCCCCATCTGTGTCATGGCTGGCTCCACCTGTGTCTTAGATTCTAAACTTCCATGAGAGAAGAAGAGATCTGGATATAATTATACATACTAAGTCACTTTATACAGACCTCACAGGCAGCCATGAACTGAGTAGACTCTTAATATGTGCATTCTGATAAAAATATCCTAGTCTACTCCCTTCCGAGGCACCCTCCACCCACGTCAACACTTCACTTTCTTTCTCATTTGCCTGGTGAGTCACATCAGTGCTCAAAATTTATATTAAATGCTTCAATCCCAATGTCTTACTTTACTTTTTGCCAGCATTTTCTTAATCCGAATAGTCCTTATAATTGTAATTGTTCACTTATTGTGGTATAAACATAGAGGAATATATAAGCAGTCAACAGACTCTTTGCATTTCAATGCACTAAACAATATTTTTTAGAATTAAACATCCATCATGCTTTAAAAATACTCCAACAGATTGTGTTTCTAAATGGTGTCTTAAACAGCAGTTGTCCTTTCCTTTGCAAACTCAGTAAAGGGATAATATATCCTTTGGGGTCAGGTTATGCTTCATTTTTCCCCCAGTAGACCCTTTAACTGCAAATAACTTTTCTTAAATGGATTCTCAAATTTCCTTTTAAATCAAAGTTATTATTAAGTCAAAGAAAACTAGAGAAGAATTGTTACAAGTGCCAAGCATTCACTTTAGCACTTCCTGCAGGGTAGCTCATTTCAATATGTAGCATGTCTGATTCTCCCTTTGCTGAAGATTCTACCAAACACAGGAACCCCCAGATAATCAGGGCTATGCTAAGCACAACATCATCAGAGCTGGAAGAAAATACATTACAGTCTAATCCGCTGTATGTTTTCCATCTCGCTTTCATTTATTTATGATTTTCTGTATTACCTTAAAATATCACTGGGTTGACTAAAATGGCAGTTCATTAGTAAGACTCTTTAAGGGTCTAACTACACACCTCATCAGGTTACATATTAGACCACTTGAAACAAAATGTAGTTAAAACACGGTTGTTTACATTTCTCAATCATTATTCTCATAATGGCAAATTTAGTACCTCTTCAAGAGGCATGTGGACTCATATCCGTCTTCACAGAACTTGGTGAAATGTGATATCTCTTAAGGCACATAAGGTGCCAACACTATAAGCCCTGTTAATCATTAAGGGGACTGTGGCACTCAATGCCCCTGCCCATGTTAATCTTCACTCCTTAAACTCTTAAAATAAATGTCTTCAACCATTGCCCCATTGTGCTCCTCAGAAAACTTTAATAATGCTGGACATCTCAGAAAATCAAAATCAGCTTTCTTTTGCTCTGCTTTTAATCCCTTTTCCCAAGACCTTTAATTTTATCCTTCTGTCTAGCCTCCCTCTGTGGATTTACCAAAGCTGATCTACTTGCCAATTTTCTGATTTTCTCTGAATCTCCCATTCAAGAATCTGTTTGCGGCAGTCTCTCCACACCCCTGGCAGGAAGAAAACACACTTGTAATTATCTGGGGATATGGTAAACTCACTGAGGAAAAAAAAAAAAAAAAAAGCCACTGTTTTACAGCTTCCCACATGTATAGTATCTAACAGCTCATCTCTTTGATGTTTATCAAGCAATTACAGGGTGCATGGCAGCTGCATAAATAAGTATGCCTTTGAGAAACCTAGACTTCACATATCAAAGTCACTTCTGAGATTCACATGAAGCCTGTGTCTGCAGACATTATCGCAGGACAATCAGGAACTAATCTAATGGCTTCAAGATTAGTATATTCTATTTTCTGAGATGAGCAGAATGAACAAGACATAACTGCTGTTCTGTGAAGGTTTGATCTGCTGCTGGAATAACGCTTATTCCCCTCTTCTCACATTTCACTGGACATTTCCCTCCCTAGAGGGGACATTATTCACTACTCATAAATAACTATTCACTACCCATAAATACCTCTCCTGAGGGAGAAATAGTAACTTTTGTGACAAGAGGGATTGGGAAAAGAAACTGAACATGATCAGCTTTGCCACTTTCTCTGATTTAAGATCCCCTTGCCCAAAAGAGTTGTGTCCTGTTTTCTGAGTGTTGTTGTTGTTGTTTGTTTGTTTGTTTTGCTTCCTGTGATAAGTACACAAGTTTGGACACAGGTCTGTCATCTGGACATAGGTCAGAAAGAGTATCCCTTTCTGACTGCACTATTGGGGCTCTACATACATAAAACAGTGATCAGGAATATGTCTGTCTATCTGCAGCCCCTAGTACTCCTAGGGTGAAATATTAAGGAGCCTGACTATGACCATACATCTAAGCCACATTCTCCAATCTAGCCTGTTAGTAATAAAACTGATAATCTGATCTCTGCAAGTCTGCTTTCTATGTCTAGTTTTATTTGGCTTGGGGTTCAGGAGGAGAAAAAAGGGTCTTATTGTAGGCCCCATAAGCCCTAAACGGCTACAGAGGAGCAATTAGGCATGCTTCTTATCTAGTATGTTGCATTTCATTTTATTAGATCTGTGTGGAGTGAAAAGATCTCAATTTTAATTTGAATTCTGTCACTCACTAGGCAATTGATTTAACTTCTTAGTCCCTCAGTTTCCTCAATCATGTATTCAAATAATATTTAATGAGCACATACAATGTGCCAGGCACTGTTCTAGGGTCTGAGGATACACAGTAAACAAATAGACTAAAATGTTTGCCTTTGTGAAGCTTTTTTATTTTTTATTTTCTTTCTTTCTTTTTTTTTTTTTTTTTTTCAGGCTTTCTTTTTTTGCCGGGTGGGGGGGGGGGGGGGGCAATCTCAGCTCACTGCAACCTCTGCCTCCCAGGTTCACGTGATTCTCCTGCCTCAGCCTCCTGACTAGCTGGACTACAGGCACATTCCACCATGCCCACCTAATTTTTGTATTTTTAGTAGAGACAGGGTTTCATCATGTTGACAGGATGGTCTTGATCTCTTGACTTCGTGATCCACTCACCTCTGCCTCCCAAAGTGCTGGGATTACAGGTGTGAGCCACCGCACCCAGCTGTGAAGCTTTCATACAGTAAAATTGAAATAGTCCTAGGACATAACGTTAGTATGAGTATAAAATGGCCTAGTATATGAGACACACTTACAATGTTTCCTGGACATAGTAAGCACTCAACAGGTGATGAGGATGATGATGATAATGACAATGAAGATCTTTGCTTCATTGAGGGAAGCAGTGCCAGCTCTAACCAAACAACTTGTGTTATTAACGTAGTTTTTTTCTCTGTGATTATCTCTGAGCTTCAGGATGTCCCATGATGCAATGATGATTCTCTACATAAAAATATTTTACATCTTCTGATATCTAAATTCCACTCTCTTATACTGAACTCAGCTCCGTAGAGGATACTGTTATTTAACCTGCTATACTGTGTCAGTAGGAATTATTTCCTGACTTTGAAAGCAAAGGGCTTTCATTTTGTTTTGTTTTGCAATATTGATGTTCCATATAGTATAACATATTGCTAATTGAATTCTGATGGGCAATATTGAAACATTATTTTCTCTTGTCTTCTTAGAGATGGTAAGATTCTAAATAAATATATTTATGAAGTCAACAAGGATGTTGCCACGCAGAATTTGCACCTCTTTAAGAATAATCATTATTTTAAGTGCATGCATTGGATGGTTAGAAATTCAGGGATCACATGTTTGCTGGGTTAGTTCTTGTATAGAAATGGTTGAACTACCACACTCTTGGCCTTAGATTGATACCTAGTCACTGTCTCTGATGCAATTAATCTAGGATTAGTCTCAGACTAAATATCTCTGAGCAATCTTCTATCAGAGAGTCCTTTTATCTATGTGTCATGCCAGTTACGATGATCTTTTGCACTAACTTGGCTACTTGGTAGAATTTGTCCATTTGGATATTTGACTAACCATCTGTGATCAAGCCATTCATCTCAGGCACATTAATGTTCTATACATAAGGAATGATGAATTACCTTCACAGGTAATGGATAACTTTCAAATACAGCTCATATCTTCATCCACTCATTCCACCATCATAAACACATACCTGTTATACCAAATATTGAAATCTGTAATTTTATTTTCATTTTCAGACATGACATCAAAACTTAGTTTAAATATAAGGTACATGAGGTCATAAAGCTAGTAAGTAGCAGAAGTGTTAACCAAAAATATTCTTCTTGACCCGAAGTCTGACACTGGTCTGCCAAAGTTTACCAAAATTGTCCAAATATGTTGTAAAGTCTAATAAAAATCACTTACTCCAAATTTAGGGAAATATTCTTAAACTAAATCATTATGGGACCTAACACTATCCAACACATTCTACTTATGTTGTGAGGTCTAATGAAAATCACTCACTCTAAATTTAAGGAAATATTCTTAAACTAATCTTTGTAAGACTGAAGATTCCCTGACACTTTAGAGCCCATCTTCATTATAATCATTATACTTAACTTTGTAGAACTCAAGAGAAGATACTATCAGCCCCTTCTAAAACCTCTAAAACTGTCAAGGGTCAGATGATTGACAAGTACCATATCTTTCTTTACTCAGAAATGTATAACTACAACAACATATCTACAATTGCCTGTACCAACTAATAATGGGAATATCTTTAGTGAGCTCTCTATTGTTCGGTATTCTATACGTTTTTCAAAAATAATTACCTTCAAGAGAGAAGGTAATTATTTCATAGTGATTTGTATTTTTACATTACAATGCAAAATAAATAAAAACTTAAAGAACTGTAACCAAGGCAGGCGGATCACGAGGTCAGGAGATTGAGACCATCCTGGCTAACATGGTGAAACCCCGTCTCTACTAAAAATACAAAAACTTAGCCGGGCATGGTGGCAGGTGCCTGTAGTCCCAGCTAGAATGGCGTGAACCCGGGAGGCAGAGCTTGCAGTGAGCCGAGATCACACCACTGCACTCCAGCCTGGGCAACAGAGAGAGACTCTGTCCCAAAGAGAATTGTAAAAGCAGTGATAACTCCACTCACATTCCTAAAAGAGACAGGAAAGAAGAAAGAAACCAACTAGTAAAAAGGGGATTACTCCTTCTGTGCTACTAACTAGGGAGCAATGAAATTATATTAATTCCTTCCGGCTCTTTGAAAATGTGATTTATCCAGGAAATCAAACAATATTAAAGCCAGCATTTCTTAAAGCTCATTTAGCATTTTGATTGTGGTGATGGTATCAAAGGTACATGCATAAGACCAAATTGATAAACATTTATACATTAAATATGTTTAATTTTTGTATATCAATTATTATATAGTTTGGCTGTTTCCTCACAGAAATCTCATCTTGAATTGCAACTCCCACAATTCCCGGTTTTCTTGGGAGGAACCCAGTGGAAGGTAATTGAATCATGAGGGTGGGTTTTTCCCATGCTGTTATCATGATAGTGAATAAGTCTCAAGAGATCTGATGGTTTTAAAAACAGGAGTTTCCCTGCACAAGCTCTCTCCCTGCCTGCTGCCATCCACGTAAGATGTGACTTGCTCCTCATTGACTTTCACCATGATTATGGGGCTTCCCCAGCCATGGGGAATAGTAAGCCCATTATACCTCTTTCTTTTGTAAATTGCTGAGTCTTGGGTATGTCTTTGTCAGCAGTGTGAAAATTGACTAATACAGTAAATTGGTACCAGTAAAGTGGGGCGCTCCTTAAAAGATACCCAAAAATGTGGAAAGGACTTTGGAACTGGGTAATAGGCAGAGGTTGGAAGAGTTTGAAGGGCTCGGAAGAAGACAAGAAAATGTGGGAATATTTGGAACTACCTAGAGACTTGTTGAATGGCTTTGACTAAAATGCTGATAATGATATGGACAATGAAATCCAGGCTGAGGTGGTCTCAGATGGAGATGAGGAACTTGTTGGGAACTAGAGCAAAGATGACTCTTGTTATATTTTAGCAAAGAAACTGGTGGCGTTTTGCCCCATCCCAGATATTTGTGGCACTCTGAACTTGAGACGGATTATTTAGGGTATTTGGCAGAAGAAATTTCTAAGCAGCAAATTCAAGATGTGACTTGGGTGCTGTTGAAGGCATTCACTTTTAAAATGAAAACAGAGCATAAAACTTTAAAAAAATTGCAGCCTGACAATGCAATAGAAAAGAAAATCCCATTTTCTGAGGAGAAATTCAAGATACCTTTAGAAATTTGCATTAGTAATCAGGAGCCCAATGTTAATCACAGGACAATGGGGAAAATGTCTCCTGGGCATGTCAGAGACCTTTATGGGAGCCCCTCTCATCACAGACCTGGAAGTTTTAGCAGGAGAAATGGTTTCATGGACCTGGCTGAGGGTCCCCCTGCTGTGTGCAGTCTAGGGACTTGGTGCCCTGCATCCCAGCTGATCCAACTGTGACTAAAAGAGGCCAAGTTACAGCTCAGGCTGTTGCTTCAGAGGGTGGAATCCCCAAGCCTTGGCAGCTTCCACATGGTGTTGAGTCTATGGTGCACAGAAGTCAAGAATTGAAGTCTGGGAACCTCCACCTGGATTTCAAAGGATGTATGGAAATGCCTAGATGTCCAGGCAGAAGTTTGCTGCAGGGGCAGGGCCCTCATGGAGAACCTCTGCTAGAGCAATGAGGAAGGGAAATGTAGGGTCAGAGCCCCCATATAGAGTCCCTACTGGGGCACCACCTAGTGGAGCTGTGAGAAGAGGGCCACCATCCTCCAGATCCCAGAATGGTAGATCCAGCAACAGCTTGCCCCATGCAACTGAAAAAGCTGCAAACACTCAACGCTAGCCTGTGAAAGCAGCCAGGAGGGGGGTTATACCCTGCAAGGCCATGGGCTGAGCTACCCAAGGCCATGGCAGCCCACCTCTTGCATCAGCATGACCTGGATGTGAGATATAGAGTCAAAAAGATCATTTTGAAGCTTCAAGATCCAATTGCCCCACTAGATTTTGGACTTGCATAGGGCCTGTAGCCCCTTCGTTTTGGCCAATTTCTCCCATTTGGAATGGTTGTATTTATGCCTGTACCCACTATTGTATCTAGGAAGTAACTAACTTACTTTTGATTTTACAGGCTCATAGGAGGAATTGACTTGGTATGTCTTGGATGAGAGTTTGGACTGCAGACTTTTGAGATAATGATGAAATTAGTTAAGACTTTGGGGGACTATTGGGAAGGCATAGTTGGTTTTGAAATGCGATGACATGAGATTTGGGAGGGACTGGGGTGGAATGACATGGTTTGGCTGTATAGGAGGAACTCAGTGGGAGGTAACTGAATCATGAGGGTAGGTCTTTCCCATGCTGTTCTCATAATAGTGAATAAGTCTCATGAGATCTGATGATTTTAAAAGCAGGAGTTTCCCTGCACAAGCTCTCTCTCTGCCTGCTGCCATCCATGTAAGATGTGACTTAATCCTCCTTGTCTTCCACTATGATTATGAGGCTTCTCCAGCCACGTGGAACTGTAAGTCCAGTAAACCTCTTTCTTTTGTAAATTGCCCAGTCCCAGGTATGTCTTTGTCAGCAGCATGAAAACAGACTAATACAAACTATATATCAATCAAGTCAAAAAAAGAAACACAAAAGCTAAAAATAAATTTAGACACACTGTTTTATATGGAGAGGTTAACTTACATTTCATTCAATAAGAAAAGCTCAGGTTGGAAATAGAATTACCTTCAAAAATATTTAAATGAAATGGTGGTAACAGAACCACAAAAAGCAACTAAGTAAATGATTTGGGATTATGTCTCTAAACTTTTAATGACAGGTTTTAAGCAGCTGCCATATGGTTGCTGGTCATTATTAAGAAAGAAATTCTTAGCTGATTTACATGCAGCAAAGCAATGGTTTGCAAAATGGCAAAAGATAGTAAAGTTAAACTGGTGTATTCAATTATTAAACATTTATTGGGTGATATTATATGTAGGATGCTGTGCCAAGTGCTGTAGAGATAAAACAAGAAGACTTTGTATCTCTAGTAATAAAATTTATAATCTACTTAGGTAATCATGGCATGTACAATAGTAAATATAATTCAAATCTTTCCTATTTAAGTAAAATTAAACCCTTTCTACCCCCTTGCCTATGTCAACATCCTTTGAATCTTCCTTGATTTTTCTTTCTCTAACTTTATCTAGTCTAACAAGTTATATATCAATTCCCTGCAAGACACACACTAAATTGTGTTTCTTAAAAAATATGCATACATGAGACATGGATAAGATAGATGATAAGAAATAAATATTGAATGGAGGGAGTAAGTGAATGATGTATTTCAATAGGCCAGAAAAGAAATAAAGTGGCCAGGGGAGTATTAAGAGTTAGTGGAGATAGGCGATAAGTAAGCATTAATGGATAGAACTAGGAGATATTAACACCTGCAAAGGTAGTCTCCAGACTAAGAAAGACTTTAGAATCAAGTACATAGAAGGGCAGCTAAATCCCTGGGAAAGGAAGAGAGTACCAAGAATAAAAACGAGAGCAAGAAATAGCCACATGGATTGAAAGAGAAAGAGAGGAGGTCCTCAGAGAAGAAAGAGGCAGCAACATACTAATACTACTAAAAAATAAGACAAGATAGTGGTCTATTTGAGAATAAATAATGACTTTTAGTTTAAAGAACAATTTTGCAATGAAAGGCTTAAAGAAAAATAAACTTTATTGTATAAAACCTAAGGTATAATAGTTTAGCCTTTTAGCTATGTTAACATTTTGAGAATGTTTAGTAAGATTTTTAATAAAGATATAAGAACATTAAAAATCTTAAAATGGTTTTAAAAGGCATTTATTCAATATGAGCAAGGGTGATAAAAATAAAATTAAACATTATGAATGTACCAATAATGCGCTTTAAGAGATAATCATTTTGGAATGTGTAGTTTTATTCAGTTAATGACAACTTTGAGGTATAACTGATAGTCATAAATCCTGCTGGAAATAATTAAACTTTTCCATAGCAATTTTAAAGGAAGAATACACTTACATGTAATTGATTAAAAATATAACATCCAATCTTGTCACATAAAAATAAAATTGCTTTTCCTCTTGCGGAAGACTCAGAAATAAGATATTTTGTAGGTAAAGTGTCACATCAATGCCACATCATATTCTGTAGATGGCACGTTATCATCTTCATGAAATATCTATTCCTACCTAATAAAGGGGCATGTAAGATCCCAAGCCTTGGAATCAAAGAGGTCGAAATTCAATTCAGAGTTATACACTAATAATTTGTGACCCTATGCATATTACTTAACTTGTATGTGCTTCAATATTCTTATCTGTTAAATGTGGCTTATAATGCCTATCTTACAGTACTTTAAAATAATTAAATGAGATGGTGGGTGTAAAGTACACTATGCCTAGCACAGGTTAAACACGAAAAAATGTATTTTAAAAAATTAGTAATAGTAGATATACTAGTTTTCTATTGTTTAACAAATTATTACAAACTTAACAATGTAAGACAATACCCATTTATTAGCACATAGTTCTGTAGGTCAGAAATCCAGCATGCTATGTCTCGGTTCTCTGCTCAGGTTCTCACATGGCTGAAATCAAGGTATTGGTGTGCTGTGCTCCTTTCTGGAGCCTCTGAGGAAGAATCAGGTTCTAAGCTCTTTCAGACTGTGGTCCAAATCTAGTTCCTTGCAGCTGTAGAATTAAGATTCCCATTTTCCCTGCTGGCTGTCAAGTCTCACCTCCTAGAGGCTGTTGTGTTCCTTGCCATGTGGCCCCCACCAGCAATGAAGAATCTCCCTCATGTTTTAAATATCCTGGACTTTTCTGTCTCTGACCTCTTGATTTAGATTTAAAAGGCTCGTGTGATTAGGTCAGACCCACCCGGATAATGTCCCTTCATTAAAGTCAACTGTGCCATATGACAAAACCTAATCATCAGACTGAAATCACAGTCACAGTCACAGAAATTATACAGGGCACGTAAAACATGTGACAAGAAATTTGGGGATAGCCTAGAATTCTATCTCCTACTCATTTCAGTAAATGGTTTAAAAATTGTCTATTGCATAACACTTTCAATCATTTTAAAAGGTTACCTTTTTTAAGTTTTGAAGAAATCATAAGTAATCATGATTAGAAACCTAACAGGTAATTAGATCACTAATGGCTAATATTAACGCAAGGGAAATACAACATATTTATGGAAGTCTAAATTTCTAAAGAAAAGCCAGATCAAGTTAAGCTATCATTTATTCGACTGCTCAGGTTTTCTCAGAAACACCTTATTCTCCTGTTTGGTTCTGTACTTCCATAGGTGTAATCTCAAAATCCAACAATTCCTTCTCATTTAATTCCAGTGTATGACAAAAAATACCATGCAATTTAAAAATTCTATGGAGAATTTTGCAATAAACTTCTACTTAAAGGGCATCCCACAAAGGAAAAATTTAATCACATGTAACCCTAGGATACACAGTTAAATAAAGACTATCAAACTCCATGAATTCTCTTAGTAAAAATAACTATCTCTTGTCCTATTTTTAGAGGATCTCTCATTTTCACTCATTATTTCCTAAATTGTGAACAAATCTCCACATTATGACATGTTTGCAAAAATCAAAGGGCACATGGGAAGTTGGCCACTAATGAACACCCAACATGTGCTGGGTACTTTTACGGGAACATTACAAATAATTTCATTAATCTTTGTAAACTTGCTATAAATGTTAGTTATTTTATACTTATTTTACTGACGAAGAAACTGAGGCTTAGAGAAGGCAATTCATGAATGCAAAAAGCACATGGTAAGAACTTGCTCAAACCAGAATACAAACCCTGGTTTTTCAAGCTCCAAAGCCTGATCTTTTCCAAAGTACACTATATTGTGTTTCATAAGATGTACATGGGTCAAATGGGAACAAAGGGAAATGAAGCAGTTGTAACCCAATGCATCTGGAAAGAGAGTTCTTGTGTTTAATATGCCTTCATCTATTTGCCTTTCATGTACTTATCCCTTCTTCACATACCACATTACTTCAATATCACTTATAATAAGCTTAACATGATTGAAATTTATATGAACAATTGCATCATTGTATTACTTATTTTACAAATAACCCAAGTACCAATGTACTATGTTCCAAGAAATGCTGCGATGATCTATCTAGACCACATGGTCTTCTTATCTCCTTCTCATTAGCTATTCTCCAGCATGATAATACCAAAAGCTCTGATTCACACAGTGAGGGAGTAAAATCAGGAGTGAGAGTAACAGATTCTGGCTTTAGTTCACAACACCCTAATAGATTTTCTGCTAAACGCTGCACTGTCCTTTCTGATCCTTCATGTCTAAACCTGTATTCAAGTCTGGATATATGTCAAAGTCAGGATGACCAAGAAATGCAATAATGAGAACACCTAAACAAATAAAAGAATGAAACTGCACACCATCCTTCCCCTTCCAGAGGTACTTATCCGGATGCTAATGATTACACAAATGTAACAAATAGTGAGCTCCTCCTCCAAAGCATACATATACTCACTGACCCCATCTTTGTTTGATTTGAGGGTGCTTAATTCCCGATTGATGAGACACTGGAGAAAGGCTCTTGAGAAAATTATATTGGATAGAATATCCATGCCATCACAAAATAATTAGGTGACAAAAGGCAAATAATTGGTCTGTGGCTCTCACTTTCTTGTTTCTAAGGTAGGGGTCATCAATTTATCTATCTCATGGGAGTTATAATGAGTATTAAATGATATGTAAAGTGCTTAGCATGGCACCTCAATCTCAAAACCTGTTAGAAATTATAATTTAGTATGATTCCATTATCTTATAACTTTTCATTAACAGCCTCTGCAAGACAACTGAAAAAATTTAAATGGTTTGTATGAAACTAATAATAGTTTTGCAAAATCTCCAAATAGAGAGACATTTTAGGCTTATGTTTTTCAGGTTTTTAAAATACATTTTTGTAGTTCTTGTTTTTGTCTCAATCATGTGCATCTAGTGGCTCTTCCAAAGCTTTTGTTGTGGAATTAGAAGGCAGTGCTGTATGCATTACAGACAACCGAAGCCATAGAGCCTTTGTTCATGATCACTGCTCAGATGGTCTGAAATGCAGTAACAGCAAGGGCTACTGAATTAGTCCATTTCACTATATTAAATCCAGGTTCAACCCAATGGTTCTAATTTTATGTGCTACTGAATTTAAGGTTCAGCAGACCAATTTAACCCATCTATCAATCAACATGGTTTCTGAGAAGGATGACTCGTTGTTAGCAATGTCAGAAGTCTAAAACACTAAAATATATAGACAAAATTGATTGTTGAATGTCAGAAACATTCCTAAGAACCCAAAATAAGTAGCTCTCCAAAGCACAGATATGTCTGTTTTTACATATATGAGTGTTGGATTCACATACATAATCAATTGACAAGTGGTGAATTCTACATACTGTGCCAGGCACTAAGGACACAGCAGCAAACCACATGTGGTCTCTGTTCCTCACCTATCTAACTCCATTCTCCCTGGCAATTACTGTCACGGAGATTGAAATTTCAGACTAACACTTCAAAGACTATCTCTTTTTAAATGTCTTCAACTGGAACTATGTCTTCACAGCACAAATGGCAAACCTCTTTATTCCTGGGAGCTTCAGAAAAAGGGCATGCAGCACTGCCTTCTAACACCAAGAAAAGAGAAGGTACATAAAGTTGACTCTATCCAAAAAAGCATTGTTATTAATATCATATATTCATAACAATTTCATATAATAGTTAACTTCATAAACATTCTATGCATGCTACAGACAAAACATAGTTGCAAAATTATATATCTTGAAATGAGATATGACCTGTGTCACCAAACAGTTTGTATAATCAGTCACTATGGAAGATGACTTGCACCCTGAGAAATGGGTTCTACCTGCCAACTGTGGTAGTCATTAAGCTACTTGCAAAATATTGCTAGTTCTTCCACTTCTGAGTAAATGGTAGGGTTGCACTTCCCTGCCACCTTGAAGTTAAACCTGTGTAGGTTTCCTTTGAACAATGGACTGTGGGCAGAGGGACATTGTGTCACATTTGGGCAGAAGCTTTAAATGACAGTGTACACCTAGCCACATCTTTCCCCTGGACACAGTGGCTAGCCATGTTTTAGGTGGTGGAAGTCCATCAACCTGAGACCCTAAGTGAGGATGACATAAAAGAGAGCCCATTCCTAGATGCCATCCAACCTCAGTGGACAAGGTTAGATCATGATCAAGATACATAAGAGAGAGATAAAACTGAACAGTTATTACTGAAACATAAGCCAGTTAATTCTGACTAATCCAATCACTAAATGAAAGTAGGACTCTGACCTTGTGACACTGACAGCCAGCTCAGAACAATGCGGGACAAATGCCTCTCTTTGAGGTTTTGAGGAAAATGCTAGCTAGACTCATCTGGTAACAGACCAATCTTACTATACGCATTTATTTTTCCCTTTCAACTTAAAAGAGTTCAAATAAAGTACTGTGAGAGAAAGAAGAAAGAAACCATCATTTTTAACCAGAACCTTGAAAACAGATGACTCAGTCCAGTGTTTGGACCATGTGCATCAGAATCAAGAACATTTGTTGAAATATAGTTCTGGGACCAAACCAAATCTGAATGAGTCTTTGAAGATTTGTTAAATTTGCACTTAACAAGTTTTCCGACTGATTTTTTTCATACCTTTTGTGAGAAGTCCTGGTTTAGGGCCAGAGGCTGCAAACTAATACTCAAGTGTGATTTGTTTGGGAAGCACAGATTTTGTTTACTTTGATTTAAATGAAAATTGGTTGACCTTCAAGACTGAAGAAAACTTTCTATAAAAACGGAGATGTTCAACAACTTTTGAAAAATAATTGGAATATCTGATTTCAAACACTTATGTGGCAATAATCAGATAAAACTCAACCCCCTTCATACAAGAAATGTGCTCTCCAGTTCTTCAATCTCCATTATGCTCCACTCATTCCTTTATTTGTTCTGCCCATGGAGAGCATTTGAGTTTGGGTCCCTTTGTTCTGGCTCTTGAAGGCTATGTTACACAGACTGGAGATTCCACTCTGGAAACTGGGAAAGAAGAAAGCTATTAAAGATGTTGAGCAAAATAATTACATAATCAAATCTAACTAAAAGTTAGAAATCTGGTAATATGGAAAATAGGGTAGGGCTAGGTTAATATACTCAAACGTTTCCTTGGGGCAGCACAGTATTTCCTAGTCAAGCAGTTTACTTGACTGAGTGACATACACTGGATAGATCTCTGGCTAAATCTAGAGGGCACACCCCTGTAATCAGGGAAGCTATTACCGAATTTCAACGAGCTACTGTCATTGGGAATTTCAGCTTGGGGTCACCAGATTTGTCATTTTTAAAAGAGAAGACAGAAGTTCACATTTTACTGGATTCCAAATGTTTCAAGTTAATTATTTATTTAAAAACAAGAATAGGCCAATACATTATGTTGATACCTTGGATTAGAGGATGGAGATTAGAAGCAAGAAGCTGGATAGGAGTAAAGAGAATTTGAAAAATTATTTTCAGATGGATTTTTAGTTCTTGCAGCTTGACAAATACAGATACCATTAGCCATGCAAGAGAAAGACAGGCTGCAAAAAACAGTTTTAGGTGGCAGAATTATGAGTTTAGTTCCTAGAAACTGAATTTGAGAAATCCATGTATCAAAGGGCACAGTTCATCATTTGTCTATCTATTCAACATATATGATTACTGTTATATCCTAAAAATATTACACATAATATTGGGGATAAATCAAAAGGCAGAGTCATGAGTCTTTGTATTTAGAGATCTTAGATTCCAATAGGTGTATGATAGAATTACAAAACTGCGTGTTAGAGTTATACTAAATATAGTAATGGGAGATGTGTTCCAAAGGAAATGTGTGTATTTAAGCGGATGTTAGTTATTTAGACTTCTAGAAGGTAGTGACATCCAAGCTAAAACCTAAAAATAGGAAAATGCGGTTCCCAATAGAAGAAATAGTCTACATAATGACCCAGAGGCTAGTGGTCCGAAGTCTATTTTTAAATTTTACTAAAAAATAAAAAATGAAATTAATTCAGGGAATCTAGACCACCACAAACAAAGTTAGTGACAAGTAGTAGGAGATGGAGCCAAAAAAGTGAACAGAGGCCATTGGCTACAGAGCTACCTTAAGTGCCCTGGATCATGAAAGTAGTGGATAATCATAGAAAGGAGTTCACCTGAGCAATAATAAGCAAAGCTGAAAAAAAGCATCAGGGCTAGAAATTAAAATTTGTGAATAAATTACATATAGGTTAATATTTAAGGTCATGAAATTGAATTAAACTGTTCTGGGAAAATTAAAAGGTAATAAGAGTTAAAAGTATAGAACATTGGAATGCACCCATATACTTCAGAAGAGAGAAGATAAAGAGAAACCAAAGAAAAAAAACTGATAAAGAACAGTAGAGGGACAGAAAAACAAAACAAAACAAAACAAACGAACAAACAAAAAAACCCAACCAACCAGGAAAGAGGAGTTTTCAAGTGGAGGTAGATCTATGAAGTCCAACAGGACAAGAAGTAAAAGAGCTTTGAAGAGATGTTGCCATTCACATGCCATGTTTAAAGAATGTAGAGCAAGATTTAGAAACATAAACAGCTGAGAAATATAATTTGATGCATTTATTACTATCTTACTTACGCCAGTCACTTCCTAATCAAACCTCACTCAGGTTTAAAAGAAGCTCTTAATTGGGATTTTCATGCAATGGGAGCACCTAATTTTGTACAAACTCCTAGTTGCTAGGAGTCAGAAAACCAAAGCAGCCTTTGTGTCCTTCCAGGCTGGACAGAGTTTAGAGGTTTGCAGCCTTATTCTGCTAGCTTGTATTCAACTCTATACTCTGTCTACTTCTCTACAAAGAAAAAATTGGTTTTAGATTTCTGTTCCAAGAACCCTATTTTCTACTCTATTTGCCTTGAAACAAGCCACACACACACACACAACATACACACACAAAACCACAGGAGAAATTTTAGACAGAAGGGGCATTGTAGGTTACTGAACCAGAGTCCCCTCATACTCATGTTCCAGAAACTGAGGCACAGAAATAATACTAGTCCAAGATCACACAGCTTTTATAAAAAGAATTTTCTTTATATACAAACTAGTGTTTATTTTATTCTCTAGTATACAGCTTTGCCATCACAAAATCCTCTGATCAAATTAAAGGCTTTTTCTCCTGTTAGCAAGTCTGTAAAATTAAAGTACAATGTTTTTCACCAATTTAGCATCCTCTAGGTTTGTAAAGTGGTCTTTGTCAGGCTCTGATACAAATCATATATAATATTGTTTTAAAGAACATCACCCCTTTTATCTCTCCAAAGGGAAAATTTGGAACATGTTAAATAGGACATAAAACAATTTAAATCGAGGGTACTATTATATTTCTGACAAAATTATATGTGTGGTAATTTTTTACCATAATACCAAATTCAGATTTAATTTAGTTATTTTTATAATCAATTATTCATGCAGATTTTGTTCACAACCTTCATTTCAGATCTTTTCTTCCCACAACTCATTAACTGCAGTATCCAATACATTTTTTTAATAAAGCAAGGTTCAAATACTACTGAGCGTTATTACAGATTAGTTTTAATTTTTTCTACATATCATGTATAGATATAGATCTTTTTTTACTCATAGAGGATGATATAACTAAAGTGCAGTCATGACTGGATAGAGAAATTAATTGCATTTAATATTATGCAGCATACCCACCTAAATTAATGGTCAGTTTTATATTTACCAACAATTTTGTAAAAGTATAAGAAATAAATCTCTTTATGTTTATACTCTGCTAAAAATAAAGTTTACCACCACCAAAATTTAGAAATAAAAATTATAAATCTCTAAGTGTCAAAAACTTGATATTATAATAATATTTAGTGAGCACTTAAAGGACTCCCTCTCTTCACTACATTATATTCTTTATGAATTTCCCCCGGGGTTGTATGACATGGTAGCCTGAGCTAATCACTTCCTTGCTGCACAAAGTGTGGCGCACAGAATAGCAGTACTGGCATCGCCTAGGAGCTTGTTAGAAATGCAGCATCTTGAGCCCAACATAAATGTATTGAATCAACATATGCATGTTAATAATAACCAACCAGGTTATTCATATGCACACTTTACAGAGCAAGAAATGGAGGCACAGAAAGAAGAAGTAACTTTTCTATTAGAGAGTTAGCAGATGTGACAGACATTGCCAGTAGCTTACTGATTATCAAATACATCCTCCTCCTTTCTAATAAACCCAATTTTATTTAGGGCAGAAATGTGCCCAGTGCCAAGCAGGACACTAATTTCCCCAGATGTCCTCCTAGCTGCAAAGAACTATGAAGGTAAAGGCAGAATTCAGCTGCAAGTGCCCAGAAGGCTTATTTTTTTTACATAAGGAACAGATGATTCCACTCCTTCCTTTTATTGTGGCCTTAGTCATAGATAGGATAGTTGGAACTGCAGTAGCCATCTTGGGATCATGAGGTAACAAGCATAAAGAGAAGGAAACACTAAGGAAGGTGATTAAAAAAATAAAGAGGCTATGTTCTTTAAGCCACCTTTTTAAGAACTCAGTTAGTGCTAGGAACCACCTACCTGTAAAATTCTTGTTTGTGAGAAAAATTAGCCCCAATTGAAGTCACTGTAGATGGAATTTCCTATTACACTCAGGCAAACACATCCCTAACTGATGAAGGCTACTATGATAATTCTTCTCTTACCTGTATTTGACAATTTTATTCCAATGCTAAAGAGCAAACTTTCCTGTTTCCAATTGGCATTAAATTTGTGGTATAAAAAGCCACTTGAGATTATCATATCTTTTTCTAATGTCTTCAGACAGAAGTATGTAAAGTGTTACACCATCCTCTCTAAGCGGGTGGGGAAAATTACAGAGATAACAGGCCACAAACTCTTCCCTAAAGGGAAGGGATTTGATGAAGAGACATCTGCTTTCACCCCAGTAACTTTCATATCCACTCACTTAAACGTGCACCTGCCCAATTTCCTTGTGTTGATAGATTTTGCTTAACATCCCAGCTGTTCCAATGCAGTGGCAACACGGGCATAAATTGCAGCTGCCCCCTGGAACTGGTGGCAATCAGATATCTGAGGCTGAGATGACTGTATTAGAAGCTGTCACCAAAAATGACAAAGACCAGACTGGGTGGGGTAGCAGCTAAAAGAGAATGGCAAGCGTGGTGAACATCTGTGTAACAAGCATCTGAATGTAAGCGTTTTCATCCTGAGTGAACAACTGTATTCCCCGGAAATTTTCATCACCCCTATATTTCACAGATTGTAATGTAAACCCTAAGTGACCCTCCCTGTTAAAGATATTAATTGTGTCATCAATTTGGCAGCAGCCAAAAATACCTTCTAGAGTCCTGCAGATTATCAGGGAAGCTTGAAGGAATGAAAGTTGAAATGAATCTGTTACAGCAATATTCTCCTCACTACTACATTGTCTTTTCTCCCTCAAGAGTTCAGATAACTGTTAGTCTGATGTATGTACTGGAATAATAATAAGTCAACTTATGACATTTAATCTATTTTAAATGGTGACATGTTTTAATATAATTATTACTAATAATATGGTTCTATATATGGTTTTCTTGTTAGTTATCTTTGATCCTGCAACTCTAATTGCCACTAAGCCAAAACTACTCAAAATGATAAAAGGATCCTCAGTTTTAATTACTGTTGTCTTAGAAATCCTCTGCTTCCTTAAAAGTGACTCTACATTAACTCCCATTCTTTTATAATATTTTTACAATGTAAGCCTGCCCCATTTAGTCTCTTAAGATTCCGAAGTTTCTTCTTCTCGAATATGTGTTGCACAATTATTTTGCAAGTCTACTAAGCACAATCATCGGTTTCCCATTTTTTGCTTGAATGATTACCCTTACACGCTAATTAAATCTATCCTCCTATATTCTCCCCTACCTGACCTGAACACCAGCCTTGCAATTCCATTTTCTTTTAATTAAGACGTCCTCACTTGTGGTATCCAAATTTTAATCTTCCTTGCAAACCTGAGTAGCATTTTAGCCCACTATTTTTTTCTTGAAAATTTTGAAGAGTTTCTCTATATAATCACACTAATAACAGTGAATTTGTTCTATTTACCCTGATTCTCTGACTATTGCTAACTTACTGAATTCTATTGTAATGACCCTTAAAAAATGCATGTAATTGAAAAAATTTGAACTCTCCAACCAAAAAAAATCTTAGTAACTCAGCATCTTTTGTACAAAATCTAAAATCTTCACAAGTAATTAAAACAGGAAATCTTCCATCTCTTTCTAAAAGTCCCCCATGACATTTGTCTTCCTCCTCTAAACTCCTCCAGTTCAAGTCTGGAGTTATTTTATGTCCTGGGAAGTTTTAAACATACCTAATTCTAAAAGCATCTGATCCTTTTGCCAACATAATGGAAACCAAATGCCTATCCAATACTTACTAAAATATTTTAGGTCACATTATAAAACATAATCTAAATAATGTACTTTTTAATACTGCTTGGAGACATTTGTAATTCTTATACTTCCTTCAACTTTCCTTAACTTTGAGACGTAACTCTATTCCTCTACTCATAGACAAAATCCAATTGTACTACCCATTATATTGAAATACTCATGTATTTCAGTATATTCCTGAAATATCCATAAAGTTGTTAGACTTTGCTAACCATCTCCACCAAACATTTGAAAATATTATGACCTTATTTTAGTATATTTTTTGATGAATACTATATGCATACTTATATATATCAGAAGGGACATCTTACTTTTTATTATGTTTTAAGTCAAATTATTAATGCCCTAATTAATCATATTGTCTAAGAATACTGATATGCTTCTATACAAGAAAATGGCATCACACATACCCCTGAAATATTTTGCATTCACTCCGCTAACAAGCTTGTGACAATCTGAATGTTAATAAAAATATTTATTACTAAATGGATGCTCTCATGACAGAATACTATTTAAAAAAATTATGTGAAACCATTTTGAATTTTTGACATGTTTTAATACTGAAATAAACAACAAGGAACATAGAGAAGGTGAAATAGATTTAACTCATATATCAAATTAAGATTACACCTTAAAAAGGTATAATAAAAACACAAAAATAACAAAACTACCACTAATGCTAATGACTTAAACTGCAAAATCCAGTGGAGTATTTGAAGGGATCTGTATCTGATGATAAGTTGATATCCCTAATTTGATGAGCTTCTGTATAAAATCATTTAATATTTAAATATTAATTTTATTCTTATAATACCTTATTTGTAAATGATAAGACTATACCTCATGGGATGAGGGTATTTTAAGTTAAAAACAAAAATTTCCAGAATTCTGTGTTAACAACACTAAAAATTTAGAAGAAATAAATATAATTCTCATCGTATAACTCTTCATAAGTTTTTCATTTTGCTGTTCATGTCTAGTTTTTTTTCTTTCACGTGTAGCTCAAAACAAATAAGTTTCTCTAAAGAAGATAAGTGAGGAGTGTCCAGAAGTTTCTACCGGAATGAACACTGTCTTAGTACTTTTGGGAATGCCACACTTAAACATCCTTGACATCCCTGCTACAGACATAGAAAAATGTGCTCTCTGAGCCTTACACTCTTCTGTAGATATCATAATTATCTGCCTCACAGTAAATACACCAGAAATCACTCTTCCCTTTATGACAGAATACTTAAAGTTCAATAAAGAAAACACAGAGTGGTTATACAGAATTCTTAATTAAGAAGAGAAAGAAGAAACCAGTGCCTAGAACACATGAAAGCCAGAACGAGCCAAATATGGTGTGATATGAATTTATGCAGACTGGGTCTTGCTCATGATAGTATTTCCAGCATTTAAAATAGTACCCAGCAAATCCTAAGCCCTTAGTAAGAAACAGTTGAATGAATGAGTTATACTTACAGCTACAAAACTTGGCTAACTCCAGTTAAATGGTACAAGTAAAAATCATTTCCTACCTCTCTAAACTTCAATAGAATGTTCTTACAATGGACCATGTGTTCTGTGGTTTCAAGCTATTTTGAGAATGACAGTATACATGCTTCATCTCCCCCTGAGGGACCTCATCTCCAGGGAGACCAACACCACACCTTGTATGTCTTTAGATCCTGCAGAGTAGAGTGGCTGGCATATCACACTCTTTCAATACACATTTTAAGGAACAAAATACTAGAATAATTTCATTTGACTCTTTCCATGTTAACACACTGAAAAGTAGTGAATTGTTTACTGGCCAATCTGTTCATTTCACTATCTTCACTACCAATATAGATTTCTACAAGGTGATTTATCTGTAGCAATCAAAATAGGACACTAAAACAAATGGATCAGTCGTGCTTATGGTCCAATTTATCCACCGTGTAGTAAGGGGGAGAGAAAGAAAAACTTTGACTGCATCTGAGCTGAAGTGCTACGGGGAAAAAATACAGTGAGTGAGGCATGCTTGTGTCTGAAACAGCCAAAGTAAGCATCCCTCAAAATCATGACTGAGGACAACACCTTCTCAACAGTGATGGTTGAAAAAACCAACTGCTATTAACCAAAAATGTTTTCAGATGAAAACAAAGCCCTAATGTTAGTTCATTAAAACATGAGTAGTGGCCAGGCACAGTGGGTCATGCCTGTTATCCCAGCATTTTGGGAGTCCAAAGTGGGAGGATCACTTGAAGCCGAGAGGTCAAGACCAGACATAGTGAGATCCTGTGTCTACAAAAAATTTAAAAATTAGTTGGGTGTGGTGGTACACACCTGTGGTCCTAGCTACTCAGGGGACTGAGGTGGGAGGATCACTTGAACCTGGGAGGTGGAGGCCACAGTGGGCTGAGATTGAGTCCACTGTATTCCATCCTGGGCAACATAGCAAGATTCTGTCTCAAAAAAAAGTAGGCAATATTTTCTGGGCCATGCACTTTACTGACGTCACCTTGAATTTGCCTGACACTTGCTGTATGGGGAGAAAGTGCTTCTATCTAATATAATGCATACCAGTGCTGTCACGTAGTCAGTCTGCCTTTCCTATGAAACATTCACAAGCTATATATCTGGTTAAAACAACCAACTGAGAAAAAATTCTGCAAAACTACCTCACCCTAACTATTTCCTAAGAAGACTATCTTAGTCCCATTCTGCAGCAAGGAGTGGGCAAGCAACACACAGTGAGGTGTATGCAAAAACACTAAGATGCTTGTTAGTCATTCCTCAAAATATTAAAAAGCACCACACAAAGCTGTACCTAACTTTACCGTGTTTCTAGTTTAACCTAGCACGCACTGTGATGAAGTCCATCAGCATGCTATTTCCATGCCACATGGAGAGAAGTGGGATAGCCCCCAGACAAAATTCAAGAAACTGACTTCGAAAGCTGTGTCCACAAGTCTCCAGCCTCCCCAGTGGCATCCCACTTCAGGCAGCCAAGAAAATGCCTCATGCCTCCCACAAAGTAAATTTAAATAAATAGGAAATGACAAATGACTTGATATCAGTCATTTACGCTTTTATTAAAAGCTATTTACACATGTGTGAAATCATCCTAATTTATTTTCATTTTCTCACTCATGAAATAATAAAATGCAGTGTTCCCTGTGACCTTTAGGCAGTCTAGTGGGTGGATCTCGTGCGGAGCATGAAAGGGCTCTGAAATCTTCTTATGTGGAAGGCTTATTCTGAAGGTTATCCTACTCAGTGAACTTTAGGAGACCCCAGGAATCTGAGTCTGAAAGGCAGGGAGACTAGATTCTCAGCTGCCTCTTGCTTCTGAAGCGGCATCAGCCTTGACTGCAGCTGCCTGATTGAGGAGAATGCCCAAAATCACAGCTTTTCAAAGAAGCAGAAGCTTTAACATCTGGAGTTTACTCTGCCTTCATCTGAGACTAGAACTACTTAACAGCTCAGCTCATTCTCTTCTTTCTACTCATCTTGCAACCTACCTTTCCCTATCTTCCCCTCGCCTCCTCGGTTTTATGTACTGAGATCTCAAACCCCTCTCAGCATGTTCTCTCCCTCTTGATGTCTCCATCACCCATAATCATAAAGATAAGTATGATGTTATCAAGCATCAGGATATATACTCTAAAGTTTCAAGACTCAGAGGTTTTGCTGTTGAAGTGTCTGGTACATCCCAGGTTAGGGTGGTGACTATGCTTTCAATTTTATAATATGTCCCTAAAATCGTCATTTATATCTTATAATGAGCTTTTATTCTGTAAATACAGCTTTGCTTCTATAGGCAAATTCATTACCTTGAATTGATGATGCCAAATTGTTATATGTCATGATAGTAATCGTGAAGATAAATACATCATCTTTTTCATTGGTTTTGTTTTCAGGGGTTTTGTTCATGTACGAAGATGTGCCCACACAATAAGACTGAATGCATAAGAAACACACAAATAACTTCTTTCTTTAAAGCTGGATCCTGTGTGCTCCAAGTTTATCATGTTTTGGAAGTCAAAGCTTTTATAAGTTAAATGTGACATGGGTTGATGTATTCTATTTCATTTCTACTAGAAGTGGTAGTAGAACCAACAATAACGATAATAATTTCTACATGTATTGAGTTCTTACTCTGTTTGCCAGCCACTGTCCAAAGGGATTAGATGTAAAAAGTAAAATAAGCCCTCAACAAACCAATAAGCCTTGTAATTTTACAAATAAAGAAACTGACGCAAGGAGAAGTTGAGCGAAGTGCTGAAAGTCATATAGTTAATGTAAAATAGGAACAGAATCCAAAAGCAGGCACTGATCTTAACCATTACTTTATGAAGTAATACAATGCTCTTTTGAGGTCAGAATTCCTCTTAGGTTCTGGGAGAGATCAGATTTTTCGATATTAATTTTTGCCCACTCAATAGCCTCTATTTCATTTTTTATAAATTTGAGGAGTAATAAAATCCACAGAAACATGTTATCATACATCTCTCCACGGCCTAAGGATAAATATCCAAGAGTAAAGTTGTAAGCTGACCATCAGACTCTAAGTCTGTGTTCAGACCTCAAGTTTTTCATGATTTTTAAGCACAAAGCATCTTCAAGGTTTCAGAGTATAAAACAAAAGTACCAGGTTGGGAGAGGGTGGTTCTAACTAGCCAACCTCCTCGATACAGCTTTTCAAAATGCAGTTAAGCATGATACTCAATCTAGATTTTCCAGGCTGAATCTATAATTTAGATTCCAAGGCTTGTCATAGCTAGTAGTTGTTACTCTTGATCATGTGGATGCCAGCTATCATAAATATATGAGGCCTGTCTACACATTCAATTTTCCAATGACCTTATAAAATTGATCCAAAAAGACAAATGTTGCTCCTTTTATTCATTTAACAATGTGAAAGCCTCCTCTGAAATATAAAAATCCATGGGAGGTACCCCGACTTGTTAGCTCTGATGACTAAATTGAAGACAAAGAGAAGACTTGATACAGTTATTAGTTCTAGCTAATCTGCATCTACAGTCTCGTTAGATAAGATTTTGAGGCAATGCCAGGTCAAGTTTTCAGGCCCACAATGAAGTAAGACTACCAAATGCATAAGGCCTGCCTACCAATATTTTCTTGACATGTTTTTCAAAGAATATTACTTTCTAACATAATATTCTCCTTGAAGAATTCTCCTCTGCTATACCTAACAATACTAATTCCTATCAATTGTACGTCACATTGCACTTTCTTAAGAATTTCAGTGTACTTGAGCCATATACTATTCCTGTGAGATATAAATGGAATCAGTGGAACTCCTCCTCCCACTTCACAGATGAGTAAATTAAGTCATAGATGGGACAAATGAACCACTCAAAATCACACAGTTAGTTCATGGCAGAATCACAGGTACTGTAAGTCAGGAGTTTGAGTAATTGGTGTAATAATTATCCCAATTCACCAAGAAATCAACTCAAAATATGTTGGTGTTTAGTGAGAGGCTGGTGTAATAATTAAATAATCACTCCATTGATTTTAAGGATGAAGTAAACTCTTTAGTTGATCATTTTCATGGTGGCACACTGAAAACAAAAATGAAATCAACTAATAAAATGGAAAGTCATTCAAGAGATATTTTGTTGAGTGCTTACTATGTGCCAGGCACGGTTCTAGATGCTTAGGATAGATATATCAGTGAATCAAGCTACAAAACAAGCAAAAATCCCTGACCTCATAGAGCATACATTCTAGCAAAAGAGACAAAAATGTGCAATTAATATAATGGTAATAAATAAATTTTATATACATATATATATATATATATACACACACACACACACACACACACATATATTTATATTAAAAGTGCTGAAGAAGCACAAAGAAAAAATGGAATTGGGCAAAGGGGATCAGGATTGCTGATGGGTAGACAGGTTGGAGTTTCATTAGGTTGGTCAGGGTTGACCTCGTTGAGAAGGTGAGATCAGTGGATACACCAGGGAAGAGAATACAAGCAGGGAAAAGGCTCCACAGAGTATCCCAGTGTGTTCAAAGAGCAGGAAGGAAGCTAATGTGACTGAAGCAATGTTAGCAAGAGGGAGAGTTGTGTGAGGTGAGGTGAGGTGAGGTTAAAGAAAGAGTGGGGAGAAAAACCTTGGAGGGCCTTGCAGGCCACCACAAGAAATCCAGCTTTTATTCTGAATGAATAGGACACCATTGCAAGGATCTGAGCAGTTGAGGGGCATGCTCTGACTTAATTTTTTTTTTTTTTTTTAATACTTTAGGTTTTAGGGTACATGTGCACAATGTGCAGGTTTGTTACATATGTATCCATGTGCCATGTTGATTTCCTGCACCCATTAGCTCGTCATTTAGCATTAGGTATATCTCCTAATGCTGTCCCCGCCCCCCCCCACCCCTCAGCCCACAACAGTACCCGGAATGTGATGTTCCCCTTCCTGTGTCCATGAGTTCTCATTGTTCAATTCCCACCTATGAGTGAGAACATGCGGTGTTTGGTTTTTTGTCCTTGCGATAGTTTACTGAGAATGATGTTTTCCAGTTTCATCCATGTCCCTACAAAGGACACGAACTCATCATTTTTTATGGCTGCATAGTATTCCATGGTGTATATGTGCCACATTTTCTTAATCCAGTCTATTGTTGTTGGACATTGGGGTTGGTTCCAAGTCTTTGCTATTGTGAATAGTGCCGCAATAAACATACGTGTGCATGTGTCTTTATAAATTTTTAAAGGGATCTATTATTAATCATTAAATACCTTAAAATATTTTACTCAATATATTATATAATCTGTGTCATATAAATGAATCACAATGGACTCTCCTTCTCTCATAATAAAATTCTATTATTCCCATTTTCCCAAAGAAAATATCCAGGCTCAAAATGTCTAGAATAAGAGCTAGTAATGATAGAGCCAGGTGAAAAGAACAATTTTTCTAACTCATAGTTCAAAACTGCTTCCTCTTTTCTATGTACTCATTTATATCATAGTTGTAAAGGAAAGAACATAGTAATTGAGATTAATTAACTAGATAATCCATCAATAGAGATATTCAGTTTGATACATTAAAATCAAATTGAGCCCATTTTTCCCTTATTATTCATTTCTGGGAAATAATGATACAGGTAATTTCCCTGAGCTTTCTATTTGAAACGACATATGTGCATTCAGACTAAAAATGTTGGATGCAGCGGTAATCATGATAATAATTTAAACTTGAAACTACATTTAGCAAGTTCTTCAAAGTCTTTTAGTTATTGTCATTTATTAACTGTCCACTAAATGCCAGTCACTATGCTAAATTCATTGCATATATCATATTTAATATTCATAAAAAATTTAAGAAAGTCATTAGAAATCCTGTTTCACAGATGACAAATATAGATCCAGAGAGGCTAGCGATTGAAAAGTCACACACTGCTTAGCCCCAGAACCAGGATTTTACTAAATCTCCAGTCTAAAGCAAGGTTCTCTTCATTAAGAGTGATATTCAACATACCACCTCAACATTCCTAACTAAAAGGTCAGCCAGATATGGGTAGTCCCATTTTCCAGACAATGAGCTGGTCACAGAAAAGTTAATCAAGCATCAACATTTATTTTATGACCACAATATGCAAATCAATATTTAGTTGCTGAGAAAGGAGGATTTATTATACAATATCTTGACTCAATGAGCCTCGAATCTTAATAAGGTAACAAGAGAAACATAAAATGGTAATAAAGCATACATGATAGCACATAATATGTACCAGGAGACATAGTGCCAATGACTGGTTAAAAAAAATTAAGAGAGAAAATTTAATCTGGGTGCTTCAATTCATTTAAGAAAGATCCTTACTAAAAAGGACTGGTATTAAGATGATTTTCATAGGAAAGGTAGAGTTTAGACAAGCAGAGGGGATGAGGAAAAAATGATTCCAGTCAGAGGAGATCATATGACTAAAAGCCAAAGGAATAGATGAGAACGAATTATCAAGAGAAAGGGCAGGAAGAATTGGAGGTGGGGTAAAGTGGTAAATGAAACCAGAGAAATAGACTGTAGAAATCCTTGTTAAATTAGCAATCTAAGGGAGGAGAGAAAGAATTGATATCATTGAAATGCCAATATGTAGCACATGCTTTGCGTACACTTTCTGTTTATATAATCAACTCAACAACCCTAAAGGTAACTATATCACAGCCACAGAAACAGAGGTGATATGGCCAAGGTACAGCTTTGTGTGTGGATGGAGCAGAATTCCAGTCTAGACCTGTCTGCCTCCAAGGAATATGTTCCTTCCACTATCCCTTGCCACCATCTACCAAAGGAAATGGGGAGCCACTGTTGGCACTTGATCAAGAGAAGAGAGTGACATATGAAAAGGAGTATAAAGCTAAAAGAAGACTCACCTGACTGTGAGATATGTTCAATATCAGAGGATTGAGGAAGGAAGAGAATAACTCAAGAAAAGCCACTTAGTGTATTGCATTAACCTAATTAACAAGGTAATGTAAATCTCTATTTGAATGCAAGCGTTGGAAATAAAAAGGATGCAAGATTTTACAAAAGAAATAAAAGGACATCAATGGCAATACATAAGTCCTCAAACGGGTAGTTTCTACTACCTAACCATATGCCCAGAGGATGAATATTCCTCGTAAAAATTCAAAGAGACAAAGTCTACAGGCTAACTTGGATATTTTAAAATTTGACAGCAGATGATTTATTTTAAAATAATACAATCTATGCCTTATGAAAAAATCTGCCTTAGTGCAATCTGCCTCTTAAACCATGATTGTGAATTATGAGAACCTTACTTCTTACTTACTAGGCTTACTTATACAAGTTTGGTCAATAGTTCATTGCCACATATGTTAACCTGGATAGTAATTCCTTATATTCATGATTATCAGGCATATTAATTACTAATCTGATATTCTTTTCCTTTTTATTTTTCCTATTAGAAACTGAGCATATATTAAACAACTGAATTCTTCCTTCAGGATACAATGTGTCATACCTGTGAACATTATTCCTCTCTGGGATTTCTCTCTTAAAATGTAAGATATCACTCAGGGATTCAAGTCAAAAACTAATAGAAATTAAATGGCATATTATTGAATCAGTTGGGTCTCTTCCAACTTTTTTCTTACCCATGGACAATCCAAAGCATACAATTGCCAAACATGTATATATATAAACAAAGCTTATATTTTTAAAGGAATTATTTGCATAAGTATTCAGGAATGTAGTCAGACTAACACAAATCTTTTCCAGCAACTTAGCATTGCAAAGTCACCAAACCTGGCAATAACCAGGTTAACTACATAAATCTTGTATTAGTATCAACTGTTCAAGTAATTTGTCTTAATTTTGAATTAACTGTGAAACTAAACGTCTTAATGATTATGAAACAAACAAGTGATAAATGTGATCATTAAAATTTAACAAATTAGCCAAGCCAAATTTTCTTTCCCTTTTTGAATAAAAATGTATTTATTTTTCTGAATAAAAAATTAATGTGTAAATTTGAAATCAAACTGTGCCACAATCCAAAAATTTAGACCTATATCTAACATATATCTGAAATGTCTTTGAAAGTTTCAAGAACAACAAACTTGTGCTGTATTTTAGAACTATCACATGCAAGTGTAAAGAAGTATCATCATAGAATGTTAAAAAGTGTATTTGTTAAAATACAACCACTACATTCTTATATTTTTTATGTTCCTTATTTCTGTGTATCTGAGCTGATATGAAAATATGATCAAATAAAGTAAATATACTTTCTTTACATATGAAATATACTTTCATATGTGTATCTGCTCAATAATGCTAGATTTTAACATACTCTAAGTGTGAGAAAGTTAATTTAAAAACTATTCACGCAGAAAGTCTGGGCTCCATATGACTTTAGGCATTCTATGAAAGATATGTTAAATACATTATGTATGTCTAAAAGGAATCACAGATAATGTTTTTTCATATATCTTACTTTCTATTTTCTATAATTTTATTTATACAGTGATGCATTCATATATAAAATATATTAAAATAGGAATATTACCCTTAACTTTTAAAGGCATTATTTTATGAGAGTTTTAAAAGAGGAAAACTATTTTTACCTCCCAATCCTGGTCTAAGCCGATTATCGTAACCATCCAGAAGTCTGTCAAGAATTCTCGTAAAGATGGTAATATTATTTTTAGCCTCATCTTCTTGGATGTTAGCCAGCACCAACCTAAACAGATAATTTTAAAAGCTGATATATATACATATGTGTGTTTTGCAAATGCCAACATGCTTTTCTTCCTTAATTTAAATTTTAACACTCCCTGAGCTATTAGTACCACCCGTTTTCCCTTTTTTTTAACTTCTATAAATATCGGTATGTCTTCAAAAAAGGTAAACATGAAATTGAAATAGATTCTAAATAGATTATCAGAAGTTTGATGTTAACATTATTTGAGATTCTTACCCCTTTAACCTTTTATGTGGACTATTCATTGTCTTTCTAAATCCATCTCCTGGGATATATTATGATTGTAGATTAACACATGCAAACACTATTAGTATTGCTATTCTACAGTTAGAAAATTCCAATAATCAAACAGACTCCTGAAATAACTGTTTTCAATATTAATTGGTAACTAAATTGCTTTTTTGGAGGTAAATATATTTTCTATCTCTCTCATAAGTGTCTTTCTTTTTCGTATGTATTTTTCTCTTTTAAATCAGGAATTTTTCCTTACTTTGGGTATACCTCCACCCAATGGCCAAGTGCAATATAGGCATCAGGGAAACTCCACTGGCTATGTGCCAGGCTCCATGTAGCCAGGAGGTGGAGGTGGGCTCTGAAAGCATCAGCAACACATACACAGCTGCAGAGATCCTTAGAGCCTAGTTCTTCCTGATTGGCCTCTGAGAAGAGCAATATTGTAAAGATTAAAATGCCTAGTTACTTTGTTTTGGTGACAATTTTGTAGAAAGAACAAATGGTCTTAAAATATCACCAGAAAAGCTTTAGAAATTGAGATTTTCTCCATTATTTCTGCATCATAAAGCCAAACACCTGATTCTGTGACATGCAGCAATTTGTTGCAGAAGCAACTAAATGTATAAAACAGAATGTCCCTTTTCATTGTCTTTTTTTTTTTTCTCAGAATGAATCAGAGATTTAAATTACTGGCCCCAAAAAAGAATCATTTATATAATAGAATACAATACTGGCATAAGCATTACTGGTCAAATATAGAACAGAAAACTAGTTGAGAGAAGTATGGTTAAACACTGAGATTTTCAATGATTATTAATTGATCATGGATTTTCCACTGTTTTAAAATAAAAGACAATGTGTAATTACATTCTGATCAAGGTGCATTGTATAAAATATTATTGAAAGTGTCCATTTGCATTTAAATGATTACAGACCTAGTAGCTATAAATAGTCATGATACATCAAAAACTGGTAACCAACCTCAAACAAATATTGTCTTCAGAGCAGAAAAAATATTAAAATATCGAAATGAAGATAAACATCTACAAATTAAATAACTGTATTACTTTATACCCTCTAGACTCAAAAGTTTCTGTATTGCCTACTTAAGCTAATTTTAAAACCAATAACTAAGATGTTCATAAAGTTCCACATAGAGATTTTCATTTGAAAGTGTTTTTAATCACATTTTATATTTTCTTTCTCAAATCAATATGCAGTCATTAAATTAGTAGATATTTTCCAAATAAAAACAAGACTTTATGAGATAGATGGCGTCTCAATTCTAAGAAATGTTTTCATACTTTGACCATTACTTGGACAATAAAATAAAAAGTTAAAAGAGAAATAAAGGTATAATAAAGTCTTATTAGATTTTTAAAAATAAATAGTTATGAGAACATTCTTATAAAACTTGTATCTTAAGTCTTTTGGTATTTTGAGAATCATATCCTAAAGGCATTAAAGAAAAGATGTCCACTGATGATGAAAATCAGGAAAGACTGCAAAATAAAATGAAGTTACTGAAAGCAATAAAAATTAATTTCATGTTTTTATAGCGTAGGCAAAAGAAAATTCATTACATATTTTAAATCAGTACTCCTGACTGTTAGCATTTGAGAAAAAAATTTTAGTAATGCAAAAAGTTGATGATGAATAAATCTAGCTTTTGTTTTGTTGTTTGTGATTGTGAAGTTGTATACTACCTCCACCTAGAGGTTTAAGACTCACACATCATTTGGGTTTTCTATGGTGACTAAAGGAGCCATACCATTAAAAGAAAGAAAGGAAAAATGAAAAAAAAATAGTTAACACTCAAATCACTTAGCTGGTACTTTTCTGTCAGCTTGAAGGAAAACTTGGCTTCCTTATCGAATCCTGGTGTTATATTATAAGTGCCTATAATTAATCACTTCAATTCCTTGTAGGAATATGCCATTGAAAGGTTTTTCTTTTCTTCTGTGAATGTTCTGCATGGAAAATGTTTCTGTTTGCTTTTGGATCTTATCACTAAGGACGAGAAGCAGTGAAGTTTTTAGTCTATTACTTCATAGTTCGCTTTCCCCATACACCCCCTTTTCTGAGAAATAATTCTTTAAGACACCCTTGATTTTCAAAAGCATTAATGGCATACAAGAAACACATCTTTACCCTGAATTAAAATAGTCAAATACAATAAATATCTCACCTGACAGGGTCCCACACCAAGAAAACAAAAAGCAGCAACTGCATGTTGTAGATGTTCAATTTTGTCTTCATCACCGCCGCTCTTTACAAAGCCATGGAAGAAAAAACAAAATACACTTAAAATTGCCTTCAGTTCCACTATCCAAGTAACCCCAAAGAATATCCTTTTAGTTAGGGATTCGTGTTAAAGCTATGGAGATTACTTCCTGGACTGTGTGTAGGACTTGATGATTGAGAGACGATTTCTTTTTTATCGACCCCTACCCCCACCCTCTTCCTTTCTGTTTCTTTCTTTTTTTCTTTCTTTCTTTCTTTCTTTAACAGCAAGATGACCAAGTAATCAGACTTCTCTCTGCCAGGAACGTCCCCCAGCCTCATCGTCAGCAAACACTCTTTTGCGCACACATGTAATAATAACACCCTGGACTTTAAACTGACAGCAGCTGGAAAGGTAATGGGTTGGACGGGAGGGGAGGAAAGGAGAGGAGAGATGGGTACTTCACGCCACAACCCCCTCAGCCAAGACCACCTCCGCAACCTCAGCGGGAAAAGCTAGGGGCAGGCAGCCCACTTTTGCAATTATTCTTTTCATTACAGTGAACTGCGGTCCTCACGTCCTCGTTTCTTCACTCTCCTTAACAAAATAAAATAATTTCCCTTCCTGCCCACCCACGGTCGCCCAAGACCAAGTCTCAGAGGCAGCCGGGTTCGGATCAAGTGCTGCGAAACGACGCGTTTGACAGCTGCTCCGGAGCCGAGGATCACAATAAGAGAAGGCGCGTGAGGCTCCGGCAGCAAACACCAGCCAGGCAGGCAGCGGTAATCACAGTGTGCAAAGTTGAAGACTATAAAAGAGCCAGGCTAACGTGCTGCCGAGCAGGTGTCCTGGATTTTATTGTAGTTGCAAATATGCTTCTGGTGATAAGTATCGAAATTATTTTTTAAGTGCGCTGGGGAGGAGGAAGGTGGGGGAATTGAGCCGCCTCCGTTTCCAGGGAGCCTCTGAAAGTGGGGTGGGGGGGAGATGAGGCATGCACGCGAGGCAAAGACAAACGGGAAAGGGTCTCTATCGGGACCAACGTGTGCGACCCTACCTGAAATGGCAAGCAGAATTCGGTGTTTTCTTCCTTTTGCCCTGATCTTGACGAGATAGGAAACTTGAGAGAGAGAGAGAGAGAGAGAGAGAGAGAGAGAGAGAGAGAGAGACTGCAGCAGCCAAGCGAGCGTGGAGCGGAGCGATGGGCTGGTGGAAGCCGGAGAGGAGCGCTAGGAGCGGCGGCGGCGGCGGCGCGAGGTGTAGAAGGAGGCGAAGGCGTTCGTAGTGGCGGTGATGGGCGGAGGAGGAGGAAGAGGAGGAGGAGGAAGAGGAGGAGGGGGGAAACGATGACAGGAGCTGGGGCGGGGGGGAAATTGGGGGGACGCGGGCGGAGGCGCGGTGCGCGCCGGCGGTGGCGGGCACGAGCCCCGCGCCTGGAGGAGGAGGAGTCAGGCCGGGTAGGAGGGCTGAGGAGGTTCCCGGGAACGCAGGGACCCCCCACCCGCCACACACACACACACACACACACACACACACACACACACACACACCACACACACACTCCCCCGCCTCGATCCCTGGTAACTGACCGTCGCCCGCCTGGCACTATCAGCGGCGCAGACCTGGGCGGCGTCGGGCGCCTGGGTGCGCTCGGGGCGCCGCTCCCCTCGCCCACACCGCGCCGGAGGAGCGGGGCCCACGCGCAGCCCCGGGCTGCTCCCCGAGGCCGCTTGCTGGGGCTCCCGAGAGGCCCCAAGGTTCCTGGCAGGGCTGCTGGTGGGTGTTGGTGTGAAGTCGGGAATGCAGTGTGGCTGTGATGCCCTAGATCCCCGGGGCCGCGCCCTGCCGCCCGTCCCCCAACATCACCCTGCTGTGGAACGACGTGGCTGCTAAGAGGTAAAGAGGTTCCGCTCCCGCTGGAGGGCAAGAGGACTAATCACGCCTTTACTCAATCATCAGCGCATCCACGCAGGACCAAGTTGAAAGCATGTTGCGTGAAATCAGACAGCAGGAAGTTTCTTTGATTCCTTAACCATCCTGATATACCATTCATTCCTTCACATTCCTGCAATAAAGACCGATTTCCCAGGAAAGCTCTGAGAGCTGGAGAATTCCCTTGAGCCAGTAAGTGAAGTCCATCTGCAGATTACACACACCTTGGGAAATCTCCCGCTCACTTCCAGCAATCCTTTTCTAACCTCTTTTCACAGGCGCCCTCCCTAGCAGGTGATCAAACTCAATCAACAGCTCCAAAAAGTTTACATTACCCCGGAGCAAAAACGGACCTGCTGTGTTTCTGCTACCTCTGCAACTCATTCCCCAGTGGGAGGAAAGGTAACAAGGTTTGAGGTTTTCCCCCTTTAGGGCTTTTTGCTGGCAAAGGGACTTGGAATTCCAGTCCCATCTTACACTTTCAGCATTGTGTGTTTGATCTGTCTCATTTCTGTTCTATTTTATATGAGGCGATAAAATCCAAACGTGCAACTTGAACAACAACAACAAAAAAGAGACATTTTCCTTTTTGTACTGCACATAAGACAGAATGTTATGCACATTCTACTAAGGCAAAGCAGAGCCAGTGTTTATCTCCTCCAGAAGTTGTTATAAACGTTAGACACTTTAAAGGAAAAAAGAGAGATAAGTATGCTGATATGTTTCTGTCATTTTACATTCAGAGTCAATATGTGCCAAACACTTCAATTTTGTTAGTTATGCACCAAAAATTCAAATGTTTTTCCTAGATGGTGCAGTTTTTCTAACAGGCACTGCTAATCTACAGTAAATTTTAGCTTTGCTTTGAAGATTATGGGAGGAGAGTAAAACCTTTACATTGTAAATATTTCCAGCTGTCCTTTTTAACCTATTAATCACCATTTTCTGGATGAGCATTTAATATGTTACAACCTAAACAAACATTTGCTCTCTTATTTAGCTTGCTCTGTGAAGAATGGAACACCACCCAGCTCTCTCCTCCATCATTAATATTCTTTTCCTGACTTGCCCATTGCAGATTCTAATTGAAATTCACAAAGATAAAAAGCATGCCATTTAAAACCTTGCAACCAGAGAACCTAAGTATCTTATACTTGGCATGAACAGTTCTTCCTACTGTATTTTCCTATTTTCCATTTCTGTGAGTCAATCTTCATTAAGATCTCTATCACCTCTCCATTTATATTACTAATAAATTGTTGATATTTTGATAATGGAAGTTAAGCAATGTATGGTTTCTTCCCAGGCTTAATTGCTATGCTCCAACAAAATTTTTCTTTAATGAATGTCACAATTTTTCTAAATATATTCATATATTATTGTAATACTTATAAGGTCTTCTCCTGGATTCTAATATCAAATTATAAAAGTTTTAATTTTTTTCATTCAACATTTATATCAATGGGAATTGTTTGTTCTGAGGAATTAGCTTTTCCCATTAGCACCCTTATTAAATGTGTAATTTCAATGACATATGACCCTCTTATATGACACTTCACAAAGTTCAGGCCGCTTTGAATGATTTTCACCATTTTGGTTTTTTTTCTGTAAGTGTATGTTACTACATTCCACAGATTTAGAGATGCATTTACTGGAGAAAGACCCACAGTAAAAACTAAATTTAAAAGTTTTCATTATAAAACCTTGATTTTTACTTCTCACAAAATGTTTTACAATTTTAAATTTTGGATAGCTGTAACTTAAACTTCAAAGCACATTAAAGAAAATGGAACTAGAAAAGCTGATTGTGGGCAGCAGATTTCTGCTGTTTAGCCATATCTATACTGTTACTTTGTTGTATTACTACCCCAGACAAATTTCTCTGGAAATTTGGAGGATTATCCAGCTTCCTCAAACATCTGACAAACTCAGCCAGATTTTCTTCTCCGCTCTTTGTGGTAGAGTGCAGGTTAACTGCCTGAGATCTGAGCCAGCCTGTGTGGGTCGTGACTAAGCTCTTCCTACCCACTCCTTTTAGAGCATGTCCTAAGGCAACCAATCCTGAGGAAGAATTGACAACTAATTTGTTGCCAGTAAATCCATTCCTACCCAGGCTTGGGCAGCACAAAACCTTCTGTTTCAAACCTCTTTGAATTACTGATCAACAAATTAGGTTGGTGGGTGGAGGTGGTCACTTCTTAAATATTCCCCAACCCCACCACTGAAATCCTTAAGGAAATTTCCACATAAAGACCATGAATAAAAGAAAGCTGAAGAATTGGGAGATCTTGGTTTTGTTTGATTTCTTATTAGCTGACATCTTACAATATTGTACAATTTTAAGATTTGTTATAAAAACTGTTCATGTTCTTGAACAGATATTTTGTACAGCTTCCATTTTTAGAGCTCAGCCTAGCATTACTGCTATAGAGAGCTACTACTTTATATGCCCTAGGGGACTTCATTAATCTTTAAGCTTTCTATAGAGTGATATGTGTATAGAAGAAGTATATATATTACATATGTATATCTATAATACACCTATATTTATTGTACACTTATATGCATACATACATATATACAAATATGCTAATGTATCTGTAGATAGATATATATCAAAACTAATAAAAATAGACATGAATATTTTAATAACAATAGCATTTAAATACCACAATTCTACAAAATACGTTTAACCTTACTACTACATGAATTGGATCATGATGGTCTTTACATGCTTTAAAGAGCAATATCATAATTACTTCAACAAGAATAGCATCTCACTATATTTAAGTTTTTAAACTCTCAGCACATATTTCATATAATAAATTTGTGTATATTTTAACTACATACATTCCTATGTGATTCATTCATTTGAATGAGAATACAAATTTATGAAAAATTAGGAACTGAAGCACAGATTATTCTGTTTTCAAACAATTAAATATTATCTTCTACTTTTTCCCATTGCATGATTTACTAATTTCAAAGTGGACCTGGAGTATATGTCAGTTCTCACATATTCACCACATTACCAAAAGACAAAACAAAACAAAACTGGTGCAAATTCTTAGCTGACAGTTATCAATTCAAAACCAGGACTTGGTCAAGCTCTATTTTTCCCATATATTGCATTTAGATGGAGGGTTAGGCCCCAAGGTTCTGAAAGAAGAAACAGCTGTAAAGTGGAAGTAACTAGTTTCACAAACAAATAATTCCAAAACTGCTCTCTTACATTCATGAATCTAGGTCACATTTCATTAGAGCTAAATATATCATGTGTATTAGCTTGGATAAACTATGCACATTACCTTCTTCAAATAGAATTAGTAACTCTCTGTTCACCAAGTTATTTCACATCCAACTTGCAAATTGAATATATCAAGCATTCAGGATATCCTGGTGGTTTCTGAGATTTTTAAAACAATTTACATCATGACACACATAAGAATTATTTGTAAGAAAATTGTTTTACCTTCCTTTTTTGAAATTATAGTTATAATTTATTTTTAGGTTAATGAATTCCTTCCTAAAAGATAAAACTCTGGTAATTCAAACCAAAAATTTCCTCATTGAAAACTATGCTTGTTAATGAAGTATAAGCTGCTACATGATCAGCAGCTTTACCTGTGAGACATGTTGTTTAAATAATATTCATAGTAATGACAAGAATAAAAGGAAACCTGGAATGTCTTCATTGGTATGACAGCTTAGATTCCATTCTCAATGTTTTGTATTAACTCATTTAATCTTCAAAAATAAGAAGTTATTATTATTTCCATTTCACTGATAAGAAGGTTTAGACACAGAAATATTAAGCTGACTCAAGGTCTCACAGTGCTGGCAGAAGGAATAGAGCCCTGGCAATATGGCTCCAGAGTTTCCATAACTACTATACTATTTCTAATAACACCTTATCATGTGCAATTATTCAGACAAAGGCAACAACAATAACAACAAAATCAGAAAACAGAGCAAGTCCAGGACTTAATTTGAACCCATTTATAAACACCTCAGGTGGGATAAGATTGGTCCAACGGAAGGATTATTCCAATGTCATTATTTATAGCATCAAAACACTTGCATCTTAAGAGGAACAGAGAGTATATATAGTGAAGAAATAAATGAAAAATATAATCAGGCTATGGGCATTTTATGGTCAATCAGCGTGACATGAAAGAGAAAATAGAAACCAATTATTTATAAGAAAAAGTGAATAATGCTATGGCAAATTAATTACGGATATCAAATGATTTTAAATATAGATCATTTCTCTTTGGTAGAAACTTTTTGTATTTGAGACAGTGGCTTGCTCATAGATGCTCAATAAATAATTGCTGATCTTTGAAAAGCTAAGCACTTTGGAATACAAATTGGGAGCCTTGGTTCCAGAGCCTGACCTTGGGCAGTCTTAGCTATGCTAAGAGCTGTATCTCTGTCCATCACTGACTATCGGTGCTTAGATACCTTTTTTCCTCTATCTTATCACCTTTCCTCTATGGAAATCCTGAACACTGGGAGATATTCATTCTAGACTCTTTCTCAACCACCCACCAGTACCATACACATACACACACACACACACACACACACACACACACACACACACACATACATTTACTATTACTGAGAAAGTACCTCCTATCTATCCATTATCTGAACCATTCTATTCATTACCAATTCCATAGCCCTATCTCTATTCTCACTTGGAATACAGCAATACTAATAAACAGTAGCCTACTAATTAGTTTCTCTGCCTCTGATCTTCGTTTTCTCCAATCTGTCTTCCATTGGAACAACAAAAATGTTTCTAAAACTTAATTTTGATAGTGTCACTCAGCCATCTAAAATGTTTTCTTGAGAACAGTATAAAGTGAAAATTCTTTTGCATATCACATCTGACTTCAAATTATAGCTTATACCTCCAGTCTCAACTCTGCTTTCTCTGCACACTCCTTGTTACACACATGCATGCACATGCATGCACATACACACACACGCACACACATCCATAACCAGCATTCATTTTTCAAGCATCATTCTTTCCTCTATACTCCCTGCAAACATAACTTTTTGCATTTCTCTCAAGAGCCAGTGGTTTAATGTCTCTATGCTTTTGTTTCTTACTGTCTTCCCCTACTGGAATGCCACGTTCACCCTATCTACCTGATGAACACTCCAAGTTTCAGTCATGTAAACTACTTCTTCCAGATAAAATTACCAGGCCTTACTTTTTACTCCTGTTGAACTTAGCACAGGCATTTAACATAAAACCTAGAATATTCAACTGAACTTATTTATTAACTTTTCTATCACACTGTCTTAGTCATTTGGGGCTGCTATAACAAAATACCATAAAATGCGTAGCTTTTAAACAACATAAATTTACTTTGTACAGTTCTGAAAGTCAAAAACTCCAAGATCCAGGCACTGCAAGATTCAGTGTCTGGTGAAGGCATGCTTTCTTGTTCATAGATGGTGCCCCCTTGCCATGTCTTCACATAGTAGAAAGTGGGAGGTAGCTCTCTGGAGTCTCTTTTATAAGAACACCAATCTCATTAATTAGGGCTCTGCTCTCAGGACATAAGCATCTCCCAAAAGGCCTCACCTCCTGATACCACAGGGATTAGGATTTAAACACATGAATTTTGGGAGAACACAAACTTTCAGATCATAGCACTCACCCTATTGAACTGTGAGCTATTTAAAGTCAGAAGGAGACTCATCTAAGCTATCTTTACCTTCTACATGCATAGGCAGAATCAAGCATATATCATGTTTTAGGAAATTCTTGAGGACATGAGCATCTGTACCTTCATATGTGATATAGTTTGGATATCTGACCCCTTTAAATCTCATGTTAAAATTTGATCCTCAGTATTGGAAGTAGGGTTTAGTGGGAGGTATTTGGGTTATGGGGGCAGGTCCTTCATGAAGGTCTTTTTGCCCTCCCCCAATAATGAATGAGTTCTTCTTCTATTAGCTCCCTTGAGATCTGATTGTTAAAAGAGCTTGGCACCACCTTCTCTCTCTCTCTTTCTTCATCTTTCCATGTGATGCCTTCTGTCCTATGCCTTCTGCCATGAGTGGAAGCAGCCTGAAGCCCTCACCAGAGGCAGATGCTGGTCCCCTGCTTTTTGTACAGCACCTGAAGAACCATAGGCCAAACAAACTTATTTTCTTATAAATTATCCAGGTTCATGTATTTATTTATAGCCATGCAAAATGAACTAAAACAATGTGTATATGGGAATCATAATCTTTCCTTCAAAGGAATGAGATGTTACAGAGAGTTGAGGTTAAGAGCTCAGACTCTGGTTCTAAATCCTAATCCTGCTGCTTATTCACTATACAACCTTTGACAAATTCCTTAGCCTTACCTTGTCTTAGTTTTCTTACCTGAAGAATAAAAGTATTTGTAGAACCTACTACTTTTGGTCATCACAAGTATTTTACGAGTTGATATATGTGCAGAGAACAACACATGGATCATAGACAACACTACACAGTGTTTGCTGGTTTACTGAAGTATTTGAAAGCTGTTAGATCACTGCCTCCACATTTAGTTGATGAGATTTAGTTGCATGCACAGCACTTGAATTTGTTGAATCTTTAGGCTCTTATCTTTTCCCGTGAGTGTGAATATGTTCCCATCCACTCTTTCCCACCCACATTCAAGCTCCCACCTTCACAGAATGACCTGTCAGATCCCAGCACATATACCTACATTCTCTTACTTTGCATTAGATTATTTTTTCTCATGAATACGTTGTTTCCCTCATTCCCTCATTTTTTTTCTGCTCTTTTTTTTTGTCCTGTCCTCCTTTTAGTATCCTATGCCCTCCTTTTTATTCCAGCTCGGCCTGTTTCCATCTTTCGTTAGTTCTCTAATGTCCCCTTTTCCTCCCTCTTTCTCATTAGTATTCTTACATAGCGTACATCTGCATTTGTGTATGCACTTGTCTTTTGGCATATGGAAAAACGTGTGTTTGTAAGAGTGCATACAGATAAGAAGACAGTGTCTATTTAAGCAGATGGGAAAGTGAGTGCTTATGCTGCACATGGATGGGCATCCCTGCTTGTGTTTCTGGGTAAAGGCCTCTGCATAAGCAATACTATTAAATCCACTCAAATGCATGGTATTGATCCATTATATTAATTGAATTGAAAAGTCAAGAGGGGCTTTGTTTTTTTTAATTGGCTACTGATTTGCCTGGAAATTTTTTTAAAGCCACATGTTTAAATGAAGCCCAAATCTGTAACACCTAGAGAGCTAAATTCATTTGTCAACGTGGAGGTGTCCAGCTGCCCCTCCTACCCATGCCCTAGAGTGAAATATGGTTAAAAGTTGCTCTTCCTTTTTCTGTGACTTCTGGGTATCCAGTATGTATTCAGTTGGAAAAGAGAAATATGAAAATTTTCTGCATTACGAATTAAGAGTTAACAAATTATCCTTAAAATAGGATAACAAACAATTAAAATAACAAACTATTCCAAAATATTTTGGTGGGGAGGGAGATATTTTTGTAGAGTCTAATGATGGACATCAGTGGTCTCCAGCACATATTGCCAGTTTCCAGCATAGATGTATGAACAGATCAAATTTTCTCACTTTCCTTGGAATTAGAGTTGCTAATGAAAATTGCCCTTACCAATGATGGGGAAGCTAAACAGACTTAGGCCATTTCCAGATGGAAACTGAATGAATGAGTGTCTGATTCACCATGTTTACTCCTTCCCTGTTATCTGGGTATGACCAATGATGCTCCAAAGACTGGTGGTTGCTCAGTGGGTCCTTGAATGAGGATGACAAAGATCAGAACTCTTAACTGACTGGCACTGAACATATAGCATGGACGAGAAATACATATTTGCTGCTTTAAGCCTCTAAAATTTGGAGTAGTATCTACTACAGAATAACTTGATCTCTCCTTGCAGCTGAAATATGAAGAGAAAAGCAAAGGTTTTTTGTCTTGTTTTAATACCAAATATTGATTGATGAAGTGGCATGTAAAATCTTTTCTGGCAAAGAAGATTTTTTAAGAGATCCAAAAATCACAGCCCATAAATACTTGCTTGCCTAAGCCTAAACCAAATTATTTCATGGGTCTTTGGTTGTATTTATGATTTTTTCCCATTTCTTAACTGTTTTTATCTTTATTTCTCCTCCACCTAAACACCCAGAGGGGTTGAGAAAAAGTCTGAGATTGTTCTTGAAAAACATTTCTTCTAAATCTCTGTTTCATTCTTCCTTATAGTGGTACAGACATTGGGTAGGTGGATGCTATTCATTGAGTTCCAACAGGAACTCTGATTATCAAATCATCTGACAGGTATTAGAAATGGGATAGAAAATGATTTATAAGGAAGGGATAAGGAAAAGTGGACTGATGTGACAGCAACTGTTAGATGTTAAAGTGAAAGAGAGATGATTAAAAAAAAACTGGTTCTGAGTAGAAATGCATGTTAGGAAGGTATCTCCATGTTTTCACTACATAAAGAAAAACAAAAGAAATTGGCTCTGACCTAAAAATACAATGACAACTTTGAGGCCTTTTTCAGAGATTTTTGACAAGGTAGAAAAGGCCAGTTAGTTACAGGTTTTAATATGAATTATTTTGTTGTCATTGCACAATTCACTGGAGCAAAAATTTATGGGTTTAAACTGCTTTTAGCTAGTCAATCAACATCAAACCATTGAGACAATTTAGCATTCAAATTGTGAAAAGAAAAATGTACTTGTCTTTAATAAGCCCTTGAGAGAGCAGAAACTATTTCTCTCTCTTTATATTCCTCACAGTGCTTTCCAGACAGTAAGTGCTCAATAAACATTAATAGAAAGTACAATAGACAAGTGAATAAACATGAGTAAATTAGCAAATGAATGAAAGACTGTTCCAAAAAGTTCTTAAAGGTCATTTATAGTAGCTCACCTGTTCTCACCTTCTCCATTTTGACCCTCTCTAGCCTGGCCTCAGTGCAGTGGGCTGTGTGATCTTGCTGCAATACAGAGCTGATCATGTCACCGCATAACTTAAAATTCTTCTAATACTTTCTATTTCTCCTAAGTTCAAGACTAGATTCCTTACATGGCTGATGTCTTGTATGCCTTGGCTCCTGTCTGGTGTTGGATCATTATTTTCCTTGCTCCATGAACACCAGCCTTCTTTCAGTACCTGAAATGTGCCAGGTTCCCTAATGGCATTTCTTTTTCTGCCATAGGGCATCATAGCACATGTTTCCTCTGATGGAAGCCTCCTACCTCCTTTACCTGATTTGCACCTATTCATTCCTCTTAGAAAAAATTAGGAAGCACTTCCTTAAGCCTTCCCTGACGTAGTAACCCCACCACCAGTCTGTTATGTTCCCTTGTTAAATGTGCTTTTTTTAAAGGACATCTTGTCTCAGTTTTTTAATAATTATGTGTGATTATTTTATTAACATCTGTTAAACAACAGTGCTATATATTCCATGAGTTCAGGTGTCCTCCTTATTTTCACTTAACATTGTGTATCCTTGAATTAGTGCATTGCCTGATTCATTGTAAGCATGCCATAAATCATTGTTGAAAAAATAAAATAACAAATAAACGTATAACAAGCTCAAAATGTGATGTATAATGTTACTTTCAAAGCTAACATTTCCTATCCCTAAAATTAAATCTATAGTCCAATTATTTGGACTGTTGCTATTGTCATAAAGAGCCTATGGAGAACTAGGAGCTGAAGACGATGTCACTGCCTCTCTATACTTATGAGATATGAGAAGAGGACACATTTTGTGTTGGTAAAATGTGGGAGAGAAATTCAATCAAGATAGGCCAGCAAAAGGAACAAAAGGAAATGATGTATTTGGTTCACAATAAGGAAGTTTTATTTATTTATTTATTTATTTATTTATTTATTTATTTATTTATTATTATTTTTTTGAGAGCGAGTCTTGCTCTGTCTCCCAGGCTGGAGTGCAGTGATGCAATCTTGGCTCACTGCAAACTGCACTTCCCAGATTCAAGCAATTCTCTGCCTCAGCCTCCCAAGTAGCTGAGATTATAGGTACCTGCCACCACACCTGGCTAATTTTTGTATTTTTAGTAAAGACGGGGTTTCACCATCTTGTCCAGGCTGGTCTTGAACTCCTGACCTCATGATCCACCCAATCAGCCTCCCAAGGTGATGGTATTACAGGCATGAGCCATTCAATGTAGGTGGTAAGATAGAGGCCAGTGGGCTATTAGCTTCAAAGGATAAAACTGCATGTAGGTTATTGCCGGTGTTCAGGAACAGACATCCATCAAATCTTGCCTTAGTATCTCTTCCCAAAATAGAATGATCTATTATTATTTAGCTAGAATATAGGACTAAAGTCTGATGGATAAAGAAGAACACTGACATTAGAAAATCATAGCCCAAAATGTTTTAAGGGACTTTGCCATCGAAACCAATCCTGCCATCTATTTCTACCTAGGGCTATGTCTGAGCCATAAAGCTGACTAACTTCAAGAAACCATTGAATTTACAAGTTATCTAGGAGCTCACTGAGGAACCCTCTCAAACACTCTACCACCACCACAAGCTGGTTTGTTTATGATATTTTCTGGTGCAATTAACTGTAGACATTTTAGTATAAGTAGTAGACATATGTGCATAGACAATTTAAATTTAATTAACATCCTATGGTGGGGTTAATTAACCTAAGAAAATTTTCAGTATAAATAAACCTGTTTTAGGCTTATTAATTAGCATAAGACCTATAATAAATAATCTTTTGGTGGTAATGGTAATGGGATTTGAAGCTAAGAAGACTTTAAGAGGACCCAAACTCCTTGCATGAATAAGGTCTACAAAGAGCAAGCTCAGCAATGCCCAGAGTGCCGCAAGCCCACCCTAGAGACTTTGACCTGAAGACATCTTGCTACTGGATCCAATTACAAGTCCAGCAGACCTTGCCATCAGACTCTTTTGTGTAACACTCAAAGCGAATATTTCATGGAAGATGCTGGTCTATGGAAATAAGGGCAAATGAATGAAACTTTTCCCAAGCTAAGAAGTTCCGTGACTATACTTGCTTGTTCATAAATGCATTCTGCTTGGAAGATTTTTGCCTGAGATCTCCTTTCATTGAGTTAACATCCATCTAGTTAGGAGATTGTAGGATAGAGACTACCTCTAATCAGTGGTGGTTACTCATGTTTACCAGAAGAACTTGACTTTCACTAAAGGATCAAATTGGTTTTGCATAGTTGGGTGATCTAGAACAGTTCACAGGATCTGTAGAGTTTGAAAATGTGAGAACAAGGAGTGAGCAGCTGGTATTTAAGAAAGTGTTGCTAGGGCTTTAGAGTTGTGATAGGACTAAAGGTAGCAATAGTGACAAAAGTTGGCTGAAGCTAGTACAGAAAGGAAAGGTGCACACACACCTGGACCTAAGTTTTTCAATTTAGACAAGGCCTCTCTTGGAAAATAAAACTTATGTCACAGGAATAAAGGGCATGGAGCAGAAAAGGTGTTTTATTTCTAGAACATTTGTAGGAAATATGGAAAGAAACTCTTGAGCCTGGTTGTTGGTAGGCTCAGAGCTTGGCTCTGACCCAAGTCAGAGCCAGAGATATTTTAAGTTTTAGCATCTTTCCCCAAAGAAAGCTCACCATGGTGAAAACGCCTCCATAGAGTTTACAAGAATTACATGCTGGATTCTAGGCAGAAAAAATAGTTATAATTAAGCATTAATCAGGCTGCACTTTGGTTGTTGAGTCAGATGGGGCTGACTTTATGTGGCTATGCTGAGCCCAAGGTCTAATCCCCATGAGCTTTATGGAAGAGTGAGTTTCCAGCAAGACTTCATGTGATCTGTTCTACTGAGGCTTTACCTAATTGTCAGGATGCTGGCTTTCCAGGTCTTCAATAATACCCAGTCTCCAGGCTGACTATGATGAAAGGGCACATCTGTAGGAAACAGCAGTCTGCTAGAAGCAAATTTATGAATGGCAGGTAGAATCAGGCCTAAGGATTGCACATACCTGACAGTGTCTCGCTCTTTTTTATGTATGTTGTTGGGGTCTTTTATTCCAAGCGTGGAGCATGGGAAGGGCATCCCATATAGCATTTCAAAAGAACTAAATTTGAGCCAGTTTTTAAGAGCCACTCTTACTCTGAGCAGGGAAATAGGCAAAGCCCTATCCCAGGTCAAGTTGGTTTCCTGACAAATCTTAACTAAAGCCTTTTCTCAGGACATGATTAATTTTTTCACTCTTCCTTGTGGGGCCTCCAGGCTGTGTGGAATTTCCATGTTATGCCAAGGACTTGAGAGACATCCTTAGTGACTTTAGCCATAAAGGTGGCACCATTGTCACTCTGATTAGAAACGGGCGAGCCAAACTGAGGGATGATTGTTTTTAAAGCAGAGCCTTAGCAACTTCAGATATCTTCTCTGTTCTGCAATGGAATGCCTCAGTCTATCCTTAAAAAGAATCTACAAACATGAGCAGATATTTAAGGTTTCCTGCCACCCTCAGCATCATGGTGAAGTCAATCTACCAGCCCCAAGTTGGCCTTTCACTCCGTGCCTGGACCCTTTGTATCATGGGTGGAAGGCCAGTTTTTGGGTTATTCCAGACCCAGGAGAGACACTTCTGTAAGACCATTTGAAAAATCTTATGCATACGTGGGTGAACAATATATCTCTGATTCCAATGGAGAAGGGCATCCCACGTATACTGAGTGGTTCCCTGAGTATGTCCAACGATGCCATCCATGAGGCATTCAGATACTAGGAATATCCCCTCTTGGTTATGTATCCATCCATCCTGTGTTGTTCAACTGGAGTCAAAACCCCAATCGAGTGCTCTTTTAGGTCCTCCTCTAAGTATGTTGGTAGTTCAAGGTCAAGGATTATTCCAGGTGTTAATGGCGTTAGTAAAGTTTGGAGGATCTTTTCTCTTGCTGCTGTCTTTGCAGCCTTATCTAACTGAGTATTGCCTTTTGCCACCAGTCTGTCTGTTGATGCCCAACGCAATGAACTACAGCCACTTCTTTGGAGCCCATGACTGCCTCTAGCAGAGCTAAAATCTCTTTAGCATGCTTAATTTCTTTGTTGCCAGAAGTTAAAAACCCTCTTTTTTTTTTTTTTTCCAAATAATCCCATGAGCATGGATAACAGAGAAGGCACACCTGGAATCTCTGTAGATAGTCATTTTTGAGTCTTTACCTAATTGGAGGATGTGGGTGAGGGTAATGAGTTTTGCTTTCTGTGCTAATGTTCTGGGGGAAGTGCCTCAGCTTCCAAAACTTGCTGGTGTATCACCACAGCATACTCGGCCTTTTTTTTTTTTTCTTCCTGGTCCATAAAGCTACTTCCATCTGTGAACATCACCAGATCTGGATCTTCCAATTGTATGTCAATCAAATCTGGCCAGCTAGACTTAACTTGTTGGATAATTTGTAAGCAGTCATGCATAGGTTTAGATGCTATCTGAGGAAGCAAGGTGGCAGGATTTTAAGTAATAGCAGCTCTCAGCATCACATTTAGGTTATTCAGGAGGATGGCATAATATTGACATAGGCTGCTAGAGATCAACCAATAGCTTCCTTTTTGTTCCAGTAAAGGAAGTACCTAGTGGGGTTTGTGCACTGTAGTTGTCTGAGCCAGAGTAAACTTTTCTGCTTCCTAAAGAAAATCACAGGTGGCAGCAATAACCCTAAGGCAAGATGACCATCCTTTTGTGACAGTGCCCAATTGTTTTGAGAAGTATGGACCTGGCCTCTTGATGTTCCCTAAATACTGGGTTATCATTCCTAAATCTGTTCCTTGTCTTTCATGCAAAAGTAAGTCAAAGGGCTTTCTTATACAGGGGAGTCCTAATACCAGACCTGTTACCAACTTTTCTTTAATGGTCAAAAAAGCCTTTTGGCAATCCGCAGTCCATTCTAACAGTTTGTTATATTCCTTATATATATATTTTTTAATTTTGGGGGCTACATAGTAGGTGTATATTTTTATGGGGTATGAGAGATATTTTGATACAGGCATTCAATGTGAAATAAGCACATCTTGGAGTTTGGGTTACCTTATTTCCCCTTTAGAACATCATGTGGTCACTTCCAAGATAGCTGAATAGGAAGAGCTCCAGTCTGCAGCTCCCAGAAAGATCGATGCAGAATACGGGTGATTTCTTCATTTCCAACTAAGGTGCCTGGTTCATCTCCCTGGGACTGGTTGGACAGTGGGTGCAGCCCATGGAGGGCGAGCTGAACAAGGGTGGGGTGTCACCTCACCCAGGATGTACAAGGGGTCAGGGGATTTCCCTTCCCTAGCCAAGGGAAGCTGTGACTGACTACCTGGAGAAATGGTACACTCCTGACCTAATACTGTGCTTTTCCCACGGTCTTAGCAACCAGCAGACCAGGAGATATCCTCCCATGCCTGGCTCAGTGGGTCCCACACCCACAGAGCCTTGCTCACTGCTAGCACAGCAGTCTGAGATCAGCCTATAACACTGCAGCTTGATGCGGGTAGGGCAATCCACCTTTGCTGAGGCTTGAGTAGCTCAAAGTGTAAACAAAGCAGCCAGGAAGCTCGAACTGGGCAGAGTCCACTGAACTCAGCAAGGCCTACTGCCTCTCTAGATTCCAAATCTGGGGACAGGGCATAGCAGAACAAAAGGCAGCAGACAGCTTTAGCAGACTTAAACATCCCTGTCTGACAGCTCTGAAGAGAGCAGTGGTTCTTTCAGCATGGTGTTCGAGCTCTGAGAACAGACAGGCTGTGTCCTCAAGCAGGTCTCTGACCCCCCATGTAGCCTGACTGGGAGACACCTCCCAGTAGGGGCCAACAGAAACCTCAAATAGGCAGGTGCCCCTCTGGGATGAAGCTTCCAGAGGAAGGATCAGGCAGCAATATTTGCTGTTCTGCAGGCTCTGCTGGTGATACCCAAGCAAACAGGGTCTGGAGTGGACCTCCAGCAAACTCCAACAGACCTGCAGCTGAGGGTCCTGACTGTTAGAAGGAAAACTAACAAACAGAAAGGAATAGCATCAACACCAACAAAAGGGTCATCTGCATCAAAACTCCATCTGTAGTTCATCAAAATCTAAGACCAAAAGTAGATAAAACCATAAAGATGGAGAGAAACCAGAGCAGAAAAGTGGAAAATTCCAAAAACCAGAGTGCCTCTTCTCCTCCAGAGGATCTCAGTTCCTCGCCAGCAAGAGAACAAAACTGGATGGAGAATGAGTTTGATGAGTTGACAGAAGTAGGCTTCAAAAGGTCAGTAATAACAAACTTCTCTGAGCTAAAGGAGCATGTTCTAACCCATCACAAGGAAGCTAAAAACCTTGAAGAAAAGGTTAGACAAATGGCTAACTAGAACAGTGTGGAGAAGACCTTAAATTACTTGATGGAGCTGAAAACCACAGCATGAGAACTTCGTGACACATGCGCAAGCTTCAATAGCTGATTCAAACAAGCAGAAGAAAGGATATCAGTGATTGAAGATCAAATTAATGAAATAAAGTGAGAAGACAAGATTAGAGAAAAAAGAGTGAAAAGAAATGAACAAAGCTTCGAAGAAATATGGGACTATGTGAAAAGACCAAATATACATTTGATTGGTGTATCAGAAAGTGACAAGGAGAATGGAGCCAAGTTAGAAAACACTCTTCAAGATATTATCCAGGAGAACTTCCCTAACCTAGCAAGGCAGGCAAATATTCAAATTCAGGAAATGCAGAGAATGCCACAAAGATATTCCTTGAGAAGAGCAACCCCAAGACACATAATTGTCAGATTCACCAAGGTTGAAATGAAGGAAAAGAAAGTTAAGGGCAGCCAGAGAGAAAGGCCGGGTTGCCTACATAAGGAAGCCCATCAGACTAACAGCGGATCCCTTGGCAGACACCCTACAATCCAGAAGAGACTGGGGCCAATATTAAACATTCTTAAAGAAAAGAATTTTCAACCCAGAATCTCATATCCAGCCAAACTAAGCTTCATAAGTGAAGGAGAAATAAAATCCTTTACAGACAAGCAAATGCTGAGAGATTTTGTTGCCACCAGGCCTGCCTTACAAGAGCTCCTGAAGGAACCACTAAATATGGAAAGGAACAACCGGTACCAGCCACTGCAGAAACATGCCAAATCGTACAGACCATAGACACTAAGAAGAAACTGCACCAATTAACAGGCAAAATAACCAGCTAACCTCATAATAACAGGATCAAATTCAAACAAAACAATATTAACCTTAAATGTAAATGGGCTAAATGACCCAATTAAAAGACATAGACTGGCAAATTGGATAAAGGGTCAAGACTCTTCGATGTGCTGTATTCAGGAGACCCATCTCAAGTGCAAAGATGCACATAGGCTCAAAGTAAAGGGATGTAGGAAGATCCACCAAGGAAATGGAAGGCAAAAAAAAGCAAGGGTTGGAATCCTAGTCTCTGATAAACAGACTTTAAACCAACAAAGATCAAAAAAGACAAAGAAGGCCACTACATAATGGTAAAGGGATCAACTCAGCAAGCAGAGCTAACTATCCTAAATATATATGCACCCAACACAGGAGCACCCATATTCATAAAGCAAGTCGTTAGAGACCTAAAAAGAGACTTAGATTCTCAGGAAATATAACATCACACTGTCAATATTAGACAGATCAACAAGACAGAAGGTTAACAAGGATATCCAGGACTTGAACTCAGCTCTGGGCCAAGTGGGTCTAATAGACATCTAGAGAACTGTACCCCCCAAATCAACAGAATATACATTCTTCTCAGGACCACATCATACTTATTCTAAGATTGACCACATAATTGGAAGTAAAGCACTCCTCAGCAAATGTAAAAGAACAGAAATCATAACAAACTGCCTCTCAGACCACAATGCAATCAAATTAGAACTCAGGATTAAGAAACTCACTCAAGACCTCACAATTACATGGAAATGGAACAACCTGCTCCTGAATGGCTACTGGGTAAATAATGAAATGAAGGCAGAAATAAAGATGTAAAGATGTTCTTTCAAACCAATGAGAACGAAGACACAACGTACCAGAATCTCTAGGAAACACTTAAAGCATTGTGTAGAGGGAAATTTATAGCACTAAATGCCCACAAGAGAAAGAAGGAAAGATCTAAAATCAACACCCTAACATCACAATTAAAAGAACTAGAGAAGCAAGAGCAAACAAATTCAAAAGCTAGCAGAAGGCAAGAAATGACTAAGATCAGAGCAGAACTGAAGGAGATAGAGACATAAAAACACCTTGAAAAAATCAATTAATCCAAGAGTTCATCTTTTGAAAAGATCAACAAAATAAATAGACTGTTAGCAAGACTAATAAAGAAGAAAAGAGAGAAGAATCAAATAGACACAATAAAAAATGATAAAGGGGATATCACCACCTATCACACAGACATACAAAGTACCATCAGAGAATATTATAAACACTTCTACACAAATAAACTAGAAAATCTAGAAGAATTGATAAATTCCTGGACACATACACCCTCCCAAGACTAAACCAGGAAGAAGTTGAATCTCTGAATAGACCAATAAGAGGTTCCTAAATTGAGACAATAATTAATACCCTACCAACCAAAAAAAGTCCAGGACCAGATGGATTCACAGCCAACTTCTACCAGAGGTACAAAGAGGAGCTGGTATCATTGCTTCTGAAACTATTCCAACCAATAGAAAAAGATGAATCCTCCCTAACTCATTTTATGAGGCCAGCATCATCCTGATACCAAAGCCTGGCAGAGACACAACAAAAAAAGAGAATTTTAGGAAAATATCCCTGATGAACATCAATGCAAAAATCCTCAATAAAATACTGGCAAACCGAATCCAGCAGCACATCAGAAAGCGTATCCACCACGATCAAGTCAGCTTCATCCCTGGGATGCAAGCCTGGTTCAACATATGCAAATCAATAAAGGTAATCCATCACATAAACAGAACCAATGACAAAAACCACATGATTATCTCAACAGATGCAGAAAAGGCCTTTGACAAAATTCAAAAGCCCTTTATGCTAAAAACTCTCAGTAAACTAGGTATTGATGGAACATATCTCAAAATAATAAGAGCTATTTAGGACAAACCCACAACCAATATCATACCGAATGGGCAAAAACTTGGAAGCATTCCCTTTGAAAACTGGCACAAGACAAGGATACCCTCTCTCACCACTCCTATTCAACATAGCATTGGAAGTTCTGGCCAGAGCAGTCAGGCAAGAGAAAGAAATATAGGGTATTCAATTAGAAAAAGAGGAAGTCATATTGTCTCTGTTTGCAGATGACATGATTGTATATTTAGAAAACCCCATTGTCTTAGGCTAAAATCTCCTTAAACTGATAAGCGACTTCAGCAAAGTCTCAGGATACAAAATCAGTGTGCAAAAATCACAAGCATTCCTATACATCAATAATAGACAAGCAGAGAGCCAAATCATGAGTGAACCCCCATTCACAATTAATACAAGAGAATAAAATACCTAAGAATCCAACTTACAAGGAATGTGAAGGACCTCTTCAAGCCGAACTAAAAACCACTGCTCAACGAAATAAAAGAGGACACAAACAAATGGAAGGACATTCCATGCTCATGGATAGGAAAAATCAATATCGTGAAAATTGCCATACAGCCCAAGGTAGATTCAATGCCATCATCATCAAGCTACCACTGACTTTCTTCACAGAATTGGAAAAAACTACTTTAAAGTTCATATGGAACCAAAAAAGAGCCCACATAGCCAAGACAATCTTAAGCAAAAAGAACAAAGCTGGAGGCATCACACTACTTGACTTCAAAATTACTACAAGTGTACAGTAATCAAAACAGCATGGTACTGGGACCAAAACAGATATATAGATCAACGGAACAGAACAGAAGCCTCAGAAATAACACCACATGTCTACCACCATCTGATCTTTGACAAACCTGACAAAAACAAGAAATGGGGAAAGGATTCCCTATTTAACAAATGGTGCTGGGAAAACAGGCTAGCCATATGTAGAAAGCTGAAACTGGATCCCTTCTTTACACTGTATACAAAAATTAACTGAAGACGGATTAAAGACTGAAATGTAAGACCTAACAACTTAAAAACTCCAGAAGAAAACCTAGGCAATACCATTCAGGACATAGGCATGGGCAACGACTTCATCACTGAAACACCAAAAGCAATGTCAACAAAAGCCAAAATTGACAACTGGGATCTAATTAAACTAAAGAACTTCTGCACAGCAAAAGAAACTATCATCAGAGTGAACAGGCAACCTACAGAATGGGAGAAAATTTTTACAATCTATCCATCTGACAAATGGCTAATATCCAGAATCTACAAAGAACTTAAACATATTTACAAGAATAAAACAAACAACCCCATCAAAAAGTGGGCAAAAGTTATGAACAGACACTTCTCAAAAGATGACATTTATGCAGCCAACAGACATATGAAAAAATGCCCATCATCACTGGTCATCAGAGAAATGCAAATCAAAACCACAATGAGATACCATCTTACACCAGTTAGCATGGTGATCATTAAAGCGTCAGAAAACAGATGCTGGAGAGGATGTGGAGAAACAGGAATGCTTTTACACTGTTGGTGGGAGTGTAAATTAGTTCAACCATTGTGGAAGACAGTGTGGCAGTTCCTCAAGGATTTAGGACTAGAAATACTGTTTGACCCAGCCATCCCATTACTGGGTATATACCCAAAGGATTATAAATCATGCTGCTATAAAGACACATGCACACATATGTTTATTGCCATACTATTCACAATAGCAAAGATTTGGAACTAACCCAAATGTCCATCAATGATAGAATGGATTAAGAAAATGTGGCACATATACACCATGTAATACTATGCAGCCATACAAAAGATGAGTTCATGTCCTTTGCAGGGACACGGATGAAGCTGGAAACCATCATTCTAAGCAAACTATCACAAGGACAGAAAACCAAACACCCCATGTTCTCACTCATAGGTAGGAGTTGAACAATGAGAACACATGGACACAGGGTGAGGAACCTCACACAGGGGCCGGTCATGAGGTGGGGGACTGGGGGAGGGATAGCATTAGGAGAAATACCTAATGTAAATGACGAGTTGATGGGTTCAGCAAAACAACATGGCACATGTATACCTATATAACAAACCTGCACATTGTGCACATGTACCCTAGAACTTAAAGTATATATAAAAAAGAAAAAAATTATCCAAATGTGGCAGAATCCAACCAGTCATAAAAAACTCCTTAGTTGTTGCCTTGTCATAGGCCTGGCAGCTCTAGAAAGAGCTTCCTTCCAGTCAGGGAGCAGGTTTCTCTGTCCCTGCAAAAGCTTAGCCCAAAAGTGTTTAACTGAGGATTGTAACATTTTGCCTTTTCTTTCATACTTCGTATCCCTCTTTGGCCAGAAAATTTAAAGTTAATATGGTGCTCTGGTTAGAAGCCTCCTTGTTTGTGCCAGCAACTAATATGTCATTAACATATTATAGTAGAGTCCCATGTTTTAGCTGAAGGTCTTGAAGGTGCTTAGTAAGAATTTCCCCAAAGATGATTGGAGAGTTTTTAAAGGCTTGGAGAGCTGTCCAACAGTACTGTTGTTTTTCCTTCGTATCTGGACCCTCTAATTCAAAAGCAAACAATTCTGTGACTCTGAACTCAAAGGAATGAAAAAGAAAGCATCTTTCAGATCTGAGACTGTAAACCAGCAAGGCTCACCAGTTAAAGTTGTGAGTAGTGTATAAGGATTGGGGACTACTGGGTGAATGTCCTTTGCAATTTGGTTAATGGCTCTCAAGTCCTGAACAACCCTATATTCCTTAGTCCAAGGCCTCTGGACCACCAAGATAGGTGTGTAATATGGGGACCAGAAAGATCTACTGTGCCTAAATTGGAGGAAAATGGGTAACAAAGGTTCAATATCTTATTGTGCATTTTTCCCCAGGAATATTGTTTTAGATTCGGCAGCGCCATTTCTGCACATATATTAACCTGTATTGGGATTGTGGATTTAGCCCTTTCTTGTCTCCCATGGGCTCAGGTATGGTGGCTCACCCTTTGTAGCAGGTTTATGAGCTTCTTGTAACAATTCAACTTGCTAGGTGCAAACTTCACATGGGGACATGCTGACATTCAGTCATCCAGGGAAATGGCAACCTTTGCATTCAGTTTAATCAAAAGATCATGTCCCAAGAGAGGAATAGGGCATTTAGGCATATATAAGAAACTATGTTGGCAATCTAGGGATTGAAGTAGTCTTTATAGGGTCCTCCCTGTGACTCCAGTCACTTCTGTGGTTTCTGGACAGTTTGGACAGGCATGTATTTAACACCAAGTAGATAGCCCCAGTATCTACTAGAAATTCCAAACGTCTATTTTCCACTGTTATATAACAACCTGGGTCTCTGTGTGGGAAAACTGAATGTTGTTGGTTGGATCAGAAGGAGCTGCCGGGGTCCTGTAATTCCTATCCCTCATCAACAAAGTTCTCAGCCTCAAGTCCCTTGCCTGCAGGTAGCAAGGAATGCATTTGGTGAATGAGAGGTTGATTTCTCTCAGTATTTGCCCATCTGTTGTTTGCACAATCATTTTTCCATTGGCTCTCCTGTCTGCGATAGGCACATTGGTCAGGATGTGCAGTGGAGTGCCCCTTCTTATTGGAAGTATGGGGAAGAGAGGGTCTTATCTTAAGTGGGGTGCCCAAGCAGGGTCCTTGCCATGGTAAAGAGTTCCTTGGGTTAGAGCAGCTGTCTGCATGGTGGCTTGTTGTTGCATTCTTTGAAGGTTTTTCTGCTTCTGAACCTGGTCACTGCTAGTGAATACTTTGAAAGAAATCCCCACCAATTGAGACAAAGACATGCCCAATGCCCCTTTGTCATTTTGCAAATTTCTCACAATATTGGAAGCACTCTGGCTAATAAATGTTATGTTTATTGTGTTTAAATATTCTGGAACAGTGAGGTCAACATATGTGTATTAGCTGAACACTTTAAAAATGCATCTCAGGAACTTGGAAGGGCTTTCACTGGGCTTTTGCATTACTTCTTGAACTTTGTTAAGGGTTCTTTGCTTCAATGCCTCTCTATGGAGTCTAGCCAGAGTGCAATCACAATAATGCTCAAGCTTAGGCTTGTCTCCAGTGTTAACATTGCATCCAGGGTTGGCTATAAGCACTGAAATCTGGGATGCCGCCTATACCAGGGTTACCAGGGAAGTCAGCATGGAAACAATCTGCTTCATCTCTAGCCTTTCTAAGACCGTTCTCCACTCCTCAGATATTAGAAGTATATTTAAAAGGCTTCGAACATTGGCCCAGGTGGGGTTATGAATTGGAAATATAAATGAAAACAATAAGTGGGCATATTGTTTTTCAAATTGAATAAGTCAGAAGTAGAGAATAAAGAATATACCCAAATCAGCCCCATAGGTTTCCTTGCATTGACATCAACACCTCCCATAAGTAGCTGCTGAAGGCAGAATTGCCCTACTGAAGCTGAAGTGGCACCCTGGCTAAAGGGTTCCCTGATAGGTGTGAGAAATGACCATTCCTGTATCCCTCTCATTTCTGGCCTCTTGGAGGTGGGAACTATGGTTCAGGAGCTGGTGATGTGGCCAGGGCTCCCCTATATAGTGGGGGAAGTGGAGCTGATCACTTGTTTAACTAAATTAACAAAGTATCATCATCTCTTTACTGGGACTTTGCTAGTACAGGATTATTAACATTCTAGATATCCTAATTTTACGTTTTTTTCTTTACTGGCCTGTTTTGCCAAAGCAAAATAAAACACTATAAACATGAAAGACTTCATCTTGCTTTTCTTCTTCCTTATAGAACAAGTCTAGCTGAAAGAAGGTATTGTAACCAAAGGAACCATTTCTGGCTACCTTTCCCCATATTCTAGTAAGTACTGGGACCAGGCTGAATTACAAATGTAAATCATTTTCTTCTTTTTCATGGATTTTTAGGTGAATAATGCCCAATTTTGTAATACACAGCCCAATAGCCTGCTTAGAAAAGTCAACTTATCATTTCTCATAACAGCCAAGACAAAATTATAGATGTAACAAAGACACAATACCAGTCACTCCTCTTGGTATCTGAGTTTAACCTAGAAAAAGAGACAAAATGGTTTCTCGAAAATCAGGCCTGTTGAGCATCTGCTAGTGACTCCTTCAAGACTCCCCACACATAAATGGAACAAGAACAGGCATGTGGTCTTACAAGTCTGAATTCTAAAAGTAGATTTCAGAACTGAGACCCAAAGCATCCAGGAGTACTTCCTCCAAACAGTGCTCTTTATTATTTTTCCAGTTGAGGAAAGTCCCCTTAAACAGGGCCCTTCCTATAGGTTAGGGAGAGTCAACAGGACCTTCTGACAGGTAACAGGACGTCTGAAAAGGTCAACATATCAGGAGAAGGGAAAAGGGGTGTTCATTGCACTTGAGATTACTCACCAGATTCAGAAGACATCTTTAAGACTCAGAAACCATTTCTCTACTATAAGCAAGCTTATGTGCCAAATGCTGGCAACATTCCTCTGGTAAGGAAGGCTCCAGAGATAGCGCCTGGCTTAAAGGAGCCAGACAGCTACTTGAGCTTATCTCTGGGCCCTCCAAAATGGAGGGGGCACTAGCCATGGGCAGATGCTGACAATGGGTGCCTCCTAGTAGAATCACCACTAAAGTGTGACTGTAATAGGCTTATGGACTGATGCACACAGCAAGTCAATACACTGAGACACTGGGTTGCAGCAGAGAAAGAGGATTAATTGTAGGTCATTGAACGAGGAGATAGGAAGAATCCTCAAATCCATCTCCCAAAGGAGCTTGGGGTTAAGGTTTCTAAGGGTGTTGGAGTGGGCTGAAGCGTGGAGATCATTGATTGGTCTAAGAGTGCATGATGAATTCGTGGGACAGGGAGATGAAGAAGCTGTATTCTTATCCTGATCTTACTCCTCTGTAGAGGTCTTCAAACCGGCTAGTGGAATTCTGGTCCTGAAAATCATCTTAAGCAACCCTTAAAAGCCTTATGAGTCCAATGTCAAAGATCCCATCTATAGTAACAATGAGAATGCAAATCAAGTCTTAAGCAGTTTTAAGACCTTAATTTTCAGATTCTTACCTATAGGAACGGGGGGATATAAATGGTCAGTATCTAGTGCTATGTGACTTTTAGCAACAAGGAAGTGGACCAGAGTGCAGCCTGATTAATATTTAATTATAACTAACTATATTTCTGTCCAGAACCCAGCATGCAATTTTATTTTTTTGTTTTTGTTTTGAGACAGAGTCTCACTCTGTCACGCAGGCTGGAGTGCAGTGGTGCAACCTTGGCTCATTGCAACTCTGCCTTCTGGGTTGAACTCAGCATGCAATTCTTGTTAACTTTGTGGGGGAAGTTTCAATGGCACATACTAGCATGAATAGGACTGAAATGGGAATGTTACCAGTAAAAAAACCAGATTTCATTCACCTGGTGAATGAAAACGCAAGTTTTCATCAATAGGAGTGTTAAGGAAGAGGACACTGAGAGTATTCTTCAAAGCAGTGTCTTCCTTAGGGAAAGACGAAAGATTTTATGGGATGATGGACAGAGGAGAGAATGCATCATCACATGTAGACAAGGGAGAGTAGGGGTCCCAGTTGTACAGATGTAGTGAGTCATTATGCTAGTATATAAGTTGCATGTTATGGTAATGAAGCTATAACTCCTTTGGGGTGGATATTTTAGGAATGTAATGAGGCAAATTCACTAGGGTCCATCTATAAGTTGCCAGAGTCTGTCAGAAACTGGTTCCAACCAACAAGGTGATTGTATTCCACACACAGTTTGCGGAAAAACAGACTTCAGGGCAGGATGCTGTACAACAGGCTGGTTGTTCAATTTGATTAAATTCCTGTAATTCCTAAAGAGCCTCTCTGTTTGCTGACAGAAATATCACAGATTTAGAGCCATAGATTACAGCTCAAGAGACAGCTGAAAGGTTAGCAAGTCTATGCTACTAGCCAAGGAATCATCAGATTCCATTAGATTCTCTACTGAGGGGAGAGCAAGATTAATGAGTTAATAACCAGGACTGGGAAGGCTATAACATTGCAAGAACAGAAAATCAAGCAGACCATTACACCATCTTACAGATTTACATTGTTCCCACTTACAGATTTACGTTTATATCAGACAGTATAATGTTCAGGATCTTCTGTCACCTCACTCCCCATTGTCATTTTCCAAAATCAGCAGATAAAATTGGAAACAATACCAGTAGTTGTTCTTGCTGTTGTTTTGAGACAGGGTCTTGCTCTGTCACTGAGGTTGGAGTGCAGTGGTGTGATCATAGCTTACTGCAGCCTCAACCTCCTGGGCTCAGGTGATCTTCCTGTCTCAACCAAGTAGCTGGGACTACAGCCATGTGCCACCAAACTCAGCTAATTTTTTTTTCTTTTTTTTTTTGAGATGGAGTCTCGCTCTGTTGCCCAGGCTGGAGTGCAGTGGCACGATCTCGGTTCACTGCAAACTCCGCCTCCTGGGTTCACACTATTCTCTTGGGCCTCAGCCTCCTGAGTAGCTGGGACTACAGTCGCCTGCCACCACTCCTGGCTAATTTTTTTTGCATTTTTAGTAGAGACGGAGTTTCACCATGTTAACCAGGATAGTCTTGATCTCCTGACCTCATGATCCACCCGCCTCGGCCTCCCAAAGTGCTGGGATTACAGATGTGAGTCATTGCGCCTGGCCCTCAGCTAATTTTTAAATTTTTTTTTCGAGGTAAGATCTCACTATATTGCCCAGGATGGTATTGAACTCCGGAGCTGAAGGGATCCTCCTGTCTCAGCCTCCCAAAGTGCTGGAGCTACCCGTAGTCATCACACCTGGCCTAATTCCAGTTCTTTCTGTGGGACTGAAACCCTGGCTATTATTACTGGGTGCCAGGGGAAGAGCGATACTAAGACTTTATTTTTCTTTATTTAGTTATTTTTCATAGGAATTCTACCACAATTTACATGGTAAAAGTGTTTATAAATATTCTTTTTTTCAAATTAAGACAGATTGTCTATAGTCCCATGTTTAAGAATTTGGTCAAAAACATAGTTTTCTACTAATTTATAAATACTCAAATGAAAAATAAATGTGAATGTACACAAGGTCCATGAGCTCTACATAAGCCAAGGAACCTGGTTGTGTTGCCCAAGATATTTCAGTTTAATGCCTGAGTGGTTAAGATCAGCAGTTAATTTATAAAGCCATCAATTATCTTTACAAAGAACTGTTCCTGATTGAATTCACCAAACCTTACAATCAGTTTCATCAAGCAGCAATGTAGCAAAGAATGTCATTTTAGGGAGAGACAAAAGGAAAGAAAGAACTCCTTAACCCACTTTGACTGTGGTAATAGTGCCAAAGTCCCCATCTTTGGCAAAACTTAACCATAACTCACATTTATTAAGCCCTTACTCTATGCATGACATTCTACAGAGAACTCTACATACAGTGTCTCATGAATTTCTTATAACAGCCTTCTCAGATAATATCTCTGTTTTAAAGATTAAAAGAGAAAGGTTCAAGCTGGTTGTTATTCCAAGTTATTCACTCAAGGCAACTGAGCCACTCGGAGCAGCATTATCACTTTTATGAGCTCTAGGCATTTTTGTCTTTGTGAGCCCCTTTCTTCATTAAAAAACAAAAATTATATTTTATAACTGCCTAAGTATGAAGACAATTATATCCCAGGCTGGATTTATTCTTACATATTCATTATTATTATATTCAATGGTCTTTTCTTGAATTCAAAATAAATTAAAATTAAAATATTTTGTGAGGCCCCCCCCAAAAATCATGAGACCTTGGCATCGTGCCTACTGTGCCTAATAAATAAGCTGGCCCTGCAGAGACAGGATTCAAACTTGGACTGATGGAATGAATCCAATATCTACGTCCTTCTATGCGTTCCCCTCATCTTGGTCACTGTCAAATCGTGAACCTCACATTTTTCCCACTTCTCTCAAAATGATTTTTAAAATACTAATGTCACAATCCACCCAGCCTAAATTCTGTGAGTTTGTAGAACTTCAATTTCTTTGCTTCCAAGATGTAACACTCCAGAATTAATTCAGGATTAAAAAGAAAGAAAGAAAGAAAAAAGTCACATTATTTGCAATGCTGCAAAGGGAAAGGAAATGTTTTATTCGTAGTCATTTGAACTCTTAAAGCCATAAAGAACAAAGAAGCCTAACATATCTTTATCATTCATTTCTGTGTTATTGAACCAAAACTGCCTGCAGGTGCATGTGGCTATTTAAAGGAAATTGTAAATCACTTTCATATCTTACTAATGTAGTGAGGACGTATAAATAGTTGCACATGGCAGATAATTAGTTTATGCCAACACATTATTGTGCTTACGAGCATCTGGATATCAACTACTTGGCAAAAGAGCCAAAGAAAGTTATTGCTAACAAAATACTACGAAGTCACTTCCAAAATGCTGAGTGGTGAATATTTAAATGACAAAGAGTATGTTAAACTTATGCTAACGGTAAGATTTAAGTTAAAGAAATTCAGAGAAAAAGTAGCCATGACAAACCCGGGACTTTTATTGTTTCCCTTTTATTATTTTCTTATAAAAAAATAGAAGAAAGCAAATGCATAGATATGCAGGTACATATATAGATTATATAATTATATGACTATATTATATAAATTATATAGATTACAAAGAAGAAAACATCAGAAAAACATCCTTAGAAGTGTTTATTTCTAGAAAAAATATTATATATATTTATACAATTTTTTTAAACGTGTGTCATATCATATACTTAAATCCCAAATTCAAAAATCTGTTCTAAGATATATGTGCATTATTTCTCTTGTCTGATACTCTGAACTTTGTTCATCCATGCAGAAGACTAAATTTCCTGTGCCCCTACTAAAGTGGCCGTTTTTTCTCTTGTATCCTTCCCATGGAGCACTCAGATGTCATGGATGTTGAAGGAAAGGTGGGTAGGTCTGTTACTTGTTGCTCATTGTGGCATTGAGGACATTCATTGTCCTTTCCTTCTACCTCATTATCTTACCTTTTTGAAGTTAATTGCTTGAGTCCATCACCCCAAATCCCTTCTTGTTGTTCCTATTTTCTATCTTTTTACCCTTTTTTTCTAGTATTTCAGTTCCCGTAATTCCACGAATACTTGAGACCCTATTAACCATGAGCATCATTGACCATGCTCTTGTCTTTTTTTTTTACCTGATCCAGATTCCAATAATCATAATCATTCCCTGAAGAGATGTCTTCTCCCTTACTCCTCTCTTACTTTGTCAAACTACTTTAGGAAAACACCAATACTGTTTGAAGCCAAATCTGGCAACCTGGGGAACAGCAGCACGTGGCTAGACAGAACACACAATATCATGACCTTAGCACTTCAGGGAATTCCTACCATATTTCTATAGGCAGCTTTTTCTCTCTCACTTTGCTAGATGGTTATTTCACACCTCTTCTCTCTCATCAAGCATCCGCAACTTCTCCTTGCCTCACTCTGCTGATTATTTTGCTTCTTGTTCTCCAGGGAAATGAGAAGCAAAATGGATGAGAAAGTTTTCACATGCTCCCACTAACAAATCTAAAATGCTGTGTAATCTTCATGTTGCCATGCTGTAAGGATCACTTATTCTCAGTCTTCATTTAAGTCCTCAAGAGTGTTTGAAACAGTTGTTCATTCTCACCTCCTTGAAATACTATCCTCACTTAACCACTTGGACACCCCACTTTGTCTAGTTATCCTACTTCTCTAGCCATTCCTTCTTTGTCGCCTTTGTTGGCTCCTTCTCATCTTCCCTACTTCTAACCTTTGGAGTAAATAAGACTCCATCCTCAGACTGGATTCCTTCACTCTCTATGCTCACTCCTTAAGTGATTTCATCCATTCATGGCTTTAAATACCATCTATACACTAACACTGCAGTCTATAGCTCTATTTTAGAACTATTCCTGAATTACAGACTCATATATCTAAGTGCTTACATGGCATTTCCAGTTGGAGTTTGTATTAGTCTGTTCTCACGTGGCAATGAAGAACCACCTGGGACTGAGTAATTTATGAAGACAAGAAATTTAATTGACTCACAGTTCTGCCGGCTTAACAAGAAGCATGATTGGGAAGTCTCAGGAAACTGAGGACTATCATGGCAAAAGGCCAGCAAGCACGTCTTATCATGGTGGAGCAGGAGAGAGAGGGGAGGGGAGGTGCCACACACTTTTGAAGAATCAGATTTCGTGAGAACTCACTCACTACTACAAGAAAAGCAAGGGGAAAATCTGCCCCCAAGATCTAATCATCTCCCACCAGGCCCCTTCTCTAATTTGACATGAGATTTGAGTGTGGACACTAATCCAAACCACGTCGGAGGTTTACTAGGTATAACAAATTTGTCATGTCTAATATTGAAATCTTGATTTCCATCTCCCAGATATGTTCCTCACGTGGTCTTTTTCCCATAAAATAGCACTTTCATTCTTCACGTTGTTCAGACCCGAGCTTTAAAGTCCTTGTTTACTACCTTTTATTCTCACACTCAATATCCAATCAAACTGCAAATCCTTTGTTTCTACCTTCAAAACATAGCAGAATCCTTCCCATTCTCATTGACTCTATTACAACTACTACTCCAGGCCTAAACTCCCTGACTTGGACGATGGTAGTTGCTCCTAAATATTCTCTCTGCATGTATTCATGGTTCCCTGTCGTCTCTTCCCTGTAATCCTGCATCTCTGTGTGGAAGCTTCCACTTTCATCCCCAGCCACATGGGAACTGAGCTAACAGCTGACCTCGCCCTCAGGGGATAAAGAGTGGACACCATGTCTATATATATATCATTCTCGATAGTATTAAGCATTTGACTCTTTATAGCCATCTAAATGTCATTTCTAATCAGAGTAGTAGTTGTGTATAATCAAAAACCCAACTATCATAGAAAGCTAAACCAAAAACCTAAACACTGTTTCTCACCCCTTAGTTTCACCACCTCAGAGGCAACAACTTTTAACTCTCTTAACCGTTTTGTCCAGCAGTTACCTCCTTCTATATAAACAACATACCTACATTGATATTCCTTTGCTCATTAATTTCTAATATTATCCTCAGGGTCTCTGTTATTTTGGATGATGATTTAGTTCTTTTATAACTCTACCCTACTAATCTATCTCATAGGCCTTATATGGTTTTATTACTATTTATATTTTAATTAATAAATAGTGCATACATGATTATGATTAGGTATATATTTTGCACTGGACAGCCAAGCAGAGTAATTCTTTTCCGTTTTCCTTCTTTTAAGTATTTTCTTTTCACGTCATGTTTTAATTACCTTTCATTTTCTTGATTATATTCTCAAATGTTCTTTCAAACATTTATTATGTTGGGAATTCTAAGACAGTCTCTCTCTTTACCTCTTTTTATTCCCCCTGAAGATCTTTTTTCTGGAGTCTTCATTCTACTGTTCTAAACTGGATGATATGATTTTGGACAAAAATATTTATTTAAGGTTCAGTTTTATCACATATAACATAGACATATGGCAAATCTATATAGCATGCAGAATTATTATGAGGACTAACTGAGACATCTAAGAAAATACTTTATCAACTAAAAAGTACCAAAAATTAATGATGGTATTATTATTTTCATCATTAAAATATTATTCTCATGTTGAATTGTCAAAGCAACTTCACAAATGCAAGGTACTTTGGAAAGGACAAGTGCTTCCATCAATAACTCTGCCTGACCACCCCAGATGAATATCTGGCTGGGAGGCAGCATGAAGCATTCAAAAGAACTTTGACTTTATAATGAAAGGACCTGGATTTGACATTTTCACTTTTCACTGACTAATATTAGTAAAGTCATTTGACTTTTTCTCATTTCAGTTTCTCTAATATGCTATAATAGCACTAGTTTTTTCCATGTTTTAAATTTTTTTCTTTTTAAATAAATTTTTAATTAAGGTAATTACAGATTCACAATTAGTTACAAAAATAGTACAAAGAAGTTCCATGTAACATTGCTCAGGTTCTTCTTATAATATTTACATAATTATAGCACATTAGAAAAATCCCCAGATCAATAAACTACCATTAACTAAACCATTGTTTTTTTTTGACATTTAAAAACCTGAGTATGATACAATAATTCATACATACACATAAAACTGTGTACAACTTCCTGACTTTTCACAGATTAAACACCCCCTTGTAACCAGGATTTTAACAAAAGGCAGAAAATTGCTAGCACCCAGAATCACCTCCGTCTTGGGTTCCCATTCCAACCCAACTCCTTGATATTTCTAACAACACATATTAGTGTTGCTTTTATTGTAATTATAAAAATGAAGTCATACTTCTTCATTCTCTTGCGTCTGCCTCCTTTAGTTCAACACATTTGTGGAATTCACTTTTGTTGGTTTCTTTATGTCTTTTGCCTTTGTTTTTATTTTATTTCAACACATAAAAGTCTTTTTAAATGTAATCAAACTTATGAATCTTTTATAGCATCTACAATTTGAAAGAGGTTTTTAATTTAAGTTTATTTTTATTTTTATTTCCATAGGTTCTTGGAAAACAGGTGGTTTTAGTTACACGAATAGGTTCTTTAGTGGTGATTTCTGAGAATTTGGTGCACCCATCACCTGAGCAGCATACACCATGCCCAATTTGTAGTATTTTACCCCTCACCCTTCCCACCCTTTCCCCCAAGTCCCCAAAGTTCATTGTATCATTCTTATGCCTTTGAATCCTTATAGCTCAGCTGCCACTTATGAATGAGTGAGAACATATGATGTTTGGCTTCCCGTTGCTGAGTTACTTCACTTAGAATAATGGTCTCCAATTCCATCCAGGTTGCTGTAAATGCCATTATTTCATTCCTTTATACGACCGAGTAGTATTCTACCATATATATATATATATATTCTATCATCTATATATTCTATCATATATATTCTATCATGTATATATTCTATCATATAGACACACATATTTTTGATGTATATCGTATATGACATATACAACACATATATGTATACACACACACATATATATACATACACACACATACATATACTACATTTTTTATTCACTCTTTGATTGATGGGCATTTGGTCTGGTTCCATATTTTAGCAATTGCAAATTGTGCTGCTATAAACATGAGTGTGCAAGTATTTTTTTTGTATAATGACTTCTTTTCATCTGGGTAGATACCCAGTAGTGGGATTGCTGGATCAAATGGTAGTGCTACTTTTAGTTGTTTAAGGAATTGCCACACTGTTTTCCATAGTGGTTGTACTAGTTTACATTTCCACCAGCAATGTAAAAGTTTCCCGTTTTTACCACATCCCCACCAACATCTATAATTTTTTTTATTTTTTTATTATGGCCATTCTTGCAGGAGTAAGGTGGTATCGCATTGTTGTTTTGATTTGCAGTTCCCTGATCATTAGTGATGTTGAGTATGTTTTCATATGTTTGTTGGCCATTTGTATATCTTCTTTTGAGAATTGTCTGTTCATGTCCTTAGCCCAGTTTTTTATGAGATTGTTTTTTTCCAGCTAATTTAAGTTCCTTGTAGATTCTGGATATTGGCCCTTTGTCAACTGTGTAGACTTTGAAGATTTTCTTCCACTCTGTGGGTTGTCTGTTTACTCTGCTAATTGTTTCTTTTGCTGTATAGAAGATTTTTAGTTTAATTAAGGTCCAACTATTTGTTTTTGTTGCATTTGCTTTTGGGTTCTCGGTCATGAAGTCTTTGCCCAAGCCAATGTCTAGAAGGGTTTTTCTGATGTTATCTTCTAGAATTTTTATAGTTTCAGGTCTTAGATTTAAGTCCTTAATCTATCTTGAGTCGACTTTTGTATAAGGTGAGTGATAAGGATCCAGTTTTATTCTTCTACATGGTGCCAGCCTATTATCCCAGCATCATTTGTTGAATAGGGTGTCCTCTTCTCTATTCAACAAATTTTGTTGTGTTTTTGTTTGCTATGTCAAAGATCAGCTGCCTGTAAGTATATGGCTTTATTTCTGGGTTTTCTGGTCTGTTCCATTAGTCTATGTGCCTATTTTTATACTAGTAGCATGCTGTTTTGGTGACTATGGCCTTATAATATAGTTCGAAATCAGATAATGTGATGCCTCCAGATTTGTTCTTTTTGCTTAGTCTTGTTTTGGCTACACAGGCTCTTTTTGGTTCCATATGAATTTTAAGATTGTTTTTTCTAGTTCTGTGAAGAATGATGGTGATATTATGATGGGAATTGCACTGACTTTGTAGATTGCTTTGGGCAGTATGGTGATTTTCACAATATTGCTTCTACCCATCCATGAGCATGGGATGTGTTTCTATTTGTTTGTGTCATCTATGATTTCTTTCAGCCATGTTTTGTGGTTTTGCTTGCAGAGGTCTTTCACCTCCTTGGTTAAATATATTCCTAAGTATTTTATTTATTTATTTTTCTGCAGCTATTTTAAAAGGGGTTGAGTTCTTGATTTGATTCTCAGCTTGGTTGCTATTGGCTTATAGCAGAGCTACTGTTTTGTGTACATTAATTTTGTATCCTAAAATTTTGCTGAATTTATTTATCAGTTCTAGGAGCTTTTTGGAGAAGTGTAGAATTTTCTAGGTAAACAGTCATATCATCAGCAAACAGTGACACTTTGACTCACTCTTTGTTGATTTGAATGCCCTTTATTTCTTTTTCTTGTCTGATTGCTCTGACTAGGGGACTTCCAGAACTATATTGAATAGAAGTGGTGAGAATGGGCATCCTTGTCTTGTTCTAGTTCTCAGGGGAAATGCTTTCAACTTTTCCCCATCTGTATTATACTGGCTGTAGGTTTGTCCTAGATGGCTTTTATTACATTGAGGTATGTCCCTTCTATGCCGATTTTGCTGAGGGTTTTAATTATAAAGGATTGCTGGATTTTCTCAAATGCCTTTTCTGCGTCTATTGAGATGATCATGTGATTTTTGTTTTTAATTCTGTTTATGTAATGTATCACATTTATTGGCTTGCACATGTTAAACTATCCCTGCGCTATCTGTTTTTAATTAGTCAGAGTAACACTAACTGCTGTAATAAACCCAGTATCAATGGCTTACCCCAACAATTTCTTTTCTCTTGCACACTTAACAGCCTAATGTGTTTTCTCTAGGCTGGTAATCAACCTTACTCAACACAATACCTGGACCCAAGTTTTCCCCACATGGCAGTTTTGCCTATTTTATGTAGTAGCAGAAGGGGAAGCACAGAGAAGAACACACATTGCTTAAAAGCTTTGGTTCATAAGCGATAGGTCTCACATCCACTCATATTACATTGGTGAAAAATAGTCACACCAAAATATAAGGGATAGAGAGAGACTGAGAAATCATTTCTACTTAGTCGTTTCCAGCAACTACTTTACCTTCACAGTATTACAAGTGAAAAAATACAAGCTTTGATGGAAAGCGAACCATCTTCTCCAGTACTCTGTTGAATAGAAGCTATTTCACAAGTATTTATGGAAATAAAATACGAGTACACACATTTAAATTTAATACATAAGACTATTTTGTAAACTCTAACTTACAATTAAAATCTCAGCTCCATGTGTGAGTACTTGTGTGTGTGTTTGTGTGTGTTACGTGTAAATAATTCATTATTAGGATCACATATCTGACTAAATATCAATCAAGTAATAACTTTCCTCATTCCATTTAGTTCGACAGCTATTTATTGAGCATCTGTTACATGCTAGGCCATCTACTAGATGCCAAACATACTGCTACAAATGAGGAGATAGGCAAAAATATTTGCTACCCATGTAATTGGTGCTTATAGACAAGCACACAGTAAGACATATAACAAATTATCCTTAAAACATCACCACTTCATCCCTAAATATTCAGGAAGATATTATTTAGTTTCCATTAGGAAAACAAAACAATTAGTCTACTGTAGGGGAGAAAAATACAGGAAATACTAAATCCAACAAGGCTAGACCATTTTCTTTATAGCATGATTTTGGGCATTGTGAGTGTCCAAAAGAGACCCAAAAATACAGATTCCTAAACTTGCTTGCCCAGTTACATGTTTTCCTAATAAAATCTTGTAGAACATCACCACTGGAGAATTTCATAGCTGGAGCATCTTCTTTCGCAGTTTTATCACAGCACTTTCATGAGTCAGAAATATAATAAAGGCTCACCTCTAAATATTGTTTTCATTTTCTTTTGTGATTTGACTTGAACTTTAAAAGACCTAATTTTTAGATATCTTGGAAAACGTTCTCATTTAGGCCACTGTGGGGAACTAGAAGAAACACCATCTGTTGACACTGTGAAATCAAGCACCCCAGGCTGGAAATTTGAACATAGCCTTTTTCACTTTTTAAAATTATTTATTTAATGCGTTTCTTATCTGTCCCCTATCTTCTTCTAGCCTCTCTGCTCATTGAGTGAAAACTAACACATTATGTTTCATAAAAAATAGTTCTATAGATTTACTCTATTCCTAGGTTTCCTGAAGAACATGCTTCTAACAAATATCTGAAGTCCCTTCCTGGGAATCAATTACATACCGTTACTGTTCACACTGTCTGCCCTAAAACTCACTCTTGGGGAACACCATCTTAATCCTGTTCAGTGAAATGTCAATTAATAATTACCCCTAAGCCACTTTCTATCTGGCCATACATTCTAATTTCTAACCCCTGGATATTTCTGCTGCTAATATAATCATGAACTATTTAGTTTAGTGACAAATTTTTAAAACTGATTGGTTAAACTTCATTAGAAAAGGCACTACATTTTCCTTATGCTGCATTCAAATTTTTTTTTCAAATAAATCCAGGATTTTTTTTAAGGAATGCTGTGTATGTCTCATCATTGAGGTCGCATGTTAATAATCAGGCATGTGTTCAAAATTTATTCTCAAAGTGGGGGTTCTAACTTTGACCTAAAAGACAATACAGTGACTCTCTGCAGTATTTGTTTTATCATTTCCTGTCATTAGGCAATTCTCATGAGTTGGACAGGTATCTGAAGCAGGCACGCTTGCTGATAGCTGGTCACTGGCCAGCAGTCCTCCGGCCCTGGTTAAAATCAGAACTGGGACTTATGCAACTTCTGGTTCTTCCATTATGCAAAATTAAGCTGTTTCAAAAGTTAATCTGCTGACTCTTTGACCCACTGCTAAGCAAAAGAATAATGTAAGACAATTTGTGTAGCCTAAAGGAGCCCTGGCTTGGAGTGTGGGGTAGCAGGACAGGGCTGGCTAGAAGCACTGGCCTAGCTTCAGGGCTGAACATGTTTCCATGTCTCTAGGGGAAGTGCCTCTACCTAGTTTTTCTAATGTTTTCTAATTTTCTCTGAGAGATGTTATTAACAATAAACACTACATGACATTTGGATCAGACCTACCCTGGGGAAGGCAAATGACTCCATCTTGAATTCGCAAAGAAGAAATGGACATGTGAATGAGTGAGGTGAGACAGTAGGGGTGGGGTTAAACATACAGCCTTTGTCATCAGGCAGAGATTTGCTGGCACCCCTGCTCCACAGTTGATTGAGCGGTTAGTCCATTTCTAAGCCTGTATTTCTATGTTAAAAAAAAAAAATGAGGCTGACAATATTTACCTGGAAGGATTGTTAAGAGGATTAAATGGAAAACATAGTGCCTGGCTTAGGGTAAATGCTTGAAAAGTGTGACTATCTCATAGGGAGCTTATGGTAAAACCAAGCTTAGAACTGGGGTGTTCTCTTTTCATCAAATCGTGTAAAAGTCAGTTAACACAAATACTCAAATTAAGAAGAAATAGAAAGCTGCACAATTCTCTACATGACAAGATGTATTTTATATCCATTTTATTCTGAGAATTTGAAAATGACACTGGAATGAGAGCTTCTGCTTCGTAGACCCTCTGTTATTTCTGTTATTTTTTTCTTCTAAATTGATTTTCCCTTTCTTTTTTTTAGAAGATTCAACTGTTTCATTTTGTTTTCCAAATAAGCATTTTAAATTAAATTATTTTTATTATAGTTTTCAAAGTTACATAGTACACTGATAAGTGATGTTGATTTTATACTATTAAAGTCAAATTTGTTAAATGTGCCAATATTTTTAAATTTAATTTTAAACTTTATTTAAATAAATATGTAATATCAAGAGGATAGGAAGGAAGTTTCAAAAGATGCAGGTCAGCTGATTATCTTAAATTATGTCTTGATAATAAGCTATTTTGAAAAGAAATAGCCACTTTGCTTGGGTTGTTTTGCAGCAATTTTGACCATTTTGAAATAAAACTAATCAATTCTTCTGAGCCGCAAATAAATACATATTCATAAATACCAAAGTAATAAGAAAAACAGTAGTGGACATCAAAATTGATTTTACGGTGCATCCAATAAAAATGATACAGACAATACTTAAACATTTTCATTTTAACTTAAATCACATGCATATCCATTTATTTGCCAATATTTTGATACAGAAATAGCAACATGTAACATTTTCTTTGGGTTTAACTGAAGTTTTAAATTATCTCTTTTACATGAATCGTATCCAAAATGCATCTTCTTACAATTCACTTTTTTTCTCAAAATTCTTCTCTCTTCTTTATGCATTTCTTTTTGCCTGCCTGCCTTCTTTCCTTCCTCCCTCCTCCTTTCCCTGCTTCCTTCCCTCCCTCCTTTTCTTCCTTGTTTCCTTTCTTCCTCCCATTACATGGGTGCTTAAAGAGGCAGGAGGAGAAGTCTAGATTCATAACTTAGTTACAAATTCTTTATAAATTTTTATAATTTCACTCTAGTTTTTAGTTGTTTCTCCAACACAAAATTATCAAAATTAATTTTAGTATTATATAATAACTCACATTCATCAATATTCAGCAAAGCAGCTAATTTTGTTTTCATGTTTTACCAGTTTACAAGTATTTCATTAAGCTGAGTATTGCCCTGATAAGTACAATTGGCACAAATGGGTAGGGGGACAAAAAATTTTGAAAGCATCCTAAATATAGTGGGAGAGAAGCCTATGTCTGGGAGCAATTGGTATCTATGGGTATTAGTCACTATATTTTAAGAAAACGATGGGAAACATTCTTAGCTACTTGTTAAGAGGCCAAATAAGAAGGCATTTACTGTAATTACTTTCAAAACATTTATGAATTTTAGCAAAATTGACCTTAATAAGATAAAATGTTCTTCAGAGCCTGGGTCTGAATAAATTTAACGGACACATTCCAAACATCTGGCCTCCACCTTACAGCTCCTTTCTTCTGTAGTAAAATAAGGGGTTAACTGTAAGCTGAGGTAGCTAACTGACTGATGACTGATGGGATCAGGGATGGCAAGACCCACGATGGATACTTTAGACATCACTTTACATACTGGGGAAATTGGATGTGTTGGTCTCAGTTTGAATAATTTTATTTATTTATTTATTTATTTACTTACTTATTTTTTAAATGAAGTCTCTCTCTGTTACCCAAGCTGGAGTGCAGTGGTGCAATCTGGGCTCACTGCAACCTCTGCTTCCTGGGTTCAAGCAATTCTCCTGCCTCAGCCTCCCAAGTAGCTGGGACTACAGGCGCATGCCCCCACGCCCAGCCAATTTTTGTATTTTTAGTAGAGACAGAGCTTCACCATGTTGGCCAGGCTGATTTCAAACTTCTGGCCTCAAGTGATCTGCCAGCCTTGGCCTCCCAAAGTGCTGGGATTACAGGCGTGAACCACCATGCCCTGCCTGAAAAATTTTAATGCATAGGTTGGATCACAGGATCAATCTCACCTTTTGAGATGTATAGAAAATGAGAAGAAAACATTCAAAGCAAAAAGAAAAGCAGGTTCTAACTAGATAATGCTTTTTCTAATCTATTTTTTCTTTTTCTTTTTTCTTCTCTTCCTCTCGGTCCCTTTTACTGGATTATCTTCCTCTTTCTGATCCATAAATGTTGGAGTACTTCATTTATCCATTCTCTTTTCTCCCCCTCTTTTCTTCCTATAATTAATTCCTAGGTGAATCCATCTGATTCCATGGCTTGAAGTCACTAATAACTCCCAAATTTAAACCTCCAGCCTCTCCCATCTTTTTCTGAAATCTAGAATATACCATTTAGGTGTTTAATAAGCATCATAAACTTAAAAGAAATCTTTGCTGTGGTTTGAATGTCCCCTCAAAAATGCAGATGTTGTCAATGTGATGGTATTAAGAGGTGGGGCCTTTACGACAAGACCAGGTGATGAAAGTTCCTCCCTGTTAAATGGGATTAATGCCTTTATAGAAAAGTTCCATGCGGTGTTCAGTTATCTCTTGCCCTTACACCTTCCACAATTTAAGGATGCAGCAAGATGGTCTCACCAGATGCTGACACCTTGATCTTGGACTTAACAGCCTCCAGAACTGTGAGAAATGCATTTATGTTACTTATAAATGATGCAGTTTCAGATATCTTGTTATACCAACACAAAACAGACTGAGAGAGTCTCCCAAGATGAATTTATGATTCCTGCTGCACTTCAAAACCAGCTCCTCTCTGCCTTCCTCCCGCACACCCTACAGTGCTTCCTAACTCTCTAAATAATGCTATTATTCTATCAGTAGCTCAGGCCAAATTTTATGGAGCCGTTCTTTCCTCAACCTCCATCTCCTCCATATAATCCATTCATATTTCCCATTAGCTCACCTTAAATCTAGAAACTAACCATTTCTTACTCGTTTTACAATTACTATCCAAATCCACATTATAATCATTTCATTCTAGGATTGGGGCAACTGCCTTCTAATTAGTCTGTCTGCTTTTACTCTTGCTATTCTTCAGTTTATAATTCCCAAATTCAGAGTAATCCTTTCAAAGATAAATCATATCTTGTCCGTTCTTTATTCAAATGTAAGTAGTTTCTTATATTAAAATAATGTGCAAATATATCAATACATAATTATGTGTGTATATGTTACAATAATATCAAGGCCCTACAATATCAGGGTCTTACAATACTCCTTCAAGGTCTGACAATATCAGACATCCACTTCTTCTTTCTACCACACTTCTTTCTGCCTACTATGCTACAGCCACATGGTCCTTTTTGTTGTGTGTTAGTCATACCACACATGCTCTATCTTGGCCCCTTAGCTTGCCGTTCTATGCTTGTAACATTCAATCACTAGATATACACTGTCTCTGATCAGCTATTATCACTTCAGAGTGATGACCACTTTATCTAAAAATAACATCTCTGGAAACTCTCTATCCCTTTTTACTTTTCTTCATGATAGTTATCAATACCTGACATTATATTTTATATCTATTTGATCATTCTTCTGTTGTCTACCTACTAAATGTAAGCTCTATGAGAGCAGTATTTTGTCTGTTTCATTCACTGATGGATCCCAGAGCCTGCAGTAGTGACAAGCATATAGGAGACATCTAATAAATATATTTTAAGTGAATGAATTCAGAGATAAGGAAAGGAAAAGTATGAAAGCACTCTGATAGTATCTGAGACCATGAAGAGGAGTAAAACATGAGCAAGGTGGCCTTGACTTCTTACTGCTATCCCCTCACATGGACAGTTCAGCATTACTCCAATTCTGAGTACCCAGCATAGTTCAAACAATGGAGCCAGAAATGAGCAAGGCATTTCTAATGGGAATTGAGCACTTAGGTGATCTTGGCACTTGGCTGAGTATTGGATACACAGAGATAATTTGGAAATGATCCCTGAGTTTCAAATATTTGTAGTTTAAGAAAATGCAGAAATAAATGTAGTGCACTGTGGTAAGTAAAATAATTGAAGCACGAGCCCCATAAATACTTTGTGGGGATCCAAGTTAGAAAATGGCCATGCTGTGCTAGATGTAGCTGTGTTGGAGAAAGCTTCACAAAGGATCTTGTGTCAAATTAGTCTTTTGGCTAAAACTCATATGTTTTTAAATCTATTATAAGTTAACTTGATGAAGAAATCATAATTTATTCTTAGAAATCGTAATTTATTCCATTGAAAATCTTACTTTAATTAGTATTTCTTCTCCTTGACAGATTTGACACACGTAGTTTTCTTATATGTCCATCCAAAGGAAATAGAGAAAACGAGTAATGTAGTCAGGTAGAATACATGTTCAGAAATCTGACATAAGCTGAGTTTAAATTTTAAAGATATGTTCACATAAAATGTATTTAGACAATTTTGAAAACTGTAGTGACTTTGGGTGTTGTATGTATAGCATTGTGCTCAAGTAAGCAGGTCATATAGATGGGAGCAGATTTTAAGAAGAAAAAAATGAAAAGTGGAAATATTTTAGTAACATTACTTTTTTGTAACCTTTGAGAAAACATTTTTCAGAAGCAGTTGATTAGAAACAAATTTATTTCCAAGTGGCTTAAAACAGTATACTGTTTATTTTCTCCATGTAGAAAATATTGCATACATTTGATGTAAAACATCTATAAGCTGATGGATGGCAATAGTATATATAAGCCTAATTAGGTTTACAATATATAACATGCCTCTCAAAATTGTTTCCTTCGTTCTACTTCAAAACACATATGTGCATACCCACATATGCATGCATCACACACATGCCCACACACACACACTACCTGGTTAATTGAAATATGTTTTCACAGCTCCAAACGTATATTGAATTGCTTTTGATGCCATAACACTCCTAGCATCACTTAAATTATTATACACACTCTGTAGCTGATATCTACAATTTTGGCACATAAAACGAAAACATCCTTATTTTTACCATATATTTTTAATGCATTTGTTTAAGGTGAAGCTAACACGTGAACAAATTCCCTTCCAATGTAACTGACTGGCAAGAGAACACATCCAAGAGCAGGTTTTGACATAGCTCTGGGTCACTGGAGAAAGGTTTCAAGTGACCTAGTTAGGTAAAAGAAAGGAGCAAAAAAAAAAATCCCCACCTAAATAAAAGGTGGGGATAACTCATCTCTCTCCTTTACCAGTTGGCTTATGAAGGCATCTAGTCTAATTTTTTTAAGGTGTCCTAGAGAAACCTCTGGGCTTAGTCACAGCTAATATTTTAATGCATACAATATATATAATTCATGGTCATTAAAACTATTAAAATGTTCTGGCAGAAGATTCCAACCACTAATCAGCTGGATGATATCCCCCAGAGTCAGGAAATGCTTTTCCTTATTCAGTCCTTTGGAAACAAATAAGAGGGGTGAGACCATTGCCCACTTTTTTGAGGGGGGTTATTGGCTAATGTTGGATTGGTTAAAATTGGTTTGGTTATTTTGCAAGCAGTCATTTCCCCTTTAACCTACTGAAGAGTCTCAGTTTTGTTATGATATCTATCCTGCCACCTCAGGTAACAAGAATTCTTTTTTTTAATGTTATTAAGGTATATTTGACAATTAGAATTTTATATATTTAAAGTGTACAATTTGACAATTTGATACACATGTACATTGTGAAATAATCACCACAATCAAGTTAATTAACATATTCATCACAACAGATAGTATCAATTTTTGGGGGGTGAAAACACTTAAACTCTACCCTCTTAGCAAATTTTAAGTATCAATAAAGTATTGTTAATCATAGTCACATTATTGTACATTATATCTTCAGGGATCTAATCCTTCCTTCCATTTATTGACCTTGATGTGAGAACATGACCCAGTTTTAGCTAGTAAGACATGATAAATCTTCAGGGTGTTTCTGGAAATGGCTTCTTCACTTCTAACTAGAGATTCAAAGAAGAAATTATTCTGTTTCTCGTACTGGACATTGTAGTATCTTTAACAGAAGTATGGATCTGTAACAGCCATTTTCCAATTAAACACTCAGACTGAGGAGATAACACAATAGGGGGCATGAGAACAGAAAGGCAGAAGAAACTTTGTCCCATGTGACATCACTGATTTACAAAATTAACTAAATCTGAAACCATTACATCAATGAACTTTTCATTTTGTCTTTCTTTTGATAAGACTATTTCCTCATATTGAAGCCATTTCTATTACTCGCAGACAATTCTATATTTGCTTTAAAATCAAAAGGAAGAATCATACACAGCAATAGTTTTAAAAAATAAATCATTTAATTACAACAGGTACAAAACCCAAGCTTATTCACTACGCTTCAAACTGAGATTTCTTTAGTCCTAATTCTCACACCCAGATAAGAAAATAAATTGCAAACATGTTGCAGCTGCTGAATGACTCAGCCTGGCAAGTTTCCTGTCTGGAATAATGTGCTGCTCTGGGAACTTCTCATCAAACATTCACCCCAATAGCATAAGTATATACTTTCAACAGTTATTTATCAGACATTCATTACTGAAAGTATGGATCATATGGAATATAGTAGGAATTTAAGACATGTTCTCTGCCCTCATGATACTGACCATTAAATTAAGAAAAGAAGGCACAAGTAAATAAAAATAATAGAAAGAATGCTATAGATAGTATAAAACCAAATGCCAAATAAATGATGTCAAAAATGAATTCCGCAATCTAAGAAGGGAAAAAGTCAGTATAACCTGGACCACTCATGAGAGATGATGGAGTTTATATTAGGACTGTTAGACAAGTGGAGGACAAGATGATGGAATTTATATTAGGGATATTAGAAAATAAGGAGATTCTGAAAGGAAGAGGAAATAATTTTCAATGTTATTCTTTAACTCTGCATGGTACAATGTTGAATTGAGAAACCAATGTACAGAGATCATAAAACAGAAGGATGATTGGAGAGAAGAGTCAGATATAAGTGGAGCACACAAGGTTGGACTGACTGTGGAAAGCCTTGGACAACAGGCTAAGAAATATGACCTTGATCTTGAAGATGAGAAAATAATTGGAGGTTTTGATCAGGGATGTCCAACGGTGAAAGCAATCTTGTAGGCGAAACCTTCTGTCTGTATGCAGAATTAGAAGGGAACGATTGGCAGCGGGGTGCTGGTGAATAGGTCATTGCAGCACTGTTGTCATGAGAAAAAAGTTATATTTACAATTCACATCATTAAGCAAGGGTGTCACTAAGTAGAATTAAATTGGTCTAAATGAGTTGACAATTCAGTAAAAGGAGGAAACGCAGTGCAAGTTATTTGATAACGTGTAGGTCAATACACAAGATATTGATTGGCTTTATTCTTTTGGAAATAATCATTGTTGTGGTTAAGATTCATGCTCGGTCACAAACTGAGTTTCTAGTTGGTACAAGAGAAAACTGGAGATCAATTACAGATGGTCCTGCATTCCATTGTTTTTTTGTGTCATATATGTTTAAGGAGTAAAACATAATGGTTTGATCTCTTTATACATAGTGAAATGGCTATTATATTCAAGCAATTAAAATATTCATTATCTCTTGTAGTTGCCCATCTTATTTTTGTGGCAAACACACCCGCAATCTACCCTTTTAGTAAAAATACTCAGTTAAATACTATATTATTAACTATAGTCCCCACGTTCTCTGTTAGATCTCTAGATTTATTCTTCCTATATATCTGTAGCTTTATATTTCTTGACCTGCGTCTCTCCATTCCCTCTTACCTCATCTCTGGTGACTACCATTTCATTCCCTATTTCTGTGTATTCGGTTATTTTTTTTAAAAGATTCTACACATAAGTGAGATTATGTAGTTTTTTTTTTTTTTTCTGAATCTGGCTTATTTCACTTAGTATAATGACCTCCAAGTTCATCCATGTTATGATAAGTGGCAGGATCTTCTTCTTTATTAAGGCTGAGTAATACTCCATTACACATATATGTAATATCACACTTTATTCATTTATCAATTGATACTTAGGTTGTCTCTATATCTTGGCTACTGAGAATAATGTTACAATCAACATAGGAGGGCACATATCTCTATATCATAATGATTTCATGTTCATTTGGTATATACACAGAACAGCAGATAGCTTTATGATGTGGTGATTTTATTTCCTTTGGTACACACACAGAAGAAGAATTACTGAGTCATGTGGTAGTTCTCTCTTTAATGTTCTTAAGAACTTCCATACTGTTTTCCATAATGGTTGCACCAATTTACATTCTCACCAACAGTATACAAGGATTCCCTTTTCTTCATACTCTCATGAATACTTGTTATTGCTTGATTTTTGAGAATAGTCAAGTTAACAGGTGTGAGGCAATATTTCATAGGGGTTTTAATTTTCACTTCCCTGGTGGTTAGAGAGGTAGAGCATCTTCTCATATACTTGTTGGCCATTTTTATGTCTTCTTTGGATAAATGTTTATTCAGGTCATTGGCCTATTTTTTTAAATTAGGTTACTTATTTTTCTCCTATTGAGTTGTGTAAGTTCTTCATGTATTTTGGATATTAGCATTTTATCAGATATGTAGTTTTCAAATATTCTCTCCCAATCTGTAAGCTGCCTTTTCATTTTGTTGATTGCATCCTTCACTATGCAGAAGCTTTTTAGTTTGATATAGTCCCATTTGGTAGCCTGAGCTTTTTATGATATACAAAAAGTAATTGTTCAGACCAGTGTCATGCAGTTTTTTGTATATATTTTCTTCTAGGAGTTATGGTTTCAGGTGTTACATTTAGGTTTTTTATCCATTTTAATTGACTTTTGCTTTTAATTTGTTATTGTAGGATCTGCCTCAAATTGTCAAACTAAACATTGCTGTATTGTCTTATACACAACAGAAATAACTCTCATCAATCAAAACACCTGAAAATCTTGTCAGCAAAGACTATCTCTGATTTACTTCTACCACTTAACAGCTTTGTGATATTGAGCAAATTAATTAACTTTTCTGTATGCAACACTTTCTTCATCTGTAAAATGGTACCCCATATATGGGTCTGCTGTAAAGAGAAATTTTATATACATATGTGTATGTGTGTAGTGACTGCTATCTAATAAACAAAACACTCGATGAATGTTGGCAATTATTATCATTATTAGCTTTATCATTATCACCATCATCATGATGCTGTCATATATAATGAGTAAAGATCATCTAAGCAAATGAAGCTATAAGGAAGGGAGGCTATTATGTACAAATGAAAGAGACAGTCTAACTGATGGATGCAGATGGGAGAAATTAAGAGCAGAGTCTATAGAGAGAGGATAATTTTTTTCTAAGATATTTGCTGATATTCTTGCTGAACAGTGTTTTCTTTCACTTTGCAAGGCTTCTTGCTTTTTCACCCCTTATGTTTGTATTTTCCATTCCCTAAGCAGGAACCTATGTGTCTAATCAAACTGTAGCAAGAAAAAGCATGTTTCATCACATTCACTGTGTAGTGAGAAAATAATTCCAGTTCGAGGTTCAAACAAACACCCATTGGATAGAAACCTGAATGCCAATAGTCATCCTGGGCATTACTTTTAACCAGACTATCCCCTACTCAAACAGCAAACATTCTGAAATTATATGCATATATTTATCCACATGCATCTTTTACAACTTTTTTCCTAAGGAAGAATCAATATTTCTCACCAGTTTCTCAAAGAAGTCCATGACTCCCATATTTTCTCTAAAGATGAACAATAATCTGAGCCACTCTTCATCAAACCCTTGGTTACAGCATAATGCTCCACCAACTTTAAAATGATTTACATATTTTATATCTATTTAGGTTTCCAACTTATGCTATCTTCTAGGGCATTGAAATCCACAAAGATGTTCTCCATTATAGAAAGTAATTATTTCCATTTTCTTGTACTAAAAATCCTTTAAAAATCAAATTATATACACAATTTTTAGCATTACAGGAGCTTGGGAATAAGTCCCCAGTGAGAAGTACTGTAAGGTGGTGCTTCTCAAATTATCTGTGAGGAATGACCACTTCTTTTTTCTTTTTACCTCTAATCTCTTGCAGAGTGACACTGTTATTGAATAAAATTTGAAAATATGACAATGTCAAATTACTGTAACAATGTCTAAGTACTTACTCTCAACTTTTGTACTTATCACAGATCCATAACAAGTAGTTCACAGATGAACACCATTCTTTGGACCGCATTTTGAACACTGACATAATTTACTGGAGGTAGAATACACTACATTTTAGGGTCATTTGTGTTTCATAAGTAAATTGTGAAAATTGAAAGGCCTACATGTTTTTAAAAATTATTTGTATTGTATTAAAAACATCTAAGTTATCTACCATCTTAAAAAATTATAAATGTATAGCATAATAATAACTGTAAACACAGTTTTGTATCGCTGATCTCTAGAGCTTTTCCTTCGTTCATGACTGAAACTCCATACCCACTGAACAGAAATTCCTCCATTTCCTCTTCTCCTCCAAAAGAAATTCTTATTATTATTTTATTTATTTATTTATTCATTTTATTTTTTTTGAGACAGAGTCTCACTCTGTTGCCCAGGCTGGAGTGCAGTGGTGTGATCTCAGCTCAATTCAACCTCCGCCTCCCTGGTTCAAGCAATTCTCCTGCCTCAGCCTCCCGAGTAGCTGGGACTACAGGCACATGCCATCACACCCAGTTAATTTTTGTATTTTTAGTAGAGATGGGGTTTCACCATGTTGACCAGGCTGGTCTCGAAATTTTGACCTCAGGTGATGCACCCACATCAGCCTCCCCAAGTGCTGAGATTACAGGCATGAGCCACCACACCTAGTCAAAAAGAAATTATTTTTAATGGTAAAAATTCAATCTATAATGGTGATAGGGAGGAAGGGCAAATTCCCAGCCCTATCTTAATGTATTTATGTAATGATTAAATCAGAAGGCATACATAATCAGATGACAGGACTCAAACAAGAATAAAGAGTTATTTATCTTACTTTTCCTAGCATGCCTAAAAATATAATGATGGGAATTGCTGTGTTCTTTGTTACCCCAAAAATCCCAGCTGTTGTGGCGTGTATAGCCTTCATTGTTACATTTTCTTTTAAAACTAGAAATCTTAACACATATAAGCTTCAAGCACCTTTCATCCAACCCTTATATTACGATCAATGACTATACCAGAATGTATGAAAAATGAAATCAGATTTCAGGGTGCTTGCTATGTAGCAAGACAAAGAATGTAAAATTAAATTAACACAAAGCATCACACGACAAGCATCTTATGAAGCAAAAAACAAAAACCTAAAAAAACTAAAGATGTTAAGAGATGTTAAGGGGAAGAAGAAACACTTTTTTCTAGGGGTAGTGATGAAGGCTAATGTGAATAACTTTTGTTTGTTTTGCTTCACTATCAAGTTATCCTTTCAATTTTAATTTTGGGGAAATAATTTTATTATTTTTCAATTATATGATACATTTTCACTGTATGATGTTTCAGAAACCATATACCAGATGTGTTTAAGGACAAGGGCAATGAGATTGAAGATGCTAAAATGAAGACCTAACTGGGAAGCCCGATGTTGAAGGAGTTCAGTTTGGGAAGGGCGTATTTTCAAAACATGTGCCTTATAAATGAGCAGAAAAAAATCGTCAAGTTATCTTAAAGCAAGGTAAATATTCAGTTAGATGACAGAGATCACACCAATCTTCCTACATAAAATAGGCCAGATTGAGAAATCACACTTAATTTTCATAAGAAATAGGAAATGTGGCAATTTGAAACGGACCGGCAAAATAGTGGAACGGAGAGTTTGAGGAAAGTAGGGAACTTTGAGAGCCTGTGTTTGCAAATCACCAAAATAGGAATAGTGTTAGTTTCATTGAGAAGTCAGCTAGAACCAAACAACACAGTTCAATTCTGGAGTCATCAACATTGGGAAAATTCCTTGGATTGATTATGGGGCGATTCCCTGAGTCATCTTTAGTGTTCTGAGGTAATTGAAACATTTGTCTACAGATGAAAATAAACAAAATTATGTCTGAATTCCTCTTTCAAATAAACATACAATATGATTATATAAATGTAGGAAATGACTCAGAATCTGTGAAACTACAAGACATGGTTGTAAAATAGTTTATCTCTTTCATTAGATTTTGTTAAAGATATACATAAATTCCCATATGACCATTAATGGTCATTTTAATGAAAACTATCTACTGAATAATAATCAAAACACAATTACCTGATCAGATTTTGTCATAGTCTATTTATATCATAGTGAGCGGGAGCTCACTACTGAGCACAGTTCTGCCTGCCAGACGTGTTCTACCTGAACGTTCCACCAACTCCTCAAATAAAAGCTGTAAAGGAAAAAAAATAGCTTATTTATTATCTTCCCTCCTCCAGCTCCTTTTCCCCCTGTAGCTTCATAAATGATTTTGTTGAGAACATTCTTATTCCAGGAACTAAAGCTAGAAATCTTAGAAATTGTTTTATTCTTAATTTTTTGTGTGTACATAGTAGGCATATATATTTATGGGATACATGACATATTCTGATAAGGAATATCATATGTAATAATCACATCAGGGTAAATGGAGTATCTGTCACCTCAAGCATTTATAGTTTCTTTGTGTTACAAACAATCCAATTGGACTCCTTTTGTTATTTTTAAATGTATAATAAATTATTGTTGAGTGTAGTCACCCTGTTATGCTATCAAATACTAAACCTTGTTCATTCTATTTTATTATTTTTTGTACCCATTAACCATCCCTCCAATGTACCCTTCCCAGCCTTCTATTTTCTTTTTTTTTAATATTCATTTTATTTTATTTTATTTTTTTATTTTTATTTATTTATTTTTTTTTTGTTTACTTATACTTTAGGTTTTAGGGTACATGTGCACAATGTGCAGGTTTGTTACATATGTATCCATGTGCCATGTTGATTTCCTGCACCCATTAGCTCGTCATTTAGCATTAGGTATATCTCCTAATGCTGTCCCCGCCCCCCCCACCCCCCCCACAACAGTACCCGGAATGTGATGTTCCCCTTCCTGTGTCCATGAGTTCTCATTGTTCAATTCCCACCTATGAGTGAGAACATGCGGTGTTTGGTTTTTTGTCCTTGCAATAGTTTACTGAGAATGATGTTTTCCAGTTTCATCCATGTCCCTACAAAGGACACGAACTCATCATTTTTTATGGCTGCATAGTATTCCATGGTGTATATGTGCCACATTTTCTTAATCCAGTCTATTGTTGTTGGACATTTGGGTTGGTTCCAAGTCTTTGCTATTGTGAATAGTGCTGCAATAAACATACGTGTGCATGTGTCTTTATAGAAGCATGATTTATAGTCCTTTGGGTATATACTCAGTAATGGGATGGCTTGGTCAAATGGTATTTCTAGTTCGAGATCCCTGAGGAATCGCCACACTGACTTCCACAATGGTTGAACTAGTTTACAGTCCCACCAACAGTGTAAAAGTGTTCCTATTTCTCCACATCTTCTCCAGCACCTGTTGTTTCCTGATTTTTTAATGATGGCCATTCTAACTGGTGTGAGATGGTATCTCACTGTGGTTTTGATTTGCATTTCTCTGATGGCCAGTGATGATGAGCATTTCTTCATGTGTTTTTTGGCTGCATAAATGTCTTCTTTTGAGAAGTGTCTGTTCATGTCCTCTGCCCACTTTTTGATGGGGTTGTTTGTTTTTTTCTTGTAAATTTGTTTGAGTTCATTGTAGATTCTGGATATTAGCCCTTTGTCAGATGAGTAGGTTGCAAAAATTTTCTCCCATTCTGTAGGTTGCCTGTTCACTCTGATGGTAGTTTCTTTTGCTGTGCAGAAGCTCTTTAGTTTAATGAGATCCCATTTGTCAATTTTGGCTTTTGTTGCCATTGCTTTTGGTGTTTTAGACATGAAGTCCTTGCCCACGCCTATGGCCTGAATGGTATTGCCTAGGTTTTCTTGTAGGATTTTAATGGTTTTAGGTCTAACATTTAAGTCTTTAATCCATCTTGAATTAATTTTTGTATAAGGTGTAAGGAAGGGATCCAGTTTCAGCTTTCTACATATGGCTAGCCAGTTTTCCCAGCACCATTTATTAAATAGGGAATCCTTTCCCCATTTCTTGTTTTTGTCAGGTTTGTCAAAGATCAAATAGTTGTAGATATGCGGCATCATTTCTGAGGGCTCTGTTCTGTTCCATTGATCTATATCTCTGTTGTGGTACCAGTACCATGCTGTTTTGGTTACTGTAGCCTTGTAGTATAGTTTGAAGTCAGGTAGCGTGATGCCTCCAGCTTTGTTCTTTTGGCTTAGGATTGACTTGGCGATGCGGGCTCTTTTTTGGTTCCATATGAACTTTAAAGTAGTTTTTTCCAATTCTGTGAAGAAAGTCATTGGCAGCTTGATGGGGATGGCATTGAATCTATAAATTACTTTGGGCAGTATGGCCATTTTCACGATATTGATTCTTCCAACCCATGAGCATGGAATGTTCTTCCATTTGTTTGTATCCTCTTTGATTTCATTGAGCAGTGGTTTGTAGTTCTCCTTGAAGAGGTCCTTCACATCCCTTGTAAGTTGGATTCCTAGGTATTTTATTCTCTTTGAAGCAATTGTGAATGGGAGTTCACTCATGATTTGGCTCTCTGTTTGTCTGTGATTGGTGTACAAGAATGCTTGTGATTTTTGTACATTGATTTTGTATCCTGAGACTTTGCTGAAGTTGCTAATCAGCTTAAGGAGATTTTGGGCTGAGACAATGGGATTTTCTAGATATACAATCATGTCATCTGCAAACAGGGACAGTTTGACTTCCTCTTTTCCTAATTGAATACCCTTTATTTCCTTCTCCTGCCTGATTGCTCTGGCCAGAACTTCCAGCACTATGTTGAATAGGAGCGGTGAGAGAGGGCATCCCTGTCTTGTGCCAGTTTTCAGAGGGAATGCTTCCAGTTTTTGCCCATTCAGTATGATATTGGCTGTGGGTTTGTCATATATAGCTCTTATTATTTTGAGATATGTCCCATCAATACCTAATTTATTGAGAGTTTTTAGCATGAAGCGTTGTTGAATTTTGTCAAAAGCCTTTTCTGCATCTATTGAGATAATCATGTGGTTTTTGTCTTTGGTTCTGTTTATATGCTGGATTACATTTATTGATTTGCATATGTTGAACCAGCCTTGCATCCCAGGGATGAAGCCCACTTGATCATGGTGTATAAGCTTTTTGATGTGCTGCTGGATTTGGTTTGCCAGTATTTTATTGAGGATTTTTGCATCAATGTTCATCAAGGATATTGGTCTAAAATTCTCTTTTTTGGTTGTGTCTCTGCCTGGCTTTGGTATCAGGATGATGCTGGCTTCATAAAATGTGTTAGGGAGGATTCCCTCTTTTTCTATCAATTGGAATAGTTTCAGAAGGAATGGTACCAGTTCCTCCTTGTACCTCTGGTAGAATTCAGCTGTGAATCCATCAGGTCCTGGACTCTTTTTGGTTGGTAAGCTATTGATTATTGCCACAATTTCAGAACCTGTTATTGGTCTATTCAGAGATTCGACTTCTTCCTGATTTAGTCTTGGGAGGGTGTATTTGTCAAGGAATTTATCCATTTCTTCTAGATTTTCTAGTTTATTTGCATAGAGGTGTTTGTAGTATTCTCTGATGGTAGATTGTATTTCTGTGGGATCGGTGGTGATATCCCCTTTTTCATTTTTTATTGCATCTATTTGATTCTTCTCTCTTTTCTTCTTTATTAGTCTTGCTAGCGGTCTATCAATTTTGTTGATCTTCTCAAAAAACCAGCTCCTGGATTCATTAATTTTTTGAAGGGTTTTTTGTGTCTCTATTTCCTTCAGTTCTGCTCTGATTTTAGTTATTTCTAGCCTTCTGCTAGCTTTTGAATGTGTTTGCTCTTGCTTTTCTAGTTCTTTTAATTGTGATGTTAGGGTGTCAATTTTGGATCTTTCCTGTTTTCTCTTGTGGGCATTTAGTGCTATAAATTTCCCTCTACACACTGCTTTGAATGTGTCCCAGAGATTCTGGTAGGTTGTGTCTTTGTTCTCGTTGGTTTCAAAGAACATCTTTATTTCTGCCTTCATTTCATTATGTACCCAATAGTCATTCAGGAGCAGGTTGTTCAGTTTCCATGTAGTTGAGCGGTTTTGAGTGAGTTTCTTAATCCTGAGTTCTAGTTTGATTGCACTGTGGTCTGAGAGACAGTTTGTTATAATTTCTGTTCTTTTACATTTGCTGAGGAGAGCTTTACTTCCGACTATGTGGTCAATTTTGGAATAGGTGTGGTGTGGTGCTGAAAAAAATGTATATTCTGTTGATTTGGGGTGGAGAGTTCTGTAGATGTCTATTAGGTCCACTTTGTTTAGAGCTGAGTTCAATTCCTGGATATCCTTGTTAACTTTCTGTCTAGATGATCTGTCTAATGTTGACAGTGGGGTGTTAAAATCTCCCATTATTATTGTGTGGGAGTTTAAGTCCCTTTGTAGGTCACTCAGGACTTGCTTTATGAATCTGGGTGCTCCTGTGTCCCAGCCTTCTATTTTCTAACTCCATGAGTTCAGTTGTGTTAATTTTTAGTTCCCACAAACAAGTGAGACCAAGTGAAGTATGTCTTTCTGTGCTTGGCTTATTTCACTTAACATAATGACCTTCAGTTCCATCCAAGTGGTTGTAAATTACAGGATGTCATTCTTTTTTATGGCTGAATAGTATGCCACTGTGTATATGTAACATATTTTCTTTATCCTTTCATCTGTTTATGGATACTTAGGCTGCTTCTAAACTTGGTTATTGTGAATGGTGCTGCAACTAACATAGGAGTGCATATATTGCTTCAGTATACTGATTAGATGTCTTAGAATATTTTTAAATTACTTTGTCTTGACAATCAGAACCAATATGATCAAATCCATTTGATATAGTAATAATAATGAAATAGACAATATTCCTTGACACTTACTATGAGCAAGGTGCTGTGTTAAATACTTTGTAGGTTTTTATTTTCATTAAACCTTCATTCCCATACAAATATATAGGTAGTACCTTTATTATCTTCATTCTACAAATGAAGAAAGGCTTAGAGCAAGTGACTAATTTGTCCAAATCCATGCATCCAGTATGCAGGGGAGCTGAAATATGAATTTATACTCTCGCCACTATCGTGTAGTCTTTCACCTTCTTTCTATTGAAATTCATTCTCCTCATTCAGTATTTCATCACATTTTTATTCTATCTAAGCTTTCTCGTATACTGCTGCCTAGCTGATATTCTTACAGCACAGCTCTAAGTCACCGCCTTATTAAAATATCATCAATATATTTGCATTGATTAATAAAAGCAACACAAATTTTATGGCCAAAGGGTCAAAACTTTTATACTTTGGATGGAATTTATCTTTCCGGCCCTATCTTTCCACATTTCCAGCCATACAACCATTACTTCAGCCAAATCAACAATTTTGCTTTGCTTCAAAGGACTATGCATGTGCAAAAGCTGTGAAGTGTTGAGTGTTTGAGTGAGTTTTGGTGAGTCATGCCTGCAGGGTAGTAGGAACCAGACAGGGAAGGTGGTTGTGGCCAGACTGCAAAGGAACTTGAGTCTCAGACAACAAAGTTTGACTTTCAGCCTAGAGCATGAGGGTAAAGGTAAGGGATGGTGGGGACAGAGTATGTGCTTGTGGGTGCACAGACTGTATTTTCACTATGTTTTGATGATATTCTGTCTGAAAAAATAAGCTATATTTGTTTGTTAAGGGGGATTTACATCAGCATGTTTATAATAATTAGAACTTATAGCAAGATCAGTGACGTTAGTTTGCTTCAAATAACTCAAGGGTTAATGTGAACTGTCAGCCATTCTTCAACTAAAGTATATGCTTTTCTCAGATTTTAAGAAGTATCAGGATTGGGGAAATGTCACATGAACCTTAATGAAAGCTAATCATATACAGCTATTTTCAAAGAATGAAAGTAATTAACGCTGACCTATAAGTAGTTGTTTTGACTAAATATAATAATCAAACCAATCTGTTGTGTACTCTACAATATGATACTGGATAATTGGCAGTGATTTCATTAACAAATATGGAATTTTTAACTTTAAAAATTTATTACTCAAAAATATTGGCTGGGCACAGTGGCTCAGGCCTGTCATCCCAACACTTTTGGGAGGCGGATGTAGACTCTAGTTCATTCACAACCCGGCGGATCTCCTGAGGTCAAGAGTTTGAGACCAAACCAGGTCAACAAGGTGAAACCCTGTCTCTACTAAAAATACAAAAATTAGCCAGACATGGTGGTGCATGCTAGTGGTCTCAGTTGCTCTGGAGGCTGAGGCAGGAGAATCACTTGAATCCGGGAGGCGGAGGTTGAAGTGAGCTGTGATGGCGCCACTGCACTCCAGCCTGGGCAACAGAGCAGGACTCCATCTCAAAAAACAAAAAACAAAGAAACAACAACAACAACAACTATATATATATATATATATGATTATTTCTTCACTTAACTTTCTTAGAGAATCCAAACATAAGATATCTCTTTTTGAATACATTTGTTATTATTTTACATGGTTTATAACATTAAACACAGATACCAAAAAATCTCAATTAATAGGCAGTTTGGTATTCTGTGTTCTAAGTAATGAGCCATTATTTTTTAAGTTTATGTTTTATAAAAATAATATTTAACCAATTATAAACATAATGGTAGGTTTTATTAAAAAAGTGTTTTTCAAGTAAGTTTGACTGGGTGGTTTAAAAACTGACTTACATACATTACAGCATAGCATTTCCTATCTTGCATTCCATGCATGTGAGAAAGATAACTCGGGCCCAGAAATGCATGTATTTGGAAGACGGAAAATTCGATGGGCATGACATTTTCTAGCCAGATAAAAATATACATGCATATGTCTGTATGACTCATTCCACACAACTCAAAATTGCTGGAGAGTGGGTGTAGCTATGAATATTACTGCACAATGTAGTTTTCAAAGAAAAAAACAAATTTGGCAGCTTCCTATCTTTTTGGATAACTTTAGATTAATTGAAATTTCAATTAATGAAATGCACAGCTAAAATGCATTAAAGGCACGTCAAGTGCTAGAGAACAAATGATGGAGAATGAATAATACAAAACCAAGGTGATAACTTTTCTATGAATGTGCATATTTCGTCTATCTGTCTGACTACATTTTAACTAAGTTAGGCCATGTCTCAGACAGTGAATTGAAATGGGCAATTGATTTTTTTTGTCTATACTTCAATATCGTTGTATTTCAGATGCAAATTGTGAGATCTGCAATTTCCAAATAGTTTTTTTCAATTTCAAATATTTCTTGTAAATTGTTATTTGGTTATTGGTTGTGAATGAACTAGAGTCTACATATATGGAATAATATAAAGACAGTTTTAGTAGATGTCATCTTTGAGTTTTTTTTATGTAAAATACTGTGTAAGTGATAATGTGTTTTTTTACATGTATTATCTCTTTTAACCTCCTCCCCAAAATATGAACTTCTTACTGTTACTTTTTTTGTTTTTTTATATGTTAAAAATTAAACAGTATATCATATTCCAACAAAGCTAGTACATAACATAGTTGGAATTCGGGCCCCAATTTTTCTGATGCCAGATCCTATTTCTAAACTAGTATGTTATTTAACATCTTTAGAAAAGGCTTATTTCAGTTTACAAAAGTTATGGAACCATTGATAATAATTAAAATATAAGTGAGAAGAATGATATAAAGTTATGTCCACAAGGTTTGAAACATGTATGTGAAGGTTAATATATAAATAATTATATATTTATATGCATACAGTTTGTTCATTGCATATTCCAATATTATATAAATTGTCAATGTATACAAATAAATTCACTCAACTCTACGTGTAGCAAAACCAATATTACCGTTCTTTTTTTATAAAAACTTTTATACAAACATAGTAAAGTACAGAAATTATGTAGGAAACCTGTTGGGAGGTCTTTAAATGGATTAATTTTTATCCGTACCAGAGCCTGGCACACAGATTTTTCTTATAAATCTTTTTACACAATTTTAATAATTGGATGGTTAGTAAAGGTTAAGTTCAGCCAGACAAATAGTGAGTGAACTCACTTTGTTAGACCATGGTTATGTGAGGGAGAGAAAATAACACATCTGTATAGAAAACAGCCTCCATGGTTCATTTTGCGCATCTTAATAGTCAATGCCAGTTACTGAAGCTGTTGCTATTGCTATTGATTATGAAATTAGCCTTGTGAGTCATAAAGGTTTTGCTTACTATCCTGCCATCCGTTTTATTGACTTAGGCACAAGTGAGCTTCAAACAACAGTATTCGCTTTGTGCGTATGGAACATGGCAGAAAGCAAACAAGCAAACAGCATTACTTTTCTCTAATATTGTCTGTGTGCTTCCAACCTAGCCTCGAAGGCTTCATTCACAAATTTATAAATGCCTGTATGTTTGCAACCTGAAAACTCCAGTTCAAGATGATCTCACCCTAGGGAATTCAATATATCTCTAATTATCTAAATAGTACTCTTGACCTTTACTATTAGTCAGACTTGAATTTCCCAACTGTTCACAATTGTTCTTTCACAATTGTTCTTCTTTCCTCAGGTGATAAATATTTCCCCAGATGTTAAATATAAGCTTCTTAAGGACTGATATGTCAAATTTATTTATTTATGCATGTAAACATTATTTTATTCATTTGAAAAGAATTTGTCATGAAATTATTCAGCACTACTATTTTCTTTTGCTTTATTTAACTGTAAAGAGTTATTTAACAATCTTGAGCTTCAGTTTTCTCATCTCTAACATGTGAATAATCAAAGTGAATTATAATTATAGTGAAAATGAAATGAGAACATTTCTGAAAAGTGCCCAAAGTAGTACATTGTGGCTTCTGCGTTTCTTTGAGTAAGGCCTTGGTAAATGTTGAATTGGATGATGACTACTGGTTAGTTTCATCAAAATGATCAACAAACCATTTGTTTAGACATAGTTATTCACACCTCTAACTTCTTAATAAAATTGGACTTTAACAATGAAAATAAATTTTAGTCACTTGATATACTCTGGAAAGCATATCAAATGCATTGTGGATGGTATCTTTGAAAAGGGGAAGAGGAAAGTGGATAAAGATCAGAGACAGGGGTGGAATAAAATAGGAGAGGAGCCTTTTATCGACCAATCAGGATGGCGTGCTGGAGCCTCAGGCTTCAGTTTAAATTATTCTTCTGCTCCTGAGAAAATGAGATAGAAGAGGAGCAAGAAGGAAACAGCAAAAATGAAAATGCATTCATCTTGTTTGCAGGTACCAAGAAAAGCATATTCATATGTAAGTAATGATCATGAATACATGTATTTGTAGAGTATATGTAGTGTCTCTGTCTATCCATTCATTTATCTGTGTTCTCACTGAAGATGAGTGATACATGGCATTTAAATTATGATCTCCTTCAATTTGCACAGATATTTCAGTCTCATTGGTACTTACCTTCCATGTTGCTTCACAAACTACAAATATAGAAGACAGACTTGCAACTCTTACTTTAGTCTCCTTCAAACAATGATAAACATCAATATTATTGAGTAAAAGAGTCTTCTAAATATTGACCTTAAACCATAGAGAAATATATAGATTTCACCACAAAGGGTAATATTTTATTAAGTTATATAATATATTTTAAAATTCTAACTTAACTTCAAGTCTGAAAATACTTTTCTTTAAGGGCTTAAGTCATAAGTCAGTGTTATTCAATTATCTATAATGGGAAAATCATGGCACAGCACTCAGAGTGAGTGCGAGCATTGAATTAAGATGGTTTTTAACCAAAATGAATGCATTTTAAATAAATATAATAATCATGCTATTTTATATCTCTACAAAGAGATCTTTAAAGCCAAAAATCCATGATCTACATTCTCCTATTGATTAAAACTATCTCATTTATTATTTTAATAGCAACAAACTTGCTAAATTTCTACTCCACTTAAAATTATGTAAGGTATACTCTTCAGCTAAGAAAGGACTATATATGTAGGCACAGTAGCAGAATATTTCTGAGGACAGTTTCCATCATAGCTTTTTTCTCTCTTGCCCTTCTAACTCAGCATGTAGGCAAGAAGACACTTAGAAAATAGAACAATGCTAATTGGTTTTATCACATGTTAGTCAAAAATGAAATAATGGAATCTGAAATATCATCTTTCAGAGTACAGAGAGTCCACTCACTCTTCACAGAATATGCCTTGAATAATATCCCCATAAAAATATTTAAAGAAATTTGCTATTTTATTCTATGCATATGCATTTTCAAAGAAGAGTCAAATTTGAAAGAATATTTGGATAAAGTCCAAGACATTAAGACAAAGGCATATAGGTTTTAATCCTTACATTACTTTCATTGTCTGCTTAATATCACAGAAGATTAACTAGGCCTCTGTGTAATTTTTGTGAAGTTATTCACTTAATAAGGGATACATTTCCCATAGAAATGATTTGGATTGAATCATGAAGTTCAGATTTGCTTAAGCATAAATAAATCATTATTCCAAAAGTATAATAATAAGAAATGAAGTATTTCCAGTAAAATTGTGATTTATAATTGTAGAATGATGATCTTCATAGAAGAGTTTTATGTTCTTAATATTCGATGATAGACTATATGGGGAATTTTGTATTAATTTGTCCTGGGGTTTTATTGTTGGAAGGAAAAGAAGTTTACTAAGATTGGAGTATTACCAGGAAAAGCCTGATGCTCACAGAACAAGAAATCTTAGAAGGTAGCATATGCTCAATTGTTTAAGGACAATGTTCCTCCCCATGTGTGTGAGAACGTGGGGGACAGATGCCACATATTCATGCACAATGGCCCCCCATCTACAGACCTAATTGCATAGCCTTTACCCAGGTGATTCTGCTGCAGGTTGTCCTTTGACCATTGGTTTAGGGTCTCACTCTCAACCTTGCAGCCTCAGAAAACTGAAAAGATTTTAAGTTCATTAACTATGGATCTCTCGTCTGGAGTAGACTCATATCACCAACAAGTTCACGGAAAAAAACATACATAACTCATGAGTTCACAGGGAGCAAGGTATATAACAAAATGCTGAAGTATTTTTTTAAAATTAAAACTACAGCTTTCATGCAAGGCAGTATACTTAGATCAGTAAGTCAGGGCAGTTATAATCAGAAAGCTAATTCGAAAATATTGAATTGAAATAAGATAATCCATATGATTCAAATTTAAAAATCAAGGTTTAAATTGTTATTGAACTCACAGAAAGTCTTTTGAATTATGTAGAATGGCCATTGCTGTCTCCATCTTTATTAAGAAATATGAAGGTAGGCCAGGCGCGGTGGCTCATGCCTGTAATCCCAACACTTTGGGAGGCTGAGGCGGGTGGATCAAGATGTCAGGAGATGGAGACCATCCTGGCTAACATGGTGAAACCCTGTCTCTACCAAAAAAATACAAAAACTTAGCTAGCGTGGTGGTGGGCGCCTGTAGTCCCAGCTACTCAGGAGGCTGAGACAGGAGAATGGCATGAACCCGGGAGGAGGAGCTTGCAGTGAGCCGAGATCGCGCCACTGCACTCCAGCCTGGGCGACAGAGCGAGACTGTCTCAAAAAAAAAAAAAAAAAAAGTGAATGTAGTGAATGTACAGACATTTGCAAAAGGATATGATAGTTCTTCATATTTCTATTATTCAGAATTAACAAAGGTTAACATTTTAATATATTTCGTTTTTAAATAATTCCTTACTACTTAAATATTACATAATTTATATTATATTTATATTATACACATTGTAAATGCACATATTGTCTTTTTGCTCATAACACATTACAGATAAATGGTGATGATAATTAAGAATATTGTATTGTATACTTGATATTCATTAAAAGAATGGATCTTAAATCATCTGACCACACACACACACACACACACACACACATACACACACACGATGACTATGTAGAGGTGATATATTACCTGGATTGTGGTGATCATCTCACAATGTGTGTGTCTATCAAAACATTAAGTTGTCCTAAGTATATATAATTTTTATATGTCTATGATATATCTCCAAGAAGCTGTTTATAAAAACTTAAAGTATAATAATAATAAAATTTAAAAAAATGTGCAAATAAATTCTCCCATGAAAACCACTTGGTACTCCTCTCCATCTCTATTGGAAGTAGTCTTCTGGAATCGTGCATAAGTCGCCACAAATACTGTTCATTGATATGAAAGTACGGAGTCCCTGTTGCCACAATGTTACCGTCAGCTGTTGACTGACCATGTTGCCACTGTCCATTGAAGTTTATCCAGGGATATTGACAGCATGCTTATTCAATATAGGAGCCTGATGGATATTTTATGTAGGTAGATACAAACAAAATATAAGAAAAAAACATAAAAAGTTATATCACATAACTCATCCTAGAGACATAAATATAAACAAATACTAAGAATTAATTAAATTAGGAATGTCACACCCCAAAAAGAAGAATACATTGCAATCAAAAACAAACGATTGATTTATATATAAGAAGGTATAGACTGGGCACAGTGGCTCACTCCTGTAATCCCAGCACTTTGGGAGGGCAAGGCAGGCAGATCATCTGAGGTCGGGAGTTCAAGACCAGCCTGACCAACATGAAGAAACCCTGTCTCTACTAAAAATACAAAATTAGCCGGGTGTGGCGGCGCAAGCCTGTAATCCCATCTACTCAGGAGGCTGAGACAGGAGAATTGCTTGAACCAGGAGGTGGAGTTCGTGATGGGCTGAGATCACGCCATTGCAATCCAACCTGGGCAACAAGACTGAAACTCTGTTTCAAAAAATATACATATATATAATTCTTAGGAGAGTGAAAATTTTGCCTACCTACTATGGCTTTAAAATTAATGCATAATGGCTTATAATCAAGAAGATTTAAAATGACTTTTTGTGGGAGGGAAATCTTTACCTAAATCACAGTGGTTCTGGACACGTCAAGAGGAATAAAGAGGTGTTGTTTGCTGGAAACATAGCCTGCAAAAAAAGTCACAGAAGTGGAAATGAACCAGCCTTATGCAGACCACATTGTAACACCAACTAGACTGTGGCTCATCACAATTGTTGAAGAGATTTTTGAAAATCAGTGAGCTGTTTGAGAGCCAGACTTTAACAAAAGGCTTTTTCAAAATCATTTCCTTAGATTAGCATTACTTTCATGGCATTTTGTGAAACACTGGTATTCTGTCGTATATTAACTAACAGAATGGAGTTCTGTTAGTTTGGAGTTAGATACTAACTCCATTCCCTTTCAAAATAATAATACATTGTACTGGGGGACTGCTAGCTAATATATGCTCTCACGGCAATTCACAGTATTAGCATATGATTGTTACTATGCTATTGTGTGGCAGAGAAACTTCTTCACATTCGTTCACTTAAGTCACTGAACTCTTTTTAATAAGATGAACAATTTTTATATTGGTAAAATGTACAAAAGATGATGGGAATGAGCACGGATGCCTAAACAAGAAAGTAGCATGGTAAAAATCATTGTTTAGAAGAATCCAGGTGGAGGAAGTATGTGGAGGTAGTGAGGAGAAGGGGGAATTGTGTCCAGAAATTGGCAGGGCAGCTAATGCCCTGGTGCCGTTGTGAAGTCATGAGGATGAGACCTGGGGCAGAGGGAATTATGAAAAAAGATGCAGTCCAGGAGACAATTAGACAAATGAAAAGAACATATCGATGGCTTAGATATAAAGGAATGAACATAAAAGAGGGACAAAAACAGCTACGTGTTAGTAAAAGCTACTCACTAGCTTTTTTCTCTTTATTGTTTTCAAAAAGCAAAAAGAGCTTAAAGAAGTCCTAGGGGGCAAAAATTAAGCTCTATGAATGAATATGCACATGCTATGAAGGATAAAAGTGGAATTAGTAGGCCGGGCATGGTGGCTCACGCCTGTAATCCCAACACGTTGGGAGGCTGAGGCAGACCAATCACGTGAGGTTGGGAGTTCGCAACCAGCCTGACCAACATAGAGAAACTCCATCTCTAGTAAAAATACAAAATTAGCTGGGCGTGGTGGCAGGCATCTGTAATCCCAGCTACTCGAGAGGCTGAGGCAGAAGAATCGCTTGAACCCGGGAGGTGGAGGTTGTGGTGAGCCGAGACCGCGCCATTGCCCTCCAGCCTGGGCAACAAGAGCAAAACTCTGTTTCAACAACAACAAAAAAAAGTGGAATTAGTAAATTCAAATAAAGTAAAATATAGTTAACTAGTTAATAATTTAATCCATGTAATTTGGGTCATGTACTTATTGAAAACTATATAAATCTATGCTATTTGTATAAAAATACGTATATGCTAACAACATTTTATATATACATATATATAAATAGTATGTTAAACATTTTTACAAATGTTTTTGAAAAGTTCTGGAAGGCAAAGGAGATTTTAGTAATTGAGTTCAGAGGGCATATAAGGTGGGGAAAATATAGATAAAATAAATATAGAAAATATATATTACAATTTCTAATAAGTCACAGAAAAAATGTGCCATAATTGATTTTTGTGGAAGTTTGTGATGTAATAAAATGAAAGGAGAAATGTCAGTTAATTCTCTATCCACTGCCAACTGGCTTCCTGTGGAATGATAAAGTGAAAGAAGTCAGGCAATAATTTCAATCACCTCAAGATTGATTTATTTTCAATTACATGTTCAGTCTGGTGAAAGGTGCTATAATGGCAGCTCAAGTTTCCCAAAGTAAAGTAGACCACGAGAAGCAGTAATTTAAAGTGTTCCACAGGCAGGTCTCTATCTTGACCTACACAGTCACTATGGGTATTCAATTATTGAACTCCTCTTTTGTTTACAATAATGCTACTTAATTCAAATCTCATCTGTAGAGTGAAGGGTCCTTTATCTAATTTCCATCTACACCTTTAGTAGATAAAGCATACAGTGCATTGTCCTTCAGTTACAATAATATGACATTGGATCATTGTCTTTAAGTGGCACTAAAAAATGTAAGGCATTTATGTAGAAGATAATACCAGTAACGAGTATGAGACTTTATCTCTTTACAAAGTGCTTCTATGTTATTATCTCATTTGATATTTAAGACTAACAATATTATTATTAAAATTACTTAACAATTGATTGATTTTTCTTTGACTTTGCCAAGCCCTATATACTTATATTTATCTCACCAACAGTTTTCAATATTGGATCAGGAGCAACATGGGTGTCAGTAGGTTCTTACATCATTATACTTATTTTTTATTTTATTTCATTTTATTAATAAACAATATGAACCTACTCTGAATTATCTGAATTTTTGCCTTATCATTGAACAAGCTTCAGTTTCTGTTTTGGAATTTCGGTGTGCAATCACACTATTTACCAAGAGGAATGCTAAAATAACATTTAACATTAAACAAAATGTTATCAAACTGAAGCCCAAAGACTGAGACATCTGTAAATATATTCTTGGAAAGATGAACACTTGGGGCCCAGGCCTGTGTTTCAGAGAATGGAAGTTACTGAATCTTGTTCAAGTGGAAAATAATTTAGTTCATAGTATTATGGAATGATGTGAAGAATCATCGGGTGTCTAACAAAATATACTCTAATAGATGATTCCCAAAAATGTCACAGATATAAGCAGCTAAGAGAGCTGCTGCTACTATATCGTAGAACTGCCCGAGTCAGCAAACTAACACTAAGGCTCCTGGCTCCAGAACACATGATCACGGCTAAAATATATGCCAGCAGATGTGCAATTCATCTGTATTTGTCCAGTAGACATAGTGTTTATCATGAGGGAAATGTTCAATAAATATTTGTTGAACACATAGGTGGATATTCTTTCTCATCTATTATATTGCTCCATGCATAAATTCTTACCAGGCTGTCTTTTGACTCCATGATGGCAAGTGCCCCCAACAGCAATTAAAAGAGAGTTAACTATGGCCGTGGAAAAGAGCGAGGTATCAATACTGTTAGGTATATTGTTATAGAGTTTTGAATTATTTAATGTAATAAAATATGATCAAGCAAAATCTCTAAAATCTCAGTGATTTATGAAAATAGCAGTATATTTTTTACAGACAACTGAACTTCATAGGCGGTGAGTGAAATGAGGGCTTCTCTGCTCTATATCTTTATTCACGGATGAGAGGCTTTGGGAGCCATGTGTTGATCAATAAATCTTCTGCAGCCTGATTCAACATTCAGTTGGCAAATGGTGAAGGTGAAGGTGTTTATGGTCCAAGTCTCAAAGTGGTATACACCACTTCAGTCCACATCTCATTTGACAAGTATAGTCATATAGCTTTATCTGACTACAATGGTGACAGGGAAGCAAAGCATACTTATTTATTGTATTTTCAGGAGGAATAGAAAATTAATTTTAACAGACACAGCTAATACTGTAATAGTGAAGATAAACCATACTGTTGGATTAATAAAAATTATGTCAAATTTTACCATGGATACTCTATATGAAAGAAATTTGCAAATAATATAGATGAAAGACTTGATCTGTAAAACTCGTCATGAAAAGGCTTTAAATATCCCTCTATGACCACAGTGTTGAGATGTAAAGCATCTTTGGGTGGCAAAATTTATCTATCTCCACACAAACAAACCAAGATTTTTCACACTGTATTAAGTATCTAAATATTTTCTAGGAGAAGATTGTTCACACTGTACTAAGTATCTAAACATTTTCTAGGAGAAGCAAGTAACAATTCCTTTCTATTCCTCTATGAGGTACTTTTTGCCCCTTGGCAAACAGTGTACTCCCCTCCCTTAATCATCTGTGCTTTATAGGAGTGTTCTTTAACACTAAGAAGAGTGATACTGAAACTAAGTTGGTGTATGTGAAATCCAAACGTGAAACATTAGATAAGAACTGTGAGAAGGTGAAATGTAAGGATCTATGGCAGATAAAAACCTTTAGAAAGGAAACAAAATTCTATAGCGACTCTGTATATATGGAGTTTTCTTTCTTCTATATATTTTTTATTTTATTGAATGCCTCAAACTGAATAAAACTGTTTCTAACAATAGCTAACTTATACAGTAATTTTTAAAATGTCATATGAAACATGGTATTAAAAAAGGAGAGATCAGATGTAACATTCCCAAGACTACAACTTGAAGAAGAGAATCAGATTTTAGTCCATATTAAAAGAGGGTTGAAAAAAACTTACTTTTTGTTTAAACTATTGAGTCATCTGTCTTTATCCTAAAAGTAAAGAAAATTCAGAAATCCCATAGACAAAATGTTAATTTAAAGAAACTTTTAAAGTAGTACTTTGCTTTTTAAAATATTTATTTTGTAATTTTTAAAAACTTGATCTTAGTTTTGACCTTCAGGAATATCTAACTTTCTTGCATTAGCATTAAGAATCAGAAATTTGAGTGATGTCAGCAAAATGGCAGAACAGAAGATCCCACAGCGTAACTTCACTTACAAAAATACAACTAGAAACTATTCAAACACAAAAATACCACCCTGAGCTCACCAGAACTCAGGGGAGAAGCTAAGAAATTCCCAGGGCCAACAGAACAGAGAAAAGCTGTGATCAGTAAGAAAAAGGTCATTTCAGACTATGCCACCTCCTCCTCCAAGCCAACATAACCACTATCACAGAGGATTTTCCTAGACCCACAGTTTCTGAAGTAGAAGTAGGGAATTGGAGGTGGATGTTTAATGTTCCCACTGGTTTGGAAACCTTTACAATAAGTCCACGCCAGTCCTGTCCCATGGGAAGCACTGAGATTGCCAGGAGGGCTGAACCACCTGAAATCAATGGCGGACAAATAATGGCATGCTGATTACAGCAAGTGAAGGATAAATTATGGTGGCTGCTCTGTACTTTGATCAGCAGGGATGACATGTGAAGAGACTGGCCAAGACCCATATTGCTGCAGAAGTCACAATCTGAGGAAGGTCTGAATTCCTAGATGGATTTTCCACAACGCCCAGATGCTAACATGGAGACTTCCTCTGGCCTAGAATTAACCAAAAGTTCAGGATTAAGTTCCAGTGTCTGCTTAAGTACTCTTCAGATTGGGAAACACCATCAGGCCATTAATCTAGTTCTGGGGCAAAGTTTAACTTCCAGTGCTCACTATAAGTCTTCATCAGACCAGAAAAAAGAAAAACAGAGCAGTATTTTAGTTCCAGAGTAGCATTTAAATTCTGATGGTCACTATAAGTCTTCTCCAGACCAGGAGACAATGGCAAAGTAATGAGTTAGTTCCAGTGCAATGTTTTAGTTCTGGTGCTCACTATAAGTAATCCCCAGAATGTGAAGAAACAACAGGCCAGCATGTAAATTTCAATTCCAAGTAGTAAAGGTCCAACACCACCAAAAAACACCTGCAGAAACTGAAAGAGATAGCTTTTTCCTCAAATAGGCAAGGATCAACATAAAGACACAAGGTTTTAAAAACTCAGGGATCTATGGCATCACCAAGAGAAACAAAAACACTCCAGCAATGGACCCAGAAAAACTGAAGAAATATAAAATGTCACACGGATAATTCACAATAATCTTCTTAAAGATGTTCAGGTGACTACAAGAATATACAAATAGAAAACTATATGAAATTTGGAAAATAAGAAGGAAAAAAGTGAGAAATTTGACAAAGTAATAGAAACAATGAAAACAAATAGGAATTCCAGAAGTAGAAAATACAATAATTGAACCAAAAAGTTGAATAGGAAGCTTCAATAGCAGACTTGATGAAACAGAAAAAAAATAGCCAACTTGAAAACAGAAAATATAAAATTACCCAATCAGAATGGCAAAAAAATATATAAAGATTGAAGAAGGATAAGAGGATTATGAGACACCATCAAGTGAACAAACCTCCACATAATAATTTCCCAAAGAGACAAGGGAGAAGAAGGCCTATAAAGCCTATTTAAGAAAACAGTGGCTTAAAATTTCGTAAGTCTAGAGAAAGATGACACCATCCAGGTACAGGAAGCTCAGAGTTCATCAAATTCAGCACTCCCCACCACACACACATACACACACAAGACATTTCCAAGGCTCATGATAATCAAATTAGCAAAAATCAAAGGCAAAGAAAGAATACTCAAAGCAGCAAGACAAAGTAAATATACCACATTCAATGGAACTCCAATACAGCTTTCAGTAGATTTCTCAGCAGAAACCTTGCAAGACCAGAAGAAAGTGGGATGCTCTACTCAAAGTGCTAAAAGAACAGCAAAAGCCAAAAACAAACAAAAAACCTGCTAAGGATATTGTACTTAGCAAAGCTGTCCTTCAAACATGAGAGATAAAGATGTTCCCCAACAAACAAAAGCTGAGGAAATTCATCAACACCAGACCTGCTTTCCAATAAACGTTGAAAAGAATTATTTAATCTAAAAAAAAGTGAATGCTAATGTGTAACAAAATAGCATCTGAAGGTATTAAACCACTAGTATAAAAAAAAGAAATCAGAAAAATTAAGAATACTTCACTACTCTAATGGGGTTATTAAACTACCTATATATTAGGTATGTTAAAAGAAAAAAGCAAAACTATTAAAAACTGTAAAAACAATTGGTTAAGACATAGGCAATATAAAAAGATATAAACTGAAACATTAGAAAGCCAATATGTGAGGGGTGATAATGTTATAGTTTGTTTCTGTTACTTTTCTTTGTGACCAAATTTAAGTCAATATTAGTTTAAAATAACCTGTTATAAGATATTTTTTGTGAGCCACATGGTAGCAACAGAGCAAAAACCTATAATAGCTGTATTAAAAATAAATAGTAGGGAATCAAAACATATTTCTATGGAGAAATCACTTAATCACAAAGGAATACAGTAAGAGAGGAACAAAAGAAGATAAGATCTACAAAACGACCACATAACAAGTAGCCAAATGGCATTAATAAACTTTTACCTATCAATACTAATCTTGATTGTAAATGGATTACATTCTCCAACTAAAAGACATAGAGTACATGAATGGATTTTTTTTAAAAAAAGCCCAAACTGTATGCTGTCTACATGAAACTCACTTCACCTATAAAGACATACAGACTGAAAGTGAAAGGATAGTAAAAGCTATTCTATGTAAATGGAAACAGAAAAGGTGTAGGAATATCTACATTTATATCAGATAAACTAGACTTTATGTCAAGAAGAAAAAAAGACAAACAAGACCATTATATAATAATAAAGGTGCCAATGCAGCAAAAGGATATAACAATTGTAAATATATATGCAACAAACACTGGAACACCCAAATATATAAAACAAATATTAATAGGCCTAAAGGGAGAGATTTCCTGCAATACAATAATAGCTGTGAATTTCAACACCCCCACTTTTAGCAATGAACAGATTATCCAGACGACTAAGAAATATCAGAGTTAAATGGCACTCAAAAAAATAGACCTAACAGACACTTACAGAACATCTCATCCAACAGCTTCAAAATACAAATTTTCTCAACACCATATGGAACATTTTCCAGGATAGACCATATATTATTAGGTCACATAGCAACTCAACAAACTTTAAGAAATAAAAATTACATCAAGTATCTTTTCTGACCACAATGCAATGAAACTGGAAATACATAACAGAAGGAAAATTTAAAACTAAAAAAAAAAAAACTAAAAAAAAAAAAAAAAAAAAAAAATAGAAACTAAACCACATGCCCCTGAACAACAAATGGGTCAATAAAGAAATTAAAAAGGAAACTTTACTTGAGACAGATGAAAATGGAAGCAAAATATTCCAAAACCTATGGAATACTGCAAAAGCAGTTTTAAGAGGGAAGTTCATAGCAATAAAAGCCTACATCAAAAAAATAAAAAATTAAAATAAATAGAACTATTTCTAGTTGCTCAAAGAACTAGAAAAGCAAAAACAAAGCCCAAAGCAAATAAAAGGAAAGAAATAATGAAGATCAGAGCCAAAATAAATAAAATTGAGACAAAAAAGACAAAAGATCAACGAAAGGAATAGGTGGGTTTGAAAACATAAAACTGACAAACATTTAGCTAGACTAAGAGAGAAGACCCAAATAAAATCAGAGATGAAGAAGACATTACAAGTGATACAGAAATATAAAGGATCATTAGAGACAATTATGAATAACTCTACACCAACAAATTAGATAGCTTATAAGAAATGGATAAATTTCTGAACATAAGAAATTCAAGATTGAACTACAAAGAAATAGAAAACCTGAACAGACCAACAATGAATAATTGAGTAATGAGATCAAAGAAATAATAAAAGTATCTCATCAAATAAAAGCTTAGGGGCCAGCACAGTGGCTCATGCCTGTAATACCAGCACTTTGGTAGACTAAGGTGGGCGGATAGCTTGAGATCAGGAGTTCGAGACCAGCTTGGCCAACATGACGAAACCCCGTCTCTACTAAAAATATAAAAATTATCTGGGTGTGGTGGCATGTGCCTGCAATCCCAGCTACTCAGGAGGCTGAGGCAGGAGGATCACTTGAACCCAGGAGGCAGAGGTTGCAGTGAGCCGAGATTGTGCCATTGCACTCCAGCCTGGGTGACAGAGCGAGGCTCTGTCTCAAAAAAAAAAAATTAACCAAAAGAAAGAAAGAAAAGCTTAGGGCTTCAGACTTCACTGTTGAATTCCACCAAATATTTCAAGAACTAACACCAATTTTACTCAAACTATTGAAAAAAAACTAAAGAGAAAGGACTATTACAAACTCATTCTATGAGGTCAGTATAATGCTGATACCAAGACTAGACAAGGATATGACACACAAAAGAAATTACAGACCAATATCTCTCATGGACATAAATGCAAAAATCCTCCACCAAATACTAGCAAAGCAAATACAATAAGAGGATAAAAAACCATTTAATTTGGTCAAGTAAAATTTATCCCAAGGATGCAAGGATGGCTCAGCATATGCAAATTAATAAACGTAACACATCACATTAACAGAATCAAGAATAAAAACCACATGATAATTTAAATAGATGCTAAAAAAATTGTTAAAATTTCACATACTTATGATAAATACTCTCAACAAACTGGGTATAGAAGGAACATAACTGAAAACAATAAAGACCACAGCCAACATCAAACTGAATGTGGAAAAATGCAAAGCCTTTCTTCTAAGATTTAGAACAGGACAAAAATGTCCACTTTCACCACTTTTATTCAACATGGTACTGGAAGTTCCAGTCAGAGCAATTAGGCAAGGAGAAGATAAAGGGCATCCAAATTATCCTTCTTTGCAGGTGACATGATCCTATACTTACAAAAACTAAAAGACTCCACCAAAAACTGTGAGAACTGATAAATGAATTCAGTAAAATTTCAGGATACAAAATCAACATACAAAAATCAGTAGCATTTCTATGTGTCAATAGAAAACAATCTGAGAAAGAAGTCAAGAAAATAGTCCCATTTGTAATGGCTACAAAACAATTTAAATACCTAGGAATTTTGTTAACTTTTAGGTTCAGGGGTACCTGTGCAGGTTTGTTATACGGGTAAACTCATCCCATGGGAGTTTGTTTTACAGATTATTTCATCACCCAGGTACTAAGCCTAGTACCCAATAATTATTGTTTCTGATCGTCTCCCTACTCCCACCCTCCACCCTCAGGCAGGCCCCAGCATCTGTTGCTCCCTTCTCTGTGTCCATGCGTTCTCATCATTTAGCTCCCATTTGTAAGTGAAAATATGCAGTATTTGGTTTTCTGTTAAGAATATATTTAACCAAAGAAGTAAAAGATCTCTGTAATAAAAACTATAAAACACTGATGAAAGAAATTGAAGAGGACACACAAGAAATAGAAGATAATTTACGCTTATGAATTGGAAGAATTAATATTGTTAAAATGTCCATACTACCGAAAGTGCTATGTTCTGCAATCCTTATCAAAATTCAAGTGACGTTTTTTCTCAGAAATAGAAAAAAAAAAACTAAAAATTGTATGGAACCTCAAAAGACCCCAAATAGTCAAAGCAATCTGGAGCAGAAAGAACAGAGCTGGAAGCATCACACTACAAAATTTCAAATATACTACAAAGCTATAGTAACAAATACAGCATGATTCAGGCATAAAGACACACACATAGACCGACGGAACAAAATATAGAATCTAGAAATAAATCCATGCATTTACAGACAACTCATTTTTGACGAAGATGCCAAAAAATACAATAGGGAAAGGACATTCTCTTCAATTAATGGTAATGGGAGAACTGAGTATCCATACAAAGAAGAATGAAACTAGACCTACATCCCTCACCATATACAAAAGTGAATTCAAAATGGATTAAAGACTTAAATGCAATACTTGAAATGAAAATAGTTGAAGAAAACACAGAGGAAATGTGTTAGGACACAGGTCTGAGCAAATATTTTGGAATAAGCCCTCGAAAGCACAGCCATCAAAACCAAAATAGGATTCTATTAAGCTAAAAACCTTCTGCACAGCAAAGAAAATAATCATGGTGAAACTACAACCTATGGAATAGGATAAAATATCTGCAAACTATCCATCTAAGGACAGATTGATAACCAGAATATATAAGGAGCTCAAATAACTCAATAGCAAAAATCACAAATCATCCTACTAAAAATGGACAAATGATCTGAAAAATCATTTCACAAAAGATGACATATAAATGGACAACAGGTATATGAAGAAAATGCTCAACATAACTAATCATCAGGGAAATAAAAATCAAAACAACAATAATATATTATCTCACCTCAGTTAGAATGACTATTTCAAAAAGAAAAAGCTAACAAATGCTGGTGAATATGGGAAGAAAGGGGAACACTAGCATACTGCTGGTGGAAATGCAAATTAATACAGCCATATGGAAAATAGTATAAAGGTTCCTCAAACAACTAAAAATGAGTAAACCATATGATTCAGTAATCCCACTGCTGAGTATATATCCTCAAGAAAGGAAATCAGTATATAGAAGATATATCTGCACTCATGTTTATTGTAGCACTATTCACAATAGCCAAGATATGAAAGAAATGTGTGTTCATCAATGAATGAATACTTAAGAAAAATGTGGTATATATATGCAATGGAATAATATTGAGCCATGAAAAAGAATGAAATTCTGTCATTTGCAGCAACACAGTTGGTAGAGAGTCGCATAACGGTTACCAGAGGCAGAGAAGAAGAGAGGGGAGCAAGAGAGAAAAGAAGGTGGTTAATGGGTACAAAAATACAATTAAATAAAAGGAATAAAGTTCTAGTTTTCTGGTCATCATAGGGTGGTTATAATTAACACTAATCTATTATATATTTCAAAATAGCTAAAAGAGAAAATTTGGAATATTCCAACACAAAGATATAATAAGTAGTTGAGCTGGTAGGTATTTCAATTGCCCTGATTTAATCATTACGCAGTGTGGGCATGTATTAAAACACAAACAGTAACTCCCAAAAAAGTATAATTGTTCGGTACCAATAAAACTAATGGAAGAAAAAAATTGGTAATATGATTCTCATAACATAAATTTGGTTTTATAGCATCTTAAACTTATATTGACAATGTTTTTCACTTTTATAATAGTTATTTTATAAAGGTCTCCCTCATTTTTCTATAAGCTTATTGAATAAAGTAACATTGCTCATTTATCTTTTCACAAATCAGATATATAATACGTGCTGTTGATGTTATTTATGTATACATTTATACATTTTTCCCATATACAAGAATATTGTCAGGAAAATCACAAAACATTAGTGGATACACAAATTATATGATTTTTTCAAAGGAATTATTCTCAAGGATTTCCACTAAATTCTTCTGGAGTTATGTATTATTCTTTAATCAACAGCATGTCATGTCTGATATATAAGAACCATTAACATTTTAATTGTCATTGGCACAGTTATATTCAAGTATTAATAAGTGACTAACACAAAGGAATTTTGCTCTGCCTAAGAGGATTTCCACTCGACATACTTGGCTTTTCATTGAGCTTCCCTAAGATGTTAATGTATGTATATATTAGTGGTACTAATTTGACATGATTATTTTTCATTTAGCCAATATTTTTTTAAAAAATCATCTACTATTGGCTTTTCAATGTTCTAGGATATAGCAGTAACAGAAGACTGACAAGGAGTCTGCTCTCATTGATCTTAAATTCTAATGGGAATACTAGACAGTAAGAATGAAAATAGACAAATAAATGAAATAAAGCATATAGTGATGTGTATAGAGAAAACAAAACATAAATGTGATAGAGGTTGACTGTGGCAGTATACAACATAACACAGAGGAGTCAGGAAAGATCACTCATGAGGTGACATTTGTGCTAAGATATTAGTGACAAAGTTGTCAGCCATATGAAAATCTAGAGGAATGGCTCTCCAGGGAAAAGCAAATATAGAGACTGCGATGACAGAATGAGTTTGTTTTATTTGCAGAACTGAAACGGAGTAGGACTAGAAAATTAAATGAATGGAAAAGAGCTAGAAGAGATAGTAAAGGAAGCAAGGGCCCTGTCTTTAGTAGTAATTTCCTGGTCTCTTGTGCTAGGTTGTATTATTCAAAAAAAGCAGCTATCTGGAACTAATGGTGTATGAATATTACTAGGAGACTACCTATGAGTTATCTTTATTAATTTTTCCAATTTTCCTCAAATATAGCTATAATATCTATTCCTTGTAGAAATTTTGGTAAATAGAGGAACTTATGAAAATAAAATCCCAAACCTACAAGTAACTATTATGAGAACTTTTCTTTAATGCCTACTTTTCGTAGGTGTTTAGACCAGAGGTGAGCAAATTCTTTCTGTAAAGGCCTAAATAATAAATGTTTTAGGCTTTATGATTCATATGATCTCTGTCTAGACTACTCGGCTCGGCTTTGTACCTTGTTATCAGCCACAAGCAATATGTAAATGAGGAGCCTTGGCTGTGTTTCCAGTAAGACTTTATTTATAGATACTGAAATCTGAATTTCATTTAATTTTAATGTACCATGGAATATTATTGTTTTGATATATGTCAGCCATTTAAAGATTTTAAAGATCATTCTTAGCTAGTGAGTTGTACAAATATAGGCAGCAGGCCAGATTTGACCAGGGACGTACCTGTTTCAGACACTTCTTGTATTTTTTTTTTAATTATAATTTAAGTTTTAGGGTACATGTGCACAACATGTAGGTTTGTTACATATGTATACATGTGCCATGTTGGTGTGCTGCACCCATTAACTCGTCATTTAACATTAGGTATATCCCCTAATGCTATCCCTCCCACCTCCCCCCACCCCACAACAGGCCCTGGTGTGTGATGTTCCCCTTCCTGTGTCCATGTGTTCTCATTGTTCAATTCCCACCTATGAGTGAGAACATGTGGTGTTTGGTTTTTTGTCCTTGTGATAGTTTACTGAGAACGATGGTTTCCAGCTTCATCCATGTCCCTACAAAGGACATGAACTCATCCTTTTTATGGCTGCATAGTATTCCATGGTGTATATGTGCCACATTTTCTTAATCCAGTCTATCATTGTTAGACATCTGGATTGGTTCCAAGTCTTTGCGATTGTGAATAGTGCTACAATAAACATACGTGTGCATGTGTCTTTATAGCAGCATGATTTATAATCCTTTGGGTATATACCCAGTAATGGGATGGCTGGGTCAAATGGTATTTCTAGTTCCAGATCCCTGAGGAATTGCCACACTGACTTCCACAATGACTGAACTAGTTTACAGTCCCACCAACAGTGTAAAAGTGTTCTATTTCTCCACATCCTCTCCAGCTCCTGTTGTTTCCTGACTTTTTAATGATCGCCATTCTAACTGGTGTGAGATGGTATCTCATTGTGGTTTTGATTTGCATTTCTCTGACAGTCAATGATGATGAGCATTTTTTCATGCGTCTTTTGGCTGCATAAATGTCTTTTTTTGAGAAGTGTCTCTTTGTATCCTTTGCCCACTTTTTGATGGGGTTGTTTTTTTCTTGTAAATTTGTTTAAGTTCTTTGTAGATTCTGGATATTAGCCCTTTGTCAGATGAGTAGATTACAAAAATTTTCTCCCATTCTGTAGGTTGCCTGTTCACTCTGATGGTAGTTTCTTTTGCCATGCAGAAGCTCTTTAGTTTAATTAGATCCCATTTGTCAATTTTGGCTTTTGCTGCCATTGCTTTTGGTGTTTTAGACATGAAGTCCTTGGCCATGCCTATGTCCTGAATGGTATTGCTTAGGTTTTCTTCTAGGGCTTTTATGGTTTTAGGTCTAACATTTAAGTCTTTAATCCATCTTGAATTAATTTTTGTATAAGGTGTAAGGAAGGGATCCAGTTTCAGCTTTCTACATATGGCTAGCCAGTTTTCCCAGCACCATTTATTAAATAGGGAATCCTTTCCCCATTTCTTATTTTTGTCAGGTTTATCAAAGATCAGATAGTTGTAGAGATGTGGCATTATTTCTGAGGGCTCTGTTCTGTTCCATTGATCTATGTCTCTGTTTTGGTACCAGTAACATGATGTTTTGGTTACTGTAGCCTTGTAGTATAGTTTGAAGTCAGGTAGCGTGATGCCTCCAGCTTTGTTCTTTAGGCTTAGGATTGACTTGGCAATGCAGGCTCTTTTTTGGTTCCATATGAACTTTAAAGTAGGTTTTTCCAATTCTGTGAAGAAAGTCATTGGTAGCTTGATGGGGATGGCATTGAATCTATAAATTATCTTGGGCAGTGTGGTCATTTTCACAGTATTGATTCTTCCTATCCATGAGCATGGAGTGTTCTTCCATTTGTTTGTATCCTCTTTTATTTCATTGAGCAGTGGTTTGTAGTTCTCCTTGAAGAGGTCCTTCACGTCCCTTGTAAGTTGGATTCCTAGATATTTTATTCTCTTTGAAGCAATTGTAAATGGGAGTTCACTCATGATTTGGCTCTCTGTTTGTCTGTTATTGGTGTATAAGAATGCTTGTGATTTTTGCACATTGATTTTGTATCCTGAGACTTTTCTGAAGTTGCTAATCAGCTTAAGGAGATTTTGGGCTGAGACAATGGGGTTTTCTAGATATACAATCATGTCATCTGCAAACAGGGATAATTTGACTTCCTCTTTTCCTAATTGAATACCCTTTATTTCCTTCTCCTGCCTGATTGCCCTGGCCAGAACTTCCAACACTATGCTGAATAGGAGTGGTGAGAGAGGGCATCCCTGTCTTGTGCCAGTTTTGAAAGGGAATGCTTCCAGTTTTTGCCCATTCAGTATGATATTGGCTGTGGGTTTGTCATAGACTGGCTGTGGGTTTGTCATAGACTGGCTGTGGGTTTATCATAGACAGCTCTTATTATTTTGAGATACGTCCATTTTTTAGATGGAGTTTCACTCTTGTTGCCCAGGCTGGAGTGCAGTGGCACAATCTCAGCTCACAGCAACCTCCACCTCCCAGGTTCAAGTGATTCTCCTGTCTCAGCCTCCCTAGTAGCTGGAATTACAGGCATGCGCCACCACGCCCCAATAATTTTGTATTTTCAGTAGAGACAGGATTTCTCCATGTTGGTCAGGCTGCTCTTGAACTCTCAAACTCAGGTGATCTGCATGCCTTGGCCTCCCAAAGTTTCAGACACTTCTAATTCTCACTAACATTTGTCTTATTCCAGGCACAGGAAAATATAATTTTCTACCACTTTTGCAGTTATCCAGAACCATATGGCTAGTTGAGATTACTGGTTCAAGACACTGAAGAGGGGGAGTTAACCCTGTAATCTCAGGTTGAGCTGGCAGACATGCGTGGAAGCAGACTGAGGCCCTGAGCCACCATTTACCATGGAGTGCTGCTGAATCCACAGTATAGTTGGCATGAACAATAAGTGAATCTTTATTTTTAAGCCTCTGAAATTTTGATGTTTGTTACTGGGGAGAACCTACTTTTACTAATACAATATTTGTATTTGATATTTACCCTTTAATAATATATTCTGAGAATCATTTTTGGAAATGGCATCTTTATGACAATATAAATTTTCATTCTATAAGGATCCACTATAATGTATTTAACCAATGATGTAATTAGTTTTCGATGAGTTATTCTCCAATTTTGTTCAATATAAGTTCAGCTGTATGAAAATATTGGAAACATTAATATTTTATTTCCATCTATGTATTATGAATTCTGGAAATGTAGTCATTGGGATAAAGTGTTAAATACTTTAAGGATTATTGATGTGTATTCGCTATTTATCCTAAAATTTGTGACATTTAAAACTCTTGCTGGCCATACATGTTCCAAGACCATTTCGTTAACATTAGTCACTATTTTTTTTTAACTTCGTTTGATGTGATATGGAAAATGATACTTTTTTGTAATTATTTGCATTTTTTACCTAGTAAAGTTGAATATTTTTTACATTTTTCTTGGCCTCTTGAATTTCCCTTTTTAAATTAATATTTTGTTTACATACTTCACTCATTCTTTTATTAGCATATTCATCTATTACATCCTTGTTGATAAAATTATCTTTTTAAAAAAATTATGAATGTCCTTTATTTACCCTTTACCCTATCTGCTGCATTTACTATTCTAGATTTCGTTTGGCTGTTATTTTGCTTACTGTGCTATACTTTTTCCACATATGTAGATTTTTAAACTTGTTTTAAGTCTATCTTTCTTTTTTCCTCATGATTACTTCCATTTGCACAATATTCTTTCCCATCTCAAGACAGATTCATATTTGCTAATCTTTTACTTTTGTTCTTTTATCAGCATATTTTTGGTATTTCTAGTAGGCAGAATTATGGCCTCCCAAATGTGTCTGCATCTTAATTCACAGAATCTATGAATATGATACCTCACCTGGCAAAGGATACTTGGCAGAGGTGAATAAATTAAGAATATTAAAATGGGGAAATTATCCTGGATTATCGACATGTGTCTAGTGTAATTATAGGTGTCCCTATAAGAGGGAAGTAAAAGGTTCAAACTCAGAGAAAGAGATGTGATGATGGAAGAAGAGGCGAGCATGCCACCACTAGCCAAGGCATTCAAGCAGCCTCTAGCAGCTGGAAAAAGCAAGGTTCAGGGCCTTCAGAAGGAATGTAGCTCTGCCAACACCTTGAATGGCCTTGTAAGGCCCATTTTGAACTTTTAACATTCAGAACTGTAAGATAATAAATCTGTGTTGTTTTAAGCCACTGAGTATGTGGTACTTAGTTACAGCAGCAATAGGAAACATACTATTTAATCCCCTTGGAAATTATTATTTTAGATGTAAAATGAGATTTATTTTTATAAGAGCTAGAAAAAAACCCAATAAGCTTATAATAGCATATAGCATCTGAAGAACGAAAAACATCTTAAGAGGCCTTGAGTGACTGTGAAGGGTATAATTTTAGTAATAATAACGATAAAAATTTTGAGGTTCTGGGATGTCTATATCCAGCAGCCCAGTTAGTCTGGTTTATGCACTTTAAATTTAGTAATATTTAATAGATAAAAAGAAAAGATGCTTAGGTTACCCCAGCCAGTTAAGTCCAAACCCAATTCAAGATAAAGTACAGTCATGTGTCGCTTAATGACAGGAATATGTTCTGAGAAATGCCTCATTAGCCAATTTCATCATGGTGCAAACATCACAATGTGCACTTACACAAACCTAGATTGTATAACCTACCTCACCTGTAGGGATAGCCTATTGCTCCTAGGCTACAAACCTGGACAGCATGTTAATTGTACTAAATATGATTTACAATTGTTACAATTTAAGTATTTCTGTATATAAACATATCTAAACATAGAAAAGGTGCAGTAAAATTATGGCATTATCTTACAGGACCACCATCACAAAGGAGGTCCATAATGACCGAAACGTCATTATGCAGTGCATGGCTGTACTCTCAACTGAGGCCATTATGGGGGTAACCTGGTTGTCTAGAATTCTTTCACCATCCTTCTGTTTGACTGCCAGCTATGTATCTCAAAGGTTAACTATAAAAGGATCTAGAAGTATCAGGCAAAAACATTCAGGCAATACTATAAGTACATTTTAAAGCCCAATTTTATTATTTTATTATATCTGATGACAATATTGGAAATTAAAGAGGTTACTGCTATTGTCTTAATGTCTGTAAATTTCAACTATCCCGATTATTTGAACATGATATTTTTACATTCTATTTCGTGCTTCTTGTGTGTGTGTGCCCATTCCTCTCTTACTTATGGTCCCCAGTAAAAGGAACTATTCTTCCTCAGCAAGAGAATCTGTGTGCAGTGGACAAGTGGATCTCTCTAATCGAAGTGCCTGGTTTGAATCTTCCTCCCTTACTTAATCAATCTGTGACTGTACTTATTGTACTTATCCTCTCTTAGCCTTGATTTCCTCTTCTATAAAACAGAGATAATTTTCTGCTTCCATAGTGGATAAAAAATTTTCTTTGACACACTAATGTTCAATTGGAATTCACCTGAGGCTGCTTTGGTCCATGGCTACAATTTGATGCAGTTGTATGACATTCTTCTTGATTAATCTTGCTTGAAGCTACTAAAAACTATATGCTGTCAAATGTTTTGGGAGAAATCAAATTGGAGAGGTGGAATCTTAGTTCAGAGGGTAATAAGTGGCTTTGACTAGTGATTTTTATCTTTTCTTTGCTCAAAGAAAACATTGTAAAATCTGCTAATGGATGTCATCTATTGATGGAACCAACAAAAGTAGTTGTTCTGTATTTTTATAGTTTTTCCAATAAAAATTTAACTTCAATTTAAAAAAAAAAACCAGAGATAATAAGGGGACCTATGTTGTAAGAATACTTTGAGGCTTAAATTACATAATAAGTGTAAAATATTTGAACAATGTCAAATGCAATGATCACAGCTATTTAACTTTGATTATTTATTCTTTTTTCTTCATGCCTATTTCACATATTATTTACACAATCTACACTTCAATGCCCAAACTAATGATAATTCAAAACTTATTTCCAGCCACCACATATCACCATGCTCTTTCCATTCCTGGATGTCTATAGATTCCACATTAAAAAGCAATTTTTTTATCTCATTGGATTCATAATAACTGTTAAATTTTAACTTAAATTATTTACATATTTTTCTCAACAAACATGTGCAATATTTTTTGTGTTATCTCTGGATATCTGCTGCTCCGTTTTTTCATATGTAGAGTAGGAATATTAATAGTATTACTAGACTTATTGTGAAAAGTAAATGAGTTTATGTGTATAAAATCCTTGGAAGAATACCTGACACATAGGAAGTGCTAAATAAATATTAGTTTTTACTAGAATTATTATTATTCTTGTATGCAAAACACTATCAAATTATTAAACATTACAAAAAGACTATACTATATTATACTACAATATACTTTTTAAAAAAATACCTATTTCCTATGCCTTCCTTATATCCCATTGTAAATTTTCAATAGATACGAAGTCACTGAGGGAAAAACACAAAAATAAATTGTGAAAATTTAGTATTTTAGTATGGAGTCACTCCAAGGAGCAATTTGATGTGTGATTAGACATGAATGTATATCTACTTCAAAAGAAAGAAGAAAGAAGGACTGAACAAACACCCTATTTTTTCTCTGCATCCAACCATTTGAGCAGACTTTGGCTACCTTAGCATAAAGGTGATAGGACCAAAAACAATTACAGCAATAATAAATGAGCTACACAAGCAAATAGCTAGAAACAACGAGAAAGAGTATAGAATTATAGAATGTTCACTTGCACACCTGTGTTAATGCTCTGCAACAAATTAAGTAAAAAGGAGATATGATAGAGGAATGCATAGGATTTGTGTGTAAGAAGTAATTTAGCTTGTGAAATACCAAAGAAGTTCCCCTTTTTTATAATGCTACGGCAAAAGCAGAAATTTCTCAAACGCTGAGAAATTTGGCAGGAGTATAATTTAGAAAGAGTCCAGAAAAGAAGTTTCTGGAGATAACAAAGGATATCTCTAAAGGGCGCACTAATTATCAGTGCCCAGGTATTTTTACAGGAAATTTCCTCTGGAAGGTTTGCTCCTTTCTAGATATATCTGCCAGTCAGAAAGGAAAAAAGACAGCTATCCAGCATCTGGGAAGTTCCCATTTATACATATTCCAGTTTGTATAGATTATTTTGTGTTGTTAGATTGTTTATCTGAGTATATTATTTTCAACATCATTTATTCTTTCATTAGTTCATTTATTCAACAAGCATTGATTGAGTGCTACTGTATGACAGATACTGTGCCAGAGATCCCACAAATGTGTCTCTGACTAATAATAATAATTATTATTCTAATAATTATAGCAAACTTTCTAGCAAATTTTACAAAGTATTTACTGTGAGTAAGACTTGGAATTGCTCTATGTATTTAAATCTCACGAACAAAAAATCATAAGGCAAATGCTAATAATATCCTGAATTTACAGATGGAGAAATGAGGCACAGCGGGTGAGCAACTCTTTCAAGACTACACATTAATAAAGGTCACAGATGGCATGACTCCAACCTGTGCCCTTAGCCACCATGCCGATGATGTCTCTGAGATGATCTTGCGCTCTCAGAAACTTATAGAAACTGGCACAAGGAACCTGATAGTTACAAGAAAGTGGGACAAACCAGTGGTGGGGTAAATAGAAAGTGGTGTGGGAACATATAAGAACAGTATCCCACTCAGGAAATCAGAGCACCCCAAACTGAAGCCTGTAGTATAAAGTGGAGCTAGTGGGATACGGAGGTGGACAATCAAAATGTTTCAGGAAGTGGATAGAGCATGAGGACACCAAGGTGAGGGAAGAGAAGATCAGGTCCATTTGAGGAAAGAAATAAGGTTCACTAAACCTATAAGAGAGAGATGATGAGCATGCACTCAGTTATTTAAGAAAGCTCATTCTTTTTTTTTTTTTTTTTGCCTTTTGACTTTTTTTATTATTATACTTTAGGTTTTAGGGTACATGTGCACAATGTGCAGGTTTGTTACATATGTATCCATGTGCCATGTTGGTTTGCTGCACCCATTAACTCCTCATTTAGCATTAGGTATATCTCCTAATGCTGTCCCTATTCCTCAGGGATCTAGAACTAGAAATACCATTTGACCCAGCCATCCCATTACTGGGTATATACCCAAAGGACTATAAATCATACTGCTATAAAGACACATGCACATGTATGTTTATTGCGGCACTATTCACAATAGCAAAGACTTGGAACCAACCCAAATGTCCAACAACGATAGACTGGATTAAGAAAATGTGGCACATATACACCATGGAATACTATGCAGCCATAAAAAATGATGAGTTCATGTCCTTTGTAGGGACATGGATGAAACTGGAAACCATCATTCTCAGTAAACTATCGCAAGGACAAAAAAACAAACACCGCATGTTCTCACTCATAGGTGGGAATTGAACAATGAGAACTCATGGACACAAGAAAGCTCATTCTTAGAGTCAAGTTGCTAAAGCTACAGACTCAGTCCTTCCCTTACAATTCTTTCCAACAAGGTGATGTCTGACTTGCTTTCAAAGCCCCACTTGTAGGAAAAAGTACAAGCATATTTGAATGGACTATTTTTTGCCAGACAGAAACATTCATTCCAGAGTGCCAAGCAGATTTAATAGAAAACCTATATCTTAGTCTCAGTTTTTTAACTTCTGGAAAATTATCTTGCCTGCTTTCTCTTATAGTCAACAGCAGATAATCTGTACTTTGAAAACACTCATGAAGAAATTTGTAGGCCAATTTTAGAGCCAAATGAATTAAATTATAATGGTAAATGGAGGATGAGATGTTAGAACAGGAAGAATTCAGGATTGAGGGAATGATGCTCAGATACCCTTTCAAGATGATGGAGAATGACTGAAAAAGTTGAAAGTGATAGGAAGAATGATTTTAAAAGTGACTGAGTAAAGGCAAGGCTTTCAATAAGAAAGTCAATATTTTATGAGGCAGCAGAAACATTTTGTGGAGAGAGCAAAGGCAGAAAAACAAATGGGAGGAAATTGCAGCTAAAATAGCAAAAATCAAAGTACAAGTGAGAGTATCTGCTATATCGTCAAGGTAAAAAGTGTAAGGAAAATGTCAGACAAGAAAAAGACAGAAAACATAGAATATTTCAGAGATGGGAAGGTGAAGAGTAGATTTAGACTTTAAAAATCGACAATAGGGTGTCACAGAAAAAGAGAAATTAGAAATAAAGAGAAGGTCCTTTAAGGAATAAAATTATATGTCATATAAAACAGGAGTAACGGGTAGCAATGGCAAGGAATTAATCAAAAGGTTAAAAATTGTTCTATAGCAGATACGTCATCTCAAAAATTGAGCAGATCGATTAAGGTAAAATTTGGTGTTTTTTGGAGGGTTTGGTATTTGATGGTTTTCTGATGAGGAAGCCTTTGAATTAAAAGTATATAGATAAAAGGTCAAATGTTAGAACAAGGAAACTGACTGATAATAATTAAAAGGGAGAGAAAAAAATTACTAGAATCTGGAGACCACTAACACGAACACTGATCACAACAATTATGCAGGCATCTCTCTGAAAAGGTTGGCAAGCTTTGCAGAAGGCATGACACACAGGGCAAATGACAGGCCAAAGAGCCTAAAATAGCTAATTGCGAATTTCGGAGGCAATCTGAAACAGGCCAAAATGGAGAGGTGAGAGAATTATTAACTAATTTATTCAAAAATATGGCTTTGATAACTAAACTTAAATAATTTTCTTTCCTTAAATCTGGAGCCAAAATAGTGGATCTAGTATTGCCAGAGAAGCTATTGAAATAAGTGAGGATGTTATATATCAAAGTGACCTGCCTTCTAATAATCAATGGGTGCAGGAAGAAATAAATTCATGTAAGATGGAGAGTGGGGCAAGTCTATCCCATTTAGTTCATAGTCCTTTATTTTCATGTGTTCTCTGTAGATTGCCTCAAAATAAATAAATAACAAATCTGAGAGAAGACAAATGAACACAATTAAAAAAAGAGATTCTATCATAGGTTAATAAACCCAGGTACCTAATATCATTTTGACAATAGCATACAAGCCAAAACATGAGAATATTTAAAATCTATAAAGAGGACTCCAGGAAAGCTGCAGCAAGAGGCAGCAAAACAAAAGTCTATAAAATGAGAAACAGGCAGATCTGATCATATCGAAGATATCAAAGTGCAGGCTGGGCCACTGGTAATGTTTGACTTGCTTTGGAAAGAAGATGCAAATGACATTCGTGCAATGAAAATGAGAGATCAGAAGATGAAAATAGACATAGGGGATTTGAAAATTATTAGGAAGCAGGGTATGTATAATTAAGCATTGCTTAGTGCCAATTTATATTTGCATTTTACCGCTCTCCACAACTGCACTCAGCTCCCTCATTAATGAGTCATTTTAAAGTTTTCATGGAACAACAAGGCAAGAACACTGAATAGGAGGCTCTGTAGTTCTCATGAAAAGATGGAATGGTCAATGTCCAAGTATTTTATCAGTTAATATTTTTGTCTTTCAAATGTATGAAGGCAGAAAGTGGGAAACGCTGGCAGAGATATTGAGGCACTATAGGAAAGCACCAACTTTGGAAATCACAGAGCCTCTTTGAAATCAGGCTGAAATCACCACCTGTAAGCCTAGGCCAGCTCCTTACCCAACTGGAATCTCTGTTTTCTTTTCATGGATAAAAAGAGGATAGCATTAGCATGCCTACATATATTATGCATATATATATGCATAATTATGTATGCATGCATAATATATATATTACACACATATATTACATATATAATGTATATATTACACACATATATATTACATACATATAACATATATATAAAACATATATTATATATATGTATATGTATATATGTGTGTGTGTGTGTGTGTATATATATATCCCTCCTAAGGTTATGGTGTAACATATACACACAGTGGTGCTTAAATATTTTTGTAGATTTTAGGTTAAGTAGCATTTTAAAATGTAAATGCTCAGAAACAGGGAGAAAGACACATTGAAATAATACAGCAAACTGAAGAACCTGAGGTTCAGGGCTTCAGAAATGTCTCCATGTAGCTATCAGATATTATTATCCACGGAATGTTTCATACACAAATAAACAAAAACAAAACAAAACAAAACAAAGAACTACCTCCCAAGCATGAGAAATCTGAGAAGAAGAGACAAAGGGACATAACAGAAAACATTTTAATCCACTTGGTTATGGAGGAGATGTGACACAGGATGGAGCTTCCAGTTGCAATTATAGTGTTTATGAGACATTATCAAAAGAAAATTTTAAAAAGAGCAAACAAAGGTGGCAAATGCTGAGATAGCAGAAAGAGTGAAATATGAATTCATTCATTTATAAATTTAACACATATTTACTAAGCTAAGCATTGTGAGATAAAAGAATAAATAACTGGGGAAAGAAATCACACAAAACAAAAGGGAAATGTATGACACACATTTGTTTGCATTATGTTAAGTTATAATATGCTTGATGATGATTATAGCAAGATAAAAATCTATATAAAGAAAATTAGGGCACTACATGTCTGTTACAGCCTCCTGCAAGAATGGCTGATACGATTTTCATACATTTGCGGGAAGGGTATACATGTTCTGACTCAACTTATAAGTTGAAGTTGAGGAAAAAAAAGGAAGGGAGACATTTCACTCAGGCCTCTGATTTGCCCTTCAACTGCTTTGTCAATCCACAATTTAGAGCCCTGGGTGGAGGCGAAGAAGCAGAAATACATGCGCTTAACAAAGAGCTAGTTATAAATCATACATAAATAAACTGTAAACTATTCACTTCATGGTAGATATAAAATATCTAAATCATGAAAATTATAAGGGATTATTATTTATTACTGGCCACACAAGGACTAGGCTTTTTAATATTCATCTGTGCATATATAGCCAGCGCCCAGCACAGTGCCCAACATAGTAATGGCATTTAATATTTATAGAACTTAACTATTTTTTAAGTATTTGCCTGTGTTATAGTAACCCTTTATTTACTTATGCCTTTCTGCCATAGTAAGCATATTTTACAGACACTTCTAGACTAATAAATTAAATCCCAGAATGTGTTTATAAAAATGTTTTTTGCTGACACAGGGACTCTAAAGTCATATTTTCTCAAATCTTTCTCTAATAGAAACAGTAAACGCTAGAAATAATTCTCAAAATTAAAGAAAGAAAAAATTGGATGTAATAGTAACTTGTCACCAAGGCGCCATAGTTGACATAATCAAGTTACATATGACTTGCAGGGTTTCTTCCCACCACAGTAAAATTAAATAAGAAAAAATAAAACAAGTATTACCGTATTTAAGAAATACTTACAATGTCAAGATGACATACAGGTTCTGTAGTTGTAATGTTGCTATCACTCAGCAAGTAGCTGAATAAATTAGAACTAGAGCACAATATTATCCATTTTTTAAAAATAACCCAACACAAAAGGTTGCCAAGATACTGTGCTTTTATCATCTCTAAAGCTTGTTCTCCTGGTTACTTTTGTTCTGTGTACTCTACGTGATGATGTTTGTTGCTATAGTTAAATCTAATTTTCATTTTTAGTGCTGTTGCATGCTGGTGAGAGACACAAAAGGCTAACAACACTGGGACTTCAGGCAAAATTCTTCTATCATGGTGAAACTTAAGCTTATTTCTCATAATAATTTTTAAAAAACTAAATGGCTTCAGAATTTCTTAGGTTGGACCAGCCAAGTTTTTGCCAAATAAAAATATATTCTCATTTGTCTGGTGGTTGTGCTATGGAGGATGATAAAGATTCTCTCCTTGACCAAACTTCATTCAGGCTCTTCTGAGCTCTTTTTCAACTGTGCGCCATACCCGAACATGTCCTCAAGAGTCCAGTTTCAGCAAAAATTCCATTTAGCCAGAATCCCTCATCCTTGATAGCTGATCATTGTGGATGTCCAATCAGAGTCCTCATCCTCCACCATCCCCCAGATTATGCCTGATCTGCCATCAGCAAGAATACTGTTAGGTACAAAATCTCCTCTCATGCCTGATGTTTCCTCTTAGTAATTTTACACCCACCAACCCTCTACCCTGATCCTTGGCTACAAATCCCCATTTTTTTTCTTGTTGTATCTGAAGTTAACCCTGATCTCTCTCCCCTACTACAAAATCCCATTGCTGTAGCCCTTATACCTATTACAATAGTTCTGAATAAAGTCTGCCTTACCAATCTTTCATCTGTCATGAGTCATCTTTTTCCTTATTAGGGAGAATTCTCTTTCTACCCTTAGTATTATTTCTGCATCACATATAATACTGACTGCATTTTAAAATGTTACCTGGGAGGATTTAATACCTTCAGGATCTCATCTTCTTTAATCATGGGATTAACAATCCTGAAGATAACTCACTTTACATATTCAAGGAGTTTACAGCCTAAAAGGGGAATGAACCCAGACAAGTAAATGGCAATCGTTATCTGAGGGAAATGGAATTGTTAAGAAGGAAGAGAAATTTTTATTATTTATGTCACAATGGAATATATAGATACAGATAGATATGAAATTAAGATCAAATATGCTTTTCTGCCCTTTCGAAATCCTCTCTAATGAATTGCTTTTTATGTTCCAGGAAAATAACAAATAACACATGTTGCAAATTTACAGTTCAAAAACTGGCATATTCGAGGTCCTGGGTGCACTGGAGACAAATCTCTCAATCTTGGGGGAGGGGGTGTAACATTTCAAGAAGTAATGTCTCAGCTAAAAGCTGATTTAACATTATTCACTTCTTTGCTTCCTTATTACCCACAAGCTATTTGCTAATTCCTATCTCCATGCATTTCTTTATTCCATCATGCCATTAAAAATAGTCTTCATCATTATAGTGTCCATTATCTCTTTCATGCCTCAGTTCACAAGACACATGTCCATCAGTATTTAATGAGACAGCTGGAAATGATCTTTCTGGAAACTTATTTTGGATAATCCCATCCTATTATTAAATACTGCAATTAGTTTGTTAAAAAAATAACCAACTGCAAAAATTCAAGGTGAAAGAAACCTCAGATTTCTATCAGTATTTGTGTGCCAAAAGTGGTGCCACTGCCAGTGAGCAGAATAAGGGGAGTCAATGCATGGAAAATTACTGAGACACATTGAGGGTAGGGTGACTGTGGCCTAACTAAGGTAACAAGATTCCTGTTGAAGGGAGGCCAGAATGGGGGGATTCTCGCTAAACAAACGTTAACAGGATTCTTGCTAAAATTGGATTCAGCAAGGGCTAACACAGTCAAGACGAGTGCTCAGAGGAGCCTGACTAAAGTTTGGTCAAGGAGAAAGTTGGCACAAGAGTAATAGTAATAATAATATCTTTTTTAACAAACGAAGAAACTAAGGTTTACAGAGGTTAACCAATCTTCCAAAGATCATTCAGCTAGTGAGCAGCTATTCAAACTTCTGGATGTAACTCCAAGCTCAAGCTGTTAACCATGTGCTTTCCTCCCTCTTTCTTAGAAGAAGCTGCAGTAGATCAGACGTCCCCAACCCCCATGCCGCAGACCTGCACCATCCATTGCTGGTTAGGAACCAGGCCACATAGCAGGAGGTGAGCAGCAGGCCAGTGAGCATGACTGTCTGAACTCCACCTCCCGCCCAATCAGCGGCGGGATTAGATTCTCACAGGAATGCAAACCCATCAATACCTAGTTTATTGAGCGTTTTTAGCATGAAGTGGTGTTGAATTTTATCGAAGGCCTCTTCTGCATCTATCCACAGCCAATATCATACTGAATGGCAAAAGCTGGAAGCATTCCCCTTGAAAACCGGCACAAGACAAGGATGCCGTCTCTCGCCACTCCTATTAAACACGGTATTAGAAGTTCTGGCCAGGGCAGTCACGCAAGAGAAAGAAATAAAGGGCATTCAAATAGGAAGAGAGTATGTCAAATTGTCTCCGTTTGCCGATGGCATGATTGTATATTTAGAAAACCCCATCATCTCAGTCCAAAATCTCCTTTAGCTGATAAGCAACTTCAGCAAAGTCTCAGGATACAAAATCAACGTGCAAAACTCACAAGCATTCCTATATACCAATAATAGACAACAGATGCTGGAGAGGATGTGGAGAAATAGGAACCCTTTTACACTGTTGGTGGGAGTGTAAATTAGTTCAACCATTGGGGAAAACATTGCGGTGATTCCTCAAGGATCTAGAACTAGAAATACCATTTGATCCAGCAATCCCATTACTGGGTATACATCCAAAGGATTATAAAGCACTCTACTATAAAGACACATGCACCCATATGTTTATTGCAGCACTATTCACAATAGCAAAGACTTGGAACCAATCCAAATGCCCATCAATGATATAGCGGATAAAGAAAATATGGCACATGGAATACTATGCAGCCATAAAAAGGATGAGTTCATGTCCTTTGCAGGGACATGGATGAAGCTGGAAACCGTCATTCTCAACAAACTAACATGAGAACAGAAAACTAAACACCGCATGTTCTCACTCATAAGTGGGAGATGAACAATGAGAACACATGGACACAGGGAAGGAAACATCACACACCAGGGCCTGTTGGAGGGTGGGGGGCTAGGAGAGGGATAGTATTAGGAGGAATACCTAATGTAGATGACGGGTTGATGGGTGCAGCAAGCCACCATGGCACATGTATAGCTATGTAACAAACCTGCACGTTCTGCACATGTACCCCAGAACTTAAAGTAAGAAAAAAAAAAAAAAAGAATGCAAACCCTATTGTGAACTGCGCATGTGAGGGATCTGGGTGAGCTCTCCTTATAAGAATCCGATGCCTGATGATCTGAGGTGGAACAGTTTCATCCTGAAACCATTCCTCCAGACCCCATCCCCGTCCATGGAAAAATTATCTCCCATGAACTCAGTCCTTGGTGTTAAAAAGGTTGAGAACTGTTGCTGTAGATAATGGAGAGCTGCTTCTCAGGGTTGGTCTTCATCTAGAAATTACTTACTCAATGAAATTAAAGAATTCCTGAATTTGGTAGGAGGTGATCACTGAGGTATGCTCTAATTTTAACTGTTTATGGTTTTTGGATTCTACTATGAGATTATTTTGATTTTTAATTTGGGCTAGAATAAACCTTAAAATAATCTAGCTTAACACCATAATTTTAGAGGTAATAAAACTGAGACTAAGAAAAATAAGGTGATTGTCCACAATAATACAGTAGGTTTATGACAAAGCAGAGACACTGACTCATGAGCCTGAGATCACGTTTGTCTATTATTTTGTAATAAACTAATCCATATCCCATATACCTCATTGACTAGTTTTTCTTAAACATTATTTTTTACTCCTACACAGGAAACAGATGTTTCACTATTGCTTAACCTATCAAATACAAAGACTGTTTGCTTTGTAAGATCCTCAGAAGACTTTTTTGTTTGTTTGTTTATGTTTTTGTTTTTCGGGGTTTTTTTATTGTAGTTGTTTTGTTTTGTTTTAGACAAAGTCTCACTCTTTTTCCCAGGCTGGAGTGCAGTGGCACAATCTTGGCTCACTGCAACCTCTGCCCCCCGGGTTGAAGCAATTCTCATGTCTCAGCCTCCCGAGTAGCTGGGATTACAAGTGCCCACCACCACGCCCGGCTAATTTTTGTAGTTTTTAGTAGAGATGGGATTTCACCATGTTGGCCACGCTTGTCTCAAACTCCTGACCTCAGGTGATCCACCCAGCTGGGCATCCCAAAGTGCTGGGATTACAGGCATGAGGCACCGCACCCAGCCAGAAGCCTGGTTTTTGACTGTCCTCAGCATGGATGAATTTTGTTTTGTGTTGGGGAAAATAGTTATCTGATTCAAAGTTTTTTGCCACTAGGTTATTGACCCCTTAATTAGTCCAGGCTATGTGCATTTTAACACATAGATGACACACTAGTCCAAATCAACCTGGAAATACAGTTTCATTTAGTATGATCTTACCCTTAGGAGAAAGAGCTATTTTTGGGTAGACTTCTTTTACCTTGCAGAAGTGAAATGGTTCATCTTTCTACAGACTCCCTATTTATTGATCGATCTAAAATCTGAGATAACCACATGCACCACGTTTTCTCTTCATAGTTAGCCCTGGACATAGTAAGGTAATTTCAGCTTAATTCACTGTTTTAATAGGATACTGCCAGAGTTTCCTATGTCATCTCTTGGGAGGGAGCCAGAATCTGGACCGCTGCACTGTCAGCAAACCTCCACACAGGACACTGAGCAATATCTGCTCATGGATGCTCACTTTTTACGTACTGTTAATCATGAAACCTAAACATCTAAGCTCAAGTAAACAAACAAATTTTGTGGGACCTTTTTTTCCAAAGTGAAGCATGGTAGTACTTGAAGCTAAATTTCATTTAGCTAATCTTACGGAGGAAAAATAGAGAAAATGGCAATGAATCTAATTTTTCTGGATAGTGTAGTGAGTAAATAATTTATTTTGTTTTCGCCAAATCCCTAACATCTGCTGGTAATTTCACAGTACTGGACTTAAGTAAATAACAATAATTTGTAAAGTGCCTACTTGAAAAATGGAGGCTGAAATGTTATTTTTAATTATAGCTTAGATTATTGCTAATAATTTAAGCAGGGGCAAGAATAATACCAAAGAAAAGCTTTTACAACATTGTGACAAAAGATTACAAGTTGGGCTTTGTTAAAATATGTGACTCATAGGAACATGGGACAAATTACGCCTTTCCAGCCCTAGTGATGTTCAATTTCAAAGCTAAAAGTAATACTCTACGTCACGGATGGCATGATGAAAGGGATACACAGAGCTTCATTACTGCCTCAAGGAAGTTGTTCTCAAAAGTAATGGGAGAAATAATTCTGAAGAATTCTCTATAAATGAATTATCTATATTTCTGGGTTAAATCTACATTTCTGGGTTAAATGCAGTAACTGGACTTCGTCCAAAGTAAAGAGAAGTCAGTAAGTCAGTCCAGGGTGGAAGTGCATCTTTTAGAGAGTTAGATTTCTCCAATTCCTATACAATGTTTTATTCAGGAATAACTAGAAAAAGCTAGAAGAGTTTGTGAAATGCTATGTAAGTATATGAATGAGGTGCTTGATAGAAGATTAGTTAGCAAAATAACTCTGAGTTCCAGCTGTGTCACATTCTAACAGAGCACCTCTGGCAAACTTAAGCTCTTCCCTTTCCTCAGATGTTTCTCATCTGCAAAGAAAAAAAAAGATTTGCAATATTATATTTTACATAATTTGCTCTAAGGATCACGTCAAATGATATAGTAGAGGTAAATCATAAATTATGGGAATAGGAACAGCTCCGGTCTCCAGCTCCCAGCCCCAGCGACACAGAAGACAGATGATTTCTGCATTTCTGCTTGAGGTACCGGTTTCATCTCACTAGGGAGTGCCTAACAGTGGGTGCAGGACAGTCGGTGAAGCGCACTGTGCGCGAGCCGAAGCAGGGCCAGGCATTGCCTCACTCGGGAAGCGCAAGGGGTCAGGGAGTTCCCTTTCCTAGTCAAAGAAAGGGGAAACAGACGGCACCTGGAATATCGGGTCAGTCCCACCCCAATACTGCGCTTTTCCAACGGGCCTGGAAAACGGCACACTAGGAGATTGTGTCCCGCACCTGGCTCGGAGGGTCCTGTGCCCACGGAGTCTCGCTGATTGCTAGCACAGCAGTCTGAGATCAAGCTGCAAGGCGGCAGCGAGGCTGGGGGAGGGGCGCCCGCCATTGCCCAGGCTTGCTTAGGTAAACAAAGCAGCCAGGAAGCTCGAACTGGGTGGGGCCCACCACAGCTCAAGGAGGCCTGCCTGCCTCTGTAGGCTCCACCTCTGGGGGCAGGGCACAGACAAACAAAAACTCAGCAAGAACCTCCACAGACTTAAAGGTCCCTGTCTGACTGACAGCTTTGAAGAGAGTAGTGGTTCTCCCAGCACGCAGCTGGAGATCTGAGAACGGACAGACTGCCTCCTAAAGTGGGTCCCTCACCCCTGAGCAGCCTAACTGGGAGGCACCCCCCCAGTAGGGACAGACTGCCACCTCATTCAACCGGGTACTCCTCTGAGACAAAACTTTCAGACGAACTTTCAGACAGCTGAATTTGTGGTCTCACGAAAATCCGCTGTTCTGCAGCCACCGCTGCTGACACCCAGCCAAACAGGGTCTGGAGTGGACCTCTAGTAAACTCCAACAGACCTGCAGCTGAGGGTCCTGTCTGGTAGAAGGAAAACTAACAAACAGAAAGGACATCCACACCAAAAACCCATCTGTACATCACCATCATCAAAGACAAAAAGTAGATAAAACCACAAAGATGGGGAAAAAGCAGAGCAAAAAAACTGGAAACTCTAAAAAAAAGAGCACCTCTCCTCCTCCAAAGGAACGCAGTTCCTCACCAGCAACGGAACAAAGCTGGATGGAGGATGACCTTGATGAGTTGAGAGAAGAAGGCTTCAGATGATCAAACTACTCTGAGCTACGAGAGGAAATTCAAAACAATAGCAAAGAAGTTAAAAACTTTGAAAAAATATTAGAAGAATGGATAACTAGAATAACCAATGGAGAGAAGGGCTTAAAGGAGCTGATGGAGCTGAAAGCCAAGTTTCGAGAACTACACGAAGATTGCAGAAGCCTCAGTAGCAGATGCGATCAACTGGAAGAAAGGGTATCCCTGATGGAAGATGAAATGAATGAAATGAAGAGAGAAGGGAAGTTTAGAGAAAAAAGAATAAAAAGAAATGAACAAAGCCTCCAAGAAATTTGGGACTATGTGAAAAGACCAATCCTACGTCTGATTGGTGTACCTGAAAATGATGGGGAGAATGGAACCAAGTTGGAAAACACTCTGCAAGATATTATCCAGGAGAACTTCCCCAATCTAGCAAGGCAGGCCAGCATTCAGATTCAGGAAATACAGAGAACGCCACAAAGATACTCCTCGAGAAGGGCAACTCCAAGACACATAATTGTCAGATTCACCAAAGTTGAAATGAAGGAAAAAATGTTAAGGGCAGCCAGAGAGAAAGGTCGGGTTACCCACAAAGGGAAGCCCATCAGACTAACAGCTGATCTCTCAGCAGAAACTTTACAAGCCAGAAGAGAGTGGGGGCCGATATTCAACATTCTTAAAGAAAAGAATTTTCAACCCAGAATTTGCTATCCCGCCAAACTAAGCTTCATAAGTGAAGGAGAAATAAAATACTTTACAGACAAGCAAACGCTGAGTGATTTTGTCACCACCAGGCCTGCCCTAAAAGAGATCCTGAAGGAAGCACTAAACATGGAAAGGAACAACCGGTACCAGCCACTGCAAAAACATGCCAAATTGTAAAGACCATCGAGGCTAGGAAGAAACAATAGCAACTAACGAGCAAAATAACCAACTAACATCATAATGACAGGATCAGATTCACACATAACAATATTAACGTTAAATGTAAATGGGCTAAATGCTCCAATCAAAAGACACAGACTGGCAAACTGGATAAGGAGTCAGGACCCATCAGTGTGCTGTATTCAGGAAACCCATCTCACGTGCAGAGACACACATAGACTCAAAATAAAGGGATGGAGGAAGATCTATCAAGCAAATGGAAAACAAAAAAAGGCAGGGGTTGCAATCCTAGTCTCTGATAAAATAGACTTTAAACCAACAAAGATCAAAAGAGACAAAGAAGGCCATTACATAATGGTAAAGGGATCAATTCAACAAGAAGAGCTAACTATCCTAAATATATATGCACCCAACACAGGAGCACCCAG
>NW_026652292.1:44832041-44931668 GCF_009828535.3 Hylobates moloch | reverse complement strand
TCAGGAAACAACAGGTGCTGGAGAGGATGTGGAGAAATAGGAACACTTTTACACTGTTGGTGGGACTGTAAACTGGTTCAGCCATTGTGGAAGTCAGTGTGGCGATTCCTCAGGGATCTCGAACTAGAAATACCATTTGACCAAGCCATCCCATTACTGAGTATATACCCAAAGGACTATAAATCATGCTTCTATAAAGACACATGCACACGTATGTTTATTGCGGCACTATTCACAATAGCAAAGACTTGGAACCAACCCAAATGTCCAACAACAATAGACTGGATTAAGAAAATGTGGCACATATACACCATGGAATACTATGCAGCCATAAAAAATGATGAGTTCGTGTCCTTTGTAGGGACATGGATGAAACTGGAAAACATCATTCTCAGTAAACTATCGCAAGGACAAAAAACCAAACAACGCATGTTCTCACTCATAGGTGGGAATTGAACAATGAGAACTCATGGACACAGGAAGGGGAACATCACATTCCGGGTACTGTTGTGGGGTGGGGGTTGGGGGGGGGCGGGGACAGCATTAGGAGATATACCTAATGCTAAATGACGAGCTAATGGGTGCAGGAAATCAACATGGCACATGGATACATATGTAACAAACCTGCACATTGTGCACATGTACCCTAAAACCTAAAGTATAATAATAAAAAAAATATATATATATAAAAAAATCATAAATTATGAAGAATTATGCTCAATTACTACATAAAAAGATATGTTTCTTTTATTATGAAATTTCTAGTATTTAAAATGGGAGGTGCTAGAACAGATAGATGCATTTAGTTAGAGTTTGATTAAAAACCTGCTAGTCCCGTCAATTTGCTTATTTTAATGGCCTCAATGAGTTTTCCTAGTTTCAAATTCAACAGCAATTATTTTCATCCTAAAATAGTAGGTTAAGGTAGTAGTTCTGAATCCTAACTCATGGATTTGACTCCCAATTCTTCCACTTACTGGTAATCTATGTTAATTTTTACTTTTTACTGCCTTGGGTTTTTTTCTAAGTGGGGGATTATAATAAAGATACTTAACCAATAAGGTTATTTACATGATTAAAATGACTAAATATATGTCAAGTGCTCCATTCAATGCTTCACACATAGTAAAGACTCAATATATGTTGGCTATTTTTAACATTTTCACACAGACCCGCAGAGTCAAATAAAGTGGAGACACTATCCACTTAACTATTCCTTCCACCTGTGTCCCTAAGTGCATTCATTCTTGGTAGACAAAATTTTTACTTCTTTCACACTTGTCCTCCTGCATCTTTTCTTCAGTATCTTTGATTTCCAATGCTTATGGTATGCCATGTTTAAACTTCAAGAGCCTTCTCAATTCTCTTCATCACTAAATGACACTTTAAACAAAAAATAAGAATTGTCATATCCAAAGAACTCTTTTTTATCCTCTCTATTCTTGTTCTATCTCGTGCTTCAGACAATCCTAAAGAAACTATATTTTGTAAAAAATAAATCTGACATTATATATGTCTAGTATATATGCATATCGAACTTCTTTGATACTATAACTTCTCTGGCTCCTTTTGACCCCTGGCTGTTGCTTCTCATTTAAGCTTCTTTACTTTTGCTCCAGTTCTTGTCTCAGAAGACTCATCTATTTTCTTGGCGTTAGTGATAACCCTTGTGTAGATGACTCACGGATTTTCACCATGGGGCCTGATCTCTGATCGTGGCAGTAGAGCTCTCCAATTTTCCACTGGATGGTTCATTTCAAATATAAAAAGGAAACATATCCACTCCAACCACACAACATTTTTACTTAAAATTAGTCCTTCTAATTTACTCACCTCTATTCATAGTGTTTCCATTTTCCCAGCCCCTTAGATATGACTATAAAGTCATCTTTGACTCATTCCTTTTCTTTATTCTCTATATTCTATTCATGGCCAGGAACTCCATAGTTCTGCTTGAAATAATTACTTTGTTCTTTACCTCCTTTCGGTCTCCACTGACAACATTTAAATATGGGTCTTATTATTTCACCCATAATTGAACTACTGTTAACATCTCTTTGGCTTTTCCAGAATTCCTGTTGCTTTCTCACCCAATCATTCTTTCTGGCTTATAACAGCCAATTAATTATTATTATATGTATTTTCATTTTGTGAGCCCCTGCCTAAAAACATGAATGTTCATAAATGTTACAGTATGAAGTATAAACCCCCTTGCCTAGTTTTCAGATTTCTCACTGCCTAAAAATGACACGCACAAATGTTCACGCCTCACTTCTTTGTAACACTTCTGTTCTATTCAGCCTTACTTCTTCATTGCTCCTCAAAAATGTCTTGTGTTTTTCCTTTACTCATGCCTGCCTGCTATATTAGGATGGTCTTCCCTACCACCCTATATCAGCCACCTTGTTAATTTAAGGTACAATAATAAACAATCCGTGGTTCTTAGTGGTCCACAACAAAAAATGTTTACTTCTAACTCATGCTGTGGTAATCTCAACTCTCTGTGAATCTCTCTACATAATTGCCATTCTAGTACCCAGATGGATAGAATAGTTTCCCTTGGGACATTGACATTCTTGTTTTTTGGGGGTGTCAGGGAGGAGAGCACTTTGGTAGGGGCTGTTAAAGCTTTTGCTCAGAATTAGCACATTTCACATCTCTTTACATTTTAATAGACAAGACAAATCACATGGTGAAACCTAATATTAGTAGGATGGGTATGTATCTTTTCCTCAATGGAGAGGCACAGCAAATCTGACAGCTAAACCTTCTGTTGAAGGAACTGGAATGTCCAATACTTCCACAAAGAAAAACAGCTAATATTTTGAAAATTATTAGTCTACTACAGCCTACTCTCTTTGTCACAAATAAGGACTTTCCTTCCTTCTGCTCACAAAATATACTCACTCCATCTCCAAGAGAGAAAATGCCCAAGTTCAAAGTCTCTGTTCATATGATATTCTGTATTGACATCATGTCAGGATATGACTGCTCTTGATTTACACATTTATTAATTAAAAAGTTAATGTTAACTGTATGCCCATGACATCCCCAATAGACAACTGTAGTACAGAAACAGGATAGTATCAATAAATATTCACAGTTGGAAAGGAGAAGAATAGGCCATGTACAGCAGTTATGGGTTGATAGAAATTCTTACACTTTCCTGGGGAAGTGATGAGGCATGCCACCCAGGCAAGAGGAGTGTTTAATTAAGGAGCACTCCTCTTGCGTAGGTAGCATGCCTCCTTCAAACTAGTTACTTAGTCTACTTTTTTTCCATCATCTTCTCTGTGGCTTAATGATATTCCTCTTTTATGAATTTATGGAGCACTAATAGGTGTTATCAAGTTGCATACATTTTAATTTAGACATTCTGATAATATTTCATGTACATTAATATTATTTCTCCAAACAACTTGTAAATGTGTCAGAAGAACTAATCTTGTCTGAACCTGTGTAAGGATAAGCTAGTTCCCCATATAGAGTTTCAGTAACAACTTTATAAGGATATTGTATGTAATGAAGTGTTAACAGTGGAGGGTGTCCAGGTTCTTGGCATCTTGAACAAAGAATTAGACAAAACACACAAACAAAGCAAGGAAGGAATGAAGGGATTTATTGAAAATGAAAGTGCATTCCACAGTGTAGGAGCGGGCCCAAGCATAGGGGCTCAAGAGCCCTGCTGCAGAATTCTTGGGAGTTTAAATACCCTTTACTTGGGGTACACCGTATGTAAATAAAGAGGATGAAGTAAAGTTCCAAAGTCATCTACTCAGTGTATGCCCTATGGAAAGGATATTTCTTGTCATAGCTGAAGTGTGAATCGGCCTCTGTTCCTGGCCTCCAGACCCTATTTTCCTTCCCCAAAATGGTAATGGTGCCAAGTTACTCTGATAGGTTGAAGTTCACAGTTTCTTCAGCATAGCCATGGCTGTCTTGACATTACCCTTGATTTCATGCATCTTTTAAAGTAAATAGTTTGTTTATCAGGCTTAGGTTTTGTTTACATTTTCTTTACGGAAATATTATTTGCACAGAGCTGTCCTTGGAACATTCGGTAAAACACCAGCGCACAGTCATCCTAATGCGTGCCTTACTCTCGGCTTATAAGGTGACTGTGAAAATAGTAGTAACTTTATCCAGTCCTCCATTTTAGATCAAGAAACATATGCTCTGCCCTTCAGCATTCCCAGAGAGACTACTTGATGTGACACGATCAACTCTTTTGAGTCCTTCAAAGTAAAGAAAATTTCACTGTAATTATGAAAGTCAGGTCTAGATCAGGCTGTGAAGTAACAAGTCTGTCTTTAAGTTATTCTGTCTCTCATTTCACTTATATAAAGTTAGAAAAGATAACATACTGTAGAAATAATTATCTTTGATTGTGTAGGTGGGGAGATGCTTTTGGACAATGGGCTATTTGTGACTCACTCAGGAACACTGCCAAAAAATGTGTTCTGCGATTTATATAGCATAGAAAAATATCTCCCCACACGATCATGTGAGAAAGATGGTGAAGAATTGTTTATACTGCAAAGAACCAATATTAAAAATTGGCATGATACTATTCAACAGACTTTAGAGTGAAGTGCACTACAAAGAAGATAGCTTGTGAATCTCAACTTTCTCCCTCTTTTTCTTCATTCCAACTTGGAATCTTCATAAAGTTTTATATTTTCCATGACTTTGCTATTTCTTAATGACCTTCCTTGGTTTTATTCTGTGTAGTGCATTGCAATGCCCTCCACTATATTCAGGAAACTTTCACATTTTAAGAGAAGGTTTATGGACTTTGTACTTTAGCACCTTATCTAGGTAAGGGATAGAAACAAGAAAGTTCTCAAGCTTGTCTATAACTGAAAAGTTTTGATGTGTGGCTATGAAGGTTAATACCGAGTGTGAACTTGATTGGATTGATGGACACAAAGTATTGATCTGGGTGTGTTTGTGTGGATGCTGCCAAAAGAGATTAAAATGTGAGTCAGTGGTCTGAGGAAGGCAGATTCACTCTTAATCTGGTGGGCACAATCTAATCAGCTCTCAGCGAATATAAAGCAAGCAGAAAAACACGACAAGATAAGATGGGCCTAGCCTCGCCACCTACATCTTTCTCCCGTGCTAGATGCTTCCTGACCTCAAAAATCAGACTCCGAGTTCTTCAGTTTTGGGAGTCGGACTGGCTCTCCTTGCTCCTTAACTTGCAGACAGCCTATTGTGGGACCTTGTGATCATGTAAGTTAATACTTAATAAACTACCCTTTATATATCCTATTAGTCCTGTCCCTCTAGAGAACCCTGAGTAATACAGATTTTGGTACCAGAAGTGGTTTAGTAAAAGGAGTGGTACCAGGCAAAGAGTTTAGTGACTCCATATATAATACATTTGATCATATGTGGAGAAACAAGGAACATAATGCAGCTGGTCGGATACTGCTAAGTTCAGTGGACAAAGTGATCAAAGAAAATGATGAAACCAGGGATTCTGTCTCCCTGGTTCAGAAGCAGGTACTGAGCCTCAAGTCTGCTAAGATAGCCCTGAGTGAGAGTCTTATCTCCTGTAAAGAAAGCCCTGAAATTGTGGAAAAACAGACCCAAGTTCTTACCATGCAAGTGGCTGACCTGCAATGAAAGAGGCATGCATAGCCTAGCCAGGTGTCTACTGTTAAAGCAAGGGCATTGATTGGAAAAGAATGGGACCCTGCAACTTGGAATGGAGATGTATGAGAGGACCCTAATGAAGCTGGGGACACTGAGTTTGTAAACTGATGAACATTTTTTGCCAGAAGGAGCAGTTTCCCCATCTCCAGTAGTGGCAACATCCCTCCCTTCCCCCACCCCACCGACCCATGCTGCCATCAGCTTTTCTATCTTTGTCTGAGGAGATAAACCTTGTGCTTCCTGAGGCAATAGTGATGGCCTTTCCTGAGGCAGTTGCCAGGTAAGATAATGTTGATTCTCCTCAGGAGCCACCCCCAACATCTCTGTTTGCTTCTAGACTTATAACTAGACTAAAGTCCTAGTAGGCCCCTAGAGGTGAGGTTGAGAGTGTGACCCATAAGAAGGTGCACTACATTCAAAAAGAACTGTTTGAGTTCTCTATATAAACAGAAATCACGAGAACAGGCATGGGAAAGGATATTAAGGGTATGGGATAATATGGTAGAAGGAACATACAGTTGGATCAGGCTGAATTTATTGATTTGGGCCCACTAAGTAGGGACTCTGCTTTTAATGTTGCAGCTCAGGTAGTTAAAAACTGTTCTAATAGTTTATTTGCTTGGTTAGCTGAAATATGGATTAAAAGATGGCCCACTGTGAGGGAGCTGGAAATACCTGATCTCTCTTGGTTTAATGCAGAGAAAGGGATTTAAAGGCTTAGGGAGATTGGGTTGGTGGAGTCGATTAGTCACCTTAGACCTGCTCATCCCAGCCAGAGGGTCCAGAAGATGTACCCTTCACTAATGCTTTGCAAAATAGATTTGTGAGAGCAGCACCTGCATCTTTGAAGAACCCTGTAATTGCTCTTCTCTGTATATCAGACCTAACAGTGGGAACCACAGTAACTCAACTACAAAATTTAAATACAATAGGAATAATGGGATCCCAAGGTGGCAGGGGCCAAGTGGCAGCACTCACCTGTGAAAGACAAGGTGGGCATAGCCGCTGTAATAGACAGCAGAGGCAAAGCGGCAATCAGAATAGTCTGACTCGTGTAGAGCTCTGGCACTGGCTAATTAGACACCGTGTTCCTAGAAGTGAAATTGATAGAAAGCCTACTGCATTCTTAGTTAATTTATACAAGCAGAAAACTTCTAGGTCGAATGGATATAAGACTAATTTGATTACAAAAACAGAATCACTGTCCCTCAATCAATTTCCAGACTTGTGCAAGTTTACAGACCCAGAACCCCTTGAATGAAGGGGAGGCTGGGTCCCCTTGAGGAAGGACCCCACTATGCTACCAAAAATTCATGCAGTGAATCTTTCTCCCATCCTTCCCCAAGGAGACCTCTGGCCTTTTAGCAGGGTAAGTGTGCACTGGGGAAAGGGAAATTGTCAGATATTTCAGGGACAACTTGACACTGGCTCTGAGCTGATGTTGATTAAAGGGGAGCCAAAATGTCATTGTGGTCCTCTAGTTAAAGTAGGGGCTTATGGAAGTCAGGGAATTAATGGAGTTTTAGCTCAGGTCTGACTTACAGTGGGTCCCTGGACTCACCCTGTGGTCATTTCCCCGGTGCCAGAATGCATAATTGGCATAGACATCCTTAGCACCTGAAAGAACCCCCACATTGGCTTCCTGACAGGTAAGGTGAGGGCTATTATAGTGGGAACGGGTAAATGGAAGCCATTAGAGCTGCCTCTACCTAGAAAAATAATAAATCAAAGACAGTATTCCATCCCTAGAGGGATTGCAAAGATTACTGCCACCACCAAGGACTTGAAAGATGCAGGACTGGTGATTACCACATCCCCATTCATCTCTCCCATTTAACCTGTGCAGAAGACAGATGAATCTTGGAGAAGGACGGTGGATTATCATAAGCTTAACCAAGTAGTGATGCCAGTTGCAGCTGCTGTACCAGTTACGGTTTCATTGTTTGAAGAAATTAACACATCTCCTGATACCTGGTATGTAGCCATTGTCTTGGCAAATGCATTTTTTTCCATTTCTGTCCATAAGGCCACCAGAAACAACTTGCATTCAGCTGGTGGGGTCAGAAATATACATGTACTCTTCTACCTCAGGAGTATATCAACTCTCCAGCTTTGTGCCATAATCTTATTTGGAGAGAACTTGATCACTTTTTGCTTCCTCAATATATGACACTGGTCTATAACATTGATGACATTATGCTGATTGGAAGGAATCCTTGAGCAAGAAGTAGCAAACACACTGAACTTATTGGTGAGACATTTTCATGCCAGAGGAGGGGAAATAAATCTGACTAAAATTCAGGGACCTTCAACCTCAGTAAAATTTCTAGAGGGCCAGTGGCGTAGGGCCTGTCAAGATATCCCTTCAAAGGTGAAGGATAAGTTGCTACATTTGGCCCCTCCTACAACCAAGAAAGAGGGACAACGCCTAGTGGACCAATTTGGATTTTGGAGGCAACACATTCCTCATTTGGGTGTGTTATTCCATCCCATTTATCCAGTGAACCAAAAGGCTGCCAGTTTTGAGTGGCCTCCAGGACAGGAGAAGGCTCTGAAATGGGTCCAGGCTGCTGTGTGAGCTGCTCTGCCACTTGAGGCATATGACCCAACAGATCCAGTGGTGCTTGAGGTGTCAGTGGCAGATAAGGCTGCTGTTTGGAGCCTTTGGCAGGCCCCCATAGGTGAATTGCACCAGAACCCTCTAGGATTTTGGACCAAGGCCCTGCCATCTTCTGCAGGTAACTACTCTCCTTTTGAGAGGCAGCTCTTGGCCTGTTACTGGGCTCTGGTAGAAACTGAACATTTGACGATGGGTCAAATGTGACCCAAGTCACCATGCGGCCTGAACTGCCTATCATGAACTGAGTGCTTTCTGACCCATATAACCATGAAGTGGGTCATGCACAGCAGCATTCCATCATCAAATGGAAGTGGTATATATGTGATCCAGCTTGAGCAGGTCCTGAAGACACAAGTAAGTTATGTGACGAAGTGGCTCAAATGCCCATGTTCTCCACTCATGCCTACCTGCCTATTCTTCCCCAGCCTGCACCAATGGCCTCATGGGGAGTTCCCTATGATCAGTTGACAGAGGAAGAGAAGACTAGGGCCTGGCTCACAGATGGTTCTGCACGATAAGCAGGCATAACCAGAAGGTGGACAGCTGTAGCACTATAGCCACTTTCTTAGATATCACTGAAGGACAGCAGTGAAGGGAAATCTTCCCAGGTGGCAGAATTTCAAGCAGTGCATCGGGCTGTCCACTTTTTATGGGAGGAGAAATGGCCAGATGTGCAATTATATACTTATTCATGGGCTGTAGCCAATGGTTTGGCTGGATGGTCAGGGACTTGGAAGAAGCATGACTGGAAAATTGGTGGTAAAATTGGGAAAAAGGTATGTGGTTGGACCTCTCTGAGTGGTAAAATCTGTGAAGATATTTATATCCCATGTGAGTGCTCACCAATGGGTGATGTCAGCAGAAGAGGATTTTACTAATCAAGTGGATACGATGACGTGTTCTATGGACACCACTCAGCCTCTTTCCTCAGCCATTCCTGTCATCACTCAATGGGCCCATGAGCAAAGTGGCCATGATGGCAGGGATGGAGGTTATGCATGGGCTCAGCAACATGGACTTCCACTCACCAAGACTGACCTGGCTACAGCCATTGCTGAGTGCCCAGTTTGCCAGCCACAGAGACCAACACTGAACCTTTGATATGGCACCATTTCTTGGGGTGATCAGCCAACTACCTAGTGGCAGGTTGATTTTATGGGAACTCTTCCATCATTGAAAGGGGACAGATTTGTCCTCACTGGAATAGACACTTACTCCGGATATGGGTTTGCCTATCCCACACGCAATGAATCTGCCAAGACTACTATCTGTGGACTCACGGAATGTCTTATCCACCATCACGGTATTCCACGCAGCATTGCCTCTGACCAAGGCACTCACTTTACAGCTAAAGAAGTGTGGCAGTGGGCTCATGCTAATGGAATTACTGGTCATACCATGTTCTTCATCATCCTGAAGCAGCTGGATTGATAGAACAGTGGAATGGTGTTTTGAAATCACAATTAGGCCAAGTAGGCAACAATACTTTGCAGAGCTGGAGCATAGTTCTTTAGAAGGCCATGTATGCTCAGAATCAGCATCCAATACATGGTATTGTTTCTCACATAGCCAGGATTCATGGGTCCAGGAATCAAGGGGTGGAAGTGGAAGTGGCACCACTCACCATCACCCATAGTGATCCACTAGCAAAATTTTTGCTTCCTGTTACTGCGACATTACATTCTGCTGGCCTAGAGGTCTTAGTTCCAGAGGGAGGAACATTGCCACCAGGAGACAAAACAACATATATCTCCTATTAGTTCTGTGCCTCTAGAGAACCCTGACTAGTACAGTGACTATTGGAGAACACATATGCTCCTAAAATATGGGATGCAAAGCAGTTTGGGAGGATTGCAGATTGTAAATTAATTGCTAGGACTTTAGATCATGAAATGCTAATACAAAAAATCAGTATTTCCCAAAAATTTAACATTAAAACCTGCATTTTGGTTAAGGACACTAGCTGTTTTTCATAAGGTGATATTAAAAATAGTTAACATTTGTTAAAGGTTTACTATATGTCAGGGATAGTTCTCAGCATGTTGCATGTATTAACTTATTTAATTCTTATAATAACAAGATGAGGTCTGAACTGTAAACCAAAAGTAAAATCCTAAGCCCCACAACCAACTGAACAGACCCCTTCTTGCACAAGGAGACCCCAGAGAAACCCCAAAGTCTCAATTCCTGGCCATGACAAGGAGACAAGTTGGATATGCCTTGTAAACTCACTCCATTTTGGAGTTAGATACAACTGACCAGAATTAAGGATAAAATACAGATCACAAGTCTGACAAAACAGACTCTTTGTGGCAATAAGATACTAAATAATGAACAGGACTTAAGACCTTGCAAGGCAATGGTTAAATCATACCCTACCAACCATAAAATCTCATAAAATGTTTTTCTTTTAAATTAACCCAGTAAAATGTAGCTTACTTTCCAAACGGACTCATATAAAACCACATGAAAGATAGCAGATCCTGAAGGAAATCAAAATATTTTACCCCAAAATGTATTTTTTAACACATTTTGAAATGACCCTGCAAAGCCATCTTTTGTGGGGAAAACTTGCATCACTAAATCTCCATCAATGCTTCCAGGCTTCTCCTTACTAAGACTTTCCCAGGTGTAGCAAAGATTAATTGAGAGTCTGACAACTTTGAAGTCTGAAAATAATCGTTTACCATCTATTCTATCTGAGGGCAGCTACCTATGAAGCTTCATCTACATAACAAGAGCCTTGGCTCCCCACATCTCCCAACCATTCCTTTCTACTGACTTCAAGTGTAACTCTCTCAATCAATTGTCAACTAAAGAATCCTTAAAATCCACCTATAACGTGTAATCCTTCCCACCCCCTCACCCCCACCCCCACCATCCAGAGATGTCCTGCCTTTTGGGGCTGAACCAAGGTATTGCTTTCATGTATTGATTGATGTCTTTGCATGTAACTCCTATTCCCCCAAAATGTATAAAACCAAATTGTAACCCAACCACTTTGAGCACACTTTCACCTGACTTCTTGAGACTGTTCCCCAGGCCATGGTCACACATATTGGCTCAGAATAAACCTCTTTACAATATTTTACAGAGTTTTGTTTTTCAATTAGCCGTACTATAATAATTATTTCCATTTTGATATAAATTGAAGCACAGAAGGATTAAGTTATCTACCAACATTATTCATCCAGGATTGAATCCAAGCAATTTGGTTTTATTTCCAGTGTTCTTGTCCACTACGTAAAATGGCTTTCCAAGAGATGAGAATTATTTTAGAAACAGGGACAAAGTAACTGCTGGGAATCTGGATACAATATCATAGTGGTAGGCTGAAGCTCATTGTCATCATCTTAATGAAAATCTCCTTCTCCAAATCACATTACCAATGGTGAATCTGGCACATCTGCAACAAACTCCATCCCTGCCTCCTTAGAGGAAAGAATTTGGCTGAAGGACCTGAGGCAGAGTGAGAGGCTGAGGCAAGTTTTCAAGCAGGAGTGAAAGTTTATTAAAAAGTTTTCGAGCAGGAACAAAAGGAAGCAAAGTACCCTAGGAAGAAGGTCAAGTGAGTCACTTGAGAGATCCGAGTGCCCTGTTCAGCCCTTTACTTGGAGTTTTATACAGTGACATGGTTCTGGGATTTGTATTTCTCCTCCCTTGATTTTTCCCTTGGGGCAGGCTGTCATGCATGTTAGCCTGCCAGCTCTTGGGAGGGGCTGCATGCATAGTGTGTTTACTGAAGTTGTACATATGCTCATTTGAGGCATTTTTCCCCCACCAGTCAAGTACCCCTAGAGAAAGGTCATATACCAGTTAAACTCTATCATCTTGCCCAGATGTGCATGTTTGAGCCCACTTGCCCACCTCCTGAGATCTTACAGAGAAGCTGCTGATCATCACCTCCAGGTGTTCTTTATCTACAGGGACACTGTCTTTCCCTGGCACCAGCTGCAACCTGACTATGACCCGATGATCACCTGACATTCCTGCGTGGTGGGGACCCTCTCCTCCCTGCTCATGTCTGCTTAGCCATATACTCTAACAATACCTGAATCCTGGGCCAGTCTGTTCTCAGAAGCCTCCACTATCCATGGAATACATACCATTCCTTGGAGGTCTGTGAACCAGACTGTCTTCTTTGTGTGTCCCCAGATGCCTGAGTGACATAAAAAATAAAGTATGGCATTAGAAAAATTAGGGAAATTTACATTTCATTTGCTTAGCTATCATCATCTGAAACGTGTGGCATTTAAAATCTGAAGTTTTTTAATTTTATACATATATGGTGAAAACTCTGCAGAGAAAATTTATAGTATAAATAAGATTCCAATGAGGTTATTTAACATTAGAAGAGTAATATATCCATAGAAAGTAGGGATCCTGATATTAGTCACAAGTTGGCAAAAACCTTATTCCTGACCCTTCAAACATTATTACTAATTGTAATATCTGATCCTTTAGTAAATATTTTTCCCGGACTTCTCACTTCCTTTTAATTTTAGACTTGCCTAGCTAAAGTTCCACTGCTTTCTGCTCACGCAATTTATACATGTTGCATACTGGTAGCCTGCCATTCACCTACTGTGTATCTGAGAAAAATACACCTGTTCTGATGGTATCCTGTCTAAAGTTCCATCTTTTCTCTGTTTATTAGTATACATTTTGTAGCCAGGTTTTGCTTCTTCAGCTCCTTATACTTACCAAAAAACTTATTGGAAATGCAGTATGATGGTATGTGATGACTTTCAGCAATTTTTACATCAAGATAGACAGAAAAATATAATATTTGTATACTCTGAGGTTATTTGATGAGACAGCTCATGTCAGAGACAATAAGCCAGGGATTCCAACTGCCCTAGGCTTTGTCTAGGTGATCTTAGGGCTGAAAGAATCAAATCAACATAACATTCCACCTATTATTTATTCCTACACTTACTGAGAAGTCCTCATGTAGGGGCAACAGTATGTTGTTTGAGGCCAGATAAATCAGGCTTTGCATTTTGACTTTGCTATGTCATAGCTCTGTGATTGTGATAAAATGACATTATTCTATCTTCTGCTTTCTAAGCTATTGAATAGGAATAATAATATCCAAAGGGGAAATAATATTTCTGTGCCTTCTCCCACTAGTCCTATATCTGCCTATTCCTTTCCTGATTCTCTTCTAGGATAGAAGTTGGCAATTCAGATGATGAGAGACCTAAGATATTCACTGGGCTATATTAGTAGTAGTTAAGTTTTAAAGACATGAGCATATATTCTATTTCCTGCCTTCTAATCTGTCTTCATCATGAAGTCAGAGTGGAGCCTTGAAAGCAGTTGATTGAATGAAGACACAGCCAAATCAGGTGTTTCTTCCCCTTAAAAGTTTGCCCAAAAAACTACATTAAATTTAAGATATTTCATATTTGAATACCTACTATGTTACAGACAAGATTTAAGTCATGAGAGATTTTTTAAGAAGTGAATGGAATTTCGTTTTGCTCTTAATGAGCTTAGAATTTACCTAAGACCAGAAAATGAGAACAATAATTGAAATAAAATTCCAAAATATGGTATCTAAGTGTTGATATAGAAGAGGGTTGGCGACATTGGAAACGTCTTCCCGGGCAGGAATGGCTATAGCACCAATACAGGTGGCCTACTGTATGCTTTCAATCTCTTTCTCCCTATTTGTGTCTGTACTCTTTTCCAAGGTAGGGGCTATTTCTGTTGTAAATTCCAGAATTTTGAAGTAAACAGAATTCTGTGAGGTTGTCGCTAGGCCCGTCAAGTCAATGCCTCAGGCAACCATCTATACATTATTCTCCTAGTACAGTGTCTCATTTGACCTGGGGCTTTTCTCCAAGGCTTACTAAGATCCTCAGGCTACATCTTGGAAAGTGAGTAGTACTTTAGTCCCAGATTGCGTTTATTCAAGATTCTTCAATCTTGTTTAGTGTTCTAGTGTACTCCCATAGGAGGGAAGAAGGACACAGTACCTCTTCTCAAAGTCACATACCAGTGGCTTTCCCTCTTGTTCTAATCCTATTTCAGGTAGCCTGGGCAGAATTATCTTGTCGCTTTCCTGTTCACTGTTGATGGCACACACTTCATACTACTATTCTTAAAGAGCTAATATTTGACAAGCAAAGCAAGGCTTTAGAATTCATACCACCTCCTATTCTAAAAGCCTACTTCTCACAACTCAAACTGCTATGCTTTTCCAATGACAGACAAATACGGAAGGTAAATTTAGGAGAAGCTCTTAATTGGTATTCAAGTATCTTCCCTCAAATTTAACATACACACATGCAAAATAATAGGATTCACTACTGATTCCCAGGAAGGTCAACTCATGCTGAGCTTGATAAGTAAGCTTCTCAGATCTAGAGAGAAAGTCAAACTATGATTTTATAGAAATGAAAGTAGGAGTACGTTTCAAGGAGATAGTGTTCAGCAGGAAGGAAAAAAACAAAAAAGACATAAACAGTCCATTCACAGAAGAAAAAATCCACAAGACCAATAATCATATGAAAGAATACTCACTTTCAGTAATAATGGAACATATGTTAAGTAAAAGTGATAATCAAGAATTATGTGTCCTCATTACTAACATTTGTTTTAAAGCATGACATTATTCAAAACTGTCCGAGTACTGTAAAACATGTATTCTTATCACTGATGTTGGAAGAATATAGAAGTACAACCATTTGGGAAAGTAATCTTGGTAAAATATGCCCAGCCTTAAAACCATATATGTTCTTTAACCTAATATTCCCACTTTTAAATATTTATAAGAATTCAATTATATATTAAAAAGAGTTTCTCCATGAAAATAATTATGTCATAATTTTATAATAACATTTGAAAACACTATATTGGATATACAAATCAATTACTAATATACACCTATTACTTTTAATCATTTGCTTTATATATAACTGTTTAATATATTATATAATGCACAATGTATGTTAGTAGAATCTTTAATATTTATTATATCATATGTCACATATAGCTTTATATAAATATTATATCACATATAGAGTGTGCATACATATAATGCATGCCATGTGCATGCACAAAAATTTAATTACTTCTAAATGATGATTTTTTTATTTACTTCTTTTATTATTATTATTATTATTATTATTATACTTTAAGTTTTAGGGTACATGTGCACAATGTACCAACTCCTTTATTGTGCTCTTTTTTTATATTTGTGCATTTTCCATGTTTTATAAAACTATCAAGGGTCATTTCTACAATAGAAAAATAATTATAAAGAAAGAAAATAATAAGCAAAGTTTTTATATATTGGTATAAATTTGTATAAATTTATTGATAGAAATTTAAAATGTTGGTGCTGGAAAACTTGGACATCCATAAGCAAAAGTAAAAAAGAGAAAAGATATAGATAATACACATAAATATAAAAGTAGAAATCTAAGATTTCTTGAAGAAAACATAAGAGAAAAATTTTACAATTTTGAATAAGCAAAGATTTCCTAGGTAGGACACAGAAAGTATGAATAATAAAGAAAAATATTGATAAACAATTTTATCAGTATCTAGTGATTAAGAAGTTTTCAGTAAGAAAGGGTTTATTAGATTTGGCATTTAGAACACAATTGATTACCTTTTCCCAAGGTGAATTCAAGATTATAGCCAACTTTTATTGCTATTTCAGTGGAAGTGGTCCTTTTAAAGAGACAGGATCTGAATCTGACTTTAATTAATTCATCTCTTAGGGTACTATTTTGATAAGTGCTTTAGGTCAACAGTATGTATGGTGATTCTTAATTTTCTTTTAATTCCAAAGGCTAATGTCTCTAGATTTTACTCCCCAAATTATGGTGCATTTCATTTAGCAGTGTAAAGAACTCAATTTAAAATCCAATGCGAGCACAGCAAGGTCACAGTTTATCTGCAGTCTATCAGTAGAAGTGGGCATGATATGACACAATACCAAACAGGAGTAGATCAGCAAATTCATTCAGAAAAACAAAACTCAGAGGAAAAAGATCAATGCCCCTTTTTCAGGCAAAATGTCTAAAGAGAAGAAGAGAAAAATCATGGTAAGAAGAAAAGAAAATCATAGTTACTTTTTAATTGTTTTGGCAAGGCAAATCCTGTAATTTAAGGTAGAAATAAAGAACAAAGTATCTATAATTTTTTCTTTTTTCTCTTAGGTTTTTATTTATGTTTTTCAGAGTAATCAAGAAAAATAGGCTGAAAATTGCTGGTTTCACTATCTAGCAAGATAGGAATTTAAGTGATACATTTACATCCTTATTGGATTAAAGGAAAAGAAAAATTGGCAAGGGCATAAGAAGGAAACTGACACATATCAACAATAAGCAAATTGAGGAAATTTAAAATGTTGGTGCTGGAACAATTGGACATTCATAAGCAAAAAAAGATAGGAAATAGATAATACACATAAGTGTAAAATACAAAAATCTAAGTTTCTTTGAAGAAAATACAAGAGAAAGTGTTTACAAGCTTGGACAAGCAAAGATTTCCTAGGTAGGACACAAAAAGTATTAATAATAAATAAAATTACTGATAAACTTTATCAAAGTTAATATTTTTGTTTTTAAAAGGCACCTAAGAAACTATGAAAACAAGCCACAGACTGAGAAAATATTTTCAAAACACATAAAAAGGCTTGATTTCTAAAATATATTAAAAAATCTCTTAATTCAATAAAAAGAAAACAAGGCAAAAATTAAAAATAGGTAAACAGTTTGACAGATGCTTCACCAAAGAAGATATGTAAATAATAAATAAGCATATCTCAACATTACTTCCAATAGGAAAATAAATATTAAAATTACATTGAGATACTACTACACTCTTACACTTATGGATAAAAAATAATTTTAATGGCAATAGGTTTGCTAATGAGGATGGAGCACAGAATTCTCATACACTGTGGGGGATGGGTGGAACGAAAAATAGTTCAGTCACTTTAGAAAACAAATTTGTAGTTCTTTATAAAATTAAGCATATGTTTACCACACAACACAACAATCCTGTCTACTTAAGATAATGAAAGCAAATGTCTGCTCAAAGGTCTGTATATGAAAGTTGCAGTAGTTGTAATCATAATTACCCAAACAGAAAGCAACACAAATATAAATGGTAAATAGAGAAACAGTGGAAAACTACTTTGCAAAAAAAGCAATAAAAAGCAAACAACTGCAGGTTCATGTGATAACAGAGAAATCTTAAATGCATTTCACACAATGAAAGAAGCCAGACTCAAAAACATATGTACTATATAATTTTATTTATATCGCATTCTGAAAAGGGATGGGTCAGTAATTGCCAGTTCCTGAGTCTGAGTGGCCTCTAAAGACCATAAAGATACTTCATAGGGTGATGGATATGTTCTATGTCTTGATGATGATGGGAAAATTCATGCCACTGTACACCTAAAAATGATTGATTTTACTCTATGTAACTTATACTTCCATGAATCTAATTTAAAACAAACAAAACAAACTTACTAGAAAAGAACAAAGAGAAACCCATGAGAGTCAAGCAAGAGATTTCTTGGAGTATGGTAAATTTATTGACAAGCTTAGGAAAAATTTTCATATGTCAAAAGTGTGTAATAGCAGAGTTGGGATTTCACTCAAGTAAGTCTAAAAATATATGAAAAAGAGAATCTCTAGAGAATTCTAGTAATCATGGCGGAACTCAGGTTTTACTTCACAAAAGTCAAGTTCAGTAATATATTTGGCCTACTGTATCCTTATTTTTAGGGTAATTTCATGTCTCCATTCTCCTGGAACATTACCATTTATGGCTAGTTTAATTAATATAGCATAGCATTTTTCTCTCAAGTGTTCCTATTTGGGCAGTAAAGTACATGGTCACCTAACTTAAGTATGTATCCTTTTAGATGTTGCACAGATATATGTAGAAGAATGGCTTTCTAGGTATGGAGTTTCTAGCAAAAGATTAAATTCATGTTGAGCTCTCTTAAAAGATAATATTATGTCAATTTGAAAGTTGATCTTACTGTTACAAAAAAGGAAATGTGCAAGGTTATGTACTCAATGTCTTTAATAGTCTATCATACATCAATTAAGAGTTTGTTGAACATACAAGTCCTAATCAGCATTTTTTTCTATCAATTTAGTTACTTTTTAAAATAGAGAATTACACCATTATTGAAAATGAGGTCTAAAACCATATTAAGTGCTGGCACCTCTCTATTCCTATCCCACAGAGCATCAGCAGATAGCTAAAAAAGAAAGAAACATAAAGGATGAGGTCAATGATGAGCTCTTCTCCAGAGCTGCTGGAACCAGAGGGATTAATGAGATCATGATACAGATTCTTAGGTCATTGCTCTTAGGACTTTGCTCCGAGGATGGAAAGAAAACACAAATTAGTGTGATATTTAAACTATTCATTAAAAATTCCATTAAGAGAAAAAGATGGCCTCATTTTATAGTTTATGTCTTAAAAAAATAAAATGAACTTGAAACTATTACTGAATTCAAATGAAGCTTCCATGATGACAGGGCTAGTATATTGTCCCCACCACGGAACTGTTCCCAAAGACAAATTCCAATGAATGAATTAGATATTGCTTTTTGGTGAGTGGAAGCAAGATAAGCAAAATTAAACTACTGGGAAAATTAAGGAATTAAACTACAGTTTTAAAGACCATTATAATGAAGTTTCTGTGTAGATATAATAATATTCGTCCCATTGGCTTTCTCTGGGCCTTATTAAACCATATGCAATATCAAACTTATTTACTCTTCTAGGACATAGTAACCCCTATTAGCTCAGAAAAGCAATTCTCCAAATCCCTGTGAAAAATCTAAATTCTTCTATCTCTAGTTCTAAAATAGCTGGAATTCAAACTGCAATTTGGAGAATTAGACAACCATTAGCAGAGCAGCTAATACTCAGGAAGTGCTGGCATAATTCCAAAGCAATGCTCAAATAGAAAGCTCCAGTTGGACTATTTTATGTACTGTTTAGTTATTTTCAACTGTGCAGTAGAAAAGGCAATATAATTCACCCCAAGAAACAGGTGAGTCATTTATTGGTAAAGCAGATATAGTAGTAAAGTGCTCCAGGAAACACAGTGAGTGAGCAGGATTTTGGAAGAAAATGTAGTATAAGGGGAGTTGCTAAAATATGTACTAATTTCATGAGAAGTAGATCTTCATAACAAACTTTGATACGTTTGTTATGTAGCTATGTAAAAATAATACGTAAGAGAATGCTTATTCTTTTATATAAGAGAAATATATTTTCTAATATTTAATATCACATATAATGGGAAATTTTTTTATAAAAAATATAAGAGAATTCTCTATAAGAGAATGTAAGGAATTAGTAACCAACATGCCATGCCAATTGAGAGATATGATAATATTCAATAGGAGAATCAGCATTCTTTTAATAAATCAATTTTAACCTTAAATATATTGTTCAAGTACCCTAATGTCCAAATATTTTATTTTAATATAAATCTCTTCCTAAAATACCACTGTACAATTTAATTAAAATATCTTTCTGTTCTTTAAGTAACAATACAATATCTTTGTTGACTAGGATCTTTCATGTAATTTTGTATTATTAGAATTAGTATTTTATATATTGTCTTGCATTATCTTACTTTGTATTTTATTATTCTATATGAATTTTAAATTTTGGAACGTATTGATATATAGAACCCTCTTTGTAACACATAGTTTATTTAGTCAGCTAAAAAAGTCAATTTAAAATAATATTTGAATAAAACAAAATATAAACATTTGTCATAATTTTATAATCAATGAGTGAAATATGTTACCAAGTGAGTCTTTTTCCCTCAGCTGACTATATTACTGCCATATTGATCTCATTTGGTCAATAAACATCAGAGATCATGAGGTATCAGGCTGTGTGTCACCACATTTAAAGTGTTACAAAGTATCAGATGACTTCAAAATCTTCCTAAAATCCAAGATTTTGACCTCGGTTCAGTGCTAGTGCTCCGACAAGTGACTGTGAGTATATGTATATATTTGTGCTGTATGACTTGTGACTGAATGCTTTTCTAGAAGTTCTGAATTTTCTATATTGGGTAAGTATTTTCATCTAAATAAGAATAAAATAAACCAACACAAAATACCATGGGCCTAGCATGTTGAAACCTAGGCCCCGTTGTAAAATAAAGAAAACTAATTTTACTAGGACCAGAGAAAAGCTCTGAGCAGTCTTTCAGCTGCAAATGGTGGCTCAGAAACTAGGCAGTCCAAGGGAATCTAAAAGCAGCCCAGCAGGTGCTTGGTGCCAAGCCTCAAATAAGAATCAAGGACACAGCACCAAGAAAAAAATAATATCAGATAATTATATGAGCTGAGTATGGAGAAGAAATCATGTTCTAACTGTGCGTATTAGCATCTGTATAGAAATGACAAGAAACCAAGTGGTCTTCAGTTCCATACACCTACACAGAAACACTGGCAATGATGGGCAGAGCTGGAACTCATGTGAAAGGATATTATTTGCTCCACTTGTACAATCTCCACTGGACCTATTTTCTGATCTCGGTTGTATAATTCTTATATCTCTAGTAGCAAGAAGTCATGCTGAAGCTTAGAGCAGCGGACCTTGGCAAACACTGACTGCCCCCGTCCTGGTACTACAGAGATTTCAAGATCTGTCTCCCCTAGCATACAGATTATGTGAAATTAAGAGAGAAGAGAGCTTCATGAATCAGTTCAAAAAGGGACTGTAGAGCTACATAATAATAAGACAAGGAGGGCTTAAACCTGCAATGTCTGTTATGGATCCAAAGAAATAAATTGGTCACAGATTTTAGAGTAGGAGCTAGTTTCCAGGTAGCAAGTAAACAGTTCCAACAGTGATAACTGGAGCAACTTATCCATTTCTTCAATTCTCAAGTCAGTAATGGAATAAGTATTTGAATAAAGGCAGACTAGTTCTAAGGCTATGGCAGTAGTCCAAGAGATAGGTGAGTACGGTGGAGATGGGAGAACAGTAACAAAGGAAGGAAAATGGAGAGGACATAGTAATTTGTTTGAAGTATCATGTATCAAGAAGAACTCCCATATTTCTGACTTGAGGACTTGTTTGGAAATGATAGGAGATTGTGGAGAGCAAAAAGGATTGGAAAAAGAGAATCATAATTTAGCTTTGGCATGTAAAATTTGAAATGCTTTGGAAAACTCCAAGTGTAAATGTTAACTACCAAATAATTGCATGTGTGTCTAATTCAGAAAAAAGCCTTGTCTGAAAAACAAACATAAAAATGTTCGGTTCATTGATATTGATTGAATTCCTGAAAATAGACATGATCATGTGAGGAAGTTAGAGTGAGAAGAGAAAAATCTAAGTAAACACTTACCACTTATTATATTTAAAAGTCTTGAAAAAAAGAGTGAGAAAACAAGACTGGGTAGTAAAGAACAGTAAAAACAAACAAAAAGTAGTAAGAAACAAAGGGTCATGCTGTTGAAAAATCAAATAATTTAATAAATTAAGATTGTGTAAGTTTCCTTTGGCAGTATAGTTTTATTGAAGTGGTAAAGCCTCACTAAATAGAAAAGAAATGTATTTAAAAATGGAAGCTCTTGGCAGCTTTTGAGAAAGAGTGCTTCCTCTATTTTGACAAGAAAAAAAAAAAAGAGGATGGCTAAGGATTCAGGGAGGTATTTTTTTGGTTAGTGGTGGGGAAGAGAAAGGAGTTCCAAAATGCTGACTTTTATTTTCTTTGGGAAGTAAGAGACTTCTGAAATTCTGCTGATTATGGTAACGTTGAAGTGGCTAGGAGTCTAGGTAGAGTGGAAGGGCCTAAAGTTGTTGTGAAACATAGAATGATTAGTGATTTTCCAACTAGAATAAGGGAATGTCATTTAAAGTTTAAGCATCATTTATATTAGTGAACACAAAGTTGATGACAGTATCATTCCAATGTGGTTGTATAATTTCCTTCAACAATGCTCACTTGCTCAGGTAGAAATGCGGAAAATGGTTGGGCTATTCATGACGGGGGAAAATTTTTCAGGTTTGGAGGAGAGTGACTGAGATAACCACATATGTGGTTCAAGCTGAATACAGAAGAAAGTGAAGAAAGGAAGTAACTAATGGATAGTGTGAACACTGAGGTTGAAGATTGAATTAGTGATTAGAGATTAGTGAGCTAAAACTCCCAACAAGGCCAAAGAAAGAAAAGTTGTGGAAATAGCTGAACGAGCATTTCATACAGGCAGAAAGTTGGGTTTGGATATTTCAATAAATGAGGTGTTTCAATAATAATTTTGGAAATGAGGCAGTTGGCTGACTGTAAGGCCCACAGAGTAACAGTGTGAGGGCGTGATTACACGTTTGTGTGATATTTGTGTTGTCATTTGCATGGAGGTGCAGTAAAAATGAAGTCTGTGGACCAGGCGCCGAAGTCTCCATGGAATGAAGCAGATTCCACAAGATAAGCTAATTCTATTTAGAAGGCAGTACAGCTAGGGAAATAAAAAGGAAGTTCACAAACTCAAAGGTGAGAATCAGTCTGAAAGTGGAGTCTGTTTTGTAAATTGCTTAAGGGGATTGCAGAGGAAGCAGTGTTCACAAGAGAACAAGTTGGAAAGAATAATGAAATGTAATGAGTATTAAAATTGAAGCTGACATCAAAGAGTTAGATCATCATATTGAAATCATAAGAAGTAGAAGAATTTTCAACCTAAAGCATTTGAGCCTAATTTGCTATATTTAGCCTTTGTTTATTTATACATTTAGAATATAGAATAACAGTGAGAGCCAAATCTGTAACTCACAAAGACAAACTAATCATGCAAATTCATGAAACCTCTTAATGAATAAATAAAAAGGGTTTTTGTTTCAGACTCCTCCCACAAAAAGCTGAAAAAGAAATAATGAAAAACAAAACGACAAAAAATGGGAATTTTAAAAACAAAAAGAAACAACAAAAGAAGTCCAGTTACTACCATTCCTGTGAAGTTTCTTCAAAACTAATAAGAATATATGTCAAAAATTATACATTTTGAAAAATAAGTGTACAATACAGTATTGTTAATTATAGGCACTGTGTTTCATAGGAGATTTCTAGAACTTGTATAGCGTAATTTGAACTGAAGTTTCCTTGTGCAGCTGTGGGCTTTACCAGATGACATAGGCTACGTGTGTTGTCTTTTTCCAACGGTAGTCATGAAATTACAAATTCTACTTTCCTGCTACTTTCCTTTTTTTTGTTGTTGTTGTTGTTGTTTTTGGTGAGGGATTCATTTCTGTTTCTTGCTTATTGATATTACCCTTTCTTATTTTCAAGCATGATATATACTTATTCATTTATTTTTATAATTGTTATATTGTTTCTGAGTTAGGCAGATGTAGGGAAGATTGCAGTCTACTATTCTGGAATTAGAAATTTTAAGAAAATTATATATACAGCTGGAAATGGTTCATTAAATGTAATGAGAACCAGAGTTTTGTCAATGCTAACTTTTATTCACAATAAGAGATGAGCAAAGAAAATTATTATTGCCCAATTGAAACCACTTATATGGTTAGTTGGTTTTCCTATAATATTATTTTTAATATTCTACAATGAGAATCAGAGTATGTATTTATTTGTTCCAAACTTCTGCTGCTTATTTGTAAAATTTTAAGAGCTAATTAGATTATCTTTGAAACTTTGCTTCCCCATTGAATTATACATTTGATATCTCTCCAAGTCCATTTAATTTGATAGAATGTCTGGAATCACACCCTATCATAAAGTAAAGCAACCTAAACTCTTGCAGGAAAACAACTTCATTAATGTGTAAGTATTAAAAAAGAAATTACATCTGAACTTACAAGGTTGTGTGCAAACCAAAAACCAAGCAACTGAGCTTCGGTATCTTGATGCAAACAATATACACCCAACCCATAATGTGATCATTTATATTGAAGTGAAGATAATCGTTTCCTTACATCGATCTACATGAACATCAATGTTTGCCTTTTTATTCTCCAGCTGGTGTAGAACCAGATAGAGAAACAAAGGCTGAGAGCACTGATTTGAAGAAGAAAGTTTCATAAATAAAATACATATTTTTTTCTATTTCATTAAAAATATCATTATAGAAGAAATCACACAACACCAAATTAATCCTTCTTGAAAGGTACAGCAGACGTGGGAACTGAAGCCCCAAATAGTTATGTTGAAATGCTGAAATGTCATTTAAAAGTGATTTCATAACTTAAGACCACATAACATTAAAATGTTGTGATCATCTGGATATTTTAATACTTCGTATTTGAAATCCTTTTGTCATGACAAGAGGAAAGCATAAATGCTGAGTATAAGATATTTATCAAGGTTTATTCAAAAATAAAATTGTTAACATGTACTGAATTCTTCCTATATGCCAGGCGTTCTGCTGACACTCAACAGACATTGTCTTCAAAATGTACTCTAAAGTGGTCAGGATCCTATTCTTATGGTAAGAATAAAATCTCAGTGGAGACTTTCCTCATCCCAACCCCAGGTATGTTGATGCAGACATAGCTAATGGTTGAGTCACGTGTTCCAAGACAGCAGTTATTAATAAGGTGACTGGATCCAAGAAATTATAAAGTAGAGGCTTTAGCAAATCTGCTCTATGCAATTCAGAAGTTCTCCGTCCTTATCTAAAGGGTGTTGTGTTCATTTGCTTATTAGTATTATTATTATCATTATTATTATTATGCACATATTCCAGCAGTCCACTACATTCTGAGGGATACCAAAGAAGTCTGAATTCACATCCATCTCCTTGAAAAGTTTAGATAATAGTCTCGCTGGGAAACGAAACACACTAATAACAAAATATTCATCTCTAAAGCCTGCCAAAATATACTGGAAGATTGTGTAGAACTAAGACACAAAGGCTGAGAGGACTGATTTAAAGAAAGAAGTTTTATTATGTAGAGTTGAAATAAATTTTGAGATGGACTGAGAAAAATGTGGAAAATTTAGGCTGGTAGGTATGAGAGAACCCACTTTTTGGGTAGCAGGAAAGGTACAAATGTTGTCTCCATAATAAAAATAAGCAGGATTTGTTCATATAATACAGTAGTATAGTACAGAGATGATATTGGGGAGTATTAATGCATTCATGGGAGTGGATAAAGTGAGCTAGTCCTTTGAAGAACTTGATTACCAAGCCAATCAATCTAGATATAATAGTACTATACTGAGTAGTTTTCTTATATTGAAAGAAGAGAAGAAAAAAAGGAAAATGCTGTTTTGTATCACACACAATTCTAGGCTTATCTGGTGCATTCATCTCAACAAATCTGAAAAAGTAGACATTACTGTGAACTGACAGAGTAAGACAGGGATTTGTAAACCAGATAAATTACCCAAGGTTAGAGAGTGGATTATGGTAGAACCAGAATTCAAATCCAAGTGTGTTTATTCTTAACATCTATATTCTTCCCACAGAGCAAACAATAGCCAGAGGTTTATATTTCTGACTCATCTTATATTTCAAAAATACTCGTACATGCATACATATGTATATGTGTATTTTTATATACATACAGATTTATATATCTATATATAGTCCTCAGTCTATGAATATATATGTGTTTATAACACTTCCAATGCAAATACATACATGTATAGAAAAATGTACATATGTATATGTACATACACATGCACACATACATATATTCACAGGCAGAGGTTCATTTATTCATTTAACAAACATTTATTCAATAACTAATATGTGTGAGGCAAGTTGAATGACTTAAAAATGTGAACCTTTCCCCATCGTTTCTGTTAGCTCAAAATTTAGCAAAGCTCAATGCTTATCTTATGTATAAAGGATCTTGGTTTATGCGAAAGAAATAAGCATTAATATTATCTTCAAAGTTTTAAGTTTTTGTTTTTTGTAAGTATTTTATTATAATATTCATTTTATCTTTTGAGCAGATATCTTTGGTTAGCATTTAAAACAACATTTTAATTTCATAAAATTGTTTTATTGCTAACCCTCAATTAAAATGTATAAAAGGGTCTGAAAATAAATTTAATACCATGGATCCTTCAGAGGTCCATTCATGTAGAATACCCAATTTTTTCCAATTATTACCATTTGCCTCCTTGTACAGAACATCCTGAAACATTTGCCAAGTTCCTTTTAGAATCACAATCAAAGACTAAAAGTGAACCTCAATGATTTTTGGCTCATGTACGTCGTGTCTTCAGTAGCAGCTTGCGGCATTGATGTGCCCCAATGGAATGTTGTTTCCGGAAAGAGGGTAAATGAGTCACTTTTATGGGCTGAGTCTTTCTCTGCACGTCACCTTGCATTATTAATGGTTGATTCAATTTTGCTGGCTAGAATTAGAGTTCTTTCTAGGGTGAGGTTAACTTCAAGTAGCTGTCCTATTATTTCCTATATTGCCAACCATTAGTAGTATTTAGACCCAGAGCATTTTATTTCTCTTTTCCCTATGTTTGATTATATTTTTAATTTCCATGTGAATTTCCAGAAGATGCTTTTAGCTAGCCAAATGAAAACCCCTTGTGGCACAATATTTTAAGACAGAATTTGGAATTTGACACACCTGGATTTGATTCCTGGATCTATCATTTAATCTTTATAACCTTGCACATGTTAATCTCTCTCAGGTACTATTTCCTTGCTTAGAAAATAAAGGGTGAAATGAACTACACTATTGGAGCTACTATAAAGATGAAAGAAGATAAAAGTTTTCAGCAGGATTGTTGCCATGTAGTAAACCCTTTATAAATAGTAGGTATAATAATTTGTCAAATGCTGTTAGGTTAAGCCATCAACAACAAACATGGCAATAATTCAAGTTCAAAAATACAGACGGGTTTGAATTAACATTGCACAATTATTTGTTTGTGTTTTCTTGTTTTTCCAAATTCAGTGTTATATTCTACTTTCATATTTTGTGAGCAGTTATTAACTGAACGACTGCCATATGCATGGCAGTATGCTAAATATTTGAGTGCGTTATGATTTCACCCATTATGGGGTTTAAAACCATCTGCAAAGTAAAGATTAAGACCCATGAATCTGTGCATAATTCAAATGATACTTATTCACATGTATTGTGTGGTAGAGAAAATGAATGTATAGGAAAGAAAGAGAATGAAAGTGAATGAAGAGGAAAATTAAATACAGTCAGGAAAGGCTTGATAAAGGACTTAAGAACTTGAATATAATTGTGAAACATAGTTATAATTTCTACGAACAGCTGAGGAAAAAAGCTTAATTTGTATAGTTTATGAAGGAATGCATATGTTTGTGTCTCACAGAATTTAGAGTTAAGAATACACACACACACTACACAGAAACTCAGAAAACCTATGCTGCTTGCTCAAGTAATTAATTACTAGTCAATGGTAAAGTTCAAACTGATGTCTAGGTTTCCTGCTCCTGTTCCAGTACATTTTTACCGCAATACGTTGAGTGAGCAAGCTTTCAAAAGCTTCTTGAATTATTCATATGGATATGGAAAATCCTATCTTACAGCATAAGGCCATTTCTATTTATAGATATTAAGACTATGAAAACTTTTTTCATATTCAGCCATCTCAATGACTAATTCTTGCATCATCAGTTTTAGTAGCACCATAGCTGGATCTCGTAAGTTCATGAAAGGCAATTGGGTGTGTTGCTTCCCAAGTCCATGTTGAATGATATCACTTTTGTAGCTTAAAACCAGCCAAACTGGTAGTATGTGTACCATGGAAAATAAGGATTTGTTTGTTTTTCTGAAGATCTAGTTGTTAAACATTTACCAGTAAACCACTGGTTGGAATAGTAAATTTCATACAGTGCCACTATTAAAATAGCTAAAAATATGAAATTATGTTTATAATCTTATATAAATTGACTTTAGAGTGAGACGTGGAAAGGTAAAAAAAAAATGACATGGTTTTCGAATTAAAATACCAGAAATAGGCCGGGCGCGTTGGCTCATGCCTGTGATCCCAGCACTTTGGGAGGCCAAGGCGGGCAGATCACGAGGTCAGGAGATCGAGACCATCCTGGCTAACACGGTGAAACCCCGTCTCTACTAAAAACACAAAAAATTAGCCAGACGTGGTGGCGGGCTCCTGTAGTCCCAGCTACTTGGGAGGCTGAGGCAGGAGAATGGTGTGAACCCTCGAGGTGGAGCTTGCAGTGAGCCGAGATAGCACCACTGCCTTCCAGCCTGGGAGACAGAGCGAGACTCTGTCTCAAAAACAAAACAAAAAAACAGAAATAGAGAAATTATTAGGTTCTACCAGAAGGTTCTCTCGTAAGTAAAAAGGAACAGTCTTTTGAAATATAACGCATATGGAGTTTGCAATTGTAGCTGTTTGTTGAATATCTATGCAAATTTACACAAATTAAACAGGAATACCTTACCATGAAGAGATACATTTTATCCCAGAAACTCAAGGACATTGCTATTTCAGAAAACCTATAAATCTAGTTTAGTGTTCATCAATTGGTGAACTGTGAATAAAATGATTATTTTAATAAATGAAAATAAGGCATTTAAGTAAAAATCTCAGCAACTAAGGTAATGGAATACGCAAGCTACATATAGAAAAATGCAGGCCAGGAGCGGTGGCTCACACCTGTAATCCCAGCAGTTTGGGAGGCCAAGGCAGGCAGATCACTTGAGGTCAGGAGTTCAAGACCAGCCTGGCCAATATGGTGAAACCCCATCTCTACTAAAAAGTGCAAAAATTAGCCGGGCACGGTGGTGAGCGCCTGTAATCCCAGATACTCAGGAGGCTGAGACAGCAGAATTGCTGAACCCACGTGGTGGAGGTTGCAGTGAGCCGAGATCGGGCCACTGCACTCCATCTTGGGTGACAGAGCAAGACTCCGTCTCAAAATAAATAAATAAATGCAATACTCTATTTTATTCAAGTAAATAATTATAAAATGTGCTAATTCAATACAATTAATGGAAGTGTGCTTTTTTATTTCTATAGACATAAATCTGGAAGATTATGCTGAAAATATTAACCATGCTTTATTAAAAGAGATCACATTGTGGATGATTTTTATTTATCCTTTAGAATTGTCTGCATTTTTTTTAAAAAGTCTCTACAGTGAATTATATAGACTACTTAGTTTATGAAAATTATGAAAACAAAACATACTGGAGACAAGAACATATTCACGACAACCACAAAAACTTAAAATATCCAAGAGTGACTTCAATGGGAGAAAAATTAAACTTAAAATCAGATAAATTTTAAATGTATATGAATAATAAAGAGGATGAGGATGAAGATGAGAAGGAGAAGAGGAAGAAGAAATGGTAAAGTAAATTTTAGCACACAGATAAACATAATGCCACACACATATTTGTTTAAATAATTTAGGGCTTACTACCTAGGAAAAATGCTATAATATTAAGAATAGCAACAAAATATACAATTTTAATTAAAGAGTAATATAAATTTTATTCATGTGCTGATGTGAAATAAAAAAGAACTTTAACAGTAGCCTCTAAGTGGTATTTTCATATGTGACTGGTTTTCCTTTTATTTAGTTTTTGAAAATATTTTCCAATAAAGATATGGACTGTATTTGGAGAACCCTATCCAATTACAGTCATATTCTGAGGTGTACTAGGAATTAGGACTTCAACATATAAATTTGGAAGGGTGACACAATTCAGGCCAAACATATGGTATGTTCCCCATTTAATTTGGAGAGCCCCAAGGAAATGAAGCATCTGTTTATTATCAAATCTGCTCAGGTCTTGTGCTCCCTAAGTGAGGGCCACCATCTAAAGAAGGATTTATGAGCTACAGACCACCAGGGGCATGGCTGTCATTGCCCTACATGGCACTCCTTCCTTTCCCATAATGCTGTGCCCTGGACACCTCCATACCAAATACAAAACTGTAATGATGGCCGGGCGCGGTGGCTCACGCTTGTAATCCCAGCACTTTGGGAGGCCGAGGCGGGCAGATCACGAGGTCGGGAGATCGAGACCACGGTGAAACCCCGTATCTACTAAAAATACAAAAAATTAGCCGGGCGTGGTGGCGGGCGCCTGTAGTCCCAGCTACTCGGAGAGGCTGAGGCAGGAGAATGGTGTGAACCCGGGAGGCGGAGCTTGCAGTGAGCCGAGATTGCGCCACTGCACTCCAGCCTGGGCGATAGAGCGAGACTCCATCTCAAAAAAAAAAAAAACAAAAAAAACAAAAAAACAAAAAACTGTAATGATTTCCCATGAACAAGACTTCTAGGAGATTTGTCAAAATTGGGAAAAATGTTCTTTTATAAGGCTCAGACCCAGCCTATGAGGCCAGCTTCAGAAACATCTTTTTCCTGCCTCATTCTGCCCTTGTGATGCATTGAACCAGTGTTGTTTTCCTTTATTACTCTACACCAATATCCATACTATACTTCAGAATGGGCAGAGTATACTTCCCTGATCCTTGACACTGGGCTTGGCTATATGACTTTCCTTGGTCAGTGGATATTGGCCTATGTGACAGAGGTAGAGGCCTTAAATGACCTTACAGGATTTGGCTTGTTTCTTGTGTCCCAGGGATCTGCCATGAGAAGAGCTTCTCCTAGTAACTGATGCCCTATCAATCTGGTGTCTATAATAAACACTCGTGGGGTAAATTGACACCCAACCTACCCGCAGACAGGTCCAGCTGACCCACAGTCTGAAGTAGATTGCCCAGAGGAGCCAGCTTAGATTAGCCAAACTGCATTCAGCCTCCTGAGCATGTGAATCAATGCTTCTTGTTCTAGGCCATTGACTTTTAGAGTGGTTTGTTACATAATGTTATTGTTGGTCATGGCCAACTGATACCATATGGGAGAAATGCACACAACTGTCATCCTCAGGTCCTTTCCACCATCCATGTAAACAAAATGAACTGAATAGACAACTGGGAGCCATCTGTTCATCAGCTCTTAAGACATACTTAGATTCTAGAGTCAAATTTATTGTCCCAATCAGTCTCAGTGAGGAATGCTGCTTCATATTACTTCATTATTGAAGGTGAATGTCTCAGGTTACTATGAGTTCATAACACATCCAGGGACTCATACAGCTTACTAGGCCTAGAAGGTACAATAGAGGCCATACTATAACTCTCTTCAATGATGCAATATCCTAGGCACAGAAAGGAAAAGTTACTGACAGAAGGCCACACCATAAGACAGTGTTAGGCTTGGGTCCTCTGTCCCCTAACCCAGCACTCTTCTATTGCAACTTTCATGATTTGTAGTTGGGTATTAGGAAAAGTATCTTGTGATTTTTTTTTCCTAAATAGCGATAAACTTGTCTAGAAATTTCCTGATTAATCGTGTCAATTATCATTTTATTTTTGTAGCTTCTTTCAGGGTCAGTAGGATGATTTTGACACAGATTTAGATGTGAAACGTAACTCAAAAGGAGTGTCTTACTGAAAGAGAGTAAAATCCATTGAGGATAATAAACTACACCAAATACAGAGATCCATAAAGAGATCTGAGAAACTCTGAACAGTCATTTAATTAAATCTGTTCAGTTATTCTCCATGCTAATGTGTCATGTTAAGTAGGAAGATGTACTAAAAGTTTCTTATTAATAGTATTTGCTTCCTGTCAAGTTTTAATATTTTCAGTTGCTGAAAAAAATGTTAGAATTTTGGGGGGTGGAGGAGAGAATGCTCATATTCTTCCAGGGGAAAATTCAAAAATACAAAGCAAAATATACATCTCTGTGAAGGGTTTGCTGTTATTTGTATTTTTCTACAAATTCTGAAAGCGTAGAATTAAACCCTGAAGACATAGTAATGGGGTAAAAAGCAAAATTATTAAGCAAGTTTGGTTTTGTATTCACAGGCAGAATGAAGTTCAAGGTTTGCATGTAGGTTTGCCTTTCTTTCAGTGCAAGGCACTATTGCCTGGTTTTATGAGCTCAGATTCTGTAGTCAGACTGTCTGCACCTGATCCTAGACTATGCCAATTATTACTTGAATCATCAGAGTAAGCTGTTTAACCTCTATTTGACAGGTTTCTTCATTTGTAGGCTGAAGGGAATAATGATAATATCTATTACAGAGTTTTTTAAAGGATTAAACTGACTCTATAGGTAATTTTTCTTTAGTTGTACTTGAGATACATAAACAAACAAAAGTAACAAAGATCTTTGCAATCATGAAGCTTATATTCTAGAAGTCGTAGTCAGACAAAGAAGAAACAAGAACCCTAATAAATCAATAATGATATACCGTGTACTAGAAAATAATAAGCATGGTGGGAAAAGCAAAAGTTGAACAGAGTAAAGAAAACCAAGTGTGCTGCAGGGAGGGGAGGGTTGCAATATTAAATAAACGGATGGACGAGACTTCGTTGAGAGAATGTCTTTTGTGCAATGACCTGAAGAAAGGGATGGAAAAGTCATGCATATATCTGCAGAGAACATTCATAGATGAGAGAATTAGCTTAAACCTCTAAGATGGGAGCAGGAGAACATTAGAATGTGGAAACTGAGACTCAAGAAATTTAAATGGCTTGCTTAAGTTTACATGAATCCAGGAGAAAGAGTATTTTGACAGCCTGGAGTATAACGAACAAGAATAAATGTCTTCAGTTCTCAGAAAACTCACATAATCACCATCTCCTAAGTATGAGATTCCCCATGAGATCCACTCTGATAATGTATACACCGTACAGTAAATGAATGCACTGATCTTGTAGGACACTCCTTTTCAAGAATGTTCAAGATAATTTGAGGTGCTGAACACTCTTATGATTATCTTCTTCAAGGTTTTAGTCTCAGAAGGGAGAACCCAAATGCTCAGCAGTCCTTCTGGCCCAATAAACAGTTTCCCACTGTAGCAGGCAGATTCTAAAGTGACCCCAACTATCTTCATCTCTTGGTACTCAGGCCTTGCTATCTTTCCCTCCCCTTCAGTATGAGTGCGACCTGTGATTTGCTTCTAAACCAACAGAATACAGCACAGAATACTACATATACATGATCATATTTCATAAGATAGTAATGTCTATCTTGCTAGAAAACTGTCTCTTTTCTAGCTTTGAAGAGGCAAGCTGTCATGTTGCCAGCTGCCATAAGAAAAAGGCTACACAATAAGGAACTGAGAAGAGTCAATAACCAACAACCAAGGTGAGGAATGGTGGCTCACGCCTATAATCTCAGCACTTTGGGAGGCCGAGCCGAGTGGACCACTTGAGGTCAGGGGTTCGAGACCAGCCTGGCCAACATGGTGAACCCTGTCTCTACTAAACATACAAAAATTGGCCAGGCGGGGTAGCAGGCGCCTGTAATCTCAGCTACTAGAGAGGCTGAGGTGAGAGGATTGCTTGACCCCAGGAGGCAGGGGTTGCAGTGAGCCAAGATGTCACCACTGCACTCCAGCCTGGGTGACAGAGCAAGACTTAGTCTCAAAAGAAAAAAAGAACAAACAAACAAAAAAACCTAACAGCCAGCAAGAAACTGAGGCTTTCAATCTCACAAACTGTGAAGACCTGTATTCACTCAGCAGCCACACAATATTGGAGGAATATCCTTCCCCAATGGAACCTCAGATGAGAAACCAGCCCCAGCCAACAGACTGTGGCCTTGCAAGGGCCTAGGTAAATTGTACTCAGATTCCTGACCCACAGAAACTATGAAATAAATGCATGTTTTTTTAAGCCACTATTTTTGTGGTAATTTGTTAGATAGCAATGGACAGCAAATATACTCACTCATCTTACTAGAGACCCATTTAAAATAAGTTGTATAGGATGGAACCAAGGCAGTCATAGGAGTATACGAGTTAGATCTACTTCAAGACAGAACCTGCAAGTGTGGACTTCAACTTCTGAAGACATGGTAGTGGGATAGAGAAGCAAAATTATTAAGCAGGGTTGGCTTAAGGCAATATAAAGTTCACAGTTTTGGTTCATTACACTACTATACAGAGCGTAGTGAACCAAAACTACCAGGTCCCAGAAGCTGGGGATCCATTCAGTGTTCCCACTGCTCCCCACATTTGAACTCCTAGCCAATGACTGAGCAATGATATTAAAGCAGAGACATTTCTGCTTAATGTGGGACTCCTCTTTGGGACTCTCTGTGAACCTGGCTGAGATTTTCTCACAGTTCCATAGCAGTTCAAGTCTCTTCCTTCATTCCCTCTGTCTTATTCCTAGTGTCAGATAGTCATTGTGGTCTAGGCCATTTCTCTCTCTCTTTTGTGTTCTGCTCTCCTTTATTCTTCATAGGTGCCTCCCCCAGTAAATCTCATGCCTTTCATTCTATCTTGTTATCAGCTTCCCTGACAACTCAAATTGACACAAGGAACTTTTGATACTTTTGCAATTGCTCTTAACTGAAATTTAAGCATCAGCGTAGGCTGGAAAGGCAGTCTCGTATAGTGGGAAAACACGAAGAGTCAGCAGAGCAACGTTCATCCCCACCTCTGCTACTACCAATAATCCCTGTTAACACTGATCATGTTCCTATCTCCCTCGAGCTTTCTTTTGGGTAAATGAGAGTGTTGAATTAGATGATCTTTGAGTTTTTTTCTTTTCCTTTGTTTTCTCACTAAATGTAAAAAAAGAAGCAAATACTAAACATGACAAAAATAAGCACAGTATAAAAGTGAGGAGTATATACAACTGAGAGAGAAACAAGAAAATAGACAAGTAGAACTAATGAAAGGGTCAGAAAAAAAAAAAAAAACACAATGCTTTATTGGTCGCTGCAAACAGTCCTGGGTTCCATCCTGACACTTTTCATTTTTTTTTTTTTTTCATTTTTTGGAACTAGTGTTTATTTAGCTGCTATAGTTACAACAGGCTCGCTTTAAGCCATCCCATTCTACTAGGGATTTCAGATGGTAAAATCCCCAGGGTTTATCTAAGGCTAAGACCAGTTTTCTGTTCTTTTCTTTTTCCTTGTGTGGTCCCCATGGACCCAGTCTGCTTTTTCTTCCTCTTTAACTATAGACACTACACAGTCATTCCCTTGGGGCTCCTTTCCCTCCCACATTTGCCTCCTTAGTGGTTTATCCTTTCTCCAGCTCAAAATTTTCTTGGTGCATTCAAAAACAAATACATATCCTTTTGGTTTTCAAGTTTTTACTGCATATTCCTTTGGGGAAACAGTCAGAAGATAATACAAGGGCAAACACAGGGGCATTTGGAGTTTTAAGAAATCTTACGAAGTTCGTAGTTTCACTGTGCATGGTCTGTAGTCCTTGCTGCTGTGACTTCTGTACAAAAAGGCACATTGGATTCCAAGTCTTTTCTCAGCGTTTCCTCCAGTTTCCATTTCCCTTTGATGCATTCCTTTCTCTAACTCTGCAGACCCACTTCTCCACAAAGCACCTTCTTCCTGGTTGAAAAAAAGGTGGGATCCTGAACAGAAACACATAGAGATAAAACATGTCCATTCATATGCCCACTAGAATAAAATATGTGCTAGTATACAGATAAAAAAAAGTCGTTGGCAGGTGATATTTTCCACAGGTGACCATGACAACATCTCTCATTCCTCATGGTCTTCTACATGTTATGTGATCACGGCAACAAGTCTTTGAAAAGTGATGACTATGTCTTTTCCCCCTGAATCTAGAAGGGATTGTGACTAACTCTATTAATACAATATTGTAGAGATGACATTATGCGACATTTCAGACTAGATTACTAAAAACAGAAAATCTTCTGCCTTTTCTCTTTGTACATTTTGTACTGCATCTTCAGAGGCCGCTTAAGATATCTGACTATCTTGAGGCCACACGATGCTATAAGGAAGCCCAGGCCACGTAGAGAGGCCTTATGAAGATGATCCAGATGAAAAGCCCAGCTGAGGTCTGGGCCTATAGCTAGCGTCAACTGTCTGTTGAGAGGGAAGTTGTCTCCAGATACTTTCAGCATCCAGCCATAGAGTGCTCACCCTACCTCGCTGATGAGTCCTTTCCAGTTAAGGTCTCAACATGAGGGGAGAGGGGCAGAGACAAATGATTTTCTCAGTTTGAATTTATGACACACAGACTTCACGAGATGATTAAAAAAAGTCTGTGGCCGGCTGCAGTGGCTCATGCCTGTAATCCCAGTACTTTGGGTGGCCCAGGCAGGTGGAACGCCTGAGGTCTGGAGTTCAAGACCAGCCTGGCCAACATGATGAAACTCCATCTCTACTAAAAATACAAAAATTAGCCAGGCATGTTGACAGACACCTGTAATCCCAGCTACTGGGGAGGCTGAGGCAGGAGAATTGCTTGAACTCGGGAGGATGAGGTTGCAGTGAGCCGAGATCATGCCATTGCACTCTAGCCTGGGCAACAAGAGAGAGACTCCATCTCAAAAACAAAACAAAACAAAAATGTAAGCTTCTGAGTATTGGGGTTTTAAATGAAGACACAATAACCAGAACATGGTTAGAAAGAATGCATTCAGTTCAATTGTGATATTCTGAAGTTATTGTTCTCATTCCCTGCCTAGATACCTGGTATGGTTCTTTTGGTTTCTATTTCTTTTTTTTTTTAGTTTTTTCATTCTAAAACCAGAAGTGTGGCTTATTGTCATCTCATAGACTCCTGATATATCATCTTTTCATTTAACTCACCTATGGTTGTTTTCTTTTCCTTGCAGCTGATGAATATAAGCTGATTCTGTATACCTTTGTACTGATACAGTATCAATGAAATACATGAACTAGAAAGCATGCTTCTAGTAATGGTAACAAGAGGTCTTTCTTAAATCTCCATTCCCTGCAGTTATTGGACTGAAATTTCTGGCAAGGATAAATTTATTATGTTAGGTAGCATAGAAACCCAAAGCAAATGGGACACAGAACAATTGTATATTAATGAAGAGGAAAAAAGGAAATTACCAAAAAACACAGATTAGATATAGTTTTTCACGCTTTGAGATGAAGTGTCTCATCTAAAGTTCCCAGACATCATTTGGAGCCACAGAATCTATTAGGGATTTCTTTTTCATGTAATACAATAGCCTTGTTAATTTCTAAGTTAATTGATATTTGGAGTCTTTTCGAATAAAATAAATTCAGTGTTGACTTGGTTAAATTATTCCTTTGATACATACAAATAGAAAACTAGCTCTAAACCCATTAGTTTATTGCTGTTAAATAATCTTAAAAAGTTTTACACTTCAGTAAAAAGAAAGCTGTAAGCCCAATAGACTTTTTTACTGTAAAATGTTAATTTAGTGTGATAAACTCTGATGTTGCTGCTGTATGACATGGTCTGCTTCAGTGTGCCAGATGAAAAGATAATTCTTCCAAAGCACATTTTATACTATCAGTCCATAGTGGGACATATCATGATATCATTTTGTGTGAAGGTATAATTCCCATATTTAGTATTTTTTTCTCATGATCATAAAAGAATATTCAGTGTTAATAATAAAACTAAGTTTAAATACAGTCACTACTCTTCTGTATTACTCAGGGTTCTAGAGGGACATAACTAATAGAATATATGTATATATGTGTATATATGAAAGGGAGTTTATTAAGGAGAATTGACTCACATGATCACAAGGTAAAATTCCATGATAGGCTGTCTGCAAGCTGAGGAGCAAGTAAGCCAGTGGTGGATCAGTCTGAGTCCCAGAACCTCAAAAGTAGGAAAGTCAACAGTGCAGCCTTCAGTCTGTGGCCAAAGGCCCGAGAGCCCCTGGCAAACCACGAGTCTAAGCCTAAGAGTCCAAAAGCTAAAGAACTGGGAGTCTGATGTGTGAGGGCAGGAAGCATCTAGAAAAAGAGAAAGATGAAGACTGGAAGACTCTAATTCTGCTCTTCTATCTTCTCCTGCTTGCTTTATTCTAGCCACGCTGGCAGCTGATTAGATGGTGTACACCATCTAATCAGAATGAGGGTGGGCTTGCCTCTCCCAGGCCACTGAATCAAATGTTAATCTCCTTTCGCAACACCCTCACAGACACACTCAGGAACAATACTTCAATCCAATCAAGTTGACACTCAATATTAACCATCACAAGTTTATCTGTTCAACTTGAACCCATATGAATGTCCTGAAATAATATATAATCTTCAAATAAAGACAACAATAAGCTCCTAATTATGTCTAACATAATACAGCTATCCTTTGCACAACTGGAAGCACATTAATCCTTAACCTAAATGCTATTACATAAAGTTATCAACACTTAAATGCTGATATGAAGTCAGTAAATCTTATGTCACATGACAAAGGAAATAAAATGAAGATATTTTCTTATTACAGGTGTATACATGCACAAAAATGTTCTTAACAAAAGAAAAAGGAAATGCTCATGACAATTACAGTCGTTGTTTCTGCAACTGGTCACGTGGTCATAGCTGGTATTGATAACTACCATCTTCTACTACCTATTCTGTATTCCCTTTGCCTTCAACAAGCGCCTCAGCTGGTTGTGGTTTTCTACCTGATGGAGTGACCCAAACCTTCATTCCTGAAGGGTCGTGGCCAGTTGTAGTCTTGCCTGGATTGGGCTGTTGCAGTTTTCCACTGACCTTAATCACAGAGCATAGTAATACTAAGAGATGCCTTAATGGATCTCCTATATTCCATGCATACTCTTCCTTACCTCCACTGTGGAGTAGTAGACTGATTTCATCTTCGTAGTTCAGGTCAGTCACCCCAGCCAACCCTGTAACTCTCTTCTTAGCCTGTTGACTTAGAGATAGGAGAAGCCCAATGTGTCCAGGTGGCAACTGTAATTTCTAGTTTAATGGAATCATTGTGTATACTGGTGGCAGCATTCCTCCCTCCAGAACTAAGACCTCTAGGCCAGCAGAACATAATGTTGTCAGAACAGGAAGCAAAAATTTTGCTAGTGGGTCACTAAAGGTGATGTTAAGTGGTGCCACTTCCACTTTCACCCCTTGATCCCTGGACCTGTGAATTCTGACTGTGAGGGAAACAGCACCATATATTTGATGCTGATTCAGAGCATACATGGCCTTTTGGAGAACTTTGCCCCAGCCCTGCAAAGTATTGTCACCTAGTTGGTGTGGTAATTGTGATTTCAAAAGGTCATTCCACCTTTCTATCAAACCAGCTGATTCAGGGTGATGGGGAACATGGGGACCAGTGAATTCCATGAGCATGAGCCCACCGCCACACTTCTTTAGCCATAAAGTGAGTGCCTTGGTCAGAGGCAATGCTGTGTGGAATACCATGACAGTGGATAAGGCATTCTGTGAATCCACAGATTGTAGTCTTGGCAGAAGCATTGTGTGCAGGATAGGCAAGCCCATATCTGGAGTAAGTGTCCATTCCAGTGAGGACAAACCACTGCCCTTTCCATGATGAACAGGCCCAATATAATCAACCTGTCACCAAGTAGCTTTCTAATCACCCCAAGGAATGGTGCCATATTGAGGACTCAGCGTTGGTCTCTGCTGCTGCGAAATTGGGCACTCAGCAATGGCCATAGCCAGGTCAGCCTTGGTGAGTGGAAGTCCATGTTGCTGAGCCCACATGTAACCTCTGTCATTGCCACCATGGCCGTTATGTTCATGGGCCCATTGAGCAATGGTGACAGGGGTGGCTGGGGAAAGAGGCTGAGTAGTGTCCACAGAATGAGTCATCCTATCCACTTGATTATTAAAATCCTCTTCTGCGTAGGTCACCCTTTGGTGAGCACACATGTGAGATACAAATATCTACAAAGTTGATCACTTAGAGAGGTCCATCCACATACCTCTTCCCCAAATTTCTTTGTCACCAATTTTCCAATCATGCTTCTTCTAAGTCCCTGACCATCCAGTCAAACCATTGGCTACAGCCCAAGAATCAGTACATAATCACACATGTGGCCATTTCTCCTTGCAAGCAAAGTGCAAAACCAGATGCAGTGCTTGAAGTTCTGCCCACTGGAAAAATTTCCTTTTGCCACTATCTTTCAGGGATGTCCTAGAAAGGGCCTGTAGTGCTGCAGCTGTCCAATTTCTGGTTATGCCTGCATATCGTGTAGAACCATCTGTGAAACAGGCCCTAGCCTTCTCTTCCTTTGTCAGCTGATCATAGGGAACTCCCCATGAGGCCACTGGTGCAGGCTTGCAGAGAGAAGGCAGATTGGTAGGAGTGGAGACCATGGGCATTTGAGCCACTTTCTTATGTAACTTACTTGTGCCCTCAGGAAGTAGCCTGATCATGTATATACCACTTCCATTTGATAAAGGAATGCTGCTGTATACACCTACTTTATGGCTAGACAGTTCAGAAAGCACTCAGTTCATGACAGGCAGTTCAGGTCACATGGTGACTTGATGACCCATCGTCAAATGTTCAGTTTCTACCACAGCCCAGTAACAGGCCAAGAGCTGTATTTCAAAAGGAGAGTTGTTATTTGCAGAAGATGGCAGGCTCTTGCTCCAAAATTCTAAAGGCCTCCACTCTGATTCACCTACGGGGGCCTACCAAACAGCATCCCTATCTGCCACTGACACCTTAAGCCCCATTGGATCTACTTAGTCATATGGATCAAGTTGCAGAGAAACTTGAACAATAACCTGGACCTGCTGCAGAGTCTTCTATTCTGGACCCAACTCAAAATTGGCAGCCTTTAGGGTCACTGGATAAATGTGCCAGAGTAACAGACCCAAATGAGGATTGTGTTTCCTCCAAAATCTAAACAGGCTCACTAGACGTTATGCCTCTTTTTTTGAGATGGAATCTCACTCTGTCACCCAGGCTGGAGTGCGTTGGCATGGTCTCAGCTCACTGCAACCTCCGCCTTCCAGGTTCAAGCGATTCTTCTGCCTCAGCCTCCTGAGTAGCTGGCACTACAGGTGTGTGCCACCACACCTGGCTAATTTTTGTGTTTTTGATTGTTTGTTTGTTTGTTTGTTTTTTTAAGTAGAGATGGGGTTTCACTGTGTTGGCCAGGCTGGTCTCAATCGCCTGACCTCATGATCCACCTGCCTCTGCTTCCCAAAGTGCTGGGATTACAGGCGTGAGCCACAGCACCCGGCCAATGCTATGTCTCTTTTTTGGTTGTAGGGGGAGCCAAATGCAGCAACTTATCCTTCACCTTAGAAGGAATATCTTGACAAGCCCCATACCACTGAACCCCAAGACATTTTACTGAGGTAGAAGTTCCATGAATTTTAGTCAGATTTATTTCCCATCCTCTCGCAAGCAGATGTCTCACCAGTAAGTTCAGTGTGTTGCTACTTCTCCAATCAGCGTAATATCATCAATGTAATGGACCAGTGTGATATCTTGTGGGAGGGAAAAGAGGTCAAGATCTCTGCTAACTAGATTATGACACTAAACTGGAGAGTTGATATACCCCTGAGGTAGGACAGTGAATGTATATTACTGGCTTTGCCAGCTGAAGGCAAATTGCTTCTGGGGGACCTTATGGACAGGAACGGAGAAAAAATGATTTGCCAAATCAATGGCTGCATACTAGGTGCCAGGAGATGTGTTAATTTGCTCAAGCAATGAAACCACATCTGATACAGCAGCTGCAATTGGAATCATCACTTGGTTAAGCGTACGATAATCCATGGTCAATTTCCAAGATCCATCTGTCTTCTGCACTGACCAAATAGGAGACTTGAAAGGGATGTGATGGGAAGCACCACCCCGTATCTTTCAAGTCCTCGATGGTGGCACTAATCTCTGCAGTCCCCCTAGGGATGTGATCTTGTTTTTGCCTTACTAGTTTTCTATGTAGAGACAGCTCTAATGGCTATTTGACCTTTCCCACCATAATAGCCCTCATCTTACCAGTTAGAGAGCCAATGTGGGGTTTTGCCAGCTGCTAAGTACATCTATGCCAACTCTGCATTCTGGCACTGGGGAAATGGCCACAAGATGAGTCCAGGGACCCATCGGACCTACTGTCAGTTGGACCTGAGCTAAAACCCCATTAATTCCCTGACCTCCATAAGCCCCTAATTTAACTGGAGGACCACAGTGATATTTTGGAGTTCCTGGAATCAACGTCAGCTCATGGTCAGCATCCAGTAGTCCCCCAAAAGTCTGATCATTCCCCTTTATCCAATGCAAAGTTACTGTGGTAAAAGACCAGAGGTCTCCTTGGGGAAGGATGGGAGAAAGATCACTGCATGAATTGTTGGTAGTGCAGTGGGCTCCTTCCTCAAAGAGACATGACCTCCCCTTCATTCAAGGCATTCTGGGTCTGTAAACTGGCTGGAGTCTGGAAATTGACTGAAGGGCCCAAGATTCTCTGTTTTTATAATTCAAATTAGTATTTTGTCCACTCAGCCTGGACGTTTTTTACTTATATAATTTAAGTAAGAATGCAGTAAGCTTCCTATCAATTTCACTTCTAGAAACACCATTATTAATTAGCCAATGCTAGAGCTGTGCATGAGTCAGACTATTCTGATTGCTGCTTTGCCTCTGCTGTCCATTATGGTAGCTATGCCCACTTTGCCTTTGAGGGTTGAGTGCCACCACTTGGCCCCTGACACCTTGGGATCCAATTATTCCCCTTACATTTAAATTTCATAGTTGAGTGACTGCAGTTCCCACTGTAAGAACTGGCATACAGAAAAGAGCCATCACAGAGCTCTTCAAGGATGCAGATGCTGCCCTTTCAAATCTATTTCATAAGATATTGTTGAAGGGTATGTCTTCTGGACCCTTCCAGCTGGGATGAGTACGTCTAATGTAAGTAATCCACTCCAGCATCCGAATCTCCCTAAGCCTTTGGATCCCTTCCTCTACATTAAACCAATGGAGGTCAGGCATTTCCAGCTCACTCACAGTGAAGTGAGCTTTTAATCCATATTCAAGCTAACCAAGCAAATAAACTATTATAACCTTTTTTAACTCCCCAAAACTCAACATTTAATGCAGAGTCCCTACTTAGTGGGGCCATATCAATAAATTCAGCCTGATCCAACTTTATGTTCCTTCCACCATTATCCCACACCCTTAATATCCATTCCAGTGCCTGCCCTCCAGATTTCTGCTTATATAAATTAGTAAACTCAAACATTCTTTCGGAGTATAGTGCACCTCCTTGTGGGACACACTATGAGACTTACCTCTAGTGGCCTGCTGGGACTTGAGTCTAGTTATAGGTCTAGAAGCAGACAGAGGTGTTGGGGGTGGTTCCTGAGGAGATTCGGCATTGTCTTGCCTATCAAGTGCCTCAGGGGAGGCCATCACTGTTGCCCTAGGCAGTGCATGGCTAATCTCCTCAGACAAAGGTGGGAAAGCTGATGGCAGCATGGGTGATGAAGGCAATATTCTACCACTGGGTGTGGGGAGGCTGTTTCCTCTGGCAAAAAAGTCTCATCAGAATTTAGGACCTCGGTGTCCCCAGCCTCATCAGGGTCCTCTCACAGGGCCCCATTCCAGGTTGCAGGGTCCCATTCTTTTCCAATCAATGCTCTCACTTTAACAGTGGACCCATGGCGAAGCTATACATACATCTTTTGTTGCAGGTCAGCCACTTGCACAATAAAAGCTTGTGTCTGATTTTCCACAGTTTCAGCCCTTTCTCTACAGGAGATAAGACTCTTACTCAGGGCAGTCTTAGAAGATTTGAGGCTCAGTATGTGCTTCTGGAGCTGAAAGACAGAATCTCTAAGTTCATCGTTTTCTTTCATCCCTTTGTCCACTGAACTTAGGAGCAACCAAACAACTTCATTATACTCCTTGGTTCTCTGCATATGGTCAAAGGTATGTATAAAGTCACTAAACTCCTTGCCTCTCATGAGCGGCGAATCAGGAGTATCAAATGCATTTATTTTGCATAACTCTGTAACCAGTTCACCCCAAGAACGCTCAGTGTTCTCCATACTATTAGAAGTAGAGTCCTTAGCATTTTGGGGTCTAATCATATTGAGCAGCCAACTCCAGAAACCCCCAAAACAACTAAAAATCTCCATCCTTAAAATTCTGTTCCTCTAGAACCAATCCTGGCACCAAAATCTATATTAATCAGGGTTCTCTAGAGGGACAGGACTAATAGGATAAATGTATATATGAAAGGAAGTTTATTAAGGAGTATTGATTCACAGGATCACAAGGTGGAGTCCCACAATAGGCTGTCTACAAGCTGAGGAGCAAGGAAACCAGTCTGAGTCCCAAAACCATAAAAGAAGGGAAGCGGACAGTGCAGCCTTCAGTCTGTGGCCAAAGGCCCAAGAGCCCCTGGCAAACCATTGGTGTAGGTCCAAAAGTCCAAAAGCTGAAGAACTTGGAGTCCGATGTTCAAGCACAGGAAGCATCCAGCATGGGGGAAAGATGGAGGCCAGAAGACTTAGTCAGTCTAATCTTTCCACGGCCTGCTTTTATTCTGGCCATGCTGATAGCTGATTTATTAGTTGGTACCCACCCAGATTGAGGGTGGGTCTGCCTTTCCCAGTCCACTGACTCAAACGTTAACCTCCTTTGGCAACACCCTCACACACACGCCCAGGATCAATACTTTGCATTCTTCAATCCAGTCAGTTGACACTCAATATTAAACATCACAACTAAGAAATAAAATAGATGTACCTCATTGGTCCAAAGTTAACATAAGAAAGATGATGACACAGAAAAGCATTAGGTCTATACTCAAGGCTCAGCTGTATCATTTAGGAAACAAACTTGGGATTTCCTTTTATACTCTTTGCTTACACTCTTTCCCCTCAAATATCTTTCATTTCACAGTGTTTTACTTTTTGCATTTTGTTAGCTGATGCTGAAATTGAGAGAACTACATGTGAATATAACCATGTTTAGATTCATAGCCTGCCCAATGTCAGTGAATCACTCTGTCTCCAGAAGTTGTCCACAGTTCACCCACAACAACAGACCACTTGGCAATAAATTATATTCAATTCAAGAAATGCTTATTCAGATTACTAGGTAGGACTCATGACATAAACTTCACATTATAGGTAATTTCTCTAAAACATATTCTATCTACAGAAATTTTATATCTGTTCTTGAGAGGAGAGCTAGCCAGCAGACAATATTCACTTGGACTCTATTCAATGGCTGAGTGTATTAATAGTATTAACAAAATAAAGACAGGTGTTATTTTTGCCCTTCTTTAATACAAGCAGCCTTTATTAATGCAATGATTTATTAATTGAAGTACAGCTATAATTTTAATTAAAATTTTCCTAATGCTTGTACAAAGAGAGTTGAAATGACTCCATGAGATGACGTTATATACGTAGTACAATATGGGCACTAACTGGGTTGAAAACAACAGAAAAATTGGAGATATATATAGACTATTAATGAGCTATGTCTAGATTTTCATTTTACTGCTTTTTCTGTTATTTCTAATGTGGTAAAATATTCCATCTCTTCCTTCTCTGTTATAGAAAATATTACCTTAGAACTGCTCTTCTGATTCAATGTCTGAAATCATGAAAGAAAAACAATACCTTGAACTCTAATGCTTTTTTTTTTTTTTTTTCAAAAATGAGACGCTTTTTTTCGGAGAAGTCATCTTTTAAACATCTTCTGAGTTGAAATCATATAATGTTAGCAGTCCCATATTACCATATAATGTGAATATGTTATATGTTTTAAATATATTTAATCTTTACCACAATGCCATGAGGTCGATAAGTCAATATTATTACTTAGCTATATATGAGGAAATCGAGACACAGAAGGGTTAAATGATTAACTCGAACTTACCTTTTGAGTGAGTGCTAGAGAACAAATTCAATTCCAGGAAAACTGAGGCCAAAACTCACATGCTTAACAATACACTATGTTACCTTGCAAATGATGTAATCAAACAGAAAGACAAATAATAATAGATACAAGGAGAGAATGAATAGATGATGGATTAATAGATTGATAGAGCTACAAGTATATAAATGTTCATTACTTCGTTGTTTATAGCAATACAAAGTTGGAAAAACATAGTCTCACTATAGAGAATTACTTAAAAATAACATCCACATCAAAGGCCTTCTATACAATTAGCAAAAATGATGATTCAAAAAGATAGTTTTGTTAACATAGTAACATACCCTTCATCTATTTCTGCAAGAAAAGTCAAATGTTAGAAAGTTTCAATGTGATCTTATTTTTGTAAATATACATCCACTTCCCCCCAAAATCCTAAAAGCTGCTATTCAAACAACTAGCCAAACTGTTTTAAGATCTCTAGATATCCAGATATAAGATTGTTTATTTTCTTTTTGCTTTCTTCATTTTTATTTTTCTGTAGTAATCATGAATAATCATGAGAGAAAACTTCATAAATTCAATTACAAACTATCTTAAAATAATTAAAATAAAAATACTGCCTTTTAATATTTGTGAGATTTGGTCAAACCATAATTAACTCAGAAATTAACTTCATACCTTATAGCTTTTTGAAGAAAATAATTTAGGATCTAAGATCAAATATTAAAAGAAAAATAAATTTTGAAAAAAATTAATAAGTATTATAAACATGAAAGGAGAAATCAGTATATTTGAAAATAGCATATAAAAGTGGCAAAATATAAAGTGTTAAATGCAATATACACCTCTTGGAAAAACCTGATTAAAAAATACCCCAATAAAATATTAGAAATTTGAAAGAAAATGTAAAATAAGAAGTATAGATTATGGTGGTTAAGTTTGTGGGCACAGGTCTCAATTATGTGAGGTTGAATTCTAATTTCTATATGTACAATGTATGTGATTTGAGGCAATTTACTTAACCTAGTTTTTCCTCATCTACATAAACAGGGATAACACTAATATGTCTCTAATAGTGTTATTTTGAGGATAAATTGAGATAATATAAATAATATTGTTATTCATGGTAATAACATAAAATCTTGAAATAATCGATTTTCTAAAAGTAAAATTGATTCAAAAGGAGAAGAAAATATCAAGAAGCAAATAGTCTACTTTTCAAAGATGAACTTATCTTGATAAAACTTTATCCTAGCATTTTGCTCACAATGATGTCTTTCTCCCTTTCTCTAAATCTTAATTTAAACTTTATTTTTAAACTATCCTTTCAATATTTATGGTAGGCTGAATAATGCCCTCCCCGCAAAATATCCATGCCCTAATTTCCAGAACTTGTGAATAGATTACCTTACATGTCAAAAGGGACTCTTTAGATATGAGTAAGTTTGAGAACACTCAGGTAGAGAGATTATCTTGAAGTATCCAGGTGGACCCAATGTCATCATATGAGCCCTTTAAAGTGGATAACCATTTCCTTTTGGCTTCAGATGGAGATAAGATGATAAAAGACATGTCAGATAGAAATTTGATATTGCTGTCTTTGAAGTTAGAAGAAGGAAACTCTAGGAAAATAATGTGGACAGTTTGTGGAAACTGGAAAAGGCAAGGGAATAAATTCTCCCCTAGAGCTTCCAAAAAGAAATGCAGCCCTACAGACATCTTGATTTTAGTCTGGTGAGAACTGTGTGAGGCTTCAAAGCTATGTAACTATAAGATCATCATTTGAGTTGTTTTAAGCCACTATGTTGGTGGTAACTTGTTATAGCAGCAATATAAAATTAATAACAGTATTATACTGTGATATTCAGTTACAACCATGTACATGGTCTTGTTCCCCAGCTAATAGAGGCTCTCTGAGGTCAGGCAGAGAATTCTACATCTCTGTCTCTAATCTGTAGCAACTAGTGTGTTGCTTTACATATAGATGGAAGTGCTCAATATTTATTGACTTCACTGTCCTCTTCCTGTATTATACTCTACAATTTACTTCTCTGTACATCCAGTGAATCTCAAGTCATCAGGCTCATTTGGATTAATGTAGTTAGGTTTTTAGTTATGGGGTTTGGAATGAGCACATGCACCCAAAGGGCAGAATCCCCAAGTCCTTTCAGAAATAGCATCGCTTCGTACAGACTCTGCCATCTGAAATATTAATGCAACAATCATCTTTTATTCTAATCACAAGCATTTCCTCCTAATAACCCATGATTTCACTAGCTGCTTGCTTTAATTACTGTATAGGCACTCATGCACCACAAAGGAAATATGAATTACACATAGACTACACCACTTCCTTCAGAGAAGTGCACTGCTGATTGATGTCAGAGCCATAATCAGATACCATATTGGCTGGGCTCAAAAGATAGACTATTTATAGCAAAACAAATTATACGTATTTAACAAAAGAAAAGTAAGTGGCAACTAGAAAGAAAAGACATTCATAAAGCTTTATGGTGTGCTTACACAAATTTAACAAAGGTATAAATGTAGTTTGCACATAAATACTACATATTTTTGAATAAAAATCACATAATATTTTTAAATTATTTTCAAGTTGTTTTTAACTTAAACAATTTGAAGAGAGTTACTACATAGTATTGAACTTAGAATGTAATTCTGAAATAATTTGTTCAGCATTTCAGCCAAAGCAAGAATCCATTCTCTAATTTTAATATATTGACTTATTGATTTGTTATTTGTTATTGGTTTGTCTGTTTGATTTTGACGAAATTCCAAAAACCTGAAATATGAATGACGCTTAACAGATCAGACTGTGAAGTTAGGAAGTGAAGAAGTTCAGAAAATAATCATTGCTTTCCTTTTCAACAAATGTCATTATCAACTACAAGGATGGGAAATCATAGTGACTAGCCAGGAGCATAGCATTAAAGGTGTGGGGAATGTAATGAGACAGTTGAGAATGTTTGAAGAAGTCAAGAGAGGCATGTTTCACCTTGGTTATTTATTTGCCATGTGACATATGGAAGTCACTTATTCTCTCTTAACCTCAGTTTGGAAGTTAGAAAAAAATGATAATAAAAGTGAAATAATCTTAAACATTAATTTCATCACTGTATTAGTGATCTCTCTCAAATATTTTCTCAGGTAAATTGGTATAGAAGAATTTAGTCTTCATCAAGTTATATTGATTTATAGTATATATTTTTTGTTTTTAAAAATACTTTTAAATTTTATTTTAGATTCAGAGGGTACACGTGCAGGTTTTTTACATGGGTATATTGCATGATGCTGAGGTTGAGGGTATGACGCATCCCATCACCCAGATAGTGAGCATAGTACTCAATAGGTAATTTTTCAGTGATTCCCACTCACACCTCCCTCCTCCATCTAGTAGTCTCCAGCATCTGTTGGTGCCATCTTTATATCCATGAGTACCCAATGTTTAGCTTCCATTTATAAGTGAGAACGTGTGGTATTTAGTTTTTTGTTTCTGTGTTAATTTACTTAGGAAAATGGCCTCTAGCTTCATTCATTTTGCTTGCAAAGAACAAGATTTCATTCTTTTTTGTGGCTATGTAGTATTTCCTGGTATGTATGTACCACATTTCCTTTATCCAATCCACCATGACTCCTTGTCTTTGTTATTGTGAATAGTGCTGCAATGAACATACGTGCATGTCTTTATGGTAGAATAATTTATATTCCTTTTGGTATATACCCAGTAAGGAGATTGCTGGGTCAAATGGTAGTTGCATTTGTCCATTTTCATACTTCTATAAAGAACTGCCTGAGACTTGGTAATTTATAAAGAAAGGAGGTTTAATTGACTCACAGTTCTGCATAGCTGGGGAGGCCTCAAAAAACTTACAATCAGGGTGGAACGGGAAGCAGGCATGGAACTTCTTCACATGGCAGCAGGAAGATGGGTGAATAAACAAAGGGGGAAGAGCCCCTTATAAAGCTATCAGATTGGCTGGGCACAGTGGCTCATGCCTGTAATGCCAGCGGTTTGGGAGGCTGAAGCAGGTGGATCACTTGAGGTAAGGGGTTCAAGACCAGTCTGGTCAACATGGTGAAACCCTATCTCTACTAAAAATACAAAAATTAGCAGGGCGTGGTGGCACATGACTGTAATTCCAGCTACTCAGGAAGCTGAGGCAGGAGAATTGCTTGAACCTGGAAGGTAGAAGCTGCAGTGAGCCGAGATCATGCCACTGCACTCTAACTGGCAACTGAGTGAAACTCCATCTCAAAAAATAATAATAAGCCATTAGATTTTGTGAGAACTCACCCACTATCATGAGAACAGCATGAGAGAAACCACCCCCATGATCCAATCACTTCCCACAAGGTCCTGCCCTTGACATGTGGGGATTATGGGGATTACAATTCAAGATGAGATTTGGGTGGGGACACAAAGTTTAACCATGTCAGTAGTTCTGCTTGAAATTCTTTGAGAAATTTCCAAACTGCTTTCCACAGTAGCTGAAATAATTTACATTCCTACCAACAGTATATAAGCATTCTCTTTTCTTACCATCCTCACCAGCAACTGTTGTTTCTTGGCTTTTTAGTAATAACCCTTTTGACCGGTGTGAGATGGTGGCTCATTTTGGTTTTGATTTACATTTTTCTGATGGTTAGTGATGTTTAGCATTTTTTCACATGTTTGTTGTGTGTCTGTCCACGTTTTTTGCCCATTTTTAATGAGGTTATTTGTTTTTTGTTTGTTAATTTGTTTAAGTTTCTTATCAATTCTGGCTATTAGATCATTGTTGAATATATGGTTTTTTAAATATTTTCTCCCATCTGTAAGTTGTCTGTTTACTCTGTTGATAATTTCTTTTGCTGTGCAGAAGTTTAATTAGGTCTCACTTGTCTTACTTTTTGTTTTTGCTGCCATTGCTTTGAGGACTTAAAAAACATGAAATGCCTCATGAATTTGCTTGTCATCCTTGGAGAGGGGCCATGCTAATCTTCCCTGTATTATTCCAATTTCAGTATATGTGTTGCCAAAGTGAGCATTTATTTCTGAATTATTAAAATATTTTTGCAGAAATTATGGTAAGAGTCTGTTTCTTTTCAAAGAAACAATTTTAAAATCAGCATTTATAAATCCTAAATGTAATATTTTGAAAATTTTTCAGAATTATATTAGTGAAAATAAGTCTTTGCAATTAACTATTGAGTTTTTAAGTATTATGAAAAGCTAATTTATTGTGAGTAAAGGAATTTCCACTTAAAAACAATCCATAAAATTTAAATTGGTAATAACAGTTACAGTATATTCAAGACATTTAGAATATTAGCTGTCTTAAAAACCGGTTAAAACTTTATCAAATTTTTTTTCATAACGGTACATCCATTTGTTTATTTCCATATCCTTGCTGAGAAGAACCAGAAAAATCTGGAACAAAAAACAAATCTGTTTTGTGATACCAAATAACTCTCAAGACAGAGAGGAATTACAAGGCCAAGGTCTGGGAGAGAAGGGAAGACTATGGAAGGAAATTGTGAAGTTGAGGCCATATTATTCCTAAAGGCAAATGCCAATTACACAGATTAATGAGAAGCTGAGAAGCCAAACAAAGCATTTGACAGATTCATGTACAGCAAAGTCAAAAACTGTAGTCCAGCATCCACTAAGAATCAGAGGCTGTGGTAAACATCCTAGGTTCGGATTCAGGACCAAAAAGTACTTTACATCTAGAATAAGAGGGAAAAGAAAATACAGCATTGGACTTTAAAACTTAAAAGAATGGGCGGGGTGCGGTGGCTCACTCCTGTAATCCCACACTTTGGGAGGCCAAGGAGGGTGGATCACGAGGTCAGGAGATCGAGACCATCCTGGCTAACATGGTGAAACCCTGCCTCTACTAAAAATACAGAAAATTAGCCGGGCGCCTGCAGTCCCAGCTTCTCAGGAGGCTGAGGCAGGAGAATGTTGTGAACCCCGGAGGTGCAGCTTGCAGTGAGCCGAGATCGCGCCATTGCACTCTAGCCTGGGGGACAGAGCGAAACTCTGTCTCAAAAACAAACAAACAAACAAACAAACAAACAAAACTGAAAGGAATGTAGAAAAAAGATAGTAATAAAGATAGAAAGATAAATTAATAAAATGGAAAATAAAAATACAATGGAGATGTGTCTACAATGCCAAAACTAAGGTTCTTTGAAAGATAAATATGCTGTTAAATCTCTAGTGAGATTTATCATGACAAATAGAGACAACACAAAAAATATTAACAATAAAAATGATGCAACACAATAGATTCTATAGACACTTAAAAGGTAAAAGATGATATTAATAAAAATAGATTAGAAAATGTAGGTGAAATTAACATATTTGTGTATAAAATTACCATAATATGCAAAAAAAGAAAAATCTGAATAGTCCCCTAACTACTAAAAAATAAAAGTCAAATCTATAACTTAAAATTCTTCTGCAAAGAAAACTCCAGGCCCAGATAGTTTTACCAGAAAATTCTATCAAATATTTTAGAAGTAATACACATTGATTTACATACATAAATTCTCCCAGAGAATAGAAGAAAATAACTATCAACTTATTTAATGAATCCATCATAATGTTAATCTAAAACAAGAACCTGAAAAGTAAGAAAGAGAATAGATGTCATGAATTCTAAGTAAGAAGTTAGCAAAAAAAATAAAAAATAAAAAAATAAAAAAAGAGAGAACGGAAAGAATGAAAGGTCTGCTATATTGTTGGAGAAAATATTTGCCACAGAATAAATGATAGAGAACTTCTGCAAATCAAGAAGAAAATTTCAGACACCTCAATAAAAATAATAAAAGAGTGACTTGATTATCAAAATGAGAAATAAGCATTATAACATCAAGAAGAAAAATACTACTGAAACAATAATGGAAACCACTATACATAAACCAGAATTGCCAAAATTAACTGTCTGACAATATCAACTTCTGCTTTGGGAAAGAACACATTAGCTGGTATTGGACTTAGCCTGTTGATGTAAATAACTATACAACTGCACATAATATATAAGGCTTCTGTTTTCAGACACTGGGTAACAGGCAACAGCAGAATCAGACCCTTGAGAGAAGGAAAACACACGGTATGAGTTCCATGTTATCCTTAGTTTTGTCCTGGGACACTTTCCAGAACCTGGCATAGGGAAAAGAAGCACCATGAAGATTGGCAGTTTTTCTGGGCAGTAGTAGTAGGGCTTCCAGTTTGGAGATGTTAAAGCAACTGGAATTTGCAGGGCAGAGTGCAGAATAGGAAGAAGCCCCGGAAAGGGATAAGCAGAAATCCACAAAGAGTAAGTTATCCTTGGGCTTTAGCTGAGGTGTGGGTTGTGTATACTCAGAGGGTAGAAACCATGAGGTATAGCAGAAAGCAACTGTTAGAGCATCTGAAAGCCAAACAGAGGTTTAAAAAGGTCATGTAGTGTCTGAAAACATTGGAGTTCACAATGCCTGGAAACACTGGAGTTCTACTCAACCCAGAGTGAAAGTCTGCACTGAGCACCTTGGACATGCAGTTGAACTTCAAAAACATCATGATTTAGGTGAAAGAGCCATATCCTAGAATTAAAGTCACAATTTAGAATTATGTTTACCCTAATAAAACCTAAAATCAAGCCAAACAGGATCAAGAGAATTTAATTGATTGTCATACAAAACTCAAAAATCTTTAAAATAACACAATATAACATAGACTTCTTAAAATGTATCAATAACAATGTCCAGCACACAATCAAAAGTTACTGAACTTGTAAAAAAAAATCAGATGTTAAGCTCCTTGATACTGCCTATAGCTCACCGAGACTGTTCATTTTTTGAAATCAGTTTTCTCCTTATGCTTCAGTGTGAATTATTTATTTTCAAATTTACTTAATTTAACTGATATTTTCTTCTCTTATAAATACTGTCAAAGTTAACATGAAATAACTTTTTATTTATATTTTCACATTTTTATTTATTCATATTTTTTATTTCCATGTCTTACATTTGGTTCTATTTCAGTTTCCTTATTGCTTCTGAAATGCCCCAGAAAGAAAGGGACCCACATCTGGTGAGGGTCTTTGTGCCGACAAATCACATGGCAGAAAGTCAAAAGTGCAAAGAGAGAAAAGCATATGAATGTGGTGAAAAACATCAATGCACAAATCCAAGTAGTACAGTGAATGCTAAAATGAGTGCCTATAAGGGGGACAACACCTGGGAACATTGTGGCTATTCTACTGGAAAGCAATGACAAATCAAAAATCTAAAAAGTATCCAGAAGAAAAAAGTAAAGACATGTTATATTCAGGGAAACCATGACTAGAAAAAAAAGGCTGATTTCTCACCATAACCATGAAGACCAAAACATAATGGAAGCTCATTTTTAAATTGCTGAACCACAAAAGAAGGAAGGCATCAAGAAAAATTCTACATACTTCAACAATGAGAGTGAAACAAAGGTATTTTTGGATTCATTATAGGTGAGACATTTCATCACCAGTAGGTTATACATGTAGTAAATGCTAATGGAAGTGCTTCAGAAAAATAATCCAACTTTCTGTCTGGTATGTTATGGGTTGAATTGTGTCCTTCAAAAATTCATACATTGAAGACCTAACTTTAGTACCTCAAAATGCAAACTTGAAAATAGGATTATTGCAGATATAATTAATTAGGTTAAGATGAAGTCACACTGGAGTAGAGTGGACCCCTAATTCAATATGACTGAAGTACCTATAAAAAAGGGAAACTTAGACACATCTAATCTAAAATTTCAGAAGCAAGTTAATGGTCCATATGGCAGGAGGGAAGGTGTAGAACACGAGACAGGTCACAACTCTGTTTCCTGACTTACATCATCACTATGCGGATTTTTCACCCTGTGATAGTTCATTAAGCTGTGTATCTCTAATTTATGCATTTTTCTTTATAGATGTTGCATTCAATAAAAATTGAAAGAAAAACAAGTTGACAATGAAGCAAATGACAATGATATAATTCTACTCAAGAATTACACTAACACTCTTCTAAATGGCAAATAATGTTTCTGTTAGGTTTTTTTTTTTTAACTTCAGAGTTGTATGATCTTATCTATAGGAAGTACAATCTGTTGTACATAATAAAAATGTAAATTTTAAAACACAATTCAGAGCTTGCCATAGCCTACTGAAAACTCCCAGTGACTTGTCACTAAGAACAAAAGCCACAGCATGGAAGGCTTCATATGATCTGGCCCCTAGCTGTTATTCTGACTTCATTCCTTGTTTCTCACTTTGTTCCAGACCTCTAGATTCCTCCATGAACATTGCTTAAACATACTCAGCAGGCCTCCACTTCAGGGTGCCTCCCCTTTTTACTTAGTCTGGAATGTTCTTACCTCACAAATGTGTTCCCCTGAACCATTGTTTTAATCGTGGTGTTGCTCAAGTGGCACCTCCCCAGCAAAGCCTTATCTGAACACCCTATTTTATTTTTTTTATTATACTTTAGGTTTTAGGGTACATGTGCACGATGTGCAGGTTTGTTACATATGTATCCATGTGCCATGTTGATTTCCTGCACCCATTAACTCGTCATTTAGCATTAGGTATATCTCCTAATGCTGTCCCCGCCCCCCCCCCCCCCCCCCCAACAGTCCCCGGAATGTGATGTTCCCCTTCCTGTGTCCATGAGTTCTCATTGTTCAATTCCCACCTATGAGTGAGAACATGCGGTGAACACCCTATTTTAAATTCCACCCTCACCTACCAGGTACCCTCTCTCTTCTTACTCAGCTTATTACTGGCATTATGTTGCATATTTTTGTTTATGTATTTGCACATAAGCACAAGAAATTTACCTGTGTGCACATCATTTCTTTGTTAGCATGTAAAATACGCCTGGCACAGAGCAGGCATTCTACATATTCTTGTAAAATGACTAAATGAATGAATACATGAGTTAATGCATGAATGTGATGTTTTCAGCAAAGGATTGGGAAAAAGCCTGGAAAACTTTAATACAGTTTACCAATGTCAAGACACTTTTACACTCAGGGTCCACCAGGCTTCAGTTTAGCAAAGTGAAGGCAATTTGTTTACATAAAGGGGCAAAGATGTGGAATTATTTATTAATTGAATTTCTGTGAACTAGAAAACACGGAAGCCATTGTTTACAATGCTATTGGCTGACTGCTTACATTTCTAGGTATAGCTCAGAGTACTCCCAGGAGAAAGAAAATAAAAAAGCCTTGTTAAGGATGTAGTATTCTGCACAGGTTGTTGTTAACTGTTAATTAATTTTATCTTCTCTGGGTACTCAAATCTTTATCCCCAGCCTAAGTATTCCTATTCGACATCTGGTAGGTCTCTTTTAACTCACGAATCTACAATTAATTTTTTGAGAATAACTAAAACTAAATTGAGACTCCTTAGAATTGGGTGTGTCTAATTGAGACACACTATATGTACATACAGTTAGTGAAAAGGGGGTAAAAAATGATTTCTGATTCCTAACAATGGTCTCTAATCCAACAGCATCAAGAAACAAATGTTGTCCTCTCTGAATTTTCTTCTTAGTGCATAGTTTGGCTACAGACATCTGCTGTCTATGCTAAAATGTCTTCTTCTTCCTTCAGGAATCTTTCAGATTAATAATTGCAAGCATGCGATTTGCAGTTAGGATTGGCACCAAGTCCCAGTCTTGAAATCACTAGTTATGTTATCCTGAGTGACTCACCTAAATTCTTCAAGACCCAATTCACCTTTAAAAAAAAATGAGATTGTTAACTGTACATATTTTTTATGATCATCCTTATTATGAGGCTTAAAAGCAATAAGATTGTGAAATATTCAACTCTGTACTTGGCATACAGTAATCACTCAATAAATGTAAATTAGTGTAGGAGCCAAAAAGGAATAATATACTTATAAAACAATTTAATATATTAAGCTTATGTACTTTCTCCATATCAGACATTAAGTATTTAATCTTTATTTGTTAATTCCAAAGGGAGACTTTGCTTTCTCTAGTGTCCTCTGCAACTTTCTGTCTTTTGTTAGAGTGCTCTGTGTCTATCACCAGCCACTCTGTGGGAATATAATTCTTTATTAAGTCAATAAGAGACAAGATTTATAATCCCCCTTTGAAAGAATAGTTTCCTCTTGTTTGAGAAAGAGCTTTCCATGGTTTGGAGGCATTTCCACCATGGTACTTCCTGTGCAACACTACCAAACTTTCCTCAGGAAAGAGTAAGTCAAGGAGCTAGTTCATCGCTTAATGCTCCTTGTCTGGGTTGCATGGGTTACTATACACACGAATAGCAAATGATGTCCTCTACTTGGTATTTGGCTCTGCTCTGCTAAGGGCTTTTGCTGTTGCATTACATTTGTTCAGTCTAGTTATGTGTCTTATATTCTGAGACTTGGAAATGGAACATCAGCTCTTCAGTTCCAAAGGCACCACCTGAGGCTGTTGTGTGATTCAAGTATTTTCATCTCCTCCTGCTCTTTTGCTTTGAAATCAGTAAGGTTATGTGTAATCAAAGAACAAATACGATCGCTCAAAGGAAAATTAGTGGTTGGTAAATTTAGAACTAACCCCTCATATGCAACTTCACACAGAGATTGTTTTTCATCTTTCTCTGCATGTCACATAGCTCATCTAAATGAGAAGTACAAATGTTTTCAAAGGCAGCTCCATACATAGCTCAAAACTGTGAAATAATGGTGAAAAAGGAGTTTTTAATGTATTATCAGTTCTGCCCACCTGACTTTTCATAGAACCCAAGATACATTAATGATGTGAATGTGTTTTTAATGATTTTTTTTTATTAACTGGACAAGGTTACATCATTTAGAAAAGAGTGTTTGAATATTCATAACATTATATAGTAAACATTCATGATTAAGTAGGACAAATTAATCAGTAGTTGAATATCTACTCCACGGAAAATATTGTAAGAGACTTTGTGAGAATACAAAGGTGACTGAAAACGGTTGCTGACCTCAACAATTTCACCATCAAGTTGTAGACAAGGCATAACTCTATGGAACCATAACTTTCAAATACATATACTTCCATGCTAAAAACTCAAATTAGTTATCTGAGGAAAATCCCACTGTGTAAGCCAGAGTTTGCACTATGTATATCTCGGAAATATGCCATTTAAGTAAAAAAAAAAAAAAAAATCCTTTTTGCAAATGGTTCTAACAGTGTGTGGAAGAAAGATTAGTAGGGGAAAAAAGTCCCAAACATCAACTCAAGAGATTACCTGTTGTAAACTGGACATTTTGCTAACTCTCAGTGTTTTACATGTCTATGTTTTACATATCCCATCACCTGCCATCTCTGGTAGGCAGAGACACTTTAGTCCCAGCCCAGCTTTCAGAGCTATTGTGCACTTGCATCCCTGTTTCCCTGCTAGGTTCCCACTAAGGCTCAGTTTCTCTCTCTGGAACTCATTATTAATTCTGTTGCCTTCATACATTCTCAACTCAGAGCTCTGCTTTCCTGAGTTCTACCTTTACATGATGTTTGAATTTTTTCTAGAGCATACCTTTATTCTTTGCCTCAGTCCCTTTTCCTGCATTATTAATACCTTCTTTTTTACTGTTTGTTGCCTTAGTGAAAAATGTAAAAGTTCATAACCACATGAAGCATTAGAAACCACTTTTCTGGAGCTATTACTCATGACATGATGGTTGGTTTATAGCAGTGGGTCTTATTCAAATACTAATATACACAGGAAGAAACAAATAAGTCCCAATTTATAAAATTAAATGAACTAGAACAGCATTCTAGAAGTGCCTGGTATATTTGCAAATGATCAATTTTGATTAGAAATGTTATAAATTTAGAAAGGATATATATCTTTATGTCTGGGATGGTCTAGAACTTGCAGGGGTTATAAAAAAATCTTAGTCTCTGAAGATGGATAGGATTGAGAAAGTGAAGAGGGTTGTTCTAGTTGAAGGAAATCTATGAATAATGGTGGATGCATAAATGTTTTGTAAGCTGAACTTCACTAAGAATAATAGGGTATATGCAACTCAGGTCTAATTCTGCCAGAATTCTAGGCTTGGATCTGGTTCTTCTTTCCTCTGTTTCCCAGGTGAATCCTTGGCAATATATAGAGAGTATTTGTATGTATATGAGAGAGGATGGTGGTGGGGAGGGTGGTGAGGAGAGAGAATGCGTGTTTGCATGTATGTGTGTGTGTGTGTGTGTGTGCATGTGTGTGTGAGCACCAATAGGTTTCTTCATGAGGTAATCAGATACTATTTCATTATGTGCCTCTGTGCTGACTGTGGGGATTTCATTCAATTGAAAAGTAAATGTAATAAAGCTGTAGAGAAAGGAATATTACTATATTAAAGGATAAGCTTTGAAATATAGTCCAAAGAAAACTGTTATGGGCTTAGGGGAAATCTCATTTCACTTGCTAACTTTTCTAATTCAGGCCAGGTATATAACCTGTCTCCTGAGAGGATAAAGATATGCTGAATAAGCCTGAATGAGACCAGCCAACACCAAGCAGAAAATGATGACCCTTCTCATCCTTTTTGTGTTCAGCAACAACGTGAAGGTTAGTGGGGTGTTCGTTGATATCATTGACACTACAAGTATAAATATAAAATAATGTGCTCACATCATTGTCATTTCTAGTTCTTTTTAGGGATGTCAATGTGGCAACTAGGGGTACTCATGCCATATTTTTCATGGGACTATTTTAATGCTTTGCATTGACCTATCTGATTTATAATTTTTCTGCACAAAGATTTTCCTTTTTTCTAGGCATTTTGGCTTTGCTTGCCCCCATCAACATTTTCTTCACTTGTTTTTTTCACTTTCTATTCTGTAGTCTCAATTTACTCACTGCTCATCCATTACTCTTAGATTGAGAAAAGAGAAAAGACATCATAGAGATAAAAAATGGTAGAATCAGAAGATGGAAATGAAAGATGGCAATATGATAATTATACCTCTAATTCCTTTCTTCTGGGCTCTAGAAATTTTAAAACTCTCAGGCTTTCTTAGGGTCTTCCCACAAATAAGTTTGAGGGGAAAATAACTGCTGATCACATCCCAAAAATATGGCATTATTATTTCCTTACATAAGACAAACAAAAAAATCTTTAGAGGCCAAGCATCAACGATGATGAGCAACAAAAGCATATTCAATACCATCAGATTGAAGTCCCTTTCAAGAGCACCTTCCTCTCTCTCTAAAGGGCATAATCTTCTTGTCTTCAGCTCTATTGGACAGTAGTTTAGGGAATGCAATTTTTCTTCATCTGTAAGTCCTTTTTTTTCACATGAATAATTGAAAGACCACATAATTCTTTCATCTTGTTTTCAAGGACTCTTGAGAAAATGGATGGCCATTATATTTTTCTGCAATATTCAGGTTAAGCCATAGTTGCAATTCTGCCTTGTAAATGGCATAAATAAAAAAAAAGGCAACAATCATAGATGGATGACAATCTCCATGATTCTAGAATGTGAATTTGAGATAGCAAGTACAGCAGCAGTACTCCATATATGAATCATGGAAGAGACATATGAGTGCATCAAAGGACTACCCCTAACTCCATGTCATAAATTAGCAAACCAGTGCCCAAAGAAATGAAGTGCTATGACTTGACTTCACAGGTTTCTTCATGAACGTTGAGTGATAATTGAACTCAAGACCCTAGTTTCCCGTGATAAATACTTCAAGAAATAAGTGTTATATTCACCTATGAAAACTATAGCTCAAAGTATGTGGTTTTAAAATATAAATGCATTTTGAGTTTGGATTTTAATATATTTAATAATTTCTTCTCTTTCTTCAAGCAAATCTGAAAATGAGAAAGGAGCCAAAAGAAAACTTTATCTACTACCAATTATGCAAATGATTCTTTAATAGTCTACTAACTAAATTTTTTTATTATATCACATTTTATTTTAATATTTTGATAACCATATCAATATAACTGATTTCTTTTATAATCCTACTTTATTTTACATCACCATGGGAAGGTCTTTGACAGAAGAGCTCCAGAAAATAGATGCTACTTGAATTTTGGTCTTCAAGAAGAACCTATTGCCTTCCTAGGCTTTTTGGTTATGTTAATGAAGTAATATGAAATTTATGAAAATAAGTTCAAGTAATGCACTGCCAGTCTGATAAATCTAGAAGAAAAATAATTCCAGATGTATTAATGAACCTTTGTGAGAATGTTGAACCACCACTTAAATAGTCTGTCTTTCCAGAGAACTCTGAGAAACATGTTATATGAGGACACATTTCATCTTAGTCAGAAGTAGGCATTAATCAAGTCTATCAAGTCTTTTTAAATCTCTGTTTGGCTTTCAGATGCTCTAACAGTTGCTTTCTGCTATGCTTCATGGAGTCTACCCTTTGCATGTACACAACACAGACCTCAGCTAGAACCCAAGGATAACCTCCATGCAAGATTTCTGCTTATTCATTTCTGGGTCTTCTTCCTCTTCCGCACTCTGCCTTGCAAATTCCAATTGTTTTAACATCTTCAAACTGGAAGCTCTATCTCTACTGCCCAGAGAGACTGCCAATCTTTATGGTGCTTCTTTTCCCTATGCCATATTCTGGAAAGCGTCCCAGGACAAAACCAAGGATAACATGGAACTCACACCATGTGTTTTCCTTCTCTCAAGGGTCTCATTCTGGTGTCGCCTGTTACCCAGTGTCTGAAAACAAAAGCTTTATATATCATTTGCAGTTGTATGGTTATTTACATCAACAGGCTAAGTCCAATACCAGCTAGTGTGTTCTCTCCTGAAGCAGAAGTTGATATTGTCAGACTGTTAGTCCATATGTATCTATTGTGCCTGCGACATGGAGGAAGCCTATGTCATGAGACAAACACTAAGCTAGAAGTCATAATAAACTCAGTTCAAGCCTTAAAATGCCATTTCTTAGGTGTATGACCCTGGAAATGCCATTTACCACCTTTTAGCCTTAGTTTCACCTCTGCCAAAGAGAACAATATTACTTATCTCATAGGATAAAGTGAAGTTTCAACAAGATGGATATAAGACCAATGTATTAGTTGTATATTTTTTAAATTTAAAGTTGACATGATTTTGAAAACTGAGGATAAGTGACTCCTAAAATAACTCTTGAATAAGAAACACTGTAATTTGAAATAACTTTAATCATTTGAAGAAGCCCCAGCATGTTGCCCACAGCCCAGGAAATTTATCTTAATCCCTAGTCAATCAAATGAACAAAACATATAATAAAATAATTAAATGCATAATGCTGCCTTTAAACTCAAAATATGCTAGTGGCCTCAGAGCACACAATTATAGGAAATAAAGGAAACTTAGCAAGGTATTTCTTGAGATATAAGTAAACATAATTGTATATTTAAAATGTAACGTCATGACTGTGGCAACAAATCTAATAATTCCAATAAGGCACAGGATTGAGTTGTTAAGTTGCAAACAGACAAAGATGGTGGGCTACTGTGAAAACAGCGTGAGAACCAGACATCCATGGATTCACACAGTTTCCTTTCGTGTGTTATATGACATTGGACATGTTTTTTGACCTTTCTGGCCTCAAATGCATTTTCCACAAAATAGAGAAAATAATACCTAATCAGTAATGTCAACGTGAGAGTAACATGGGCTATGATATGTAATGTCCCTGGCACAAAGTAGGTATTCTACCAATATTGGCAAATTTCTGCCATCCTTAAAATGTTTTTCAAATTTTTAGTCTCATAATGGATATAATAAACAAGAGTTTAAAAATATATATTAGTTTAATCCATTAGTTTGCTGGTAAACAAATGAGATTCAGAAGTAAAAAAGGGCAAACATTATCTCCACAGTTGAGGAACTGTGATAGTGTCATGCATACATCATTTAGAAATTGTTCCCAATACCTTGCATGCATCGATCAAAGGATTTGTCTGTGCTAGAAATATATAGAAACTGGAGCAAAAGAACGTATTTCTGAAAATATACCTTTGCATAAATAAATAAAAGTATTCCTGTGTGTAACATTTTATTTTCCATGTAGCACAGTTACGCCCTTAAGTTGAAAGTTTAAGCATTAATAATATTACCTAGCAGTAATAGTAATAGTTATTACTTTAACCCTTACTTATTAAAGGAAAATGCCATTTCTCACTCCAGGCATCCAAGATCAGAAATTTGGAAAGCATATTTCTAGACTTTCCTCACTCCTTCACTTATTCTACTCTAGCGGGAGTGAAGTAAAAACTGATGGGTAACTTTGGGAAGAATAACTATGGCTTATTTTCACTTTTTTCTTTGGTTAATAAGTCTATCCTCAAAGAGAATATATTTTCTTCTTTTCTCTATGCTACCCATGAATGAGAGAGGATAAGACTGTTTCTCAGATTCTGAATTGCCAAGTAGTGCACTTGGCTAACCAACCTACAGGTACAATTGCCAACCTTGTCTCTGACATTATTTTGGCTTCCATTTTGATTTTTTCCTCTTAACTTGTTCAGTTTTTACCAGGCGTGAGGGGTTGAAAGAATAATTTTAGGTGGTTTTATGGAACCTAAACCCTAAATACATAGGCCAGAAATATTAAAAAATAAAACCAAAGAGTAGAATTTGGGGTAGCAAAACATACACTTGGAGAAACAATCAGGAGCTTAAGATGAGTGGTTTGGTCCTTGGTGTTCTCATGTTGGTAATCTACAGAGGTTAATTTTAGGTCCAGATGGGTTTTAAGACCCTGGCATTGACCAAATTGAAATATTTAAACCCCATCCCATAGTATTTTGACTGTGGTAGATGATTGCAACTTGTGGTGCTTTTGTCCAAAAGAAAAGACTATTGAGATTTAAACAAAGGCCCCTGGACCTAAGGAAAGACTTCAAGGGGGGATGTCAATGAGAGATGATTTGAAATGGGGAACAGAAGATGGGAGCCTCAGCTAGGATCAACGAGGCCACTCAGCTCACAGCAGAGGCAGACTATCACGGAGTTGAAGCTCCAGGGCCTTAGCAAGAATAGAGATCCAGATTTGGGATGCTGCAGACCCTTTTTCAGGTGCAGCTTTTTCTAAGGAGGTATGGCTGAGGCAAATGTTCCATTGCAAGGAATAGGCCTCTTAGATCACAGCAGACAAAACAGTCTTTGCTGCTTTTAAATTGCTGGGTAGTGAAGTCCCGCATATGTCTCTGAGTACTAGAGATGTTTTAGCTTTAAATCGTTATTGACAGACATCTCCAGACCAGATGCTCCAAATTCCATTCTGCAAGTAGGGCCAAGAAAATAACAGTAGGAGGGCATATCATGAGGAGTGTCCATAAACTCAAAAAACAATTTGCTATTTCATGGTTTTAGGGCGGCACTAGATTGGACATTTCCAGCTTGAGAAGGAAATTTTGTTAGGAGAAGGTTTCTTGGCAAGAGGCACTGGAAATAACCATTCTGGCATAAGACTGAAAAAATGTACTTACAAGAGTATGCACCTGGCAACTGAGCTGCCACCCTTGAAAACTTCTAAACTTTGTAAGTAGATTGCATGTCACTTTTGAAAACAAGAGGCCAGTGCATAAATGGATTATCCCTTCAGAAATGTGATTGCAGGGCACCAAAATCAACTTCTTGCTAGGAGAGTTCTCTCAATTGAGTTTAAATTTACAAGCCATGGATTTAGAACACCTGGAACAGTCTGAGTGTCAGCATCCTGGCAAGACTACAACCAAAAAAATTATCTTCTCCAGTCAAGAGGAATTTCTTCTCTGGTCTTTGGCATCATTAAACACTTAGTTTTGCGAACATATTTTTTTTCCTGGAATAACTGCTTTAGAAATAAGGATTCACTTCTTACCATAATTGGAAAGATATAATAATTTTCGTTTCTTATTAACTGTTTGAACTCTACAAAGAGAGGCCCTACAAATACTTTTCAGACCATTAAACCTTTTTTTACTTATGAGAGAAAAACAATGTAGCTGCTGATAGAAATCAATTCTACTCCAGCATGAAGAATAATTCTGGCTGGGACCGAACTGAAGAAGCTGAAGATATTCAATATTGTACTTTTATTTCTTTGAGTTTTGATTAAAAGAGTAACAGAACTTGATTTTTTGGACTATGAAAGTGGCTAATACATTTAGACTTTAATTTCTCTCTGAGAAGTTAATAATAGGATCAAGTTTGCATACAAAAATTAGCATCTTGACATTGGCATCTTGAAATATCTTAATGTCATTTAATCTCACTACAGAATCTCTAATGTATTATGTTATAGGCCAGACAAAATCTTGAACAGAAATAGATTATGCAGTGAACTTGGGCCCTAGTTACTGAATGGCCTTAGATTGGGTTTAATTAATACATTATTTTAATCCATTTCAGAACTTTGGAGGTAAGCTCTTTATTGTCTACACCTGACCCCAAGAAAATGTTCAAAAGAGCAGTGGTTAGTATGTCGGAGAGACATCTTGAAAATGAGAGACTGCCAAATACAGCACACTGCTAATCACTTTCCTTGGCAGATGATAGGCCCCTGTTTTATCAAACCCCGTGCATTTATTGGAGCGAAAACTAGGGTGATCCTTTTCTCCTAGTTCCATGAGGAAAGATTTCCTCAAACATTCCTGGCCTCTTCTACTGTCACAGAGAGGAATAAGAGCCACAAGCCTGTATTCAAATCCTACCTCCTTCACTTAATAATTGTGTGGAACTGAGAAAAATTAACCTCCCTCTGCTTTCCATCTCTCACTTACAGAATGTGGACATCAAACACGTTTACAAAGATGCTATATGGATTAAATCAAATTCTATATGTAAAGTGTTTAGAACAGTGCCTATCCGAAGTGCTGTGTAAGTATTAGCTACTATTTGTCAAATCTCTCTGCATTTTCTTTTTTGTTTAACTTTTATTTTAAGCTCAGGAGTACATGTGTAGGTTTGTTACATAGGTAAATTTGTTTCATGGGGTTTGTTGTACAAATTATTTCATCACCAGGTATTAAGCCTAGTATTCATTAGTTATTTTATCTGATCCTCTCCCAGCCCTCACCCTCTGACAGGCCCCAGTACATGTTGTTCCCGACCATGAGTCCATGTGTTCTCATCATTTAGCTCCCACGTATAGGTGAGTACATGTGATACTGGATGATATGCCTTGGCTGTATCCCAACCCAAATCTTATCTTGAATTGTAGTTCCTATAATTCCCATGTGTCTTGGAGGGACCTGATGTAAGGTAGTTGAATCATGGGGACAGTTACCCCCATGCTTCTGTTCTCGTGATAGTGAGTGAGTTCCCACAAGATCTGATTATTTTATAAGGCGCTTTTACTGCTTGTGCTTGGCACTTCTTCTTCCTGCTGCCATGCGAAAAACGATGTTTTTGCTTCTGCTTCTGCCATGATTATAAGTTTTCTGAGGCCTCCGCAGCCATGTTGAGCTGTGAGTCAATTAAATCTCTTTCCTTTATGAATTACCCAGTCTCAGGTATCTCTTTAACAGCAGTGTGAGAACAGACTAATATACTTGGTTTTCTATTCCTGTGTTAGTTTGCTAAGGATGATGGCCTCCAGCTCCATTCATTCCCTGAAAAGGATGTGATCTTGTTCTTTTTTTATGACTGTACAGTATTACATGGTATATATGTACCACATTTTCTTTATCCAATCTGTCACTGATGGGCTTTTAGGTTGATTCCATGTCTTTGCTATTGTGAATAGTGCTGCAATGAACATACACATGTATGTGTTTTTATAATGGAACAATTTCTATTCCTTCGGGTATATACCCAGTAATGGGATTGCTGGGTCTAATGGTATTATGTCCTTAGGTCTTTGAGTAATTGCCACACTGTCTTCCACAATAGTTGAACTAATTTACACTCCCACCAACAGTGTATAAATGTTCCTTTTTCTCTGCAACCTCACCAGCATCTGCTGTTTTTTGACTTTTTAATGATAGCCATTCTGACTGGTGTCAGATGGTATTTCATTGTGGTTTTGATTTGCGCTTCTCTAATGAACAGTGATGTTGATCTTTTTTTCATAAAATTGTTGGCCTCATGTATGCCTTCTTTTGAAAACTGTCTGTTCGTGTCCTTTACCCACTTTTTAATGAGGTTATTTGGTTTTGTTTCTTGTAAATTTGTTTAAGTTCCTCATAGATTCTGGATATTAGACTTTGTTGGATGCATAGTTTGCAAAAATTTTCTCCCATTATGTAAGTATTTGTTTACTCTGTGATAGCTTTTTGTTTTGTTTTGTTTCTGTTTTTGTTTTCTTTTTGCTCTATAGAAGCTCTTTAGTTTAATTAGATCTCATTTGTCAATTTTTGCTGTTATATACCAATAGATGTTGAACACATGTACCAACAGATGTTGAACCAACATCTATTGAACCAACTATACCAATAGATACGAACCAACTATACCAATAGATATGAACCAATTATACCAATAGATGTTGAACACATACATAGTTTTTTGGAACTTCTAATTAAAATTATAATCAAACTGAAGAAGAATAAAATTATTTAAATATAACAAAGACTTTACTAAAACAACAATCATTACCACAGAGACACCAAAACCTTTTTATTTAAATTCAAAAACTATCCAGGGGTGCCCATCATCACCATTATTATCCAATATTGCCTCAGAGCTTATAGAAACTGCAATTAAGAAATAAAACAATATTTTTAAAATATAAAATAAAATAAATAAGACTCTTGTGGATGATATTTTATATATACGAAACCAAAATACTCTTGTCAAAAGATAAACTGGTAGAATAAGATATACCTAATGCTAAATGACGAGTTAATGGGTGCAGCACACCAACATGGCACATGCATACCTATGTAACGAGCTTGCACATTGTGCACATGTACCCTAAAACTTAAAGTATAATAATAATAAAAAAGATGACAAATTGCTAGAACATTTAATAAAAATCAGTAACTGAAGTTTCTAAGTAAGGAACCAATTTCCAAGTTAGTAATGAACTTTCAGCTAAAGAAGGAAGCAAAATATTTTTTCATTCATATTAGCTACAAAAATTATAAAATGCACATGAATGACTTTAATAGTAAGGGTATGGGATCTATATGTATAAAATCTTATTGAATGACATAGAACACAATGAGCCAATTAAAATCATGTCATATTCTTGAACAGAAAGCCTTATCATTAATATGCTAGTAGTTCAAAATTCATGAGTAAATGCTAATATAATTCTAGTAGAATCCCAATAGAGCTTTCTGGGGAAGGAAAAAGAGAAGTTTGAGATAAACTGGTAGAAACAATAACAACAAGCCCTTATAGTTTATATGGAAGACTGCATGCCTAGAAATCATCAAGAAATTTTGGAAAATAAAATAGTGAACAGCAACTTCCTTATCAGATATCACAACATATTATGGTGTCTCTAAATCAACACATTATTGACACTGAAATAGAAAAATAAGACAGTGAAACAAACTAGAGGATATAGAACTTGACTCTAGCATATATGAAAACACAGCACATGGACACTGTTTAATAAATGATAGCAATCAGCATTACTGTCTTTATGATCATCTTGATCAATACAGGATCACAATTATCAGTATCATCAACACACCTTCCCAATGCATGGTGCCTGGCATTGAGTAAGCTCATAATCAATATTGTTTGAATGGAATTGATACAAAAGGGAGACATCAATAATTAATTACATTACATAACAAAAATGAGTGTGAAGAAATATGTGGAACTTTTTGACGAGTTGTGATTATTTATAGATAAGTGAGAACACATGAAAGCTCTTTGCAGATGATAAAGGACTATTTAAGTGTTATTTTTGACATTAGTATTATTTTATATCCTGCAAGTTCAGAGGAATATGAAACAGTGATTTATACTAATATGACACATACATTTTGGTAAATACACTAAATCATTGTTCTGTCTGTAGAAATAAGCAAGACTATTTTGCATTTCTACATATCTAGCCAAGCTTTTGCAGGTAAGGTTTCAGGGAAGGGATGTTGTTAATGTTCTCAAGAAAATCAAATTTCTTCTGGTAAAGATGTATGTCCATTCACCTAGCTCCTATGAGAACAACCCTGTGATTAGGTTTACTTTTCTTAATTGACCTCAAGGACCATACAAGCTCACACAAAGTAAGCTTAGACCTGTATGCTTTGTCTAGGTTCTGTTAGATGCTACCTCATCCCATAGGCATTTTTTCAAAGGGTACAAAGGAAAGTGGAATTTCTTTTATTTCTGATCATTAATTACCTATTGTTGACTTTTCATAAACCCTGAGATATTGTTTACAGGCTGTGTTGAGCTTTCTCTTCTTGTCTTAATGGTAGAAAGTGTTTTAAAACTTTTTATGGTCTAATTTACCTTTACTGTTATTCCGTTTCCTTAGAAGTCAGAGCACTAAATAAGTTCGTGTATGTTTTAACAGATAGGATCCATCGTAGCAATAGAGATTAGGAAGTGAGGAAACTTACGATCTAGTATTTAAGTGTCTTTAAAGTTTGTGAAGTCTTTATGCACTTTACATGCCATAACTTTGAGTATAACAAGACCTTTCTTTTCCTGTTTTGTTTCTCTTGAACTATGTGCAAACCCTTAATGGATCAACTAGTTTGAAGCCTGTGTGCTATCCTACAGAAAGAATACGTTGGCTGCCTTAAGAAGGCTGTGTTCTTCACCTTTTGACGTAGAAGTGCCCTGTGTTTGTAGTTGGCAATACAGATCAAATAGAGGAAAAACTAAAACATCATATTACAAACTGTGACTCACATATTAATTACAAGTAAAACACACACACACATGCACACACACACACACACACACACAGGCACTATTCCTTTGTTCTACACCTCTGCTTCAGATTGGATCTGATCTCAAAGCTCCATAACAAATGGAAATATTATAACCAAGTGCCTACAATGTGTCAGGCACACAGTTAATTCCACATGGGTTGTTTCATTTAATTTTTTCTAACTCTGTCATGTGAATATTATCACCCATTTTACCTTTGATAAAACAAAGATAAAACCAGAGGATTTTACATAAATGTTCTAAAAATTATCTACAATTAAGTCTCTGCTGCATTTTTTAATAAAAGTAGAATTTCAGTCTGAGTTGAGACCTCTAAAAGATATAATACTTTTTGAACAGTCTCTTCTTGAAACTTAAGAATAAATAATTATATGTTCATTGCTAAAGATACCCCTGCTGTGGAAGAATTGAGCATAATGTACAATATTTTACACAGCATATTGTTTAATTGGTTGTGGAGACTCACTGACAATGTCCCTGCAAAGTCAGCTTAAGAAGAAACAATTTAAAAACAATAAAAATAAAAAATGGTAAATGTTATTTTCTTATTTAATGGTAAATCATTTTTCTTCCTTTTATGGAAAGGGAAGGAAAACGATTCCTTATAATCTCTGTTACTTAAATCTCTGTTGTTATCATTATCATTATTGTTATCAATAAGAGAAATATTGGTTAGTAAAATATTAATTGCTAGTGACATAAATGTAATAGAAACCTATGTAAATAATAAAAACAATTATTTGGCTTATATAACAGATAAGTTCAGAAACAGTTTTCAAGTAAGGTAGAATCTAGGGATCTGAAAGCTGTCAGCAAGGCTTTGAAACTCTCCCTCCATCTTTCAGTTCTCTTCTTTGTTGGTTTCATTCTCTGTATGTCTCTGTCCATATAGGGGTATAGAGTTTTCTTTTAGCAATTCAAGGTTTAAATGGTCCTTAGTGCTTTGCTCTCAGAAGATTTCTACCATATATAGATATATATATAGGTAGAAATACAGACAGATGATATAAGAAATAGATAGAGATATGATATGATATATAAATATATCACTGTCCACATTATATTCTGATTAAAACTGCTTGAATGTCCCAAGTGCACAGATGGTTCTGACAGGGATCAGAACCACATAATGTGTGGATCTCATACACATTTCTGTGGAAGATTATCAGGGCTGTTCTTGAAACCAAAATAAAAGAGATAGATCTTAGACAGAAAAAGTGTTCCAAAAATGATGAAAGATATACATTTAATAAAAATGCTTAAATTATACTACCTGCATTTTTAATGCAATTTTTGGGGTAACAGGTGTAAGACTAAATCTTCAAATCCTTTAATTTTCTCTTCCAAATGCCTACATTATTTTCATGTGTAAATATATTTCAGATCTAACAATGCAGGACATAATGAGTAAATCTGGTAAGCCATGTGTTGGGAGGGAGGGGGAGGAATGGGGAGACAAAGGTCCATGTAGTTAGTCACCAGTGAACATGCATTTAAGTTAGGTGGTCCATTATAGAAGTTGAATTTGGAAGGGAAATGCCCACACAGTTCCATTTTAGAAGTGTGCAAGAAAAAATTATCAATCTGGAGACTCACATTAGGAAATCCAACAACAAAAAAAAATTGGAAAATACGATGATGTTTATTTAGTAAAAGGGTAGGAGTTTAGGGAGAGAAATATTGTACCAAAGAAAGCCATTTAGAAGGGTCTAATGTTAGGAGAGATTATAAATCAAAATTCAGAATTGTGTCATTAAAAGGAGACCATAATCTTATTTAATATTTATTCAAATGTTGAGAAAAATCATACTAGGAAATTATCAATGTGCAATGCTGACATGTCATTGTTAAAATGAGTTTCCTGTCATTAAAATAAACACATGAAAGAGATCTTTAAAGGTAAATATGATAAGCCTTGTTCTCCAATATTATTGCTGTCTTTTCTCTTTAAGGCTTTTCTAAGGACAGTATTAAGCTGTCAACAACCTCAACATATTTTTGTTTCCTAAAAGTAGACTAATATTTGTCTTAATTAATAACTTTTTCTAAACTTTTTGTCACCTCAAACAAACCAAATAGCACCAGTGGTTCAGGGAAAAATTACCTCACTATTGTATAAAATTTGATAGGAGACTTCCTATAGAAAGTAGGCGCCTTCTTAATAATTGAAATTTTAAGAAAAACCTAAATTCCTTAAAGAATGTCAAAGCCTTTTTTTTTCATTTATAGCTCCACAGACTAATATTGTGGCATATGTGGTATATGATAAATATGTGTTATATACCTAAAATGCAAAAAATAGCCACAAAATTTTGGATTTTAGCACATTGCCTAGCATATGTGCCTTGTTTTTCTTGCTCAGAAACAAGTGCCAGAATTCTGATAATATAATTATCTCAAATATTTCAGCACATGATTTTAATGAGCAAGCCCATGGACCCGGCAAAACTAAACCCTTTATCTCAAGTAATGGAGCTATTAATATTCAGGGTTTTTATTATTATTATTATTATTATTATTATTATACTTTAAGTTTTAGGGTACATGTGCACAATGTGCAGGTTTGTTACATATGTATCCATGTGCCATGTTGGTGTGCTACACCCATTAACTCGTCATTTAGCATTAGGTATATCTCCTAATGCTGTCCCTCCCCCCTCCCCCCACCCCACAACAGTCCCCGGAGTGTGAGATTCAGGTTTTTTTAAAATTCAATTTCTTGTCCTTTACAGAGACTGGCATTTTATCAGTTTTAATGATAGAAAGAATCTTCTGTAACTTTTATCTTAATTTGTCTCCAGTTAACAGCTCTGTAATTTACAAAGCCCTCTAATGCAAATTGAAAATAGTAGCTATCTATATCCTTGATATAAAGAAAGGATAATACAGAAAGTCTTCACTTAACATGGTCGGTAGGTTCTTGGAAACTGACTTCAAGCAAAATGACATATAACAAAACCAATTTTACCATAGGCTAATTGATATAAACAAAAGTCACGTTCATACAGCGTATTTTTGGTCACAAAAACATCACCAAATTTCTAAATAAAGACCCCAAACACTTCTAATATCAAACATTGAAATAAATATGAGCTACATATATACTTATGAAAGATTCATAGAAACAAGTAAGATAATTATTTCAGTTCAGAGTCACAGGTGGCAGGACCCTATCCCAGTAGCTCAGGGTTGCAACGTGGGAACCAACCTTGAACAGAATATCATTCCATTGCAGGGTGCACTCAACACACAGAGCCACGTTCACTTCACTGGGACCATTTAGATACTGTAATGAACCTCACCGGACATGTACAGCTTTGGTACGTGGAAGGAAACTGGAGTACGCAGAGGAAACCCATGTGGAGAGAGGGGGAACATGCAAATTCAAGGACCTGCTGTATGTCATAAGCTTCCTAATTGTCCAGGCAATTCAGATTTATCAATTCTTTCATTCCAGGGAAATTTAGTAAATAATTATTATATTCACAGTACAAATGCCTACAATTATTGTTTCAATACACTAAAGTTAATTGCAGGGCAAATTTGAAAGGCAAGATACTCAGACTAACTTACTTTGGTTTCTTCTGTCTTCCAGCTGAGAAGAATCATTTTGAATAGAGAACTTCTCATACATTTTCACATTTTCATTTCCTTACCTAAAAGTGGGACCATTGGTGGCACTCTGCGTTCTCTTTTGACCCAGATAATTTTGATAGCTTCCTTGATGATTCAAATTTGCTGCATATAATTATTTGTTCAAGTTGAAAAGTTTTACCTTTCCCTAACTGGCTATGAAAGTTTATATAAGTACATGCTCATGTTTTTATGTGTGCATGATGGACACAAGTGGATTTAATTTGACACTTTGTTCCAAGATCTTGGGAGTATCTGATCCCCTGGAAACATGTATAGTATATATGTCTAAATGTTGCCTGTAATAAGAAGCCAAAATCCTATAGAATAAAAATCAGACAATAAGATGGAATTCCCAAAGAGGAATGTTAAAAGGCTCTTTCTTTTACCATTTTTGACGCTTATCCAAAGGGTCTGTTAAGATGATTGAAGGAGGGACAAGATGGGAAGTTGGCGTAGAAGATATTTTCTCAAAGCACTGCTTATATAAGTGGATAAAATATCTACTCTTTCACATTCACCTTGGGGTGTGTGATTTTCCTCAGGATGCCACTGGCCATTCAGATGTTTATCTTCACATTAACTCAGAACCATACGGGCACCATGAATCAATGTGAATGGAGGAGAAATCTCTTGGTAATAATGGTGACTAGAATAGAACTACGTGTGAAAGTTGCTGTGGAGTAACTGATTCTTTGAGAATTGGGAAAGCTCATAAGAGAAGTATTGTATTCTTCAGTGATTAGAAGAAGTTTACAAGAAGAAATGCTGAGGAGGCATATTTCAGGTGCAAAGAGTTCATCGTTAAGCACATCATAACACATGATAAAGTCACACTAAGAAGTAATAAATTTAAGGATGAACAAATTATCTACAGTTTTTTTCCACGAATGTAAACTCAAACCTCAATTTCAATAAACGTTTTACAAACATGTCCATGGAAGTGGAATAAGAAAAGTTGGACAGTTTCATGCCATTCATTACAATTATTAGAAAAAATAATTTCAAGAGAGCAGTGGTATAATTTAATAGCCAACTATAGCTTCAGGTTCTCAAAAAGGAAGACCCAGTTTTACAGGGCTTTTTAATAGAATCCACTGGAAATGTGAATCTTTTTCAAGACTATGAACAAAAGAACTGTATTCACCTCTCTCATTCAACTGTCCTCTAGTAATGACCCTTTTGCATTCCAGGACATTCTGCATCCTTGGACTTCATCAGCCTGACCTCATTTATCCCGGCTCACAGCTGTGTCCTGGCCCCTGCTCCCAATCACCTACCTACTGACATATTTCACCACTTTTTACTTACCCATTGAAAGCTTTTCTACTTTATTGCTCTACCTTTGCATTACTGCTGCTTGTGACATCTTAACTTTAGGACCCAGTTTTTTCTATGGATCACTGCTCAACTCAGGCAATAAGCTAGAGAAAGGTATTCCAAAGGCATTCCAAAACTCAGCTATTATCCTCCATGGAATGTAACTAATTGCTACCTGTAGACAACATTTTCATTTTGTAAGAGTAACAATTTTTCAGCCTTATTACAGATTATTAAAACAACTAAAATGTGACATTACAGTGACCTACTAGGGCAAAGCATATAAGACTATAAATTTCTCCAAGAATCTCTAGCTTACTTGTCTCTTGTGCTTCCTCTGCTCATTCTCACTCCCTTTGCAATAGGAGAACGTGTAATCATAAATCTGTGTTGGCTGCAGTGTCAAGGCAAGATTACACTGGGGGAAGAATCAAGTCCTTGCTCTATTGGAGCCGAGAAAGACAATAGCATCAATCTGACCCTTTTATAACCTCATTCTCCAGCCCTCACTTGTCTCATCTCTGATGGAGAGTGAGAGCAGATCCACCTATCATGTTTTTGCCCAATAAAGTGGCATGTGTTTGCAGAACATCTTGTTTTCATCTTATTCATATTTTGACTTGGCATTTATAGCAGTTGGGTAAAAAAAAAAAAAAAAAAAAAAAAAAAAAACCACAGTCTGATTTGTCTGCAACAGACAGTCTAATTAAATTGGAGGGGAGGGACAGATGCACAAAACTGCTGAACTGCTCATAACACAAAACATGGCAGCTTCAGTTTGGAAAATCTGGCAAGATGGTGCCAACAATTTCTGCTCACTGAACTAGCTAAAGTATGTAATTATGTTATCTTATTTAAATTCCAATTTCACATATATTGCTGATGCATTTGGAAAGAGCTTAGAAGGCCATTATTTGGGGTGTGATCAAAGAACTATATAAACATTCATAAATGCTGTAATGTCTTTCTGACTCAGTTTTTTAAATATTAATAATGTTTTCCAAAATAAATATTTATACATAGGATTTTTTTCACCTTCAAATTATTTTTCCTATATGACTCAAAGTCAACAACAGTTCTTCTCTGATACTTATGAACTGTATGAAACCAAGAGCTCCAAATGTTGTTTTTATTATTGCAAACCTGAAGCAAACCTTTATAAATATGAACTCCTATGAATAGAAGCACAAACTGCTTGTGTCTCCAGTGCCAAATCCTTTCGGTTGAACTGTTTTACAATCTATACTTCCAGTATAATGCTGTTCTTTCAGATTGCTGTGGCCATCCACGTTGTTACTGTGAGAGTTTGCTAATCTAACATTGATCTATTTGTCCATTTCATCGTATCCCACTTTGTAACTCCCCAAAGTTACAAAGCCTGTAGGCATCACCATCTTTCAGTGTGAAAAGTACATTAACACATTTGTAGGTAATACAAGTTTTACATAAAATATACTTTTCAGAATAATTTACAAGGTGCATGCCCCTATCTGGATGTAAAAATTTTCAAGAAATGATTGCTAAAAAATAATTGCTTTAAAAAATTCACTAAAGAGCTGATGACATACAGACCCTAAAATCAACTCCAGAAAGTGCCAGACTCTTTTTTTTTTTTTTTTTTTTTTTTTTGAGATGGAGTCTCCCTCTGTCACCCAGGCTGGAGTGCAGTGGTGCGATCTCGGCTCACTGCAAGCTCCGCCTCCTGGGTTCACGCCATTCTCCTGCCTCAGCCTCTCTGAGTAGCTGGGACTACAGGCGCCCACCACCACGCCTGGCTAATTTTTTTGTATTTTTTTTAGTAGAGACGGGGTTTCACCGTGTTAGCCAGGATGGTCTCGATCTCCTGACCTCATGGCCTCCCAAAGTGCTGGGATTACAAGCGTGAGCCACCGCGCCCGGCCGAAAGTGCCAGACTCTTAATAGGCGGAAGATATTTATGTCTATTTTATCTTTAGAAAAAGAAAATTAAGCAAGAAATGACAACAACAAAAAAGGCAAGAAAATGTGATTCATAAGCAAGAGAGGCGTCAGTCAATGAAAGTAGACACAGAGATGGTTCAGATGGACTTTAATGAAATATGATAAAAATCTAAAAGTGCTAGTGAAAAAAGTGTACAACATGCATGAAGAAATGGAAAATGTCAAGAGAGACATGGAATCTATATTAAGAAGGAAAACACAAGTTATGATAAATATATCAAAATAATTTATGAGGGTAAATGCTTATAATGCTTTTATACAGTTTTAACAAATACAAAATACATTCAAAATTATTAAAAGAAAAATAAGATACATTGGCACAAGTTATCTTTAATTGTTATTCAGGTAAAATATGTTTTAGAAAACAGAACAATGTAATGCCTGTTAAAGATGAAAAATTTAAAATGAGTAGTAGCCACCACTCCTTTCTGAAATCCCACTAAAAAAAGTAATTTTTAAAAAGAGAAGTAAACCCCAAAAATAAAGAGAAAATATGCTGGAAGCTGAAATGCAATGGAAAGTATTAATAGTAATTGATTTAATAGATTCAAGACAACTAAGTCCTAATGCAATAATGAAGAAACCTCAGAATTTTCCAAATGCCTTTATACATACCAAAAAAACAAATGACTTAGGAATTGGTAATGTTGGGTACTTATGGAAGTTGGAATAAAGGTAATGTTAAAATCAGTTGAAAGCTTATTTAGATCTCCTGAGTACCTCTCTTCCTCTACATAGCTAAGGCTCTTCTACCTCCCTCCACCCTAAGCCTTTCACTGATATACCAATCAGGTAGATGAATGGTGGTTTATCAAAAGGAGAGGGCAAATTAGAATATACCTGATCAGAGTTGGAAACTAGAATGCTATACTAAAAACAAGGAAATTGGGAGGAAATTTAGATACTATTTGTGTCACTCCACCAGGATTCGAGAACTAGAAGCCATAATTATGTCCTCTAGCCAAACTGAAAGAGTTTTTGGGGAGTCTGGCCAGCCCAAGAGAATAGTTCTAAAAGTAACAAAGGAAACACACACACACACACACACACAACCTTAATATTTTCAAATAAATAAGAATATGCTGGAAAAAAGAAACATAAAGCAAAAAAATGAGTCTTTGAGAATTAGAAATATGATATTAGAAATGAAAATTTCAGTAGGAAGAATGGAAGACAAAAGTTGAGAAGAAGGTAAAACAATGAAAGTAAAAAATAGAAAAGAAAAAAATTAAGCATCTTAGAGGACCAAGGTAGGCCTCTTAACATCCAAATAATAGGTGTTTCAAGAAGAGACAATAGAGGAATGGAGAGGAAGAAAAGAATAATTAAAGAAAATGTTCCAGAAGTAAGAGCCGTAATTTTCCACACTGAAATATTCACTTGAATATCTAGGGTAATTGATGAAAATAATTCTACACAATAGGTTTTTATCATATAACCATACCAGCTATAAACTGCCCAACTTTAGGGGCAACATTGTAAATTAGAATGTGAATTAACCTCTTGGTGCCTTCTGTGATGTTGCCCTGGCTTATTGCAATGCAATGGCCCTTTTCAGCAATCTAAACCGTTATGAAATTTTAGAAAACAAGATGAAGCAAAGTTCCCATGAAATTCTGAGGCAGGGGTTGGGTAGTAGAGGCTTCATATGAAGACATCAGACTTCCCAATAATACTGAAAGCTAGGAAACAGTGAATAAAAGTCTTTAAAAACCTTTGTTGGTTGTTGTTGTTATTGAGACAGAGTCTCGCTCTGTTGCCCAGGCTGGAGTGCAGTGGCAAGATCTCAGCTCACTGCAACCTCCACCTCCCAGGTTCAAGCAATTCTCCTACCTCAGCCTCCCAAGCAGTTGGAATTACAGGCACCCACCACCACACCTGGCTATTTTTTTTATTTTTAGCACAGGCAGGATTTCACCATGTTGACCAGGCTGGTCTCGAACTCCTGACCTCAAATGATCCACCCACCTTGGCCTCCCAAAGTACTGAGATTATAGATGTGAGCCACCATTCCCAGCCAAGTCTTAAAAATTCTAACAGGAAGATGTTTTCCCACTTAGAACTCCATAATAAGTCAAACAATAATGTAAGGAGAAAATAAAACAAATAAAAGATATTTTCAGACATGCATGCTGTCAACAAATGTATCTCCATTGGTGCTTAGAAAGCTCCTGGGAATTTTATCCAGCAACATCAGGGAGGAAAACTGAAATGTGGAAATCATGGAAACCAGGAAACTAGAAATCTAAATTAGGAGAGATGAAGAGAATTCTTAGTGTGATGGTGTGTGGAGATACCAATTTAAAAACCATCAAAGAAACAGTCTACATTGGAACAAGAAACTACTGTTATAAAACTTTTCAAAAATAAGAAATTGATAGAATAACTGATATGACTGAATAAAATGAGAGGAGATTACAAAATTAGGGGACAAATTACGGATAAATTAAGTAGTGATAAGTGCTTACTAAACTTTTTTTTTTTTTTTTGAGACAGAGTCTTGCTCTGTCGTGCAGGCTGGAGAGCCGTGGTGCAATCTCAGCTCACTGCAATCTCCACCTCCTGGGTTCAAATGATTCTCATGCCTCAGCCTCCAGAGTAGCTGGGATTACAGGTGCCTGCCACCACACCCAGCTAATTGTTGTATTTTTTTTTTAGTAGAGATGGGATTTCACCATGTTGTCCAGACTGATCTTGAACTCCTGGCCTCAAGACATCCACCCACCTATGACTCCTAATCATTTTAAAAGGTATTATTAAGTCTAAGAAAAAAAAACAATGCACAGGAATAAAAAGTAATCATGGCATATCACAAGGCTCAGTTGGGAGTCAGTCACATAATCATGATAGTTATAATAATGCAAATATTAAATATTAATCTCACCAAGTTTATGATATAAGAAAAATTGCAAGATGGGAAAATAGAAAAGCAGGGGTGGGGGAGGGTATGATGGGGCTATACATGAAAAAGACTGGGAAATTAATAATGCTAAAACTAAACAGCGGTGAATAGATAAAGAGAAATAAATTCTTATTCTTTTGAGAATAAGAATTGCAGGTGGTTGCCTCTGTGAAGTGGGAAACGTGGAGCAGGATCGTGGTTCTGCTGCTTCTAACAAAGTCTTAGAACAGCTTCTCTTTTTTTTTTCATGCAGAATATATGCAAACCTGCATTTCAGATAGCAATGTGGTATTTTAATTAGTCATTTGTTGTACAACTATTATATAATCAGTAGGTCTGGTAGCTGTATATATTTATTCACGGATCACTTTCTCAGTTCATGATAATCAGTTGTGTGTCCTGCTAAAAGTTGTCAACTTGCCGGTCAGTCATCTTACCTAATTCCTGGTAGCACCAGTCTCTGGGATTTAGGTATTCTGCCCTCAATTCATATAAATCTTTGAGCCTTATTTGAGAATGGACTATCAGGAGCCACAATGTTACTATTTAAATTAATTTCAAGTACTATCTTTACCTAGAATCTTACAGTGCTTCGCATCCTGTAATTTCTATGATAGCAGTATAGCTTTGTGGTTAAAAATCTTTGAAATGGTCTAGAGTCTGCAGCTAGACTGTCTAGATTCAAACTTTGCCTCCAGAACTTACTGTCTTTCTGACTTTAGACAGTTATGTAAGCTGAGTCTTAGTTTACTGATTTATAAAGTGAGATCAATAGTACTACTTACCTCAAAAGATTAAATGTTAACTGAAATAATCCATGTAATGAGCTTATTGTGGTACTTGGCATTTAGTAAGTTCAAAAGAAGTGTTGGCTATTATTGTTATTATCTTCTCAGATCCAGGCTTAAAAGTATGGCATTCCCCCTAAAGTCCTCAGCTTCTTCAATAGCTTGAACAATTTGGATTCCAGTATCCTAACTGCCAAGCAGCTTGGCGCTCTGAGGCTTTTATGCAAATGGGACAAGAGGGGCTGTCTGTGGCTTTCCAAACATCTCTAAAACAAGTATGCAAATTAGATTTAAATAGCCAGCATTGACTACATGTGAAAAAATGATTCCAGCACCTTCTGTAAAAATAGTAAAAAAGTCAAGATCATGATCAAACACAGTGAAAGCAAAGTAATTCCAAAGGTGTGACTTTGGCTTTTCATTTAGGTTTATTTTAGTCCTGTATGGCATTCAGGAAAAAAAAAAAAAAATGAAACCTGGAAACTATATAAAGAAAATAAGAATGAAAAATTCTGCACCAATCTGAAATAGGAGAATGAGAATAAACATCATATTATAAGAATAAAAATAAGGTTTTGTAGCTGTACGGATAGCATAAATCCATACATATAACTAAAACACTCACTAGTATCAGATGTGGCTGCAATTTAATTGCCCTGTATCCTTAAGAGTCCTGAGGTCCCTGAAAAGTTATAAAATATTTATCTGTTTTGCTCCTAATTTTTGTTTATTATTGTTTTATTTAAAACAAGACACTGAGGATAAGCAATGATGAATTGTTTAAATGACAGGATGCCAAAGATCTAACAAACACAATTTTAACTTGCGTCAAGGTGTCTCAGAGGGTATTTTTGCACTTAGATGGAGTTATAACTATGCATGATATACCAGTAAAAGATGCATTAGGACATTTTAAACTTGAATCACAACTCATCTGTTTAATTGCATATACACTATGCTACTGTGTAATAATAAAAGCATTTATTTGGCAAAATAATTAAAAATACGGTTTTTTCTCCCTTACTCATTTGGATCAGAATCCAAAAATCAGATTGAGATGTAAATGAAAAGGGTACTTAGACTGCCATCTAGTACACATTTTTCTGTATAGCATTATTTCCAGAGCTGTTTGACTAACATCTCTAGCATTGGAACAAATATAAGCTTAATCATAATTCCCCTTTTTTTGTATTGAAAATTGTATGTGGGCCATCCTTTTCACTCTTTGACCTAAATACTTCCCCTAACTATTGATTCACGAGTGTTTCAATTGGGATGTCAACTTACTAGTACTTCATTCATTTGGCCCAGTTATAGAGGTTCAATCTATTAGGAATTTTCTTCAAAGGCTTTATGTGAAATGTTCTTACTACCCAGTTATTTTCTTTTTTCAGAGTGTGTGCAAGGATTGGAACCAGGGGTCTCTCAGGATGCAACATGACTTGGAAAAGTATTTCTCTTCTTCAAGGAGAAGACTTTATTTCATTGGCACATGAACTGTTATGCTGATGATTAAAATAAGTGGAAATATTTCCATTAATTGTTCTCCTAGAGTATGGCCTACTATCTATTTGTAAGCCTCCTGCCACATACCACATTGTTCCTTTAAAATGTCTGCTCTAGCTCCCAGAGAATGAAGGAACACAAACCACAAGGGACTGGAAAACATGGAATGCACCCAAATACGGGCTAAAATGACCAAAACAAAGCAATATGTCAGGACTCACTCCGAATACCTTTAAGACTGGCATTAAAACTGGATCAGTAAATGTTCTAACTTGACATTACGTAAGAATAGGCTAGAATCCCAAGGTCATTTAAGAACAGAGCAGAAACTCTAGTCCTTTCACACATTCCTGGAGTTCTTGCAGAAAACAGAGAAATGTTCGACTTTGTCCAGGGTGAAAGAAAACCTCACTAAAGTGTGGATAAGTAATCTCAGCTCAGGTCAATACCAATCAATTCAATTTATTTGCACACATTAATATTAAGTTCCCGTTATGGCCCAGGAAGAGATGTTGGAGATAAAAGAATGACTAAGCCATGGTATATTTCATGACCAGCTCATCATATGTTGGTGATACAAATTTCAGGATTTAGAAAACCTTCAAAAGGCTATATTGTGGCTTAGTGAAAAATCCGTCTTTGCAGATTTTCTATTGGAGGTTGGAATAATTACTTGTCAGTTAGACAGCTGAAAAGATTTGTATATGGGAAGGACAGATATCTTGGATACCATTTAATGCATAATTCTCTGATATTGTCATGAGTTGGGCCATTTCAAAACAATAAATAAATAAAATAGAATATTGTATTTCATTAAGAGGTACAATAATTTGTCTCAAGGACAAAGCTTTCAATAATCAAGTAGCATAAAGTATTAATGAATCAAGAAAAGAACTTTTTTTTTCAGTAATGCCTGCAGAGTAGAAAAGTAATGCCTAATCAAATCTCAGAATTACAACTTAAATAATGGTAAAATAGGAGTATGTAACCATTTATTCTTTTTATCTTTCAATGTATAAGGTTTCTTGCTAATAATATTTTATCTGATTTCAGGATATTAAATTTGGAGAGAGATGTTCAAGATAACAATCCTATCCTATGTCTCCAAAATAATTTCAAGCAAAGCCCATTTCACTTTTGTAGCACCATCAACAACTTTCATTCACCTAATGTCTTTAAATTTTTGACTTATTTTAATTTAAAGAACGTGAAAATTTGAATTCTAAAATAACACCAAATATTATGCATATTTTAAAATGTAGGAAATTCAACTAAAGCTGGACTTTTAATAAAATGCTTTAATGTGTTTATAGCACAAAGCAAAATGAAAATAAATGAGCAAAGCATTCAATTTAATAAATATGAATTGAATCAAATTACATTATTCAATACCTTGTTAGTACAAATTTTAATGCAATTTAGCCTCCTGTTTTCACATAAGATGCTCTCTTAAATTGATGTAAACATAATAAATCTATACTTTCTTTTTTTTCCACTTCATCACCTCCATAAAGTTCTCTTTACCTCCACTAAGAGGTAATTATCTCTTAATAGTTAGCAAACCACTCATGTCAGGCCTCTTTGTCTGTGTTTCCAATTGCCTGCCTGTTGTATGAGTTTGCTAGGGCTTCAGTGAAAAGGTACCACAGGCTGGGTGCTTAAACAACAGAAATTTATTTTCTCAGTTCTGGAGGCTAGATATTGAAAATCAAGGTGTCAGCAGGTTTGGTTTTGTCCGAGGCCTCTCTCTGGACTTGTAGATAGCTGTCTTTTTCTGATGTCTTTACATGATCTGTCCTCTGTGTGTGTGTCCTTATTCTAATCTTTTCTTTTTATAAGACACCAGTGGTATTGGATTAGGGCCCACACAGATTACCTCATTTTACTACAATTACCTCTTTAAAGGTCCTGTCTCCAAATATAATCACATTCAGAGGTACTGGGGGTTAGAACTTTAACATATGAAATTGTAGGGTACAAAATTCAGTCTATAAAATCTGCTGAGCTTAATTCTTTATTCTGTCATCATATGTTCAAGGTCCTTCACAACAGCATCTATCACTTCTATTAACTCATATTACTTATTTCTGAATTTCTTATGTTGTTATATTTAACTTTCTTGAAGTTATTTATTACCCAACTATATGATAATTCTCTTGAGAACAAGTGTTTAGCTCTTTTTCTATATTTACATTGTGTTATATTGCAGTGAATGTTCAATAAATATCTATTGATTGGCCTTCCTGTGACTACTAATGCTTTAAGATTTTCTGTCCTTTTCCTTGCTGTCCACTAATCCAGCATCTTTAGATAAATGTTCAACTCCAATGGAGAAAGCTATTTATAATGAAATGTGCATAGTCATCCACTTTATAAAAGAAAGTTTTCTGAAAACTTAGTAATATTCTCTTACCTGTTTTTTAAATTTGTACCTTCTCATTTTAAAATTTCTTAAGGATATTCAGAGTTCTGTGTAAAGTAATTTTATCTCTTCAACAAAAACTCTATACTGCAATTCAAATCTACGGTTATATATGAAACATGAATACAGATGTGAGATATTGACTAAACCTCCTTACTAATTTACACACTGTAATTAAGCCAGGGGGCTGTTTAAACTATACGTTTTAATGCAAATGCACATTCAGAAATATTTATTATTGCATCCTTTTTAAGAGAAGACAAAGGCTCTAAATCACTCCCTATTAAGTATTATAAGCCAAGAAAGGGAACAATCAATTTCAGATATTTAAAATATTATTTTAATATTATTTCAATGTTAGTCTATTTACGTGATCTCTTTGGAACCCAAAGTTCCCTGTCCTGTGCATTCTTTGAATTTTGACAACTCATGGATGCATTAAAATAAAAAAGTAATAAATTTTTAAATTTCAAATTTTATCTAGCATTTAAATTATTTTTAGTAGAGGATTTATTCAAGAACCTGGTCCTCCAATGAAGTTCAAAATTTTTATTTTTAATGTACTTTAATCTTTTTTTATTTTTATTTTTTGACAGTCTCATTCTGTTGCCCAGGCTGGAGTGCAGTGGTGGGATCTCGGCTCACTGCAACCTCCACCTCCCAGGTTTAAGTGATTTTCATGCCTCAGCCTCCCAAGGAGCAGGGACTGCAGGTGTGTGCCACCACACACAGCTAGTTTTTGTATTTTTAATAGAGACAGGGTTTCACCATGTTGGCCAGGCTGGTCTTGAACTTTGGGCCTCAAGTGATCCGCCCGCCTTGCTCTCCCAAAGTGAAGGTATTATGGGCATAAGCCACCAAGCCCAGCCCATGTATTTTAATCTTATGCTTTGTTGTATATATTCAGTAATGATGAATCACTTAGAGGAGGCACAGGGGTAACGTCAAAATTCAACCTTATCATCAAAATTCTTGAAACTATAGTTTCAGTACTATCTTTTAAATATAGAAAACATTAAACATAATCAAAGTGAGAAATTGATTTGCACTAATTCTTGGAAATTGGCAAATATCTAACAATATGACATGACTAATTTGGTTTGAAAAATTCCCAAGTAGCATTATCATTATTCAAACTACAGAGAATCTATGTTCAAAGACTAATTGAATATGCTTTTATTTTCACTGGGCTGAATATGCAGTGATTAATTGAGGTTATGATAGCCATGATTGCCTGGTTCATCTCATTACCTAAATGTCATCAAAAAAGAAATCCTGAAATTACAACTTTGGACAAGTAAATATTATTATACATATAAAAAAGTGTCTGAAACTGCCAGTTGGATTTTGCCTTAAATGTATTTTCTATGGCTTGTATGGCTAAGATAAGAAGAGAGGAATGTTAATGGATGATATTTATTATTTGAAGATGTCACATAGAATTCCACATTTGTGTCTTCTTTTGAAAAAGTGATTATCTGACAACAAGGCCCCACTTGCCTACATGGTGACAGGCAGATGAAACTAAGCAGTCACTGGCCTGTTTAGGCGGGACAGGCTGCTCCCATCCCACCATAGCCCATACCACTCTCTATTGTGTTACCACTGAAATCATTCATTCACCTGCCTGCCCATGTATTAATTTATACTTGCAACATTTTATAGCAAGTGGAAAAAGGAAAATATTTAGAATTTGAAAAGGTATGCATGTTTGCATCAAAATCTTGGTAAAGCTGAAAATGTAGGACATATAAAAATTGGAAACAAAGACTAAAACAAAACATGTCCACATTACTAAAGTATAGAAACTCATTCTTCAAGAATATAAGCAACTAGAAATGGACACAGGGAGGGGAACAACACACACAGGTGCCTGTTGAAGGAGGACGGAGGGAGAGAGCATTAGGGAAAATAGCTAATGCATGCTGGGCTTAATACCTAGGTGATGGGTTGATACGTGCAGCAAACCACTATGGCACATGTACCTATATAACAAACCTGCACATCCTACACATGTACCCAAGAACTTAAAAAAAAGTAATAATAAAAAAAGGAGAATGTGTTTTTATAGAACCTATATAGGACCTTGTAGTACTAATTTTAAGGTCCTTAAGTGTCTTTTAACATCAAAGTCATTAAGAATCCTTTAGTATTAAGTAGAGTTTATTGATTTCTAATTCTCCAAAATTGGTGATCCATGTAGTTAGCATAAATCAACTTACTTTTGACTAGATGTGGTTAAATTACAGTAACCAATTATATATCAAGTCCACTGGACAACATTATGATTCAATTCAACATTATGCATTGCTAAAGCATTGTGTCACTTTAGGCTTCAAGTGAAGACCCATGTGATATTGCCAAATCAATCAGATTTGGAAATTCTCTCATTATTCATATTTATTCATTTAAAAAACTTCAATAGAAGTTTTCATAATCAAATGATTAAGGTATACAATTAATATTAAATCTATATAAAACTGAAAATGTAAAATGGATTAAGGTATACAATTAATATTAAATCTATAAGAAACTGAAAATGTAAAATGGACTTCTAAAAATAATTAGTTAAGAAAAAATATCCCGGCCAGGCGCAGCGGCTCACACCTGTAATTCCAGCACTTTGGGAGGCTGATGCGGACGGATCACGAGGTCAGGAGATCAAGACCATCATGGCTAGCATGGTGAAACCTCGTCTCTACTAAAAAAAAAATAAAAAAAATAAAAAAAATTAGCCGGGCGTGGTGGTGGGTGCCTGTAGTCCCAGCTACTCCAGAGGCTGAGGCAGGAGAATGGCGTGAACCCGGGAGGTGGAGCTTGCAGTGAGCCAAGATCTCGCCACTGCACTCCAGCCTGGGCAACAGAGTGAGACTCTGTCTCAAAAAAAAAAAAAAAAGAAAAAAAGAAAAGAAAAAGAAAATATCCCTTGGTAGTATGCAAGAAATTATTTAAACAAGAGTACTTGAAGATCATATCCTTAACAATCTGATTAAGTTATACCAAAACAACAGATGTATTCAGTGAGGGGAAAAATATGCTTTCATTTTTTTAGAGAGTCAAATAAAAGAAAGAAATAGAGAGAGTGAGAAGAGGGGAAGGGGGGGAAGAAGAAGGGAAGGGAAGAAGGGGAGAGAAAAAGGAAGGGAAGGGAAAAGGATGAGAGAGGAAAGGAAAGGAAAAGGAAGAAAAAAGGAAGGACGGAAGAAAGGAAGGAAGGAAGGAATTATGAGACATATAATCTCAGTAGTAAAAGTGGTTTAAGAAGTCATCACACTTGGCCCCTAACCCAGTTAATAAAAAAATGCTTCCTGGAAAATGGTAAGACCTTTTCTAATAAACAAGGATATACAATACTTAAGTTAATAAATTAGAAAATGCTGAAATTAAGCCAAAGTCTGCTCTTCTTATAATTTCTTTTTTTTCTTTTTTTTTTTTTTGAGACAGAGTTTTGCTCTGTTGCCCAGGCTAGAGTACAATGGCACAATCTCGGCTCACTGCAACCTCCACCTCCGAGGTTCAGGTGATTCTCCTGTCTCAGCCTCCCGAGTAGCTGGGATTATAGGTGCATACCATCTTGCCTGGCTAATTTTTTGTATTTTAGTAGAGGCAGGGTTTCACTGTGTTGCCTAGGCTGGTCTCGAACTCCTCAGCTCAGGCAATCCACCAGCCTCAGCCTCCCAAAGTAGTAGGATTACAGGCGTGAGCCACTGCCCCGGCCTTCTTACAATTCCTACAGGTCAGGCCTATTTTGACCCTTACATCCACAAAATAGTCATTTTAAAAATTTGCACTACATAGTTTAGATACAACTTCAAAAAATATAGTTAGCCTAGTTTATAAACTCTACTCCATGACTCCATGTTAGAAGTATGATCTGACACCTCCTAGCAGCAGTTGTCCTTTGGTCTTCTGGAAATTTTAAAACTTTAACTTTAGCTATGACTGATATTAACAGGAATTACTGCTGCTGAACTCTCAAATTATTGAACTATAGGATTAGTCAACTGCGTAGGATTAGTCCATTACTCTCTTCAAATAGCATAATATGATTTTTTTTTTTAAGTTTTACAAGCTTTGAAACCTGTGAGACCTGATCCAAATTCTTGGATTAATGAGAATAATCTGAGTTCTGTCAGATCAAACTAACCCGATAATTGGTGTGCCACCTTTCATATTTACTTAGAAAAACAATGTGAACAAATAGTCACAATTCACTTTCTAAGTTTAAGACATAATTGCTACTCAATAATTTTTCACTCCTTATCAGTCCTTTCACTACTACATTCAAGAGGCTTCAAGCCTCATGATCTAATTACTTCCTGAAGGTTTCACCTCCAAATACTATCACATTGCAGGTTAGGCTTAATTGCATGATTTTTGGGGGTACAAAATCATTCAGTCTGTAGCACTCAGAGTAAGGGCAGATCCTTCACACTTGGTCCTGAAATGGAAAGTCATGTGGGTGCAGACTTACCATCAGTCACCAGCATCGAGCATAATCCCAGTGACCTGGAAGACTTCAAGACATTTGAGAAAGAACTAAATGCTTTTTGTGCTTAGTGCAATAATAACAATAATCTGGGAGTGTTCGTTTGCACAGCATAATGTAACAAAATTTTATTAACACCCTGGTCAGTAACTTTAATCAGATTCTCAAATGAGTTTTGTTATCCTCAAAAAGGCTGAGTTACTGTCACACAAAGTGCCATGAAAGCACAAAATGGTGTGAGTGTTTGGCAGTTCTCTGCTGTATTTCTTCAGATACACTGCCAAACTATATAATTCAACATGCAGGTTCATCGTAGGAAAATATTTTCATAATAACCCATGATTATCATTAGTTTATCCTCACAACATAGAAAAATAAATCACTCTACTGTGATACCCTCTAACTTCCTCATCTAAGTCTTATTTATTTCTGGCCGGAATTTTTTGTATATTCCAGGCTTCTAATTAACAAATATTAATAACTAGGAAACTATTAATAGGAAAATTATATCCCAACCTTTTCCAAGAGATTTAAAATGCGAGTTGTCATTTAACTATGTGAAGTATTTATTTCTGTTTCACTTTCCTCAACTATACATTACTGAAAGATGTTGCACAATCTACTGACCTGTTATCCAATGACTGTGTCCTGAAATTCCTGCACTCATGTAATCTATGGTAGATAAGATCATTAGAAAAACCCTCAACCTCACTGATGCAGATGAGCACACTGATGTTCACAGACCTTAAATGATTTGCCTAAGATCACACAGCACCTCAATGGCAGTCCTGGGACTATAACATAGGACTTTTGGCTCTCAGTTCACTCATTGTTACTAAAATATGCAGTGTGACTTAAGAGTGTTAGTAAGTACTCTACAGACTGCTTATTTGAATATCAATAGGCAGGCAGAATTTGCCAACATCCAGGAATTTTGTCATTTTATTAGGCCTTATAGAAAAATTTAATATCAGAATTTTCTGAGGATCTGAAAGGCAAAACTCTGTATAGTACTAAGAAGTTTCCTCTGACTTACTCTCCATTAATCCCTCCTTACTAATTCTCCTAAATATGTTCAGACTAGCTTCTGGGTATGCATTTGGTGATCATAAGTCTATGATAAGTAGGTATAAGTATATGGCTCAAATGTATGTCCAAAAGTCAAGTATATGCACAGAAAATTCCTGGGAATTTATTTTAGAAATAGATCACCAATCAAACCTACTTTTGTCTATAGTTTAGTCATCAAAAATAAACAATCTTTTCAAGTTAATTCAACATGTAATTTTTAAGTGTTTACTATATACAAGGTACTCCATTATATATGACCAAGACGAATATAGCAAGGCAATTGTTCTCAAAATGTTCGCATTCTAAAATAGACACCACTGATCTGGCAAATAGTGTGGTCCTTTTATAGTGAAATAATATAATCTGAATTTTGAATTCATAAAAATTTAATCCTAAAGACTACAATACACTTCTCTTTTTGCATGAAAAACATGCCTTTACTACTCTTATTTTTTGCTTTAAAAATTATAATCTTATTGAAGCTCATGCAGAAGCCAGCTCTAGAAGGGGGTGTGGCATTAGTTGCCAGGGTTCATCTTTATATTGCTTTGAAAAATTGAACATGATTTTCACGGAAAACCTACTTTAATGTTTTATTAGCATTCTCCAAATGCTTTCCTTTTCCATCTGTATTGATAAGCATTAAAATACATACACTAAAGACATTTTTACATTATTTTCTCAAATGTGAGCCAATTTTAATTTAGTGGGCAATTATTTTGAGTGAATGAAAGTTAAATATGTGCCATTTTTACCTAATTTACTCCAGTTAATATTAATTCCTAGCTAATAATTGTAGGATCAGCTATAATGACAAAGGGGCTTATGACACCACATGTCTCCCTACCACAACACACTGGCACAGCGATGCTGAACTTGAACTGTCATCCTCTGGAGAAGGACAGCTGAGACATCAATGAAACATTCTGTTCTCTTCTTGTAAAATATGTCTTATTTTTTCACAGGACTCTCCAGAACGAAGGCAAGGCAGACAGCAGGATTGAAGCAATTCATGACCGCAAATTTAAGGAAATGATAAAAGACACATTTCAAAATACCAGATCTGTGATTCATGCCTGTTACTTCCTTTAAGACATGGCCCACAATTCACCTTTTAAAGAAACCTTTTCTTCTATCCCTATCTGTGAGTAAGGTGACCTTACAGTTGATTGTTTAACTGGAACACTGTTGAGAATGAAATGGTGCTATAAATAACAGGGCTGAGATGAGAGACATAAACCAACCATCCCTGCTAAACTGGGATGAATGGCCGCATTATCCATGAAGCAAGCACCATTCCTTTAACAGTCTAATAGTATTTGCTACAGGTTTTACTTATTTGACAGTTACCATATGCTACTGAGTGCTGCTTATATACTATGTTTTTGAGAGCAGAAAGAGTATCTTTCACTTGCTTGTTTCTTCAGATACTAATACAAATCCTATACATAGCATGCACTCAGTAGATATGATTGAAGTTAATGCTTGAACAGTTAGTTCTTAATGTTTGTCAAATGAATCTGTATGAGTCAGGGTTCTCCAGAGAAACACAACTGCAATTGGCTCATGGGATTGTAGATGCTGAGAAGTCCCAGATCTTCAGTCAGTAAGCTGGAGACCCAGGAAAGTGGATGTGTAGTTCCAGGAGAAAGTTGGTGTGCTCCATATCCAAAAAGAGTCCATTTTTCGGTTAAAGTCCCAGCTCATACAGTTAAGTAGAATGAGTTCCCTCCTACTTATGGAAGGGTCAGCATTTTTTTCTATTTAGGCCTTTAGTGGGTTGTATTAGGGCCACCCATATTAGGGAAGGCAATCTGCTTTTCTTAGTCTAGAGGTTCAAATATTAATCTCATCCAGAAACATCCTCACAGACACACCCAGAATAATGTTTGACCAAATATCTGCATAAACCATGGCCCAGTCAAGTAGACACATAAAAATGACGATTACACAACCCATTGTATGATATGTCTAATGACAATGACTTCAGTTAATATTATTGTATCTTTACCTATACGGCTTGATTTTGGCTACTGCAAGATAATGAGATCTTCACTGATTCTGCTGGATTTCCCCAAAGTGCCTAGGAGCACACTTGTTAATACTATTAATAATAACAATTTAGGAACTGTGAAGACACAGTTGAATAGGGCACTTTCTGCTTTTAGAGACCTAAAGGTCTTATTTGGAAGAGGAGATAATAAATACACATGAAAGATGACTCACAAAGAGTCGATAAATCATGTAATGTCTGTAATACAAACAGAAAATACAAAACAGTGTGGTGAAAAGTAAGAAAATTTGACGTCTGAAAATCTGTGTTTGAGTAACTTCTGTACCATTTCAGAAAGACCTGCATTTAGATCCAGCTCTTTGAATTAATATCTATGTAATATTAGACTTTTAGAACTTCATTTATTGTACTGTAAAATATAATCAGCAATAAATGTTTATCATATAATTGTGCGACTGGCACATAGCACCAAATTATAATTGTTATAACCATTATTCCATTATAACATTCTCATTACTATTCTATCAACAGCTATGATTCCTAAGCCTTTCTGGTTTATTATGTTATCATTAAATGTAGATAAAACTAAATCTAAAAAATTATTGTGAAGAGTAATGATATGATACAAACTTGGTTTGTTATAATTTTTGAGAGCAGAAACTATTTAGTTAATGTGTTTAGTTAACATGTTTAGTTAACTTAAAACATTGTGCAAGTATTAATTGGAAGTATTACTGTCATTACTTTAACAGAGTAGGTATATGCCACAGATAACATGGCTGTGTCTAAGATTCTGTAGGTATTTAGGACAGAAATGAGATTAGACCAACAAATGATTCAACGAGATGTTCTTTAAAATATTTTTTATTGTTTCTCTGTATTCCTTTACTGTATTCTTTTATGAGAATATATAATAGGGTTTGAAACTGAAAATTTTCCAATCTGGGGTTGCAGTAGCCAGGGGAATGTTTGATAGAAAAACGCAGGCAGGGAACAAAATGAGGAAGATATTTTCAGGTGGCCGTCAAACAGAAAGGTTTTGCCCTTCGGCCCAAATCTAGAAAGTCCTAGGTTAGTCTTACTCTCATACCACAATTTTCAGAAAAGTCCTTCACTGTCATAGTGGAAAATAAACACAAAAATGCTCATATACAGGAACTGACTTTGTAAAGACTCTGCTTTATTAAAAAGAAATCGAAGCACAAAAGCTACAGTTGTACAGTTTGAATTTCCTCCCTCTAAGACTGAACTCTCAGTAGATTTAGACAAACAGGCCAAACATGTGGAATTAGAATAGTCCCAATATAAACATGGAACCGTTTAAAGACACCAGCATGCAAAACCACATGATCACAGAGAAAGAGAGCTTTGTAGAACTGGGAGATAAAAAAAAAAAAAAAGAATTTAAAGAGAATCTGAGTGACTAAATATTGAGGGTCCAATTTAATCAACTCTAAAACATATTTCATATTAATGATAATTGTGTATGTTTATATTTCTATTTAAGGGTAGTTAAGAGGATGCTTTAGAAGTCGGGGGAACTGAGTAAAAGCAGAAACACAACCTTACAGATTTTCAAATGTGTAACCATTTTTTTAAGGGACATGTAGAAAAGGAGCAGATACTGATTGACAGCATCCAGTGATTAGCTGTCATTACTTATATTTCCTTTGACACATCTTTCTTTTTAGAGTTGATAACATTCCTTTTCAAACAATTTATTTTAATTAGTCTCTAGTTTAATTAATCTCAATTAATTATATATAAAATAGTTTAAAGTAATAAAGATCTAAGTTAATATTATAGCTCTCACACTTATTTTTTATTTAGAACAAGCCATTTGGGGATAAAATAGGACCCTGTTGATAGTAATGAGGATTGAAGGCATATAAAGGGTTCAGCAGCAGAATGACTGGTTTCATAAAGGTTATTCATTTTTATTACAATAAGTCCCCAATTCAAAGACAAAGGATATGGAAGGCTTTCATTCTTTTATAATGTCTTTCTGTCTTTTTCTTCCCACAATTATATCTTAGTGCCCTCTTCTTTTCTCTATCCTTTACTTCTTACCACACTCATAGGAAAATAAAGGGAGATGAAGAACTCCAAGAAGGTTCAATCTTCACAGTCAAAAGTGTTCCCAAACAAGGAGAAGAAGAAGATACAGAGAGATACAGGGAACAGTTAGACTGGTAGGTCAACAGAGATGTGTGATAGGAAAAAAGGGGTCATTAAATGGCAACTCATATTTGCCATAACATCTGACTCAGCCCTTAGTTGGGAGCTAAATATCTCAGAAGCACCACCCGGCCCTTGTGATGTGAAAACAACACAAAGTGTCTTTTCATTCAGTTTTTGAGATTAAGGTGCTTTGAAAGCTCTGTAGAACTAAACTGTGTTGAACTTTTCTATGAATAATGGTTTGGCAAACCCCTGTTGTGTTCCCCTCGTATTATCATCTGTGCAGACATATATATGTAAATTTGTTCTGTCATATTTTTGTTATTTTAAGACATTAGAATGTAATTTGTTGGATTCAGTATGTAGGAAAGACTGTATATATGTATTTGAATATTTTTTGAATTATTAATTAGCAATGGAAACTTGGTCTAGTCATTTCAATTGCAGGGTCTTGGTTTCTTTATTTGCATAACGTAAAATTGTAACATTATTTTTCCATATTTCTATGATTTTTATAGTAGTAGTCCAGAACTTAGCTGTATAAGAAATGAACTCCCCCGCACCTCCACCAGTTGAAGAGGGGGTGGAGCCAAGATGGCCAAATAGGAACAGCTCCCGTCTCCAGCTCCCAGCCCCAGCGACACAGAAGACGGGTGATTTCTGCATTTCTGCTTGAGGTACCGGTTTCATCTCACTAGGGAGTGCCTAACAGTGGGTGCAGGACAGTCGGTGAAGCGCACTGTTTGCGAGCCGAAGCAGGGCGAGGCATTGCCTCACTCGGGAAGCGCAAGGGGTCAGGGAGTTCCCTTTCCTAGTCAAAGAAAGGGGAAACAGACGGCACCTGGAATATCGGGTCAGTCCCATCCTAATACTGCGCTTTTCCAACGGGCCTGGAAAACGGCACACTAGGAGATTGTGTCCCGCACCTGGCTCGGAGGGTCCTGTGCCCACGGAGTCTCGCTGATTGCTAGCACAGCAGTCTGAGATCAAGCTGCAAGGCGGCAGCGAGGCTGGGGGAGGGGCGCCCGCCATTCCCCAGGCTTGCTTAGGTAAACAAAGCAGCCGGGAAGCTCGAACTGGGTGGAGCCCACCACAGCTCAAGGAGGCCTGCCTGCCTCTGTACGCTCCACCTCTGGGGGCAGGGCACAGACAAACAAAAACTCAGCAAGAACCTCCACAGACTTAAATGTCCCTGTCTGACTGACAGCTTTGAAGAGAGTAGTGGTTCTCCCAGCACGCAGCTGGAGATTTGAGAACGGACAGACTGCCTCCTAAAGTGGGTCCCTCACCCCTGAGCAGCCTAACTGGGAGGCACCCCCCCCAGTAGGGACAGATTGACACCTCATTCAACCGGGTACTCCTCTGAGACAAAACTTTCAGAGGAACTATCAGACAGCTGAATTTGTGGTCTCATGAAAATCTGCTGTTCTGCAGCCACCGCTGCTGACACCCAGCCAAACAGGGTCTGGAGTGGACCTCTAGTAAACTCCAACAGACCTGCAGCTGAGGGTCCTGTCTGGCAGAAGGAAAACTAACAAACAGAAAGGACATCCACACCAAAAACCCATCTGTACATCACCATCATCAAAGACAAAAAGTAGATAAAACCACAAAGATGGGGAAAAAACAGAGCAAAAAAACTGGAAACTCTAAAAAACAGAGCACCTCTCCTCCTCCAAAGGAACGCAGTTCCTCACCAGCAACGGAACAAAGCTGGATGGAGGATGACTTTGATGAGTTGAGAGAAGAAGGCTTCAGATGATCAAACTACTCTGAGCTACGAGAGGAAATTCAAAACAATAGCAAAGAAGTTAAAAACTTTGAAAAAATATTAGAAGAATGGATAACTAGAATAACCAATGGAGAGAAGGGCTTAAAGGAGCTGATGGAGCTGAAAGCCAAGTTTCAAGAACTACGCGAAGATTGCAGAAGCCTCAGTAGCAGATGCGATCAACTGGAAGAAAGGGTATCGCTGATGGAAGATGAAATGAATGAAATGAAGAGAGAAGGGAAGTTTAGAGAAAAAAGAATAAAAAGAAATGAACAAAGCCTCCAAGAAATTTGGGACTATGTGAAAAGACCAATCCTACGTCTGATTGGTGTACCTGAAAATGATGGGGAGAATGGAACCAAGTTGGAAAACACTCTGCAAGATATTATCCAGGAGAACTTCCCCAATCTAGCAAGGCAGGCCAGCATTCAGATTCAGGAAATACAGAGAACGCCACAAAGATACTCCTCGAGAAGGGCAACTCCAAGACACATAATTGTCAGATTCACCAAAGTTGAAATGAAGGAAAAAATGTTAAGGGCAGCCAGAGAGAAAGGTCGGGTTACCCACAAAAGGAAGCCCATCAGACTAACAGCTGATCTCTCAGCAGAAACTCTACAAGCCAGAAGAGAGTGGGGGCCGATATTCAACATCCTTAAAGAAAAGAATTTTCAACCCAGAATTTCCTATCCCGCCAAACTAAGCTTCATAAGTGAAGGAGAAATAAAATACTTTACAGACAAGCAAACGCTGAGTGATTTTGTCACCACCAGGCCTGCCCTAAAAGAGCTCCTGAAGGAAGCACTAAACATGGAAAGGAAAAACCGGTACCAGCCACTGCAAAAACATGCCAAATTGTAAAGACCATCGAGGCTAGGAAGAAACTGTAGCAACTAACGAGCAAAATAACCAACTAACATCATAATGACAGGATCAGATTCACACATAACAATATTAACATTAAATGTAAATGGGCTAAATGCTCCAATCAAAAGACACAGACTGGCAAACTGGATAAGGAGTCAGGACCCATCAGTGTGCTGTATTCAGGAAACCCATCTCACGTGCAGAGACACACATAGACTCAAAATAAAGGGATGGAGGAAGATCTATCAAGCAACTGGAAAACAAAAAAAGGCAGGGGTTGCAATCCTAGTCTCTGATAAAATAGACTTTAAACCAACAAAGATCAAAAGAGACAAAGAAGGCCATTACATAATGGTAAAGGGATCAACTCAACAAGAAGAGCTAACTATCCTAAATATATATGCACCCAACACAGGAGCACCCAGATTCATAAAGCAAGTCCTCAGTGACCTACAAAGGGACTTAAACTCCCACACAATAATAATGGGAGATTTTAACACCCCACTGTCAGCATTAGACAGATCAACGAGACAGAAAGTTAACAAGGATATCCAGGAATTGAACTCAGCTCTACATAAAGTGGACCTAATAGACATCTACAGAACTCTCTACCCCAAGTCAACAGAATATACATTTTTTTCAGCACCACACCACACCTATTCCAAAATTGACCACATAGTTGGAAGTAAAGCTCTCCTCAGCAAATGTAAAAGAACAGAAATTATAACAAAGTGTCTCTCAGACCACAGTGCAATCAAACTAGAACTCAGGATTAAGAAACTCACTCAAAACCGCTCAACTACATGGAAACTGAACAACCTGCTCCTGAATGACTATTGGGTACATAATGAAATGAAGGCAGAAATAAAGGTGTTCTTTGAAACCAACGAGAACAAAGACACAACATACCAGAATCTCTGGGACACATTCAAAGCACTGTGTAGAGGGAAATTTATAGCACTAAATGCCCACAAGAGAAAGCAGGAAAGATCCAAAATTGACACCCTAACATCACAATTAAAAGAACTAGAAAAGCAAGAGCAAACACATTCAAAAGCTAGCAGAAGGCTAGAAATAACTAAAATCAGAGCAGAACTGAAGGAAATAGAGACACAAAAAACCCTTCAAAAAATTAATAAAGCCAGGAGCTGGTTTTTTGAAAAGATCAACAAAATTGATGGACCGCTAGCAAGACTAATAAAGAAGAAAAGAGAGAAGAATCAAATAGATGCAATAAAAAACGAAAAAGGGGATATCACCACCGATCCCACAGAAATACAATCTACCATCAGAGAATACTACAAACACCTCTATGCAAATAAACTAGAAAATCTAGAAGAAATGGATAAATTCCTCGACAAATACACCCTCCCAAGACTAAACCAGGAAGAAGTTGAATCTCTGAATAGACCAATAACAGGTTCTGAAATTGTGGCAATAATCAATAGCTTACCAACCAAAAAGAGTCCAGGACCTGATGGATTCACAGCTGAATTCTACCAGAGGTACAAGGAGGAGCTGGTACCATTCCTTCTGAAACTATTCCAATCGATAGAAAAAGAGGGAATCCTCCCTAACACATTTTATGAAGCCAGCATCGTCCTGATACCAAAACCTGGCAGAGACATAACCAAAAAAGAGAATTTCAGACCAATATCCTTGATGAACATTGATGCAAAAATCCTCAATAAAATACTGGCAAACCGAATCCAGCAGCACATCAAAAAGCTTATCCACCATGATCAAGTGGGCTTCATCCCTGGGATTCAAGGCTGGTTCAACATACGCAAATCAATAAATGTAATCCAGCATATAAACAGAACCAAAGACAAAAACCACATGATTATCTCAATAGATGCAGAAAAGGCCTTTGACAAAATTCAACAACACTTCATGCTAAAAACTCTCAATACATTAGGTATTGATGGGACGTATCTCAAAATAATAAGAGCTATCTACGACAAACCCACAGCCAATATCATACTGAATGGGCAAAAACTGGAAGCATTCCCTCTGAAAACTGGCACAAGACAGGGATGCCCTGTCTCACCGCTCCTATTCAACATAGTGCTGGAAGTTCTGGCCAGAGCAATCAGGCAGGAGAAGGAAATAAAGGGTATTCAATTAGGAAAAGAGGAAGTCAAATTGTCCCTGTTTGCAGATGACATGATTGTATATCTAGAAAACCCCATTGTCTCAGCCCAAAATCTCCTTAAGCTGATTAGCAACTTCAGCAAAGTCTCAGGATACAAAATTAATGTACAAAAATCACAAGCATTCTTGTACACCAATAACAGACAAACAGAGAGCCAAATCATGAGTGAACTCCCATTCACAATTGCTTCAAAGAGAATAAAATACCTAGGAATCCAACTTACAAGGGATGTGAAGGACCTCTTCAAGGAGAACTACAAACCACTGCTCAATGAACTAAAACAGGATACAAACAAATGGAAGAACATTCCATGCTCATGGGTTGGAAGAATCAATATCGTGAAAATGGCCATACTGCCCAAGGTAATTTATAGATTCAATGCCATCCCCATCAAGCTACCAATGACTTTCTTCACAGAATTGGAAAAAACTACTTTAAAGTTCATATGGAACCAAAAAAGAGCCCACATCGCCAAGTCAATCCTAAGCCAAAAGAACAAAGCTGGGGGCATCACGCTACCTGACTTTAAACTATACTACAAGGCTACAGTAACCAAAACAGCATGGTACTGGTACCACAACAGAGACATAGATCAATGGAACAGAACAGAGCCCTCAGAAACGATGCCGCATAGCTACAACTATCTGATCTTTGACAAACCTGACAAAAACAAGAAATGGGGAAAGGATTCCCTATTTAATAAATGGTGCTGGGAAAACTGGCTAGCCATATGTAGGAAGCTGCAACTGGATGCCTTCCTTACACCTTATACAAAAATTAATTCAAGATGGATTAAAGACTTA